>NC_047084.1:23087595-23796587 GCF_902459505.1 Geotrypetes seraphini | reverse complement strand
GAAAATAAGCACAATCAGAATACGCAACACAAAATTAAAATAGGAAACTTAATTAAAAGTTACACCTGCTATCTGCAGGAGTGACAGTAACCTAACGGTTAGTGCAGTGGGCATAGAACCTGGGGAATTGCATTTGATTCCCACTGCAGCTTCTTGTGACCACTGGGTAAGTCACTTAAAACCTCATTGCTCCAGGTACATTAACTTAAATTGTGAGACTACTAGGGATAGAAATGGTACCTGCATGTATATGTAAACGGATTTGATTGTTGCCACAGAAAGGCAGTACTGTATATCAAATCCGTAACACTTTACTCTTTATGATTTGGATGAAGTAGCTGGTGAGTGGTTGAAGTCAGAACTTGCCAAAACTCAACCCCATCCCCTTGACTGCTTCAAATTTCATTCTAAATTTCATTTAATTCATTTTCTATCCTGTGTTCCCCAAAGAGCTCAGAATGAGTTACTGGTTAAACATACATAATATACAAGCTATTCTTAAACTATATTTTATAAATAAGCAAGCTCTATTCTGTGGTCAAAAGTTAAATGTGTTTCCAGACATTTCTAGACAAACGTAGTATAGAAGAAGATAGTTCCTGCAGTTCATGCCTCGTGTCTTGGCAATAGGAGCTTTATTCTTTCTTAAATTTCCATGTAAATGCCTGGTTACATATGAGAGTAACAAGTATGTTTTGTCGGCCCATCTCAATTGGAAAGTTTTCTACAATATAAACCAAAATTCGATAAATTGCCTGAGACTAATCTAATCTAATACCTGGTTTTGTATACCAAGACTTCAATCTAAGAGAGCTCGACTCGGTTTCCAATAATTAGAATAAGCTGAAAGAAACATATTGAATGGATCTCAAAAATAATTGATTACCAAAGTGTTTAGTAAACAAAACAGTCTTCAAAGCCTTACGAAAAGAAGAAAGAGAACCAGACCTTCTCAGGAAAAGTGGAAGATCATTCCAAAGGTGTTTGAACTTGAAGGACAGAGAGAGGCCAAAAATCTTGGTTCTTTTGATACCTATACTAGATGGGCAGGAAAGCTTAAGTTGTTGATTGCCTCTTGCGAAAGAAAATCTATAAAGATTCCAAGATAAAGGAACTAAGAGAGTAAAAATACCAAGAAGAATTTTAAAAACAACACAGGCACACTTAAACTGGACTTTAAAACTGGACTATTGCAGAGGTTGATAAGAAGTGACGAAGTAAGAAAGAATAATTGTTTGTTGCCTGCTTGTCAGAAGTTATTTTTTAATTTTCTTTACATATGTGATCTTTTGGGTGATGATACAATCCCAATGATGTGGGCTTGAAATTGAAAAGTTTATTTTCCTTTGATGTATAACTTTTCTTTTGATATTTGTGTAAATGCCTAGTTTTATTTGTTGTAATAAATGACCAAATCTAATATAATAAAGCCCTAAGCCGCACATGTGCACTCCCACCTGCGTGCTCCCGTTTTCCATGCGCTGTAGGGACCCGCAGGTAGGAGTGCGCATGCGCGAGAGCCTTGCCATACAAAGAAAATCACACAGCTTCATACTTATTTGATGGCCCTACAGTACTCTCTCCCTCCCTTCCTGTACGTTTGCCGTCGCTGCCACCGTCGTTCCTGTAAGCTCGCGCACCAGTGCTTCCTTAATATATAGATGCTGCCTCCTTCGTCGATTTCGTGCACTAGACTGGAAGTGATCCCTCCCTCCATAGAGGAGGAAACAAAATGGCTGCCGGTGAAGAGGCAGATGGCATAGGCTAGCGCTGTTTAGTGCTTGCAATTGGGACGGTGAGGACTTCAACAAGCATGGGGTTTTTTTAACATTCAGAGGCAGTGTGTACTGAATTGGCACCGCCGCACTAGAACATCCCGAGGGTTAGCGAGGAGATAGATCAGCATCTGCTAAATGAACAAATGCCAGGACAGAAAGGACGGAGACCCGCACCTGTTGCGACAGATCCTGCACGTAGTGAGGTAGAGAGGTGATTTACGTGGCCGCTGAAGCCGAGAGAAACGGCAGAGGGTATACTGTATTTCGGAACCCGGGCAATAGCTGTATTAAATGAAACCTAAAACAACACATATACTAAATGCAAACCACTTTGATTGAACTTTTTTTTTTAAGCTTTTTTCTTTAGTGCCCTCTTTATCCCAACTTTCACCCCGTTTGCAGCCACCCTTCTAGGACCAGCCTAAAGGTATCTGATCTCTTAAGCGAACTTTCAGCCATGGGCCCACACCCAGGGATAGCGCCAGCCTCTTCCATTCCTTATTCTCTCCTTCAAGCTCAATCATCAACCACTACCTTACATCCCCCCCCCCCCCACACACACACACACCTATCAAGCATATCTCCTTCCTCACCCTTTTCATCGTGGCATGATTTGGGATGCAGCACTGGCATGGCAGAACACCATCTCTAAACAAAACTCAACATAGCTGGCATGGGATCTTGCACATGTTCGATGCTGGTAGCATCCCATCCTTTCCAAACTTCCTGTTGGAGGGAGGGCACCAACTTGAGCCATGCAGGTAATCAAAGGCGTCATGCTGACCATGCTAAGTTGTTTAGACTTTAGAGCTGATGGCCGCCCCACCAGTGCCAAACTTGGTGGACACGTGGTCAACCTGATAGTAAGGCTAGCTCTGCACCACTATTCCCCTTACACAGCCTTACCCCCTTACATTGTAGAAATTTTTATCTTATTCCACAATATAAAGTTGTTTAGGAAATTTCAACTTAAAATGTGCCTTGACCCAAATTGGAGTCTCTCTTACTATTTGGGATCTTTAAGCTGTTTTCTCATTTTCCTCTAAAGTTGGGCAATGATTCCTCACTAATTTAGTTTTCCATTACAAAACACAAATGCTCACAGGAACTTGAGTGGATTTAAAATTTTTAAGATCTGTGGGTCTATGTAGAAAGCTGTATGCTAAAGCTCAGTACATGGTTCCTTAACACTCATAAAACAATTTTGTGTCTGGTGCAGTAACTAAATAGTATGTGAAAAAAGTACATACAAAAATATGCCTTAAGATGGAAGAGCATGACAAAACTATATTTTGTGCAAAGAAATGCATCAGCACTCAGCTGCATGTACATAAATATATGCATGAACTAGAACAGAGGTCTGAAAGTCCCTCCTTGAGGGCTGCAATCCAGTTGGGTGTTCAGGATTTCCCCAATGAACATGCATGAGATCTATGTGCATGCTATGCTTTCAATGCATATTCATTGGGGAAATCCTGAACACCCAACTGGAAGACAGATACACACACATATATTCTAGCACCCGTTAATGTAATGGGCTATAAGACTAGTTTATAAATAAATAAACTATATATAATATACAGTTAACAGGTTACAATATATACCAGATTTATCCTAATTTTACATATACTAGGGATTTAATGCCAATATACATAGAGGGGCACTGACACAGACCTGAGACCAGAGAGACAGTTGAGGAAGGGGAGATCTGCTATCGTAGTGGGAAACTCAATCCTGAGGGAAGTGGGCAGTCACATAGCCGGAGGGAGAGAGGACCGACTAGTGACATGTCTCCCGGGGGCAAGAACGAAAGATGTCATCAACAGAATTGAGAGGATACTGGAGGGAGCTGAGACGGAGGAGACAGCAGTAGTAATCCACATTGGAACCAACGACGTCAGCAGGAGGAACTACAACAGGACTACACTCACTGACCAGTTCAGGATCCTGGGGAGGAAACTGAAACTGAGGACAAGGAAGGTAGCCTTCTCAGAGATCCTGCCAGTACCGAGAGCGGACGCAAGGAGGCAGAGCGAACTACAAGCAATAAACGGTTGGCTGAGGAGATGGTGCGAAGAGGAGGGTTTCCACTTTGTTCGGAACTGGACAACTTTCTTGGGGAAGAACAAGCTCTACAGGAGAGACGGACTGCACCTGAGCATGGCTGGGACGAGGATGCTGGCACGCAACGTCCAGAGCATCATAGACTTGGCTTTAAACTGAGGAGAAGGGGAAAGCCGATAGTCGATCTGACCTCGACACATCGGACAAAAGTATCAAATAAGGATACTGAGCAAGGACATTGTAAAAGAGGGCTCAGGACTGAGTGGGAATTTTTGGGAAAAGGACCTAAGGACGCAATGCAGGGGCCCAGGGCACAAATGAAACGGGCAAGCAGGATTAACAGAGAACAACGGGCGCCAGAGGGGCAACCAAAAATGGAGAAGCAGGCTGAGGACGAAACAGACACATCGCAGGTGGAAGATGACCGAGACGAGGCTTGGGGACTAGCAAACCATAAGGGGGTCGCCAGGAGCGCCAAACCATGAGAAAAACCAGCAGGGAAGGCAAACAACCGGGACTTACATTGCCTATACACCAATGCTAGGAGCCTAAGGGCCAAAATGGGAGAGCTGGAAGTCACAGCCAGCAAAAAGGACCTAGACATAATTGGAGTCACAGAAACGTGGTGGAATGATGATAATAAATGGGATGTGGCCATACCAGGGTACAAACTCTATAGGAGGGACAGGACACACAAAAAGGGTGGAGGAATAACGATAGATATATATCACTATTCCTCCACCCTTTTTGTGTGTCCTGTCCCTCCTATAGAGTTTGTACCCTGGTATGGCCACATCCCATTTATTATCATCATTCCACCACGTTTCTGTGACTCCAATTATGTCTAGGTCCTTTAAGCTACTGGGAGGAACTGGAGCAGACATAAAATTGGGACTGTACTATTGCCCACCTGGACAATCGGAAGAAATCGACCAGGACCTGGAGGCTGAACTGAGACAGGTATGCAAAAGCAGAAGTGTGGTGGTGATGGGAGACTTCAACTACCCTGGGATAGACTGGAGTATCGGGCACTCAAACTGCACGAGGGAGACCAAATTCCTGGAGGCCACGAGGGACTGTTTCATGGAACAGCTTGTCACGGAACCAACATGGGGAGATGCCACTCTTGACTTAATCTTCAACGGACTAGGGGGACTCGCAAAAGAGGTGGCGGTACTAGCCCCACTAGGAAACAGCGATCACAACACGATCCATTGCAGGCTAGAAATTGGATCATCAAAGGTGAAAAGAATCACAACGACAGCACTCAACTTCAAAAAGGGGAATTATGATGCCATGAGGAAAATGGTGGGAAAGAAACTCAACGGCAACACAAGGAAGATGGAGTCCGTAGAAAAAGCCTGGACTCTACTCAAGGGCACGGTGCACGAAGCACAGAACCTGTGCGTCCCCAAGTTCAGGAAAGGGTGCAAAAAAAATAGAACAAAAAGCCCAGTGTGGATAACAAATGCAGTGAAAAAGGCGATAAGTGACAAGAAAGCATCGTTCAAAAAATGGAAAAAGGACCAAACTAAGGACAACCAAAAGGAGCACAAAGAACACTAGAGGGAGTGTCACCGAGTGGTTAGGAAAGCAAAAAGAGAATATGAAGAGAGACTGGCGGGGGAAGCAACAAACTTCAAATCATTCTTCAGGTACGTTAAGGGGAAGCAACCAGCAAGGGAGGAAGTGGGACCCTTGGATGATGGAGACAGAAAGGGAGTGGTAAAAGAGGAAAAAAAGATAGCTGACAAGTTAAATGAGTTCTTCACGTCAGTCTTCACGAGGGAGGACACAACCAACATCCCGGAACCCGAAGAGATCATAAATGGAGATCAGGATGTTAAACTGGTCAAACTAGAAGTGAGCCGAGTGGACGTCCTCAGGCAGATAGACAAATCGCCAGGCTAAAGAGAGACAAATCGCCAGGTCCGGATGGCATTCACCCAAGGGTACTCAAGGAACTAAGGAACGAAATAGCAGCGCCACTTCGACAAATATGCAACCTATCCTTAAAAACTGGAGAGGTTCCGGAGGACTGGAAAATAGTGAATGTCACGCCCATCTTCAAGAAGGGTTCAAGGGGTGACCCAGGAAACTAAAGGCCGGTGAGCTTGTCCCGGGAAAGATGATGGAAGCGCTGATTAAGGACAGCATCTATGAGCATATCGAAAACAATGGGCAGCTAAAGTCGAGTCAGCATGGCTTCTGCAAGGGTAGGTCATGCTTCACAAACTTATTGTACTTCTTTGAGGGGGTAAACAGCCAGGTGGATAAAGGGGAATCCATAGACATCATTTTTCTTGACTTCCAAAAAGCCTTCGACAAGGTACCACACGAAAGATTGCTTAAGAAGCTATGGAACCACGGGGTGCAAGGGGAGGTCCACCGATGGATCAAAAACTGGCTGGCAGACAGGAAACAGAGGATTGGAGTAAAGGGCCATTACTCAGACTGGCAATGGGTCACGAGCGGAGTTCCGCAGGGGTCGGGGCTGGGACCGCTCCTGTTCAATATATTTATTAACGACCTGGAGGCGGGAACAAAATGTGAGGTTATCAAATTTGCGGATGACACCAAACTATACAACAGGGTTAAAACCACGGAAGACTGCGAAGATCTACAAAAGGATCTGACGACACTGGAAGAGTGGGCCAAAAAGTGGCAAATGAGCTTCAACATAGGGAAATGCAAGGTCATGCATGTATGGAAAAAGAACCCGATGTTCACTTACAAAATGGGGGGATCACCGCTAGGGGTAAGTAACCTTGAAAGAGACCTGGGAGTGATGGTAGACACAACATTGAAGGCGTCGGTGCAGTGCGCCTCAGCCTCAAGGAAAGCAAACAAAATGTTGGGTATCATTAAGAAGGGTATCACGACCAGGACGAAGGAAGTCATCCTGCCACTGTATCGTGCAATGGTGCGCCCACATCTGGAATACTGTGGCCAGTACTGGTCGCCGTACCTTAAGAAGGACATGGCAGTACTTGAGGGAATCCAGAGAAGAGCAACTAAGCTAATTAAGGGTATGGAAAACCTCTCATATACTGACAGACTGAAAAAGCTGGGGCTGTTCTCCCTGGAGAAGCAGAGACTTAGAGGAGACATGATAGAAACCTTCAAGATCCTGAAGGGCATAGAAAAAGTAGACAGGGACAGATTTTTCAAATTATGGGGAACCACAAGTACAAGGGGGCACTCGGAGAAATTGAAAGGGGACAGGTTTAGAACAAACGCTAGGAAGTTCTTTTTCACCCAGAGGGTGGTGGACACATGGAACGCACTTCCGGAGGCTGTGATAGGCAGGAGCACGCTACAGGGCTTCAAATAAGGTTTGGATAGGTTCCTAGAGGACAAAGGGATTGAGGGGTACAGATAGGAGTAGAGGTAGGCTATAGGGATAGGAGTAAAAGGTAAGTTATAGAAATAGTCAGGGACCACTGCTCAGGCAATAGGCTTGATGGGCCGCCGCGGGAGCGGACCGCTGGGTGAGATGGACCTCTGGTCTGCCTCAGCGGAGGCAACTTCTTATGTTCTTATGTCTAAGTCCCCTTTTGGCCTAAGGCCTTAAACATTGAAAGTAGAAGCAGGGAAAATGTCCATAATCAAAAAAAACATCCAAAAGGAGGTTTTTTTTTGATAATGGCCTGCCTCTACGTTCAGCTGTTTAAGCGCCCAGACCACCACACTACGTCTAAACTTATATCCCATAATGAACCTTAAAAATGCCTAAGCCCCAAACGTCCAACACAAGGGCTTTTAGGCGAAGGAGGAGCCAGTCCTTCGCCTAAAAGCTGGATTCTGTAACCGGTGTCTTATGAAAAACAACACCGGTTACAGAATCCACCCTCCCCCCCCCCCCCCCACGACATCTCTCCTGCTGCGATCATTGCTGTAGGGGGTAGGCAGGTTGCTGGGGCTGCTGAGCTGATCGCAGCAGCCACGATCAGCTCAGCGGCCCCTTTTTCAGCACTTAGACCTGTTTTGACTTCGTCTAAGTCAAAACGTATAAGTGCCGACTAGGCAACCTGTCTAAAGTTTTGATTATACCTGCTGCACACCTAGGTCTAGGTCAGCCCACCGCCCACCCTTTCCCCTCCTCTAAAAACGCCTCTTTTCTTTCTGTGCGTTTAGAAGCAGAGGAAAGGCCTAAGCTGGTTTTAGATACGTTTAAAACCAGCTTTGATTATGGGTACTTGGACGATCAGACTTTTTTTTATTATGAACCCCATAGTATATAGTTTACAGGATAAATTTGACACAATGCAAGATTTATCAATATAAGTTTTTATCCTAATGTGACAATCAATATCCTAATTTGACACATACTAGGAATCTATTACCAATATAGATGGTATACAGTTTACAGGTTACAATTTGCCATAGTTCCAGTGCAATATAAAGTAATAAAATTAACAAAATACATCAGTTTGTGTGTCATGGGCAACAATTTCAAACCATCTTCACTCCCTTACCCCCTACCAAAATCCTTCCTTCCTCAATATAAGTAAATCGCTTCACTGAGAGATAGACTGCTCACTAAAACCTCCCTAATCCTACTTTCCAAAACCTCACTCCCCCTCCCTACCCCAGAAATCTCCAGAGATTCCATGTGGCTGCACACATACTTTATAAAGTATTCAAAATAAGGCTTCTACCTTCGTGGGACAAAGACTGAAGATAGGGATTCCACACCCTTAGAAAATGCTGTTTACATTTATAGGATCTTCTAATATGTTTTGCTTCCCAATTTGACAAGTGTATTGCGTTTCTCCAGTAACAATATATCAGGGGAGAGTCTTACGTCCAGGACTGTAGGATACATTGTCGAGCTAATAAGCTTAGTTTACAAAACAAAAGAGTATTATTACCCTTATCTGTCTCTTTAAGAATTCAATTTTATCTAAGACTAATTGTTCAACATTCCCTCTAACAGTGCACCCCAGAAATTCAGCCATGTTTCCAGTGACCCTTTTCCAGAAAGCACAGTTACTTTCGGGAAGAATTTAGGATGAGTCCTGATGAAATACTGAGAAAGGTGGGTCACAAACCAGTTCTTGAAGTTCACTCACTTGACGAGCAAAAGTGACAGATCAAAAAGACTACTTTCCAAGTGAGAAATTTAAGATGAGCAGTCACTAGTGATTCAAAAGGCAGCTTCATCAGACTGGCTAGGACTACATTAAGATCCCAAACTGGAGGGAGTCTGCGTGGAAGTTTGGAGTTCATGAGTCCTTTCATAAACTTGGAAACTAGGGGATGAGTGACTAGAGGTTTACTGTTGAAAAGAGTATGTTAAGCACTAATAGCACAGAGGTGAACTCTAACCAAAGTGGTTTAAAGTTCAGAGTTGGATAAATGGAGAAGATAGTCCAACACCGACGAAAGAGAAGAGGAGGAAGAATCCAGATCATGGAAATTAAACCAGCAAATAAAATGTGTCTATTTGTGTTGATAGCATTGCTGGATAGAAGGCTTTCTGGAAGCAGCTATAATGGCTTGCACAGTCAGAAAGATTAAAATCTGCTGAAGTAAGACCAAGAAGTACAAACTGTTAGGTGCAAAGATTGCAGATTGGTATGCAAAAGTGAACCTCGACTCTGAGCGAGCAGTGATAGAAAGATCTGTAATGGAATTGGATCCTTGGCACTCAGCTGAAGTGAGAACCAAGGTTGCCTAGGCCACTGAGAAGCAATCAGGATCATGGTGGCTGACACTTGCTTGAGCTTGATTAAAGACTTCAGAATAAGAGGGATTGGCAGAAATGCATAAAGGAACTTGTTCCTCCAATCTAGAAGACAGGAATCTGCTTCAAGATGATGAGTAGAGTACTGTCTGGAACAGAGCCAAGGCAGCTTGTGATTCTGGGGAGATGCAAACAGGTCTATCTGAGGAGTCTCCCAAATAGAGAAGATGTGGTGCAAGACTATGGAATGGAGAGACCATTTGTGTGTCAGCACAGCCTTAGTTGTTAGCATTTTCTGGTGGCCTAACCAATGTCAGCAAAGACCTATGGGAGGTCATTCATATCTAAGAACATAAGAAATGCCGCTGCTGGGTCAGACCAGTGGTCCATCATGCCCAGCAGTCCGCTCACGCGGCAGCACTTTGGTCAAAGACCAGCACCCAAACCAAGAATAGCCCTACCAGCGCATGTTCTTGTTCAGCAGGAACTTGTCTAACTTTGTCTTACATAGTAACATAGTAGATGATGACAGATAAAGACCCAAATGGACCATCCAGTCTGCCCAACCTGATTCAATTTAAATTTTTAAATTTTCTTCTTATCTATTTCTGGGCAAGAATCCAAAGCTATACCCGGTACTGTGCTTGGGTTCCAACTGCCAAAATCTGTTAAGACTTACTCCAGCCCATCTACACCCTCCCAGCCATTGAAGCCCTCCCCAGCCCATCCTCCACCAAACGGCCATATACAGACACAGACCGTGCAAGTCAGCCCAGTACTGGCCTAAGCTCAATATTTAATATTTTCTGATTCTAAATCCTCAGTGTTCATCCCACGCTTCTTTGAACTCAGTCACAGTTTTACTCTCCACCACCTCTCTCAGGAGCGCATTCCAGGCATCCACTACCCTCTCCGTAAAGTAGAATTTCCTAACATTGCCCCTGAATCTACCACCCCTCAACCTCAAATTATGTCCTCTGGTTTTACCATTTTCCTTTCTCTGGAAAAGATTTTGTTCTACGTTAATACCCTTCAAGTATTTGAACGTCTGAATCATATCTCCCAATAATAACAATAACAATAATAACAGTTTATATACCGCAGTACCGTTAAATTCTATGCGGTTTACAAAAGATTAATGAAGTACAAGTTGAGAGAAGTTAGGGGATTGGTATACAAGAGGGGCTTCCAGTCTCTCCTCATACGTCTTCTGGCGCAAGCCTCCTATCATTTTCGTCGCCCTCCTCTGGACCGCCTCAAGTCGTCTTATGTCCTTTGCCAGATACGGTCTCCAAAACTGAACACAATACTCCAAGTGGGGCCTTACCAATGACCTGTACAGGGGCATCAACACCTTCTTCCTTCTACTGACTACACCTCTCTTTATACAGTCCAGCATCCTTCTGGCAGCAGCCACTGCCTTGTCACACTGTTTTTTCGCCTTTAGATCTTCGGACACTATCACCCCAAGGTCCCTCTCCCCGTCCGTGCATATCAGCTTCTCTCCTCCCAGCATATACGGTTCCTTCCTATTATTAATCCCCAAATGCATTACTCTGCATTTCTTTGCATTGAATTTTAGTTGCCAGGCATTAGACCACTCCTCTAACTTTTGCAGATCCTTTTTCATATTTTCCACTCCCTCTTCGGTGTCTACTCTGTTACAAATCTTGGTATCATCTGCAAAGAGGCACACTTTTCCTTCTAACCCTTCAGCAATGTCACTCACAAATATATTGAACAGGATCGGCCCCAGCACCGAACCCTGAGGGACTCCACTACTCACCTTTCCTTCCTTCGAGCGACTTCCATTAACCACCACCCTCTGGCGTCTGTCCGACAGCCAGTTTCTGACCCAGTTCACCACTTTGGGTCTTAACTTCAGCCCTTCAAGTTTGTTCAACAGCCTCCTATGAGGAACTGTATCAAAGGCTTTGCTGAAATCCAAATAAATTACATCTAGCATATGTCCTCGATCCAGCTCTCTGGTCACCCAATCAAAAAATTCAATCAGGTTCGTTTGGCACGATTTACCTTTTGTAAAGCCATGTTGCCTCGGATCCTGTAACCCATTAGATTCAAGGAAGTACACTATCCTTTCTTTCAGCAACACTTCCATTATTTTTCCAAAAACCGAAGTGAGGCTCACCGGCCTGTAGTTTCCTGCTTCATTTCTGTGACCACTTTTATGAATAGGGACCATATCTGCTCTCCTCCAATCCCCAGGAATCACTCCCGTCTCCAGAGATTTGTTGAACAAGTCTTTAATAGGACTCGCTAGAACCTTTCTGAGCTCCCTTAGTATCCTGGGATGGATCCCGTCTGGTCCCATCGCTTTGTCCACCTTCAGTTTTTCAAGTTGCTCATAAACACCCTCCTCCGTGAACGGCGAAGAATCTACTCCATTTTCTCGTGTAACTTTGCCAGACAATCTCGTTCCTTCTCCAGGATTTTCTTCTGTGAACACAGAACAGAAGTATTTGTTTAGCACATTTGCTTTCTCCTCATCACTCTCCACATATTGGTTCCCAGCATCTTTTAGCCAAGCAATTCCATTTTTCATCTTCCTCCTTTCAATAATATATCTGAAAAAAATTGTGTCTCCCTTTTTTACATTTTTAGCCATTTGTTCTTCCGCATGTGCTTTCGCCAGACGTATCTCTCTCTTGGCTTCTTTCAGTTTCACCCTGTAGTCCTTTCTGCTCTCCTCTTCTAGGGTTTTTTTATATTTCACGAACGCCAACTCTTTCGCCTTTATTTTCTCAGCCACTAGGTTGGAGAACCATATCGGCTTCCTTTTTCTCTTGTTTTTATTGATTTTCTTCATATAAAAGGTCCGTAGTCATTTTTATCGCTCCTTTCAGCTTAGACCACTGTCTTTCCACTTCTCTTATGTCCTCCCATCCTAACAGCTCTTTCTTCAGGTACTCTCCCATTGCATTAAAGTTCATACGTTTGAAATCTAGAACTTTAAGTATTGTGCGGCCGCTCTCCACTTTAGCTGTTATATCAAACCAAACCGTTTGATGATCGCTACTTCCCAGGTGAGCACCCACTCGAACATTAGAGATACTCTCTCCATTTGTGAGGACCAGATCCAATATCGCTTTTTCCCTTTTGGGTTCAGTCACCATTTGTCTGAGCAGAGCCTCTTGAAAGGCATCCGCAATCTCCCTACTACTTTCCGATTCCGCAGACGGAACATTCCAGTCCGCATCCGGCAGGTTGAAATCTCCCAACAGCAAAACCTCCTCTTTCCTTCCAAACTTTTGGATATCCACAATCAGATCCTTATCAATTTGCTGCGATTGAGTTGGAGGTCTGTAGACTACACCCATGTAGATAGAAGTTCCATCTTCTCTTTTCAGAGCAATCCATATCGCTTCTTCCTCTCCCCAGGTCCCTTGCATTTCGGTCGCTTGGATATTGATCTTTACATAGAGAGCTACTCCTCCACCTATTTGACCGTCTCTGTCCTTCCTAAAAAGATTATATCCCGGTATGTTTGCATCCCATCCATGTGATTCACTGAACCATGTCTCTGTGATAGCGACAATATCTAGATCTGCCTCTAACATCAGGGCTTGCAGATCATGAACTTTGTTGCTTAGACTGCGAGCATTTGTGGTCATCGCTTTCCAGCTATTTTTCAGCAATAATCTCCTTTTTCGTATGGATTTTTGTTTCGTTTCACTTTCCATTGCAATACTTAAAAATGAGTTGCTGATTTTGTTTATGTTGCAGTCTTTACTACTATCACATCTTTTCTTTTGCCGGGGGTGGTCTCTATAATTGTCCTTCGTACATACACCACCCCCACTTTCTAGTTTAAATACCTAGTAAAATATTGTCTAAATTTCTCTGCAAGATTTCTTTTTCCTGCTGTAGTAATATGTAGCCCATCAGTGCAATATAGCTTCTTGTCCTTCCATGTATTTCCCCATCCTCCTATGTACCTGAAGCCTTCTTGAGGACACCAGGCTTTGAGCCATCTATTAAAGTCCTCTGTGTTTTTCACTCTTTGCTCTCCCTTTCCATATGCAAGCAGTATTTCAGAAAAAGCTAAAGTCTTTACAAAAGGTTTCACGCCTTCACACCTTGAATCCTTGGAGGGTGTTTTCCCCTATAACATCCTCCGGAGGAGCATTCCAACTTTTTACCACTCTCTGGGAGAAGAAAAACTTCCTTACATTTGTACAGAATCTATCCCCTTTCAACTTTAGAGAGTGCCCTCTCGTTCTCCCTACCTTGGAGAGGGTGAACAACCTGTCCTTATCTACTAAGTCTATCCCCTTTAGTATCTTGAATGTTTCGATCATGTCCCCTCTCAATCTCCTCTGTTCGAGGGAGAAGTGGCCCAGTTTCTCTAATCTTTCGCTGTACGGCAGCTCCTTCAACCCCTTAACCATCTTAGTCGCTCTTCTCTGGACCCTTTTGAGTAGTACTGTGTCCTTCTTCATGTATGGCGACCAGTGCTGGATGCAGTACTCCAGGTGAAGGCGCACCATGGCCCAGTACAGCGGCATGATAACCTTCTCTGATCTGTTCATGATCCCCTTCTTTATCATTCCTAGCATTCTGTTTGCCCTTTATGCCGCCGCCGCACATTGCTTGGACGGCTTCATCGACCTGTCGATCAGAACTCCCAAGTCCCTTTCCCATTATTGGACCAACTGTCCCGTTGTCCCGACCCATTGCTTCAGGATGCCGAAATGTCCTGTTTTCAGGGACAGCGTCCTGAAGCTGTGCATGGGGACAACGGGACCAGCATTCGCTTCCCCTCCCTCCCTGCCACGCTGATTCAAACCCACGGTCTGCCGCTGCTGCTTCTTGATGCCCAGAAGTCATCTTCCCAACGGAAAGGAAGTTCCAGACCAGCCAGGCAGCAATTAATAGGCCCGGAACTTCCTTTCCGACATCAGGAATTGATATCAGAGAGGAGGCTTCTGGGCAGCAAGAAGGTGCAGCGGCAGCGTACGGGGAGGGGGGGGTTGAATTGGCACAGCAGGGAGGGAAGGAGGCAGGCTGACAGGCAGCGTCAGCGGACCGGGCAGGTGTTGAATCGGGCGCTGGACATCTTGTCTTCTTACCCAAGATGGTCTCAAATTTCCACCTTAATCAGACCACTATCTTGCCTGTTTTCTTTCTAAAATCATATTCTCCATATATTGGTCTGCAAACCAGCTCTGCTATACTATTTCATGTTATACAACCTTACTAGGAAGACTTTTAGCTTTTTTGTCTCCTATAACCCTAACAACCTAGGACTTGCAGTCTTTAAACAGACCCTTTCTCACTGAGTTGCAGACTCTACTGATTTTTGTTCTAGGCAGGGTGGAGAATCTTGTCTTAGTGGAGGAGAGTGTGTCTTAGTGGTTAAAACCACAGCCTCAGCACCGTGAAGCTGGCTTTGGCGTGGCAGGGAGGGAGGCAGATAGGCAGGCTGGCTTCAGGAGAGGGGGTGGGACAAAGGCTGGAAGGCAGTGAGGGGGATATAGAACGAAGCACTGAGGGCACTAAGGACACAGATGGTCAAAAAGGTGGAGAAGTAGCTCTCTATGTAAAGATCAATATCCAAGCAACCGAAATGCAAGGGACCTGGGGAGAGGAAGAAGCGATATGGATCGCTCTGAAAAAAGAAGATGGAATTTCTATCTACTTGGGTGTAGTCTACAGACCTCCGACTCAATCACAGCAAATTGATAAGGATCTGATTGTGGATATCCAAAAGTTTGGAAGGAAAGAGGAGGTTCTGCTGTTGGGAGATTTCAACCTGCCGGATGCGGACTGGAATGTTCCGTCTGCAGAATCGGAAAGAAGTAGGGAGATCGTGGATGCCTTTCAAGAGGCTCTGCTCAGACAAATGGTGACGGAAAAAGCGATATTGGATCTTGTCCTCACAAATGGAGAGAGTATCTCTAATGTTCGAATGGATGCTCACCTGGGAAGTAGCAATCATCAAACGGTTTGGTTTGATATAACGGCTAAAGTGGAGAGCGGCCGCACGATATTTAAAGTCCTAGATTTCAAACGTACAGACTTTAATGCAATGGGAGAGTACCTGAAGAAAGAGCTGTTAGGATGGGAGGACATAAGAGAAGTGGAAAGACAGTGGTCTAAGCTGAAAGAAGCGATAAAAATGACTACGGACCTTTATGTGAAGAAAATCAATAAAAACAAGAGAAAAAGGAAGCTGATATGGTTCTCCAAACTAGTGGCGGAGAAAATAAAGGCAAAAGAGTTGGCGTTCGTGAAATATAAAAAAATCCAAGAAGAGGAGTGCAGAAAGGACTACAGGGTGAAACTGAAAGAAGCCAAGAGAGATATGTCTGGCGAAAGCACAGGCGGAAGAACAAAAGGCTAAAAATGTATAAAAGGGAGACAAAAAATTTTCAGATATATTACTGAAAGGAGGAAGATGAAAAATGGAATTGCTAAACTAAAAGATGCTGGGAACAGATATGTAGAGAGTGAAGGGAAAAAGCTAATGTGCTAAACAAATACTTCTGTTCTGTGTTCACAGAAGAAAATCCTGGAGAAGGACCGAGATTGTCTGGCAAAGTTACACGAGAAAATGGAGTAGATTCTGCGCCGTTCACTGAGGAGAGTGTTTGAGCAATTTGAAAAACTGAAGGTGGACAAAGCAATGGGACCAGACAGGATCCATCCCAGGATACTATGGGAGCTCAGAAAGGTTCTGGCGAGTCCTATTAAAGACTTGTTCAACAAATCTCTGGAGACGGGAGTGATTCCTGGGGATTGGAGGAGAGCAGATATGGTCCCTATTCATAAAAGTGGTCACAGGAATGAAGCAGGAAACTACAGGCTGGTGAGCCTCACTTCGGTTGTTGGAAAAATAATGGAAGTGTTGCTGAAAGAAAGGATAGTGTACTTCCTTGAATCTAATGGGTTACAGGATCTGAGACAACATGGCTTTACAAAAGGTAAATCGTGTCAAACGAACCTGATTGAATTTTTTGATTGGGTGACCAGAGAGCTGGATCGAGGACATATGCTAGATGTAATTTACTTAGATTTCAGCAAAGCCTTTGATACAGTTCCTCATAGGAGGCTGTTGAACAAACTTGAAGGGCTGAAGTTAGGACCCAAAGTGGTGAACTGGGTCAGAAACTGGCTGTCGGACAGACGCCAGAGGGTGGTGGTTAATGGAAGTCGCTCGAAGGAAGGAAAGGTGAGTAGTGGAGTCCCTCAGGGTTCGGTGTTGGGGCTGATCCTGTTCAATATGTTTGTGAGTGACATTGCTGAAGGGTTAGAAGGAAAAGTGTGCGTCTTTGCAGATGATACCAAGATTTGTAACAGAGTAGACACCGAAGAGGGAGTGGAAAATATGAAAAAGGATCTGCAAAAGTTAGAGGAATGGTCTAATGCCTGGCAACTAAAATTCAATGCAAAGAAATGCAGAGTAATGCATTTGGGGATTAATAATCGGAAGGAACCGTATATGCTGGGAGGTGAGAAGCTGATATGCACGTACGGAGAGAGGGACCTTGGGGTGATAGTGTCCGAAGATCTAAAGGCGAAAAAACTGTGTGACAAGGCAGTGGCTGCTGCCAGAAGGATGCTGGGCTGTATAAAGAGAGGCGTAGCCAGTAGAAGGAAGAAGGTGTTGATGCCCCTGTACAGGTCATTGGTAAGGCCCCACTTGGAGTTTGTATTCAGTTTTGGAGACCGTGTCTGGCGAAGGACATAAGACGACTTGAAGCGGTCCAGAGGAGGGCGACGAAAATGATAGGAGGCTTGTGCCAGAAGACGTATGAGGAGAGACTGGAAGCCCTTAATATGTATACCCTAGAGGAAAGGAGGGACAGAGGAGATATGATTCAGACGTTCAAATACTTGAAGGGTATTAAGGTAGAACAAAATCTTTTCCAGAGAAAGGAAAATGGTAAAACCAGAGGACATAATTTAAGGTTGAGGGGTGGTAGATTCAAAGGCAATGTTAGGAATTTCTACTTCACGGAGAGGGTGGTGGATGCCTGGAATGCGCTCCCGAGAGAGGTGGTGGAGAGTAAAACTGTGACTGAGTTCAAAGAAGCGTGGGATGAACACAGAGGATATAGAATCAGAAAATAATATTAAAAATTGAACTAAGGCCAGTTCTGGGCAGATTTGCACAGTCTGTGTCTGTGTATGGCCGTTTGGTGGGGGATGGGATGGGGAGGGCTTCAGTGACTGGGAGGGTGTAGATGGACTGGAGTAGGTTTTAACGGAGATTTTGGCAGTTGGAACCCAAGCACAGTACCGGGTAGAGCTTTGGATTCTTGCCCAGAAATAGCTAGGGGGAAAAAAAATTTAAATTTAAATTGAATCAGGTTGGGCAGACTGGATAGACCATTTGGGTCTTTATCTGCTGTCATCTGCTATGTTACTATGTAAGGACATGGGAAGGAGGCACTGAGGGCACTAAAGACATGGGAATGGGCACTAAGGACATGGGAAGGAGGCAGTGGGGGGCACTAAGGACATGGGAAGGAGGCGCTAGGGGCACTAAGGACATGGGAAAGAGGCGCTAGGGGCACTAAGGACATGGGGCGGGGCTAAGGTTGGATTGAGGGCGGGACCGACAATTAATAGATGTCCTGTTTTGATGAAAAATATAAATGGTCACGTTATTCATATCTGACCCTAGGACAAGTCAGTGAAGACAGCCTCAGATTGCCCCAGAATGCCTAAATTACATCAGTGCTTAAAAGGTACCAAAGGACCCTGGTACAGCTAAGAGGTGATAAGATGTGCTAAAGACAGCTAAGATGTGCTAATGTCTGGTGCTTAAGATAAACAGTAGCCCCACCCCCAGCTGCATAGTTAATCAGAAACCACTATCAGAGAGATACTAGAAATTAACAGTTTCTCCCTCTTTTCTTCTCCAGTCTTTCACTTTATTTACTATTGTTTCAAACAGTTTACAAAAGATAGGGGTACTTAGTTTCAATAGATTCTATTTTTAGAACTGGTCTCAAACTTAGAAATATGAGATGAATCTCTCTCTCACACTCTCTCTGGAACCTGAAGCCTGGACCAACTCCTCCCCTCTCTCTTTCCTCTTGACTCTGTAATGCAGGCAAACTGTCCTTTCTCTCTCACACACACAGTCTCTGAATCCACTCTATATTTGTAAAGCTTATTTCTATTTCTTTATGTATATTTGTAACCCAGTATTCTTGATGCATCTTTCTAAAGAATATTAAGCCTATTTCTGCACATTATATTCTTTATGCAATCACTCTTGGCTGTTGAGTTAGACAGACGATCTTGAAATGCGATGAGAGCTTTGCAAATTGCCCGTAGCTCTAACAAGCTGATGTGGAATTTCTTTTTTCAATAAGTCCACAAACCTTGAGTCCTGAGACCTCTAGGTGGGCTCCCCAAGCATACATGGACGTTTCTGTTTTGAGTACCCTCTGATGTGTGTGTGTGGGGGGGGGGATGGAAGTGAAACATTAAACCTCTGGAGAGATTTGTCAGATCAGCCACCACTGGAGCGATTGACAAAGAAGCAAAGTGACTGACCCTTTGGGATAAAGAATTTGTGGCCTGGAGACCACCAAGATGCCTGGGTCAACCGGGCTGACCTGAGATGGAGTCGAGCAAAGGGCGTTACATGAACTATGGATGACATGTGTGACCCATGAGACACATCATTTCTCTTCCTGATACAGTTTGCAGAGTGGAGGCACGGCTGAAAAGTTGAAGATGTTTTGTCTTTGTTGATGTAGGAAAGCCCATAGAAGAGTTGTGTCGAGTAGGGCTCCTTTGAATTCCAGCACTTGAACGGGCTGGAAACTTTGGGAAGTTGACTGAGCCCTAGAAGCTGGAGGAAAGCTATTGTTAGTGTGTTACCAAGTGCACTACTTGAGGAGATGAAGATCAACTAATTGTCGAGATATGGAAATACTTGAAACCCGTGTGTACATAGGGTTACTGCCACCACTACTAGGCATTTTTTAAACACTCTTGGAAAGGAAGCAATTCCAAATGGCAGAACTTTGTACTGGAAGTGTTGATGAGCTATCCAAAAATGCAGAAACTTTTGAGGAGCTGAAGGTCTGATGCCTTAGTGTCTTCTGCCTCTCCTGAGGTGGAGGTTTCAAAGAAGAGGAGGTTGTTGGATAGCGCCTCTTGTATGTATAGGAAGGACACCACTATGAAGATTTAGGTGACCGAATTTTAGCATTAGTCTCCGTCAGCATGATCCAGCTCTGTTCATGATGGGTTAGTCTTTGGGTAGCATCCTCTACTTTGTCTCTGAAGAGTTCTTCACCCAGATAAGGAATGCAGCCTTTGTGTCCTGGTGGTGCAGTAGCATATACACGAGAGATTGAAGATTTTTTGAGAATAGATTGAACTAGCAAGGACTGATGAGGTAATTGTGACTTATCAAATCCAGGACAAAACTGAATTCTGTAAAGAGAGGCAATCTTCCTTGGAGCTACAGTAATGGAGAGAGGTATTTCCCAGTTCTTAAACAGGTCCTCTTTAAGGTGGTTATGAAGAGGTAGTTTAAGAAGTTCCTTTGGAGGCTCATCAAAATCCAAAGCTTCAAGGAGTTCTGCTTTAGGTTCAGTGTCCACTTCCAATTTTATCAGCAAAGTTTTTCCCATGTGCCTGATAAATTTGGTAAAGGAAAGTCTCTCTGGAGAGGATTTGTGTCTGGGAGGCAGAAGAGATGGATCTGACGGGATACTATACAACTCTGGAGCAGATAGTATAGGTTCATTGTCAGAAATAGTGTCATGTTGAGAAAGATCAGAATTAACATCTGATGCACCAGGAGAGATCCTCTATAGGATTGAGAAGGTGGCTGTTTTCTGGTGCAATGGCTATGAGAGTGTCGAGAAGAGCTTCTGCGTCAATACCGGTACTGATCTGATGAGGATGAAGAATGACATCTGGAATGACTAGATCTTGACTTACATCAAAGTGAAGGAGAGCCATAACTGTGCGGTGCTCGATAAGATCTAGAAGAGCAAGCACAGGATGTCGACGATTGTCAATGCTTCAATGTAGATGCAGAACTGGTACCATGTGGACTCGATGTGCTAAGCTCAAGCTGGGCCGGTACTAAGCGAGTCAATGTAAGCACCGGTGCCATATGCAACTTAATTAAGTGATCTGAAGTTTTGTGTGTGATCAGGTATTTTACCTTCAGTAAGAAGGGGGATAGCTCTCATGTATTGACATATCATGAACAGCGCCTGACATTTTCTTGGCGCACTGTTTCTCCTGATGGACTCAAAGATATTGAATGGTAACACTTCATTGAAGATGTTTCGCATGAAGTGATAATACATCTTTTGAATTTCCCTCAATTTTACATATGTGAGTTGTGTCCAATCAAGGTCCTGTGCGTCATGGAGTGTTGACGTAATTTAAGTCGTCACCTCGTTGTACAGAAGAACGGTTGAGCTGGGCGTGCATGAAGGCAGCAGCGCCTGTATTTCCTTTTTCAATCCAGTGCGAGCCCCAAAGGTGAATTATGAAAGAATGGTATTTTGAAGAGCTTAGCCAATGATGCATAAATAGAATATATATGACAATATAGATGAAATTATGTACAAGATGAGATCAGTCTGAATCACTTATTTTAACCCACAGATATCAAGTCTTCCTCCTGATGAAGCAGTATTTAGGAAACACGATCAGTGTTGAGGAAGCTGCTATCATGGATTGTTTATGAAAGTTATACAGTATTTTTCAACACTTTTTGGGACATGGATGATTACTTCAAGGGATTTAATTAATTGAACACATGGGTTATCCCGGCAGCGTTTCATCTTTAAATGGACAGCAACATGCCCCCTTGCCTGGAAGCATCTCCTCAGCACATTGAAGAGCTAAGGGCCAAGTTTTCAAACATTTTCATCTGTTACAGTTGAGGGTGATATAGATTAGATATATGATTGGTAGGCAGGTAGGGGGTGCTATGATGTTTAAACGTATACCTGTATGATAAATTGTTGCCGGTGCTAAATGGGTGGTTTTGACTGAGCACATAATACAGAATATAAATCTTTGTATTAAATGTTATTTTGTTTTCTTTTATGTTTAGTATTTTTTTTAGTTTTCTGAATTCCAGTAGGGTTTACTGATTGCTTTTGAGAATTGAGTAATCTCCTGAACGGGTGTTTTATTGACATTCAAACTCTTATGTTGACCACAAGCACTGGTTGCAAAAATGATGGAGTGTGCTCCTCAGCCAAAAGTGGCCATTTCCATGAAAACATTCCTTCTGCAGTTCGGGGAAGTCTGCCATCAGCTCAGAGCATATGGAGTGATCCCAAATCTTCAGAAGAGAAATCACATACAATTTTGAGAAGGGAATCGCTTGAACACCGACTGCCATGTGTCCCAAAGTGGAGGTTGATATTGCATAGTATTGGTGAGACTATGGCACAATGTTTTTATGATAAGGCTTGTCATTGTTTTTATTATCAGTATTGTCATTTATCTTTGCATATGTGTATAAAATCTGATTTGTGTGGAAATCAAATGTGGATTTCCGTCAGTATGACAACTCAAGTCCTTTTTGGTGAAGGAAGTGTCAAATTTATTATCTCGCCTTGAGTCACTATCTTGAGGAAGAAAAGTAAAAAGGGGAGAAAGGATAGACACATTTAAATACTTCTGTGGCATAAATCAAAAAGAAGCTTTTGTATGGACTAAGTTACCAGATGCTAGGGTCCACCTTGGAAATTAGCGCACAAGAAAAGGATCTGGGTGTCATCGTAGACAATATGATGAAACCTTCCACCCAATGTGCAGCGGTGGCCAAAAAAAGCAAACAGGATGTTGGTAATTATTTAAAAGGGATGGTTAACAAGACTAAGAATGTTATAATGCCCCAGTATCATTCCATGGTGCAACCTCATCTGGAGTATTTACGTTCAATTCTGGTCTCCTTATCTCGAGAAAGATATAGCAGCACTAGAAAAGGTTCAAAGAAGAGCGACCAAGATGATAAAGTAGATGAAGTCCTTTCGTACGAGGAAAGACTAAAAAGGTTAGGGCTCTTCAGCTTGGAAAAGAGACGGCTGAGGGGAGATATGACTGAAGTCTACAAAATCCTGAGTGGAGTAAAACAGGTACAAGTGGATTGATTTTTCACTCCGCCAAAAATTACAAAGACTAGGGGACACTCGAAGTTACAGGGAAATACTTTTAAAACCAATCAGAGGAAATATTTTTTTCACTCAGAAAATAGTTAAGCTCGAACACATTGCCAGAAATTGTGGTAAGAGCTGATAGCATAGCTAGTTTTAAGAGAGGTTTTGACAATTTCCTGGATGAAAAGTCCATAGTCTGTTATTGAGAAAGACATGGGGAAAGCCACTGCTTGCCCTGATCGGTAGCATGGAATGTTGTTATTCCTTAGGTTTTGGCCAGGTACTAGTGACCTGGATTGGCCACCGTGAGAATGGGCTACAGGGCTTGATGGACCATTGGTCTGACCCTATAAGGCTATTATGTTTTTATGTCAGTAGTCACATCCAACTGGGCCCAGAAGCCAGCTGCATGGAGTGTCACTATCTACAGTTAAAGAACAGACACTTGTGACTGCACAGTGGAGAGATCAATCTGCCTGCTTTTAAATATCAGCAGCAGTGGGAGATCAACTGCTTTTACACCTAAGCAGCAGTGGGAGCAGCCGCAACCACCGAGAGTCCACAGACCTGATCCTGCCAGGAGTGTGAGCTCCGCCCCCCCTGCAGTCCGCTAGGAAGATCAACTGCTTTTACACCTAAGCAGCAGCAAGACCAGCCGCCACTACTGGGAGCCCTTTGCCCCGATCCAGCCAGGCGCGTGAGCTCCTCCCCCTGCAGTCCGTTGGAGAGATCAATCTGCCTGCTTTTAAATATCAGCAGCAGTGGGAGATCAACTGCTTTTACACCTAAGCAGAAGCAGGACCAGCCGCCACTACCGGGAGCCCTTTGCCCCGATCCAGCCAGGTGTGTGAGCTCCTCCCCCTGCAGTCCGTTGGAGAGATCAATCTGCCTGCTTTTAAATATCAGCAGCAGTGGGAGATCAACTGCTTTTACACCTAAGCAGCAGCGGGACCAGCCGCAACTACCGGGAGCCCATAGACTAGAAGACAGAACTGCCTGCCTGCATAAATAACTGTTAGGCATATGTTTCCATCAGAGACATACAATTACTAGATGGAGGTGTAACTGTTAATTGCATGTATAATTGTTAGAGACTTGAATTAGGACAACCTAGGAACTATAGAGGCTTGTGTTATCATCAAAGACACATATAATTGCTAAATGAATGAGTAATTGTTAGATGCTTGCGTAATTACTAGAGACTTGCAATAGAATTGCTTAACGAACTATATCTACTTGGGCCACCTTCAAAACTACGCCAATCCAATTAACAACCATACAAACGATAACTCAAGAATTCACAGGCATTCCATTACACTTTTTGTGCTAGGAATAATACTTTATCCTGCTAACATGAATCCCCTCCTGATTTTAGTGATCTGTCTGTTAATTGGCAACAAAGATGTTAACTCACTCCACCCACAATTACAATCAATCAACTACCCGGATCTATCAATTTTACACATCACTAATTCACAAAACACAATAAATCATATTACCGTTATCTCAAATAAAAGAAGACATCAACGAACACTTAAAAGAATAAGGCAAGTAAAACCCTTCAAAACCACTACCGCTACCAAAACTATCACACCCACATCTGTCTCTTGTGCATACCTTAATACTAGATCTGTCAGGAATAAAGCTTTCCTAATTAATGATTGGTTCATCAACAAGCAAATAGCCTGCCTTTTACTAACTGAAACATGGCTACTATCTGAAGATGATCCAATAATAATTGATCTCTTACCAAGCAATTTCAAAATCCTTCCGCTAAACCGCGTGGGAAAAAAAGGAGGAGGATTAGCAATTATTCTTAAAGAAGGATTTGACTTTGAACTTCTGGATTCCAAAATGACAGACCATTTAGAAATTTTAGCCTGTAAAATTAGCAACTGTCAACTAGAAGAATCCCTATCCTGCATATTATTCTATGTCCCACCAAAAAGCTGGCCAAAAGCCAAAGAAGACTTCTTTGCATTTGTCCTAAACAATTCAATCGGTCCTTCTTATAATATCATCGCAGGCGACATAAACCTACACCTAGATCAGGGGTCTGCAACCTTTAAGACATAAAGAGCCACTTGGACCCATTTTCGAAAAGAAAAAAAAACTTGGAGCCGCAAAACCATTATAAAACAAATCTAACGCTGCATATATTGTTTCTTATCTTAATGCTATATACAGGATCACTAAATTGAAAATAAAATCATTTTTCCTACCTTTGCTATTTGGTGATTTCATGAGTCTCTGGTTGCACTTTCTTCTTCTGACTGTGCATCCAATCTTTCTTCCTTTCTTTCAGCCTCCTGTATGTTTCCTCTCCTCCAGACCTCATTCTCTCCCCCAACTTTTTCTTTCTGTCTCCCTGTTCCCCCTTCTTTCTGTCTCCGTGCCGTCCCCCAAGCCACTCGGTTTGCTGCCACCGCAATCGGGGAACAGCCCCCAAGCCACCGCCGTCCCAAGCTTTCCCTGCAGAAGTGTTGCGCTGACCAGCATTCCGCTCCCTGACGTCAATTCTGACGTAGGAGAGGAAGTTCCGGGCCAACAAAGCATTTCTCCTCATTCCATCCAGCCTGAGCCCCATCTCTCCTTGATCCAGCATTTCCCTTCTGTGTCTGTCAGAATTACCATTCCACCTATTTTCCAGCATCACCCTTCTTTGTGTCCATCTCACCTATATCCCTATCTCACCACTTTTTCAGAATCTTCATTTGTCTCTGTCCTTATCTTTACGCCATGTTCACCATTTGCCCTTTCAATGTCTTTATCTCCCCCCACACACTTTTTCAGCATTACTTCTATGTCTCTATTTCACCTCCTCTTCATGTCCCCTCTGTATCTCTATCCTTATTCAGTAGGTCCTGCTTACCCTTTCTCTTCTTTGTGTCACTATCTCCATTTTCAGCTTTCCCCCTTTTTCCTTTGTTACTGCACCCTGTAGCTAGAATCTTTCCACCCTCCCTCCACTCCGGCCCAGCCCAGTATGAAAGATTTCCTTTTGTTTCCCCCCCTCTCTCTTTCTCTCTCTCTTCTCCTCCCTCACCCACGAGTCCTGCATCTGGCCCTCTCCCTTCTACCTGCACCTGGCAACACCCCCCTGCTCCGCGGCTCTCTTCAGCAACTCGTCAGCAGCAGTGATCAAGACAAGCTGCCGACATCGAGGCCTTCCCTCTACGAGTCCCGCCTTTGTGGAAAAAGGAAGTTGAACCAAGCGGGACTCGCAGAGGGTAGGCCCCGACGTCAGAAGCTTGTGTCGATTGCTGCTGCTGAGTTGCCAAAGAGAGCCGCGGAGCAGGGGATGTGGCCGGAAGCAGGTAGAAGGGAGAGGGAGATAGGAAGGCTGTAGATCTCCGGAGCATGACACCGACCCCGGCCAGGATGATTTCTTTTTCAGGCACCTTACAAGTCCAGCGTCGCGGGGGAAATAGCCATGCTGAGCAGTGAGCTCAGCACTACACAGATGAAAGCCTTGCTTGCTGATTGGTCCGGCGGCACGGCGGGGCGGGGCCGCCGGACCAATCAGCAAGCAAGGCTTTCATCTGTGTATGTGCTGAGCTCACTGCTCAGCATGGCTATTTCCCGCCGCGACGCTGGACTTAAGCTGCATGCCTGCGTGACACACTACCGGAGCCGCAGCAAAGGTGGAAAAGAGCCGCATGCGGCTCTGGAGCCGCAGGTTGCCGACCCCCGACCTAGATGAAGTGGACAACACAAATGCGATAGAGTTCAAAAACTTTCTATCCCTACTCAATTACAATCTTCCTCTACCCACACAAACACATGAAAAAGGCCATCAATTGGATGTGATAGCCATGTCCACAAAGGATATCCCAGACCCTGCCATTTCGCTACTTAAAGGCACCTGGATTCATGATATCTGGTCTGACCATTTTACTTATTATTTCCAGCTATTCTGGTCTTATCATAAATCTAAAACACCCCCAATTATAAAAAGAGAACATCATACAAGAGGCTATATTAATCCAAAAGAATTCTGGTCACAATACGAATTGCAAACAGAGATAGATGAAGGAATCGATTTTTCGGATCACTGGACAACAACCAGCACATCCATTTTAAATAAAATCGCCCCTATACGTAATAGCAAAAGCAATTCAAATAAATATAACAAATGGTTTGACATCGAACTTCTAAAAATGAAACAACTAGCTAGACGACTGGAAAGAACTTGGAAAAAACCAGGAGAACTAGCCGATCGTAACAACTGGAGAGCTAACATAAAAATCTACAAACAAATGTTAAAAGACAAACGTAAAGCATTCTACTCCACTAAAATCAACTCATCTTGTAATGGTTCACAAGGAATCAATACAAAAGAGCTATTCAACCTGATCACAAATTTATTTGACACCACTCGCTACACCTCACCCACACACAACATTAAACTACCCTCTGCAAATGACTTAGCTCTGTACTTTGATTCTAAAATTAAGAACCTTAGAATCCATTGTTCAACAAACGACTCTTGTGATCATCAAATAGCGAACACCCAAGGAAATGATATACCGGCAGACATGATCTGGAGCTCCTTTCAGGATTTAGAGTGGAATGATTATATCAGATTATATAACAAATACTCTAGATCCTATTGCATTCTGGACTCATGCCCCCCAGAAATTATGAAAGCAGCACCTTTAGAATTTAAATGATCACTGATGCAATACTTGGCTTCCAACCTAAACAATGAGAAGTTCCTCACTAATAATGGTCACATTATTATAACCCCAATTCTAAAAATCGTAAAGTATCCTCAGCCCTAATATCCAACTATAGACCGGTAGCTTCCATTCCGTTTATTATAAAAATTATGGAGGGATTGGTTCACACCCAACTGATGGGTTATCTTGATCAATTCTCTCTCATCCATGAAACTCAATCTGGTTTTAGGCCATTATTCAGTACGGAGACAGTAATTGTGGCTATCTTAGACAATTTGCACCTACTGTTTAGTAAAGGCCTTAATGCCTTGATAATGCAATTCGATATGAGTTCTGCCTTTGATCTAGTGGACCACATGAAACTGCTGCAATGCCTAGATGCCATTGGTATCCGGGATAAGGTGCTGAACTGGTTCCGTGGCTTCCTTATATCCCGCACCTATCAGGTTCGTTTTAATTATGAGCTTTCCGACACCTGGAGCAATCCATCCGGTGTGCCCCAAGGCTCTCCACTATCCCCATTGCTCTTCAACGTCTACATGTCCTCACTGGGCACGAAGCTAACCCAGCCGGGGATAAAACTATTTAGTTATGCAGATGATTTTACGATTATCATCCCATTCACCAATTCTGTCTCCGAAACTATTCCCAAAGCTTCAGAAGCTATAAACATGATGGAACAATGGATGACAAACTTTAGGCTCAAACTTAATTCAGATAAAACGACTTTTTTCATTGCTTCACCACATCCACTTGACATTAAATCACCCCTCTGTATCAATAACCTTAGTTACCCTATCCAGCCCTCCATAAAGATACTAGGTGTAACTCTGGATCAAAGCCTAACCATGAAAGACCAAGTAGATTCCTTAATCAGAAAGGGATTTTTCACTCTTTGGAAACTCAGATCCCTTAAAGCTTATTTTGTTACATCGGTTTTTAGAATCCTAGTCCAATCCCTCGTACTAAGCCTGCTTGACTACTGTAACATCGCCTATTTGGCAATTTCCCCAAAAAATATGCGACGCCTACAACTGTTGCAGAATACGGCAGTCAGACTAATCTTTGGACTAAAAAAATTTGACCACGTGACACCCTACTACCGGCAGCTACATTGGCTGCCGATGAAGGCACGCGTAAAGTTCAAATTTGCCTGTTTCTGCTTTAAAGCATTACACGGACTTGCCCCCAAATACATTACTGACCTTTTCTCCTTCTCAACCAACAGACACAAGAGAAGTTCACATTCCAACATCGTTTCCCCCCCAGTGAGAGGTTGCAAACTGAAAAAACACCTTGAATTCCTTCTTTCACACCAAGCAGCATCATGGAGTAAAGACCTAGAACAATTACTTTCGCCCTCTACTTATGAGGTATTTAGGAAACGTCTAAAAACACACCTGTTCCTAAAACATCTTGACAACTGATCCACTTATCTCTTTCCTCTCAATAGCGACCTACTATCCTTTTAATCACTTTTCTCCTCAACAATGAATTTCCTGTCTAATTACTTCTCTTTCTTCTTCCCCTCTTGAAGTCAGTCAATTTGTACCTTTGCTTAATCTTTTGTAAACCGCAAAGCATTCACGGTATTACGGTATATAAGCTGTTATTATTATTATTTATTATTATTATATAGGATTCTACACAAGTCCCCAGCATTCTATCTGTTAGATGAGAGGCATAACCCATTGATCCTTCAAGACTACCTCTCTCTCACTAGGGAGGGAGGTCTGCTTGGTAGCTTGAGCTACCAATGAGTCTACCTTAGGCTGGACCAATAACTGCTAAAATTCAGGAGTCACATCATGGTCTTAGCTCCCCTTAAGTAGCCCTCTAGTAAATCCCAATGCTCCACAATTAGAGTAAGATCCGGATCTGACAGGAAAAATTATATCTGTGCTTATGAAGTACACAATTAGAAGTGTGTGACCTAGTGGTTAGAGCTACAGCCTCAGCACCCTGAGGTTGTGGGTTCAAACTCTACTCCATGCTGCTCCTTATGACCCTGGACAAGTCACTTAATATTCCACTGACCCAAGTACAGTACATTACATAGTGGGCCCAACAAGAGAGATAGGGAAAATGCTGGAGTGCCTGATTTGTAACCCATTCTGAGCTTCTTTGGGAGGATGAGTGAGCACTGTACCACTGCAGTTAGTGATGACTCCAGGTTTAATTCCTACAACGACTCTGGGATAAGCTACAACAACTCAATTGATTCAAATAGGCGGCAGTGTTCTCCCCAGAAATTTTTTTCCAACCAGGTGGCATGAAAAAGTAGCCAGGTGGGGCAGGATGGGGAAATTTGGTGGTGGGGAAAATTAAATGTATACTATTATTAGTTAATTATTATTATTTTCCAATGCTCAATATGACTTCCTTTTTTAAGGTTTGACACTTGTGCCAGAATATTTTTACTAAATTTAATAAGTATCCAATTCTAGAAGTGAATAATTAGATATTTACCCTCTTTCTAATGGTATAGAGGTTTAAAAAAAAAAGGGAAATGCGTTAATGAAGTCATTAGGTTCAATCTAGCCATTTATTTCTGTGTGAATTTAAACAACTAAAAAAAATAAATTAAAAGATAAATATAGCTCATCCAGTCATAAAAGAAAGTGGCTCTACAGCACCTGTAATAATGTTTTGATCACTAGGCTCCTTCCTGAGGTCTGAGAATATGAAATAGATGCAATCCCCACTTCCAGACCTCTTCCACATAATTTATGGAGAGGTGTTACTGAGCCTTGAAGGAGACCTGTGTGATTGCACTACAGCAAAATAAAAAAGTAGCAGATAAAGATCATAGTGAGAGCTAGGGCAATACAGTTTAGGTAAAGATGCAGGTAATAATTAGCAATGTATTAAAATATTTTATTTTTATTTGCTTATAATGTAATTTGAAAGCTGCTTGATGTTAATACAACTTTAATTTAATTCTTTATAGTGTGTGTGTGGGGGGGATAGAAAACATCTACGTCAACAATAAAGTTAGAAAAGGGTCATTAAATCCTGTGGCATACCTAGTATATATGACAGCCAGTGCTGATCATTTTTTAACAACCCTCTACTCTATATAAAAAATATATTTTTAGTAATAATCCATGAGTCATACAATAAGGGTGCACCTAGGAAAAGGCAGCATCTTAAACACTGCAGTGAGCACTAGAACACCAACACACGCATTGTAAAACTAAACAAGCCAGATCCTACACAGTCAATTGATCCTGTACAGTTGATGCTAACAGAAAGCCATGTCCTTTTCATACACATAGAACACACATACACCCTCGCCCAATATGGAATAATCACAAACTAAAAATAGAAATATGTAGACAGAAGTTAAACTGAACCAAGAAACCAGACTCTGCATACAATGCAACACCACAGAAACAGTGACACGTACCCTAATACTGTGCAAACTATAAAGACAGTAGATGTAAATTTTAAAAAACTGATACATAACAATCACCACTTTACAAATTAACAAATAGAAATAAAACAAATGATGAGATAAGAAAATACCATTTTATTGGACTAATCCATTTTTCAATTCTTTCTTCAAGACAGTACATACTGCTGTTATGGTATCCTGTCCTGACCTGAGGAAAGGGGCTTAGTCCCAAAAAAATTGCCTTATTTCCATTTCCTATTTATAAACTTTAATCAATACAGTTACAATACTACTTGATTCTATGTAAAGCAACAACAAAAAAAGTTTTTCTACCTTTTGTCATTTCTGCTTTAATCATCTTCTCTTCACTCTTTCTATTCAGCATTTGTCCTCGCTCCCTTCCATGCCAACATCTGACCTCTCTCTTTGCCCCTTCCATCCAGACTCTGCTCTCTCTCTACCCCTTCCATCTACTGTCCACCCTCTCTGCCCTTTCCATCCAGAGTCTGCCCTCTCTCTATTCCATATGGTATCTTCCCTCTTTCTATGTCCTTTCAATAAACTGTATATCCTGTGCCTTTTCTCTCCTTTGAACATGATTCATTTCAGCTTCACCCCCTCTCCATTTTTTGGTCTCCACCCCCTCCCCTATGCTCTGGCATCTCTCTCTTCTCCTTTCCTTCCTTCCTTCCCACTCCACCCCATGGTCTGGCATCTCTATCTCCTTCCTTTATCTCCCCCCCATGCCCTGGCATATCTCTCCCTCTCTGGCACCTCTTCTCCTTTCTTTCCCTCTGGTCTGGCATTTTATGTCTCCTTAGTTTCCCTTCCCTTCCCTCATGTCCTGGCATCTCTCTCCTTTCCTTCCATCTCCACCTCCACTCCATTATCTGGTATCTCCTTCTTTTCTCTCCTTCCTCCTAGTTTGGCATCTGTCTCCTCCCCCTCCCCCCATATACCCTGACATCTCCCCCCCCAATGGTCTGGTAGCTCCTTTCTTTTCCCTCCCTCGGAATTGGCATCTTTTTCCTCTCCTCTCCCTTCCCTGGTCTTCCTTCTCCCCTCCCTCTCCCCAATCTAGTGCTACAGCAGCACTTCTCTTCCCCCTCCCCTTTTGGGTACAGCAGCAGCACTTCTCTTCCCCCTCCCCCCAAATTGGGTGCAGCAGCTTTTCTCTTCCCCATCCCCCCCAAAAAAATTGCTGCTGCAGCATTTCTCTTCCCCCTCCCCCCCTTGAGTGCAGAAGCAGTATTTCTTTTCCCATCCCTCCCATCGGCAGAGTTGCAAGTTTCCCTCCATTGATGACCTTTCTTCCATAGGTCAGCGACGGAAGGAAGCTTACAATTTGCTGCTTTTACTTGGTTATGGGCCTTCCTCGTTGCCGGGTCCTGCCTTCCCGAAAACAGAAAGTAGGCAGGATCCGGCAGTGAGGAAGGCCCGAAGCAAGTAAAAGCAGCAAATTGTAAGCTTCCCTCCGGGGCTCCAACGTCTGCGTGCCAGCTTCCCTTCTTTTCTCTCCCCCCATGGGACGTAACTTCCATTTTCGAAGGGAAGCCAGCACGCACACGTTGGAGCCCTAGAGTGTGGGTTCAATTCGCATGCTGGCAAAAAAAAAAAAAAGGCAGGTGTCAAAACACAATTTTCGGCGGCGAGTCAGCCTGGGAAGGAGCATCGGCGGTAGCAGCAGGATTCGCCGGGCGGTCATCTAAATTAGCATGTCCTTGGGGAGAACACTGCGCAGTGTACTGTCAGGTCTTCCCCTTGTTCAAGGAGGACTACAGTCTCATGGCTTCCCATCTCTGCTTGAGAGCAGCATATTTAATATGCACAAATGCATTACTAGTATTGTTAGATGCTTTATTAATTTTTGTTAAAGAAATATGGTCATCTCACCTCACAAGTGTTGTAATCTTCAGAATCCAGCAGCCCACAGAGTTTTGGTAAGAGCTCTGGCCAATTTTGTAACTCTCCCTTGGATGCAATAGTCGTGATAAGGATACCTAGAAAAAAATTTAATTAACACATATAAATAGAATCTAATTCAATTCAACAACATTTTGGGAGGAAAAAAAAATTGTATCCATACCTATTGATGTCTTTTATTTTAAAGCGAGAAACAAAATAAAAATCCAACACAATCTGCAGTGAAGTAAAAGCAACACAAGGAACACCAAATAAGAACTGCAGACAAACGTACAAGATGCAGGCTATGTTTATTGTATCAATTAATGATTGCGGTTAATGTTACCACCTTTACACAAACCTAGGGACCCGACACGGTTCGTGTTTCAGTTAACACGCCTTCATCGGGGTTCCTAACAAATGAAAATAGGAATAACTGAAGATATACAAAACCAATATATGGGTACATAAATAGTAGGTGGTGTGTATGAAGACAAATTTTAAAAACGATAAATCAAGAACCAAAAACCCATGTGGGATGCAAAGTGATAAGAGCAATAAGATAAGATATGGTGCGTGTTAATGATTTGAGAAGACCATAATAGTGAAAGGAGATAACAAATATATATATATTTTATATATATATATATATATTTTATATATATATATATTTTATATATATATATATTTTTTATATATATATATATATATATATATATATATATATATATATATATATATATATATATATATATATATATAAACAGTGAACTATTATTTCATAACTGCAACTCACACGTCACTGTTTTTTTTTTTGTATATGTGAAATAATAGCGAGAAGACCATAATAGTGAAAGGAGATTAAAAAAAAAATTTTTATATATATATATATATATATATATATATATATATATATAATCTCCTTTCACTATTATGGTCTTCTCGCTATTATTTCATAACTGCAACTCGCACTTCACTGTTTTTTATTATCATGAGAGATGCACCACGTAGAAAATCTAGTCCATTTTTGGTGGTAGCATTGTCTAGTGGTAGGCTTTCTGGAAGCCTCTAAAATGTCTCTTACAGGTTGAGAAAACTGAAGAGGAGTTATGTTGAGAGGTACCAAGCTGTCAGGTGTAGAGATTGCAGGTTGGGATAAAGAAGAGATCCTTGACTCTGTGTAAGCAGAGACTGAAAAACTGGTAGAAGGTATGGCTCCCTGCTGCTGAGTTGAAGTAGAAGGTAATACCAAGGTTGCCTCGGCCACCGAGGAACTATCAGAATCATGGTGGCATGATCATTCTTCAACTTGACAAGAATCTAGAGAATGAGAGGGAATGGAGGGAATTTATACAGAAAAGATTTGTCCATTCCAGTAGAAAAGCATCTGCCTCAAGGCGATGAGGAGAGTATATCCTGCAGCAGAACTGAGGCAGTTCGTGGTTGTGGGGAGATGCAAAGAGATATATCTGAGGAGTTCCCCACTGCGAAAAAATGTGATGAAGAGGCAAGGAATTGAGTGTCCATTCATGAGGTTGCAGAAGACTACTTAATTTGTCCGCCAAACAGTTTTTCGCCCCTTGGATGTAGACAGCTTTGAGGAAGGTGTTGTGGAGGATTGCCCAGTCCCAAACCATCAGAGCTTCTTGACAAAGGGAGGGAGATCCCGTCCCCCCCGTCCCCCCATTTGTTGACATAGTATATGGCGACTTGGTTGTCTGTTAGAATGAGGACTACCTGGTCGTGAGGATGATGTTGAAAAGCTTTGAGAGCACTGAAGATCGCTCTGAATTCCAACAGATTGATGAGACACTGACGATCCGTACTGGTCCAGTGTCCTTAAGTACGAAGACCATCGAGATGAGCCCCCCAAGTGTAGGTCGAGGAATCTGTTGTAAAGGCCTTCTGATGAGGGGGCATTTGAAACAGCAAGCCTCTGGAGAGATTGGAAGAGAGCATCCACCAGCAGAGATACTGTCTCAACGAAGGAGTGATTGTAATGTGTCGAGAGAGTGGGTCGCAAGCCTGCGTCCACTGAGATGCCAGGGTCAACTGAGGAATTCTGAGGTGAAGTCTGGCAAATGGAGTCACGTGTACTGTGGAGGCCATGTGACCTAATAGTACCATCATGTGTCTCGCTGAGATTGAAAAGCGGGAAGACACTGTATGACAGAGTTGAAGAAGAGCCTCCAGACGCTGTTGTGGAGGGAATGCTCTTAGTTGGATAGTGTCCAGAACAGCTCCAATGAATTGTAGATTCTGCGAGGGCTGAAGTTGGGATTGGGAAAGTTAATTTGGAATCCCAAGCTTTGTAGGAACCACGTAATCCGTTGGGTCGCTACAATAACCCCCTGAGATGTTGAATCTTTGATGAACCAGTCGTCTAGGTAGGGAAATACCTGAAGACCATGGTTCCTTAGAACTGCTGCTACCATCACCAGGCAACTTGGTGAACACTCTGGGAGATGAAGCCAGGCCAAAGGGTAGCATTCTGTATTGGTAATGCAGATTCCCCACCTGAAATCTGAGGTACTGACGGGAGGTCGGATGAATGGGGATGCGAGTATAAGCCTCCTTGAGATCCAGAGAACATAACCAATTATTCTGATCTAGAAGGGGGTATAGGGACGTCAAGGACAACATGCAAAATTTTTCTTTGACTAAAAATTTGTTGAGAGTTCTGAGATCCAAAATGGGTCTCAGATCGCCTGTCTTCTTCGGAACTAGGAAGTAATGGGAGTAAAAACCCCTGCTCTGCTGTTCCAAGGGAATTTCCTCGATGGCACAGAGACAAAGTAGAGCCTGAGCTTCCTGAAAAAGAAGGGCGGTCTGGGATGGATTGGAAGGATACTCTCTTGAAGGAAGCTCTGGTGGAACCTGAGTGAAATGAAGAGAGTATCTTTCCCTGATTGACAGTACCCACAGGTCAGATGTAATGGTCTCCCATCGGTGGTAAAAATGGAGACAACCTCCTTTGGGGGGAAGGAAGGATAGAGGCAGAACAATGGAGGTTATGCTCTGTTGTAGACAGTCAAAAAGGCTGTGATGCCTTATGTGCAGAAGGCTGAGGTTTCTGTTGCTGCGGTTTCTTGGATGGAGCTCGAGTGTAAGGAGACGCCTTTGGAGTCTAACGCCTCTGGAAAACCGGAGTAGGGCGTGAAGGTTTTGCCGGAGCTGACTTTGGCTTTGGTCTGACAATGGAAGCAAAAGATTTTTTATGTTCAGACAACTTCCTAGTGGCAGCCTCTATGGATTCATCAAAGAAGTCATTGCCCTGACAAGGAATGTTAGCCATATGGTCCTGAAGATTAGGATCCATGTCAATGATGCGAAGCCAGGCCAAACGGCACACTGCTACAGAAAAAGCAGTGGCCCTAGCCGACAGCTCAAAGGCATCATAAGATGACTAGAGAAGATGCAATCTGAGTTGTGACAGAGTAGCAGTGACTTCTTGGAACTCGAAATGTCTATGTTGATCCAGGTTTTTCAGAAAACCTAGAAGAAGATCAATAAAGAACTTGAGATAAGTAACGAAGACAAAATTGTAATTGAGGATTTTGGAGGACATCATAGCATTTTGATATAGATGGCGTCCAAATTTGTCCATGGTCTTACTCTCCCTTCCAGGAGGAACTGTAGCATAGACCCTGGAAGGATGGGTTCTTTTCAAAGAAGACTCCACAAGGAGGTATTGATGAGATAATTGTGAATTCTCAAACCCTTTACAATGCAGAGTACTATACCTCAAGTCCAATTTGCCTGGAACAGCAGGTATAGCATAAGGAGTCTTCAGACAACGTTTGAAAGTTTGAGACAAAAGCTTGTTAAGAGGATGCTTAAATGACTCTGCAGGAGGTTGAGGTAGATGCATGACCTCAAGATACTCCTTAGAGCAGGGGTGCCCAACACGTCGATCGCGATCAACCAGTAGCTCAGGAAGGCAACAGGAGTCGATCGCGGAGCCCATCCCGGGCTCCGTGATAGACTCGTGTTGCCGTCCTGATCTACCGGGCCGATCAGCCTTCCTCTCCAGTGTTCTCTCTAGGGCCTTTTAGCTGGGCGGTCCGCCCAGCTGTCATCTGCTGCTGCCGCCACTGCTGAACATTTAAAAAAAAATAAATAAATAAAAAACCGGCTTGGAGATTTCAGCCCGTAGCGAACTTATGCTCCGTGGCTCTAACGTGTGCGTGCCGGCTTCCCTTCTCTTCCCTCCGAAACCGGAAGTTATGTCGGGGGGGGGGAGGAGAAGGGAAGCCGGCACGCACATGTTGAGAGCCCTGAAGCAAGCATTCGCTATGGGCTAAGGCGGGAGACAGGTTAGTGAAGCATTTGCTCTTCTTGCTGCCGGGTCCTGCCTACTTTCTGTTTCTGCGAAGGCAGGATCCGACAGCACTTCCCCCAATAGGTCGATCGCGATCTTGGGCCAATCAACCTTCCTCTCCCCGACGGCAGAATTGACGTCGGGGAGAGGAATGCTGGTCGGCCAAAGCAGGGAAAGCTTGGGGCGGCGTCAGCTTTCAGGCCTGTTATTGGTGGCGGTTTGGGTCCTGATCCCCGATGGCAGTGGCTTGGGGGAGGGCAGGGAGAAAGAAAGAAAAAGGGCAGGCAGGGAGACAGAAGGAAAGAAGAGAAACAGAAAAAAAAGAAAGGGAGGCAGAGAGAAAGAAAGGGCAGGGAGAGAGGAAGGAAAAGTTGGGGGAGGGAATGAGGTCTGGAGGAGAGGAAGCATACAGGCTAAAAGAAGGGAAGAAAGATTGGATGCACAGTCAGAAGAAGAAAGTGCAACCAGAGACTCATGAAATCACCAGACAAGGTAGGAAAAATGATTTTATTTTAAATTTAGTGATCAAAATGTGTCTGAATTTATATCTGCTGTCTATATTACACTAAGGTCCCCTTTTACTAAACCGCAATAGAGTTTTTTAGGCGCAGGGAGCCTATGAGCGTCGAGAGCAGCGCTGGGCATTCAGCGCAGCTCCCTGCGCTCTAAAAACTGCTATCGTGGTTTAGTAAAAAGGGAGGGGGGTATATTTGTCTATTTTTGTATGGTTGTTACTGAGGTGATAGTGCATAGAGTCATCTGCTTTGACCTCTTTGAAAAACCCTGGAATAGGAATGATAATTAACATTTTCTATGCGTACAGTGTGCGTTGTGTTTTTTTAAAATTTTATTGTTGGTAGATCATTTTGACTTGGTCATTTTAAAAGTAGCTCGCAAGCCCAAAAAGTGTGGGCACCCCTGCCTTAGAGTATTTAGAATAAGCATCTAACTGAATTTCCAGGTCATCAGTCAACTGACAAAGAAAGGAAGAGAAAGACAGCTGATCCGCGCCAAGGCCCTGCCTCGTGAGGGACTCAAGGACCTCGAGAAAGAAGGTGAAGCCTCTCTGGAGAAGTGGCAATCCAAAGAATATGGAGACTTGGAGGAGGCAATGGAAGCAACTGATTCCTCAGAGTCCAGAAGTGGTGACCTCGAGCGAGGAGTTGGAGGCCTCGAAGAGCTGGAAGGTCTGGAATGAGGCCTAGACGAAGAAGGCTGCTCTTTAGAAGAAGACCTGCGCCTCGATGGATGTCTCGATGAAGGCCTCCATCGGCAATGAGAGTGGTGCCTGGAAGAAGGTCTTGAGGATCGAGGAGACTTCGCCCTATGTATGGAAACAGGCAATGCTGCAGATGAATGGATAGGGCTAGAAGCTGTAGATCGAAACACAGTGGACTGGATCGGGGAATCTCGAAGCACTCCCAAAGAATCTACTCCTTGCATAGTGTGTGTAGATACCAGACCAGACACTCGCAAAGACTTTGCTCCTTCCATAGAGCTCGAGGCACAGGCAGGGTCTCGACCTTGCAGGAGACTGCTGATTGCCCAGGCTGGATTACAGGAGGCAGCGTCGAGGCAGAACCATATTTGCTCAGGAACTGAACAAATTGCTGCTCCAACATGGTCTGGAGAGAATCCTGCAAAGATGGATCTGCGTCTGAAACCGGACCACTTGCTGAGACTAAAGGCTCCAAGGTGGCAGTGGAGATGTGCTTGGACTTGGAGGTATTGGAAAGCTTGAGGACCACTGCAGGAACCTTCTGCTTAGGTATCTGACCTGAGGGGATCTTAGGTGAAGATAAAGCAGGTGTACTCGAGGCTAAAGACGATATAAACGAGGACGGTCTGATGAGGCTCGAGGTCGGAGTCGTAGAAGCAGGAAGACCTTTGCTGGAAGGTGTGACCGAGGCAGCACGCAAGGTCAAGGGTGTCAGCGAAGTGTCCATGCTGAAGAGTTTTTCCACTAAAACTCGACGACGTTTAAGGGCTCGAGGTTGAAGAGTAGCACAGCACTAGCATGACTTCAGATTATGGTCAGGCCCAAGGCACTTGAGGCACCAGCGGTGTGGGTCCGTGAGAGAAATCGCACGTTATCACTGGCTACACTTCTTGAAGCCCGTGACTGGCCAGGACATAGGAGGGAAGATAGCCGCTGCAAAGTCGAAGCCCACAGGTTGCAGCCACGCAGCCTGGCCCGCCAGTCAGTCAATGAAGAAAAAAATGAAAATAATTTTTTTTTAAAGGAAAGTAACACAGCGATTCATGACTAAAAAGAACACAAACCGTGGTAAGAGAAGGCACGAAGCGAACAAAGTTCAACACAGAGTGTCGAAATACAGACTTCTTGGCTCCGCGGAAAACTGAGGACTAAGGAGACTCGCCCTGTGCTGGGCAGGAAGGCACTCGTGCATGCGCGGTGCGGCTGACTTGAAACTTCTACGTTTCTACAAGCAAGTCTGCTTGCGAGGCTGTCCGCATCTGGGCTCCGTGGATGACATCACCCATATGTTGGGAATAGGCTGCCTGCTTGTCCTGGGTAAACAACGCTTCATGTTGTTATACCCAGCCCTTTTGAAGATCTGGATGGGTAACGGGTGGAAGACCTATGACACCGTGGAATCTGCTCAGGCTTATTTGGACACCTTGCCTCCTGGGTCAGGAACCTGGGCCTCCCCCTGAAGTACCCTGTGGTGCTGTGGGTAATTTAGCGGATGTTTTGTCCTGGACATTTTGTGCATAATTTATCTGGAAAACTATTTCTTGTGATATCGGTATAAGTGGGCTATGCTGCTTATTTTGTCCTGAGGGGATGTTATTGCTCCTTTTCTGGTTAGCAGGCTGTTGTGGGTGGATGGTAGGGGTGTATTGCGTGGTGTCTTGAGTGTCTGTGGATTTGCATGTATGGGGCATTGCATATCTGGGGTATTAAGTGTCTCGAGGGTGAATATTCGCAGGCAGTGGGTGCAGTGGGTTGGGTCTCCTTTTATTGCAGGTATGGTGGCTGCTGGAGACTGCTAGGGGCCTCTATGCCCAACAGTGTATTTTCACATGTGCTCTTCTGCTGCGAATTTGGCGGGCTTTGCAGTACAGCTGGGTGCCCTTCTGGTGTCAGGCCTCTAATTTGTATTTATTTTTTGGGTGGGGATTTTTGTCACGGCACCCTGTGGCAGTTTCCTATAGTTTTTGGCAGCGGAGTATCGGGATTTCTTCTTTTGGCTATTTATTTCCCTTTATCGAGTTGTGGGTGTAAGTGTGATGCGTGTCTGTTTAGTTTGATGGAGTGCTTAGGGTTTGTCTCCAAGCTGACCTGCCTTGCTTTGTGGCTTTCTCTAATGGGACCAGGTTGGGGGGAGGGCAAGGGGCCCTGCTCACATTGAAGCATGACTGTCGTTCTGGTCTGCCTTGGCAGAGCGTGTTTAGTAGGTTGGGTATAGGGTTACGGGGGGGATCTGTATTGGGTGGATAGGTGGGCGGATATCCGGGTTGGGGAGGAGTGGGGATAGGAGGGGGGTTTAGTCCTACTTCAGCTGATTTTGTATATAGTTTGCTGTGCTATTGGGAATGTTATATTATACTCCTCATGCTATGGGTTTTCCCTGGTTTTCGATACCCTGGAGGAGGCTGGGCTCCTGGGGTCTTCTTTCAGTTTGTTTTTCTTACTGTGGCTTTTCTTTTTCACTTAACTAGTTGATTATGAGTACTCCTTTCTGGCTTACCTCCTGGAACATTGGGGGCATTACTTCGCCTGTTAAACGTTCCAAACTATTAGCAGCGTTACAGCGCGGATATCGCCTGCTTACAAGACCTGCTTAACAGTTGCTGAACACCTCAAGTTATGTCGCTCATGGGTGGGTGAGGTTTATTTTGCTTCCCCACTGGGGCGACATGGAGACATTGCGGTATTGGTCCTTAAATCCTAACCACTTGGGGTTCAAGTCCTTGATAAATCTTTGGATGGCCACTATCTTCTTTTGCGTTTGACGTTGGGGGATAAGAGCTATTTGTTGCTGGTTGTCTATGGCCCAAATTAGTCTGAATCTTCTTTTTTGCAGAAGACAACCCAACTTTACTCTTGTTATTCTGGGGACCCATTTATCCTGGTGGGCGATTTTAACTTTGTTATGGACCCCGCTCATGAAAAGTCTGGCCCTCTATCTACTAATCTGGGGGCTAAGAGACGTCTTCTTACTGATTTTTGCGATACTGTTTCTGTGGTGGACCCTTGGTGTCTCTTACATCCTGAGGTTAGGGATTATGCTTACCTATCCCGAGTTCATAACACCTGGTCTAGGATTGACTATTTGTTTGTATCTCCGGAGTGGTTTTCTTCTGTATTATCGACAGAGATTGGTCTCCTGAATATTTCAGACCATACGCCTATTTGGTTGGATGACCATCTGGATGTAGCCTATGCTGGCTCTCCTTCTTGGCGCTTTCCATTTTATCTTACTTTCTGCAGACCCAATGGGATGACTATCTGACCAATAATGCACATCAGGATGACCCCCATTCTATTCTGGGAAGCAAACAAAACTGTACTCCGGTATCATATCCTTTTCTTTTACTTGTGCCAGAAATAAATATATTAATAGGGGAGTTATAACCTTGGAAAGAGCTACAGCTAAGAAGACCTTTCTATCTACTCCTTCGATAGAGACTCGGGAACAATATTTATCTTCCCAGGAAGCTCTTAATTCTCTTCTTCACTTTAGATCTCAGAAATGGGTGGATTTTCATAAACATTGCTTTGAACAGTTTGGTAATAAGCCAGGCGTCTTTTAGCGCATTTAGTGGATATAAAGGCCAGTCGTAGACCTATTTTGGCACTCCGGACTCCGGGGGAGGTAGGGTATCTCGCACTATGGATGTTTCTGGGGTTCTTTATGACTTTTTTTGTGAAGTTGTACGATACTTCTGAAGATGCTTCTCCGGACTTGAGGGCGGATTATCTTCAGTCGTCTGGGTTGCCTCGATTTTCTGAGGAAGTAGTGTCTTGTTTAAATCGCCCTTTTCAGGCCCTGAACATAAGAACATAAGAATTACCGCTGCTGGGTCAGACCAGTGGTCCATCGTATCCAGCAGTCCGCTCACGCAGTGGCCCCCAGGTCAAAGACCAGTGCTCTAAATGAGTCCAGCCTCACCTGCCTACGTTTAGCAGGAACTTGTCCAACTTTGTCTTGAATCTCTGGAGGGTGTTTTCCCCTATAACAGACTCCGGAAGATCATTCCAGTTTTCTACCACTCTCTGGGTGAAGAAAATCTTCCTTACGTTTGTACGGAATTTATCCCCTTTCAACTTTAGAGAATGCCCTCTCGTTCTCCCTACCTTGGAGAAGGTGAATAATCTGTCTTTATTTGCTAAATCTATTCCCTTCAGTATTTTGAATGTTTCGATCATGTCCCCTCCCCTATTAAATTTAGTTATCTTACTAATTATTCCAATCTCTAGATCACTGATAATTATTTTAAATAGCAGTGGTCCCAGCACGGGCCCCTGTGGAACCCCATTATTTACCCTTCTCCATTGAGAATATTGATCATTTAAACCTCAGAAGTCTTTCATGAGGTACTTTGTCAAATGCCTTTTTAAAATCCACATATCAACTGGTTCAACTTTATCTACATGTTCATTCACTCCCTTCAAAGAAATACTGCAGATTGGTATGGCAAGATTTCACTTGACTAAAATCATGTTGGCTTTCTCTCACTAATCATTTTGTTCTTTTTAATAGTCTCTACCATTGTGCCCGCTAGAGACATCAAACTCACCGGTCTATAAGTTCCCAGATCACCTCTGGAACACTTTCAAAATCAGCATCACGTTGGTCACCTTCCAGTCTTCTGATACTATGCTGGTTTTTAAAGAAAAATTACTAATTACTAATAGCTTTGTAAGTTCATTTTTCAATTCTGTCAGCAATCTGGGATTTATACCATCCAGTCCAGACAATTGGCTACTGTTCAATTTGGCAAATTGACCCATTACATCATCCAGTACTAGAGATATTTGTATGAGTTTCTCCGTTTCATCAGAATTGAATATAATTTCTGGCACCGACAACTGCCCCACATCTTCCTCAGTAAAGACCAAAGCAAAGAATTCATTTAATCTCTCTGCTATGGCCTTGTCTTCCCTTAGAGCTCCCTTTATCCCTCGGCCATCTAGCGGTGCAACTGATTCTCTTCCTGGCTTCTTGCTTTTAATATACAGCGACTAAAAAGGTTTTTACTGTGTGTTTTTGCTTCCAGCACCATCTTATTTTCAAGATATCTTTGCCTTCTTTATTAGTGCCTTGCATTTAACTTGACATTCCTTGTGTTGTTTACACTTCCCCCTCCGTATTCGCAAATTCCGTATCTACGGATTCACTTATTTGCAGTTTTAAATTTAAAAAAAAATACATTTTCATTTTTCAGGCTATTTTAAGCCCTGTAAGCCCCCCCCCCCCCCACCCTTAAGCCTTACCTGGTGGTCTAGGGAGTTTTCGGGGCAGGAGCAATCTTCCCACACTCCTGCCCCGTGCAGATCGTTCACAAGAAATGGCTCGAGAGACTATGGGAGCTCAAGGCAACCATTTCCTGTGAGCGATCTGTATTGGATTTCCTCTGTAAACGTATCCCAGGGATTATATCAGAGTTTATCATGATAGAAGATGAAGATGATGAAGATGACGGCAGAAAAGGGCTACAGCCCATCAAGTCTGCCCACTCTGCTTACCCACCCCTGTCTATGCCCTAATGACCCAATTTCCTTATCTTGACCCTCGTAGGGATCCCACATGGGTATCCCATTTATTCTTAAAGTCTGGCACGCTGTCTGCCTCGATCACCTGCACTGGAAGCTTGTTCCAATGATCAACCACTCTCTCTGTGAAGAAATACTTTCTGGTGTCGCCATGAAATTTTCCGCCCCTGAGTTTGAGCGGGTGCTCTCTTGTGGCCGAGGGTCCCTTGAGAAAGAAAATATCATCTTCCACTTCGACACGTCCCGTGAGGTACTTAAATGTTTCGATCATGTCTCCCCTCTCCCTACGTTCCTCAAGAGTGTAGAGCTGCAATTTGTTCAGTCTCTCTTCGTACGAGAGATCCTTGAGCCCCGAGATCATCCTGGTGGCCGTCCGTTGAACCGATTCAATTCTGCGCACATCTTTACTGTAATGTGGCCTCCAGAATTGCACACAGTACTCCAGATGAGGTCTCACCATGGCCCTATACAACGGCATTATGACTTCAGGCTTTCGGCTGACGAAACTTCTATTGCTACAACCCAATATCTGCCTTGCCTTAGATGAAGCCTTCTCCACTTGATTGGCAGTTTTCATGTCTGCACTGATGATTACTCCTAAATCTCGTTCTGCTGAAGTCCTAGTTAAAGTTTCTCCGTTCAAGAAGTACGTCCTGCATGGATTTCCGCTTCCGAGGAGCATGACCTTACATTTCTTAGCATTGAAGCCTAGCTGCCAGGTTGAGGACCAACTTTCCAATGTAAGCAGGTCCTGCGCCATATAATTCTGTAAACTGCATTCACTTACTATATTACATAGTTTGGCGTCATTGGCGAATAGTGTTATTTTACCTTGAAGCCCTTGAGTCAGATCCCCTATGAATATGTTGAAAAGGAGTGGACCCAGGACCAAGCCCTGCGGCACTCCACTGGTCACCTCCGATGTTTTAGAGAGGGTACCATTAACCACCACCCTCTGAAGTCTGCCACTCAGCCAATCATTGACCCATGCAGTTAGTGTCTCTCCTAACCCCATCGATTCCATCTTGCTTAGCAGCCTGCGGTGTGGGACACTGTCAAAAGCTTTCCTGAAGTCCAGGTACACGACGTCCAAAGACTCTCCCAAGTCCAACTTTCTTGTTACCCAGTCAAAGAAGCTGATGAGATTGGATTGGCAGGACCTACCCTTGGTGAATCCATGCTGACTGGGATCCCGAAGATTCCCTTCATTCAAGATCGTGCCCAATTTGCTTTTAATTAGTGTTTCCATGAGTTTGCACACTATTGATGTGAGACTCACCGGTCTATAATTCGCAGCCTCTGCCCTGCAACCCTTTTTATGCAGAGGAACGACATTAGCTAATTTCCAGTCCAGGGGAACTTTCCCCTTACTTAGGGAGAGATTGAATAGCTCAGCCAACGGTTTCGCCAGGACATCGCTCAATTCTCTGAGCACTCTTGGGTGCAAATTGTCTGGTCCCATGGCTTTGTTCGCCTTGAGTCTTGCCAGTTCACTGTAAACTTCACCTGGTGTGAACTCAAAATTCTGAAACGGGTCGTCTGTGCTTTGTGTTGCCTTCAACTGCGGACCGTGTCCCGGTGCCTCACAGGTGAAGACTGAGCAGAAGTATTCATTCAGTAGTTCGGCTTTATCGGAATCTGCTTCCACGTAACTTCCGTCCGGTCTTCTAAGGCGTACTATCCTGCCTGTGTTCCTTTTTCTGTCACTAATATACCTGAAGAAGGATTTGTCCCCCTTTTTAATGTTTTTTGCCAGAATTTCTTCCACTCTAAGTTTTGCCTCCCTAACTGCCATTTTGACCGCTGAAGACCTGGTCCTATATGATCACTTATCAAGTGGAAAAAAAAAAAAAAATCCACAAGCCTGCATATAGGACCTATAGCAGCAATCTCAAATTCAAACCCTTTGCAGGGCCACATTTGGAATTTGTATGTACTTGGAGGGCCACAGAAAAAATAGTTAATATCTTATTAAAGAAATGACAACTTTGCATGAGGTAAGTACCTAGAAATCCAAAATGTGGATTATCTGAAATTATCAGAAGCCATTAAGGAAAGATTTATAAATTAGTTTCTAAATCTTTCCTTAATTGCTTCTGATAATTTCAGCTATACCCAGCTGAAAGAAGGCAACATGCAGAACTGAAAACTATCAAAATATCAACTGCAAGAGACAAGATTTTGGACCAACTATTTTGAGGCCCTCGGTATTAAAAAGAATGATTCTTTATGGAAAACTTGTGCCTTAAGTGTCTGGTGGTCATGTCCACAACCGTCTTCAACTCTCACCTCCTCCAGCACCAGACACACACACAAGATGCATTGCCTCCAATGGTTACTTTACGTTCTGGAATGTTGCCTGCCTCACTGCTGTAACCTCACGCAAGCGCTTTCCTGTGTCTATATGCGATTGTGAGGTGGAGTGGAAAGGACAATTGTGTACAGACGCTAGAAAGCGCTTGTGTGACGTTACAGCAGTGAGGCGGGCAATGTTCCAGAACATGACTGCCGGACACTTAAAGCACAAGTTTTCCATAAAGAATCATTCTTTCTAATACTAAGGGTCTCAAAATAGTACCTGGTGGACCGCAGGTTTGAGACCACTGACCTATAGGGACACCAGAGGAAAACAATATTGTTGAAATATGGACCATGGTAGGTCCATGTCTCCAGTGGTTCAAGCTCTAGACATTTTTATGTGGATTATTTATCAGTTTTAATAAACCCTTAATCTTGGACATCAACTCTCCACAAGTCTTTGTTTTTGGTTGTGTTCCCTTTGTGGAGGGATCACTTTCTTGTTGCACTTATCAAGTGGTCCTTGTACCATTACCTCCCTTATCAATTTATGTGCTGCACTAAGAACTAGATCTAGAATTGCTTCACCGCTTGTCAGTTCATGAACCAGCTGCTCCATAAAGCACACCTTGATTTCATCAAGGAATTTTATTTCCCTAGCATGCCTTGAGGATACATTTTACCTAGTCAATAATAGGGTAGTTGAAATCACCCATTATTACTGTGTTACTCATTTTTTTAGCCTCCCTAATTTCTGATAACATTTCAGCATCTATCTGTTCATCCTGATCAGGTGGACAGTAGTACACTCCTATTACTATCCTTTTACCCCTTACACATGAAATTTCTACCCATAGGGCTTCCAAGATACGTTTTTGCTCCTGTAGAATTTTCAGCCTATTCGATTCAAGGCCCTCTTTACCATATAACGCTACACCTTTACCAATTCGATCCACTCTACCACTACGATATAACTTGTACCCTGGTATGACAGTGTCCCACTGGTTATCTTCCTTCTACCAGGTTTCAGATACCTATTATATCTATCTTTTTATTTAGTGCAATATATTCTAATTCTCCCATCTTGTTTCTTAGGCTTATGGCATTTGCATGCAGACAGTGTTTGACATATCTATTTTCTATTTGCACAGCAGTTGGCATAGATAATTTGCAATCTTTAAAATCAGCCTGCTCTAGCTCGGGGTGGGTTTTTTGCTTCGGGCTATTCGCCTTATCCCTACTTTGGTGCATAGTGCGGAGCTTCGAGAGTGCCACTTCAGGACCTTGTTGAGAGCATATGCCTCCCAGAGCTGGGCCTACCATATGGGATGTGTTGATACCCAATACTGTCTCACCTGTCATGCGGAGATGAACTCTTATTTTCATGGTCTTTGGGAGTGTGAGAGTATTCAGAGCTTTTGGGGGGCTCTGGCTTCCTTTCTTCAGGGTCTCCTACAGGTTTCTGTTCCTGTCTCTGCATACCATATGCTGTTCGCTCATTTTTCTTTGTTTTCTATGTATACCTCTGCGGAAAAACTGTTTTTGAGCAAATGTTATATTTTGGGGAAAAAGTGTATATTGAATTTCTGGCTGGCGGATGTCCCTCCCTCCTTCTGGTACTGGAGAAATAAATTACATGCTCTTCTAGGATGGGAGGCCACGCTGGCCTCTTCCTCCCGTCGACGGAGCAGAGACTTTGTTCATATTTGGACTCCCTATTTGGACAGTTTGTCTCCCCGGGTTCGTAGTCGTATCTTGAATAGACTGCAGTTGTATTCCCTTTCACATGTCTGATCTGGGGGGTGGGGGTGTTGGGAGGGGTCTGCTTTTGGGGGGGATTGGGGGGTGGGGTGTTTTGTAACCTGAGAGGACATATGAGTCCAGTCCTCTTGGGGGAGGGGAGCCCTGTTTTTACATATGACTTTGCCTGCTGTTTGTACCTGTTGCGGTTTGTTACTTAATAAAAAACAGATTTCACCTAAAATCAGCCTGCTCTGAATTTAAGGAAACCTGGTCTACTTTGGCCTGTATTGCAATTTCATTGTCAGGATGCTCTGTCTTCCCTTTTATGGTATCTTTTTTAAAGATACTCAAGAGCATGTTTTGAGACAAGGTGACTGTCGGCCTTCCCCCAGTTTCTAGTTTAAAAGCTGTTCTGTTCTATCTACTTTTAAATGTTGAGGCGGCAAATTTGCGCAATCCAGGCAAGAATTCATTTTAGGAGAGCCCATGGACTCCATCCCAACAAGTTTTGAGGCAAAATCTGCAGTTTTGGAGAAATAGGGAGCTTTTGAAAAAAGATTGCTAAATATCCAAGATGGTCAATGCTAAGAAATTTGTTATATGTGGAAAAGGATGCAATTTTGGCACACAGTTCAAAAACGGCAATTTTAGGATTTTTTCAGTGAGGGAACACAGGTGGGTATGCAAAACCTTCAAAAAAACCTTCCCATTTTCAAACCTCCCTTGATTCACCTCACAGGCTACAACAGCCTTTAGTCACTGTAACCTTGAATAGACTGTAACCTTGAATAGACTGCTGGAAATGTGCTGCAGTCTGCCTCAGCTCTCTTACAATCGCTAGAATCAGAGAATCAATGCCTCATGCTGGGAATGCCTCTTCTTCACTGATCTTCAGGCTGCCAGTTGGACCCTATGCCTGACTGCACCTCCACCCCTGCAGCCCAAACCACGCAGCCAGGGACCGGCGGGGGTGAGAAGACGCAGCCGAGTTTCCAATAGCCTGCACTTGAACCTTTGTTCAACAGAAGGAGAAAGATGGGGATGGCCCCAAGATCCTGTGAAGCATATGCAGGGATATACAGGGATTGGCCTGTCAGCTGCAGACCGAAGTCTGTGTGATCTCAATGTAGGCAGAGCTGAAGAATCATTTCCGAGCACAAGAAATCCAAAAAAAGGGACAAAACACCCCAAATAAAAAAATAAAATGGAAAGAGTAGAACACACACACACTCCTGCTGGCAAGCATGCAGAAGAGAAAAACTGTAGGTGAAGCTAGAGCACACAGTGAAATACAGCAGAGGCACAGAGAAAAAAATTGGAGTGGATTCCTTCTGCAGATGGCACGCGGACATTGGGACACTAACCATCTGTCTAGAATGCTTCATCTATTACACTAGAATAGATATTGTGCATATCCTGAAAACCTCCCAGGACCAGATTTTGGAAACCAATGACCAAGTGGTTAGTGCAGCTTTTTGTGATTCTGGGCAAGTCACTTAACCCCCCTCCCCCCCTCAGTACAAAATACAAGGGTTCTTCAAAACGTTTCTGAACTTTCATATTTTCACAGGAAATGGCACAGTGCAAATACTCAGACGATGAATTTAAATTTCACCATTCTTTGATTACATGGAAAGACGACACACAGCTGACAACTTACCAACAGTTGCTCTTATTAACGGAGAAGAGTCACCAATATTATTGAGACATTCACTTTTAATAAAGTCCGTCACCCCATTTGGAAAATTCTGAAAATGTGCTTTCACATTATTTTTCAATATTAGTCCACTCAGAGACCGTGTTGGTTCATCTGAAAGAAAATACAAGAACTGCATTCAGCTTTCATTAAAATTTATACAACAGCAAATACTTGGCATTAAATTTCAGAGCTGAAATTTATAAAGAAAAATTACACACTTTACAACTAGTTTTCTATAGCATGATCAGTGATCATCAAAGCATACGGGGACAAATATTTCAATACGTATTACTTTAGAAGAAAGGAGGGAGAGGGAAGGTGAGGGATTTAAATACCTCCTTGGCATAAATGCACAGAGAGAAGTGAAAGGAAATCTTTGGAATGAGGGGGCATATGATGAGGTAGAAAGGGACAGACTGAGGAGTAACTACAGGAAATAATTCATAGAAAAGGGTGGTGAATTCAAGGAATAGCATCCTGGTAGAGGTAGTGGAGATGATATTGAATTCAAGAAAGCAAGGACAAGTACATAGAATCTCTAAGGGACAGGAAGGGATAGTAGACTGCATGGTTAGGTAATATGGTCTTTATCTACATTCATTTTTCTCTGTATCAATGTTTCTATCTTTCTTATTAATGCATCCATCTTTCAATACAATCAAAGCACAACTTCAAAAACAGAGAATACAATCAAAGCACAACTTCAAAAACAGAGACAAAAGAAAAAAAAACTATGTGAAAACCACCAAAAGAAAGGATTAGGAGTAGACCAAATAACGTCCAACAACCAGATGTATATAATCAAAGTTTAATGACAAAGTACCGAAACTCATCATGAAAAGACACAAAAGGAGAGAAAAAAAAGGAAAAGAGCCAAACCTAAATCAATTTTTTTGTTAGAGAAAAAGAACAAAAGTGTCAAAAGGTAAAGGAGCAAAAAGGATTTAAAAAACATAGGCATAGCCTTACTAGGTCAGACGAATTGTCCATCAAACCAATACGGTTATTAGTTTTCTGGCTAAAAACCCCCTCACAGATAGTGCCGTGTGAACTGGTGCACTGTCGTAATGCAATAGCCAAGAGTTTGCAAAAAGTTCAAGTTCAAATCGTTTTCAGCTTTTTCACACAGCTTTTTCAGCACTTCCAGATAATAAACGTGGTTAACAGTTTGTCTGGTTGGTATAAATTCATAAGGAACAATCCCTCCGATCTCAAAAAAGGTTAGCAACATCGTTTTGATTCTTGATTTGGACTGGCAGAACTTTTTTTGATCGTGAAGAACTGGCCAACTTCCATTGTGCACTTTGACTTTTTGTTTCAGGGTCGTAATGGTACACCCATGTTTCATTACCAGTGATAACACAGCCCAAAACATCGTCTTGCCTCTCCAAAAGGTATTGGCAAACTTCAACTCTCCTTTGCTTTTGTTCATCAGTAAGCTCCTTCAGGACCATTTTTGCACACATTGCCAACATTTTCAGTTAAGATTTTCCTGTTTCTCCATCGATGTTCACTTGGTCTGCTATGCTTCTCATAGTCAACTGATGATTTTGACGCATAATTAGACTAATTTTTGCAATGTTTTCGTCAGTTCTGCTCACTACTGGCTGCCCTGACCTTTTCTTCATCAGTGACAATTTCTCTCCCCTCAGAAAAAAACATTTACCATATTTTTCACTCCATAAGATGCACTTTTTTCCCCCCAAAAAAGTGGGTGGAAATAAGGGTGCGTCTTATGGAGCGAATACCTCCTCCCTCCCCACCCCCACGGTACCTTTATGTGATCCAGCGCTGTATCGGCAGAGCTTTCCGGGAGCAGCAGAGCAGCACATAAGGCAAGTGCAAGCGCAAGCTTTTCACCACATAGAAACATAGAAACTTAGAAATAGACGGCAGATAAGGCCACGGCCCATCTAGTCTGCCCACCCCAAGGACCCTCCCCTACCTTTCTCTGTGAATAGATCCCACGTGTCTGTCCCATTTGGTCTTAAAATCAGGCACGCTGCTGGCCTCAATGACCTGGAGTGGAAGACTATTCCAGCGATCAACTACCCTTTCAGTAAAAAAGAATTTCCTTGTGTCCCCGTGCAGTTTCCCGCTCCCGATTCTCCACGGATGCCCTCTTGTTGCTGCAGGACCCTTCGATGCGGCCCGTGAGATACTTGAATGTCTCGATCATATCACCCCTCTCTCTGCGTTCCTCGAGAGAGTATAGCTTTAATTTATCCAGCCGTTCTTCATATAGGAGATCCTTGAGTCCTGAGACCATCCTGGTGGCCATTCTCTGGACTGACTCAAGTCTCCGCACATCCTTACGGTAATGCGGCCTCCAGAACTGTACACAGTACTCCAGGTGGGGCCTCACCACCTGCCTGGTCCCGCACTCTGGCTGCTATCAGTTCTCGTGAGAACTGATGGCAGCCTTTCAGAGAGCGCCGCGGGACCAGGCAGGCAGCGAAAAGCTCTAGCCTGCCTTGCGCCGCTCTGCCACTGCCAGAAGACATCAGAAGGCAGCGGTCCAGCAAGGGAAAGGCAGGAGCACGGAAAGCTCCTACAGATACAGCGCTGGACCACTGGGATTTTAAAAAAGGTACTGGGGGAGAGGTGCCTTGCCTCATTAAAAAAAGGTATGGGGGTGCCTTGCCTGCCTGAATTAAAAAAGGTACGGGGGGGGGGTTGCTTTGTCCTGGCACTAGACCTGCGCTGTGCCCCGTTTCGTCCTACCACTAGACCAACAGAGAGGGGACAGGGTACACCATTTGGTTCAGAATTTTTTTTTTTCTTGGTTTTTCCTCCTCTACAGGAGGGTGCGTCCTATGGTCAGGTGCGTCTTATAGAGTGGAAAATAAGGTAATCCATTTGTACACTGCTCTTTTCTTCGTGGCATTAGCCACATAAACTTGGTGCAGTCATTGGTTCTATCTATATTGGACTACTGCAATATCATTTATTTGGGTGTACCTAAAAAATACAAAACTGAGAAAATTGAGAATAGCTGTCCATCTGATATTTGGGCTGAAGAAAAGCGATCATGTTAGTCCCTACTATAGACTGCTGCACTGGCTGCCAATGGAGGCACGAGTAATATTTAAGTTCTCTTGCATTTGCTTCAAGTTGGTTTGGGGATTAGCCTCTACCTATCTTTTGTCTCATTTCGCGCTATACAGCCCTACAAGGATAAGCAAAGCAGAAATTGTAATTTATTTGCCTATCCAAAGATCGGTTGTAGATACAGGTCCTTTTTGGATAGGACTTTTAATTACATCAATGGAGCCAGGTTGACCTTTGGCACATTTCGGAAAGAAATTAAGACTGTATTGTTTGATAAATTCATTTTCTAAATAGAAGTTATACTAATTACAATAATTTTACTCTGACTATTCTTAAGAAATATGTTGTACTTTTGATATTTGTATTTCGCTGATTGTCCAGCTCTTTTCAGTGTAAACTACCTAGAAATCGTCCGATTGTGGCGGTATAGAAGAATAAAGTTATGTTAGGTTATGTTATATAACATGTCCCTGACTTCACTTCCACTCTAGCCAAGTTTAACAGTAAATTTAATGTTTGTTTGTTGCTCTAATTCAAGCTCTTACATTCTTGCAAAGGCACACAAATATACAACAAAAATTAACGCCACTCAGCAAGACACTGCCACCCGTCAACATGAACACAGCTGTAACACACTGATATACCAAGGTTATGAAACTTTACAGAGTTATTTATTTATTTAGCCCATCCTCCCAAAGGAGCCCAGAATGGGTTACAAGAGTATATTCACAATATAGACAGGAAATGGCTTAAGTGATAATACAGACTTGGCGGACATATCATAGTTGAAAATGCAGCATTTCCAGTAGACATAACAAAGGTAGTATAGCTTTTGTGTCAGGAGTGGAGGTACTGAGTCAGTGAGGCGCCGGTTATTAAAGCGCCGGGTTAGTAGAAAAGGAGGATTTCACAGCCTTCCTGAAGTTCCATTGTCTGTCCAGCAATCTAACGGATGGGGGGGATGATGTGCCATAACCTGGGTATGAAATGTGAATAGGAGCATTTGCAAGCTATTTCAGTCGTAAGAGAGCAACCAGATGGTAGAGTAAGTTGTCTCGCTACTCGGGATCTCAGTGATCGGCTGGAGATATACTTTTGTAGTTTTGTTGTCATGTAGTTTGGTATCATCTTGAGAAGGTCTTGAAGGTAAGAACCAGGGCTTTGAAAGCACAGCGTTTTTGGATAAGCCAGTGTATGGATACTAGTGCAGGGGGTGATGTGGTTGCAGATTCCCAGGTTTTTCAGGAGACAGAATTGCATCTCTTCTATGTTTGTTTTCCTATATTTTGTAATTTTATCACTTTGTACATCGCTTAGAATTCGGAATAAGCGATTAATCAAATGTTATAATAAACTTGATCATTTTGCACATTTTGGAGACGGGAAAGGGTTTTTGCGGATAATCTAAGCGGGATAATACAAAACCATACAGTAGTTGGGCGGAATCAGTTTCTGAGAAGTATGCACAGACACTTTAGCTGGCGGAGGTAATAAAAGATGAAGACACTAATTCGAGTCAAGAAGCACTCCCAGGCTGCAGACGTTTTCCTTGGCTGTAAGGGTGTCATTTCTCCAGGAGACAGACGGGGATATGTGCATGTATCTACAGAAGTTCAGTTTTTGACGCATTTAGCTGTAGTTTTACAGTCATCCAGTTTTTCATTTCAATTAAGCAGCAGTGAGGTTTTTTCATTTGTTCGTCTCGGTGTTGTCCTAGGGCAGGGGTCTGCAACCTTTAAGACATAAAGAGCCACTTGGACCCATTTTCGAAAAGAAAAAAAAACTTGGAGCCGCAAAACCATTATAAAACAAATCTAACGCTGCATATATTGTTTCTTATCTTAATGCTATATACAGGATCACTAAATTGAAAATAAAATCATTTTTCCTACCTTTGCTATTTGGTGATTTCATGAGTCTCTGGTTGCACTTTCTTCTTCTGACTGTGCATCCAATCTTTCTTCCTTTCTTTCAGCCTCCTGTATGTTTCCTCTCCTCCAGACCTCATTCTCTCCCCCAACTTTTTCTTTCTGTCTCCCTGTTCCCCCTTCTTTCTGTCTCCGTGCCGTCCCCCAAGCCACTCGGTTTGCTGCCACCGCAATCGGGGAACAGCCCCCAAGCCACCGCCGTCCCAAGCTTTCCCTGCAGAAGTGTTGCGCTGACCAGCATTCCGCTCCCTGACGTCAATTCTGACGTAGGAGAGGAAGTTCCGGGCCAACAAAGCATTTCTCCTCATTCCATCCAGCCTGAGCCCCATCTCTCCTTGATCCAGCATTTCCCTTCTGTGTCTGTCAGAATTACCATTCCACCTATTTTCCAGCATCACCCTTCTTTGTGTCCATCTCACCTATATCCCTATCTCACCACTTTTTCAGAATCTTCATTTGTCTCTGTCCTTATCTTTACGCCATGTTCACCATTTGCCCTTTCAATGTCTTTATCTCCCCCCACACACTTTTTCAGCATTACTTCTATGTCTCTATTTCACCTCCTCTTCATGTCCCCTCTGTATCTCTATCCTTATTCAGTAGGTCCTGCTTACCCTTTCTCTTCTTTGTGTCACTATCTCCATTTTCAGCTTTCCCCCTTTTTCCTTTGTTACTGCACCCTGTAGCTAGAATCTTTCCACCCTCCCTCCACTCCGGCCCAGCCCAGTATGAAAGATTTCCTTTTGTTTCCCTCCCCTCTCTCTTTCTCTCTCTCTTCTCCTCCCTCACCCACGAGTCCTGCATCTGGCCCTCTCCCTTCTACCTGCACCTGGCAACACCCCCCTGCTCCGCGGCTCTCTTCAGCAACTCGTCAGCAGCAGTGATCAAGACAAGCTGCCGACATCGAGGCCTTCCCTCTACGAGTCCCGCCTTTGTGGAAAAAGGAAGTTGAAACAAGCGGGACTCGCAGAGGGTAGGCCCCGACGTCAGAAGCTTGTGTCGATTGCTGCTGCTGAGTTGCCAAAGAGAGCCGCGGAGCAGGGGATGTGGCCGGAAGCAGGTAGAAGGGAGAGGGAGATAGGAAGGCTGTAGATCTCCGGAGCATGACACCGACCCCGGCCAGGATGATTTCTTTTTCAGGCACCTTACAAGTCCAGCGTCGCGGGGGAAATAGCCATGCTGAGCAGTGAGCTCAGCACTACACAGATGAAAGCCTTGCTTGCTGATTGGTCCGGCGGCACGGCGGGGCGGGGCCGCCGGACCAATCAGCAAGCAAGGCTTTCATCTGTGTATGTGCTGAGCTCACTGCTCAGCATGGCTATTTCCCGCCGCGACGCTGGACTTAAGCTGCATGCCTGCGTGACACACTACCGGAGCCGCAGCAAAGGTGGAAAAGAGCCGCATGCGGCTCTGGAGCCGCAGGTTGCCGACCCCCGTCCTAGGGGAAGTGGATTCCGATTTGTTATTTTTCAGTAATGTTGAGTACTGGTCCGACACAGGTTGAAGAGGAGTGGGGATAGTAAGGCACCTTGGGGCACTCCATAGCAAAGTGGCTTTGGTTCAGATAAGGAAGATCCTAGTAGTACTCTCTGTGATCTTTCATTTAGGAAGGAGAACCATCCCACTGCCGCATAGTAGATTCTGATAGAATGTAGTCTGGCCAGGAGAAGAGAGTGGTCGATAGCATCGAAAGTGGCACTTAGGTCTAATAGTACCAGCAATGCGTCTTTTCCCTCAGCCAGGATTTTCCAGGAGTCATCTATGACGTCTAGTAGCACCGTTTCTGTGCTGTGGTGTTGTCTGAATTAGAGAATGACACGGGGAAAAAATCTGTCCCCGTCACCGGCCCACCATCCTCTGCACCGCCCCGTCACCGCCGTTCCCTTCACCGCCCCGTCACCGTCATCCCTTTCACCGCCCCGTCACCGCCACTGCCATCCCATTCACCGCCCCGTCACCGTCCCCTCTGCATCCATATAAGCCTTAGTACTGTAATATTTAGCTTATTCCTTTCTTATAAATCAAAGTTCCTGCTGCTGAACTAGAGAAAGAGATGTTCAGCTGGCAGGGCTTTGTTTATAAATTTTTATCAACACAACTAATATACTATTTTATCCTAAAGCAAAAAATAAATAAATAAATATAATTTTTTTTTCTACCTTTGTTGTCTGGTTTCTGCTTTCCACATCTTCTCGTTGAATTCCTTCCATCCACTGTGTGTCTTCTCTCTGCGTCTTCCATTTGCTGTTACTGTGCCTCTCCCTTAACCGCCCCCCCCCCCCCAATTGGTCTAGCACCCATCTTCTTCCCTCCGCTCCCGCATAGTCTGGCATCTGTCTTCTTCCCACTCTGTCTTCCACATTTCCCTTGGGGGTCTGTTCCTCTCCACCCTCCTTCAATGTCTGTTCTATTCCTTTCCACCACCACCCTTCCCTCCCTCCTTTACCATCTGTTCCTTTCTACTACCCTTCAGCTCCTCTCGCGTGGCCTATCTACCTTCCTTCCTCTTATTTTCATGGCACGTTACAATGTAATTTGTGCAAGCCACTGGAGCCTGCAAGCTCGGTCCCTGTCCCATCCCCACAAACCATCTCGCTTCTGTGCTCCTATTTTCTCCATTTCTAATATCTCCCCTATGTATCTGTCATTGCCCCCCCTGTGTCCATATACCATCCCCATGGCATGTCCCCTTTATGTCTCTGTCCCTATGCCCCATGCACATAATTTCCCCTCTTTCTGTTACCTTCCTGTGTCCAGATTTCCCCTATATTCCTCTTCCATACCAGTGTGTCTCTTCTTTTCAACCCCATCTAGCTTTTTTCCCTCTTTCTTCCCCCCCCCCCCTGCTTCTAGCATCTGGCTCACCTGCCAGTCCTTCCCTTTCTTTCCTGCTGTGGGTTTTTCTTTCCGACTTCATCCCCTTGGCCCAGAATCCTTTTCCCTTTCACTCCCTCCCTCCTTCCAATTTGAGCCGGGAACACTAGCGATCGCACGGTCCCCGCAGCCACTACCTGCCTGCCCAATCGATCCTAGTGTTTAGCCAGCTCTCTCCCTTCTCCTCACCTTAGTTTATAGGTTTTCTTTTTCGGCGACCTGCACGCGCGGCTGCTCAGTGTTCAATCTTCTGCTCTGCTGCAACTTCCTGTTTCCGGTTGCGTCAGAGCAGAAGATCGAAACTGAGCAGCAGCGGGTGCCCAGCTCTTTGATAGCGTGAGGGTCGCCGAAAAAGAAAACCTACAAACTAAGGTGAGGAGAAGGGAGAGAGCTGGCTAAACACTAGAATCGATTGGGCAGGCGGGTGTGAGCTGCGGGGACCGCGCGATCCTTCATGCCTCACTGCGGGGACAAGACCATTCACCGCCCCGCGGGCGGTGAATGGCCTTGTCCCTGTCGCCGCAGCGACTGCTAGTTTTCTTCCCCGTTTTCGGCGGGTGACCCGCGGCTAAAATGCGGTGGCCGCGGGTAAACCGCCACCGTGTCATTCTCTAGTCTGAATCCTGATTGGAAGTTGGAGAGGATGGCATTTGTTTCCATTAAGTCTCATTGTGTGAGTACTATCTTTTCTATGTTTTTGAGACGAACTGGAGGTTTTAGACTCATCTGAAGCTGCTTGAGTTGTCCAGATCCATGATGGGTTTTTGGTGGTTGTTTTTTTTTTTTGGGGGGGGGGTTAGGAGTGGTCTCACCATAGCAGATTTTCAGCTCCGTGGTATTATGCCTGAGTGTAGAGACTCGTTTATTAAAGATAAGATAAGATGGAATCCAAGAAAATTTTGTTGGTTGATAGGAGTGTAGTGGATGGGCATGGGTCTCTAGGACTGAAGTTGTTGGCAACTGGTTTGAAGCTGTTAAGGGTTTCGATCTTGCGTGGATTGTTGTGTTTTATAGCTTTTGGTAAATTCAGCAGAGCTTTAGCTTCCGAGTCCAGGGGGAGTAATCCTCCTGCATTTTTTTTTTTTTTTTTAGGGGGAGGGTAGGGGTTCGCACCTCCGTTGGCAGGAGGAAATGGACATCCCTCCCGCTGATTTTTTTCTCACATGAGGGAGGGGAGCGTCACCATGGCCAGAGGGAGTGGGCATCCCTCCTGCTGATTTTTGTTGGGGGGGAGGGGTGAGAGCTTTTTTTTAAATGGGGCAAATATTGTGCATGTCTAGCACACACACACACACAGAATCTGTGCCCATTAAACGACAAAAAAAAAAAAAAAATAAAAAAAAAGGGTTTCGAGTCCCAAACAGCTAAGTGGTAGAAGGCTGCTTCGGGGTTTCCCCTGCCAGCTCTACGCATGTGTGAGTCGCTCTCATTGAAATTTAAGAAAAATCATTAAGACCCAGAGTTGAATGGATAAAGAAGCTGCATATCATCAGAATAAATTAAAGAAAAAAGGAAATCCAAGTGACTGAAACAAAGAAAATATTAAAGAAATATGGCCCCAAGAACTGAACCCTAAGGAATACTTGATTGAAGCTGCTGTGAACTAGAAAAAGAACCAGAATAATCAGAAACAGACTGCTCATTAAGATGAGAATGAAACCATTGAAAAGCTTTATCAGTAATATGTAAATCTGGGCTCCTTCCAATTATTCCGAAAGCATCTGAAAACTTGGCTATTCTCAAAAATATCACTCTCGCTACCCTCTTTATATTCACAAAAGCACAGTTACTTACCGTAACAGGTGTTATCCAGGGACAGCAGGCATATATTCTCACATGTGGGTGGGTGACGTCATCTACGGAGCCCCGATGCGGAAGCATTTTCAAGCAAACTTGATTGAAGATTTAAGTTTGCTCTGCTGCTCCACACATGCGCGCCTTCCTGCTCCACTAGGGGGGCGCATCCCCTCGTGGTCTCCAGTTCACTTAACTAGCAAAGAAGCCAACCTCGGGGAGGTGGGCGGGTTGTGAGAATATATGCCTGCTGTCCCTGGATAACACCTGTTACGGTAAGTAACTGTGCTTTATCCCAGGACAAGCAGGCATGATATTCTCACATGTGGGTGACCTCCAAGCTAACTGAAAGGGGATGGAGGGAAGTTGGCAATTTAAGCAAATAGATTTCGCAATACCGATTGGCCGAACCGGCCATCGCTTCTGGATAGTGAGTCCAGACAGTAGTGGGAGGTGAAAGTATGAACCGAAGACCACGTGGCAGCCTTGCAGATTTCCTCAATAGGTGTGGACCTGAGGAACGCTATGGAGGCTGCCATCGCTCGGACCTTGTGTCCCGTTACTCGACCGTGCAGCGCGAGGCCAGCCTGAGCGTAGCAAAAGGTGATGCAATCGGCCAACCAGTTGGACAAGGTGCGCTTGGAAACTGGGTGGCCTAACCGGTTTGGGTCGAAGGACAAAAACAATTGTGGGACTTTCCGGTGTGGTTGAGTGCGTTGGAGGTAAAAGGCCAACGCTCTCTTACAGTCAAGAGTGTGAAGCGCCACCTCTCCGGGGTGAGAGTGGGGCTTGGGAAAAAACACGGGCAAGACAATGGACTGATTGAGGTGAAAATCAGACACTACTTTAGGCAAGAACTTTGGATGTGTGCGGAGTACCACCTTGTCATGGTGGAATACGGTGAAGGGTGGGTCCGCTACCAGAGCCTGTAGCTCACTAACTCGTCGAGCGGAAGTGAGTGCAAGCAAGAAAATCACCTTCCAAGTGAGGAATTTAGGATGGCATTTGTCCAAGGGCTCAAATGGAGGTTTCATTAATTGAGCCAGAACCACGTTAAAGTCCCAAACCACCGGCAGGGGTTTGAGAGGAGGGTGGACATTCAGCAGACCCTTCATGAAGCAAGAGACTAAGGGGTGGAGCGAGAGGGCTTTTCCTTCCAGGGGCTGATGGAATGCCGCAATCGCACTGAGGTGTACTCGAATGGAGTTGGTCTTTAGGCCGGAGTGAGATAGTTGAAGTAAATAGTCAAGGACCAGAGGGACGGGGACCGACACCGGGTCCTGGCTGTGAGAAGAGCACCAGGCTGAGAATCTGGTCCACTTTTGGGAATAGCAGGTTCTCGTCGAAGTCTTTCTAGAGGCCTCCAATATCTCCTTGACTGATTGAGACACGGGGAGAGAAGTCAGGGGGAAAGAAACCAAGCATTCAGATGAAGAGATTGAAGATTGGGATGTAACAGCGAACCCTGACTCTGTGATAGTAGAGAGGGAAACCGAGGCAGAGGCAGTGGATCTCTGACACTGAGTTGAAGTAGAAGGGAAAACCAAGGCTGGCGTGGCCAGCGAGGAGCAATCAGGATCAGGGTGGCTGTCACCGTTTTCAGGTGGACCAGCGTCCGCAGGATCAGAGGAAACGGCGGAAATGCATACAGAAACCTTCCCTCCCAGTCGAGGAGGAAGGCGTCAGCCTCGAGTCGGTCCGGGGAGTATATCCGAGAGCAGAAGAGGGGTAGTTTGTGATTGTGGGGGGATGCGAACAGATCTATTTGAGGCGTCCCCCACTTTTCGAACACTTGTCGTAGGGTCTGAGTGTGCAGTGACCACTCGTGTGGCTAGAGGAGGCGGCTGAGTCTGTCCGCCAGACAGTTTTGTTCTCCTTGTATGTACACCGCTCGAAGGAAGGTGTTGTTGGCGATTGCCCATGTCCAGAGGCACATGGCTTCCCGACAGAGGGACCAAGACCCTGTCCCCCCTTGTTTGTTTACGTAGTACATTGCTACCTGGTTGTCGGTTCGGATGAGAACCACCCGGTCGTGAAGCAGGTGTTGAAAAGCTACAGCTGCGAGATAGATGGCCCGGAGCTCTAGCACGTTGATGTGACAGCGGCGGTCTTCTGCTGACCACATCCCCTGAGTGCGGAGGCCTTCCAGGTGGGCTCCCCAAGCGTACTCCGACGAGTCCGTGGTGAGTACCTTGCTGTGGGGAGGGGCGAGGAAGAGTAAACCTTTGGAAAGATTTGAAGAGTCGGCCCACCAGCGGAGCGATCGTTGCAAGGAAGGAGTCACTGTCACGGGGCGATCGATCGGGTCCCGGTCTTGACGCCATTGAGAGGCCAGGGTCCATTGAGGGATTCTCAGATGGAGGCGGGCGAAGGGTGTGACATGGACGGTGGAGGCCATGTGGCCCAGGAGAGTCATCATCTGTCGCGCTGATATTGAGGTCAGCAGTGAGATCCTTCGGCTCAGACTTACTAACGCCTCTCGACGCGGAGGGGGAGGAAGGAACGGAGGCGAACCGTGTCCAGCGTTGCCCCGATGAATTGTAGGGACTGTGAGGGGCGTAGTTGGGATTTTGGGAAGTTTATCTCGAACCCCAGACTCTGTAGGTAGGTAATAGTCTGTTGGGTCGCTGAGATAACCCCTTCCCTGGACGGGGCTTTGATCAGCCAGTCGTCCAGGTAGGGGAATACCTGAAGACCTTGGGAGCGTAAGGTAGCTGCGACCACCACGAGGCACTTGGTGAAGACCCGAGGTGACGATGCTAGGCCAAAGGGGAGGACTCGGTATTGCAGGTGCAGGTCTCCCACCTGAAAACGCAAGAACTTGCGGTGAGCGGGGTGCACTGGAACATGTGTGTACGCCTCCTTCAGATCGAGGGAGCAGAGCCAGTCGCCCTCATCGATCAGGGGGTAGAGGGTCGGTAGGGAAAGCATCCGGAATTTTTCCCGTACCAGAAATTTGTTGAGGCGTCTCAAGTCTAGTATTGGGCGGAGGTCTCCCGTTTTTTTCGGTACCAGGAAGTAACGGGAGTAGAAGCCCTTCCCCCGTTGGTCGGGGGGAACCTCCTCTACTGCTCTCAGGCGAAGCAGATCTCGAGCTTCGGAGAGGAGTAGGGGTAGCTGCGTCCGGTTGGGAGAGCAATTCCTTGGGGGGTTGTCTGGAGGAATGGCTCGAAAGTTGAGAGAGTATCCTGATGAGATCACGCCAAGGACCCATGCGTCCGACGTGACTTGTTCCCAGCGAGGGTAAAAGGCTTTGAGGCGACCCCCGATGGGAAGGAGGCCTGGACTATGGCGGAGGGGGCCCGCCCCCTTCCGCGTATCCTGTCAAAAGGACGGGGATGGTTTGGTAGTCGCAGGCGGTTGGGACTTGGGCATGGCCCGATGGTGTGCTTGCGGACGCTTGGGTGGAGGCCGCGAGAAGGCAGGAGTGGATTTTTGTGGGTAGCGGCGCGGAGGGGCCCTTAACGGCCTGGACGCGGGCGGTTTAAGCTTTTGCCGCACGAGGGAGGCAAACGAGCGTTCGTGTTCGGAGAGGCGTTTTGTAGCTGCCTCGATAGTGTCATCGAATAGTTCTTTACCCACGCAGGGGAGGTTAGCCAACCGGTCCTGTAAGTTGGGGTCCATGTCGACCAGGCGCAGCCAAGCTAGGCGGCGCATGGCGATAGCAAAGGCTGCCTCTCTGGAGGAGAGTTCGAAGCCATCGTAGGCCGCGTGGAATAGATGGAGGCGTAGGTTGGAGAGGGACTCTGCAAGCAGGTTAAACGCTCCTTGGCGGGAGGCCGGTAGGTCAGTCTCAAAGGCTCTCAGTAGTCCAATGAGGTGTTTGAGGTAGGATGTGAAGGTGAAGGTGTAGCTTTGCACCCTAGAGGCCATCATCGCATTTTGATATAGTCTCCTGCCGAACTTGTCTAGGGTTCGGCCTTCTCGGCCTGGGGGGACCGCCGCCGAGACCCTGGAGGGGTGAGCCTTTTTCAAGGAGGATTCTACTAACAGCGACTGGTGGGAGAGCTGAGGTTGTTCAAATCCCGGGAAGGGTACTGTACGGTACTTGGCCTCCATTTTGGAGGGTACTGCTGTGACCATATAGGGGGTCTCCAGGTTCCTGAAGAAAGCCTGTTGGAGTACCGGGTTAGGCGGTAAGCGAAGGGACTCTCTGGGCAGTGATGGCATATCCAGCTCCGCTAGGTATTCCTTAGAGTATCTGGAGTCGGATTGGAGGTCCAAGTCCAAAGCGTGGCCCATGTCCTGGACAAAGCGTGAGAAGGATGGGCGGGATGTTCCCGAGGCCCCGTGCGGGGTCGGTGAACGAGACCTCCGTCGGGTAGAGAAGGATGGGGAGGCTTCCCTCGAGTATTGAGGCTCTTGCTCTGATCCACGCTCCGAGCCCGGGGACGCACTGTGAAAGTGTTCCGGGGTCGTGGATCTCCGACGTCTCGAGGAGCCCCTCGGAGACGATGCCGGGGTTCGGGGTACCGATCGATGTCAAATCGGTGACCTCGACCCGGACTCCCTCGGTGAAAGCCCGAAACCTCGGATCGGAGCCCCGGTCCAAGGGGGAGTTCGGAGGATGCGCGGGTTGGAGAGTGATAGCTCCGTAACACTCAGCGGTCCCGTACGAGGTGTAGGTGAACGGCCTCGTAGAGTGGGGGAACCTTGGGCCTTCTTGGAGGTATGGCGGTTCGAGGTTTCTGTCGATTTGGCACGACGTTTTGCCCCGCGGCGGTCTGTGGAGGGAGTGCGCCTCGGGTGTCTCAGCGAGGAGTCTGAGGAGGATGGGATGCAGTGAAGCTTGCGCGCTTTTCCTCGAGGTGGCTCGACGCGAAGCTCAGGCTGGTCTTGCACATGCGGGGTCGAGGTCGAGGCCGGTTGTAGATGGGCCATTGCAGCGGACAGCTCCGATGAGATCATCGCTCGGAGTAGGTCCTGGAAAACGGGCACGGACAGCATCGAGGGCATGTCCACTGCCTCGGTGCGCTCCACCGGGGGCGACCTCGTATCAGAGTATTCCCGTGTGGTGGAGGCATGGCCCGAAGGCTTGGAGGACTTCGCCGGGGCTGTAAGCATGGGACTTCCACCATGCGTCGCCGGCGTCCCCGAGGCTGGCTTCTTCGCTGTTACGGGACCTGAAGAGGGAAGAGGGGACTTACCCGGAGCCGAGGCTTTCTGTTGTCCCGAGGACTTCGGGTTCGAGTCTCGAGGCGATGCCGAGGTATTCGGGGCCGAGGTCAAGGCCGGGGCCGAGGCCGGGGCCGACCTCGAGGCCGAGTTAGAGGGTTGGTCGGCGGCAAAGAGATCCGCCATGCGTGCTTTTCTTCGGCAAAGGGCCCGGTTCTGGAAAGTAGCGCACTGGGGGCAGGAGTCGGTTGGATGAGCGGCCCCCAGGCAGAGGATGCACCGGCGATGCGGGTCTGTGATAGAAAGAAGCCGCTCGCACCGGGTGCACTTTTTTAAAGCCGGTCAAAGGCCGGGACATAGAATCGAAACTGACCGCGGCTCGAGTTGCCACGCGGCCCCGGAAGCCTCCGGGTCGGTCAAAAACGAAGCAGGAACAAGTTGAACAAGAAAAAATTCGCGCACAGCAACTTAATCGAGAAAAATAAGAAAAAATTGCGGTGCTAGAAGGCAGTTGGGGCAGAGCCTGAAAAAACACGACTTCTAGGCTCAGCGGAAAATTTTGAACTGGAGACCACGAGGGGATGCGCCCCCTAGTGGAGCAGGAAGGCGCGCATGTGTGGAGCAGCAGAGCAAACTTAAATCTTCAATCAAATTTGCTTGAAAATGCTTCCGCATCGGGGCTCCGTAGATGACGTCATCCACCCACATGTGAGAATATCATGCCTGCTTGTCCTGGGATAATTCTTATTATGTTTTTCCTTCCTTATATTAAAGTTCCTGTAAACCGTGCCATGCTCTATCTTTATGGACAGGATCCGGTATATAAACTTAAAGTTTAGTTTAGTTTAGTAAATCCCTTAAATGGTCTGGTAAAATTGAATGATCCACCAAACTGAAAGCAGCGGACATGTCCAACGAAAAAAGGATGACATCACAATTACTGTCAAGAACTGATCTTATCACTTGAACTTTAAGGAAGGCCACCAAACCCTTATCTAAACCTGCCTGAAGGAAAGCCAGAACCACCGGAACTAGAGCCCTTGCCAGCTCCACCTTTTCTCTGGCACACCACTGCTGAAAAGCCTGCCATGCTTTGGCATAAAAAGCCATAGTAGTGAAAGGTCACTTTGGGCAGGCAAAAAACCTAGAGACTTGAAGAAAGCACAGATGGTTTATTAGCATACATATGCGACTCCTGAGCTCCAAGCTGGCTTCAGAAGTCCCGAAAACAGGATGTTAGAGATATTTTATACATTCTTCTGGCTATACAACTGAATTCTAGAAAAAACTGTTCACGTGTTACTTTTCTTAACAATCATTGGTGCTAAGCTCACACTAGCAGGTCATTAGCAGGTCACTTATCTAGGCCCTGCAGTCTTTCTGTTACATGTTGTTTATGCTGAGATAGCCATAAGAAGTTAGAATGCCCCAGCTAACACTCAAGGCAGGCAGGCTAGAATATGAGATAAGTTAGGTCTGCAGCTAAACATAATTCAGCATTTTATTAAAGAGAAAACTTAGTTAAACACTTAGGAAAACCAGTCCCAGACTCCTTCAGTAGAGTGTTTCTTGGACTTCATAAGCATCAAGATGACCACATCAGAATATCCCCGCTTCAGCAAGACTGAGCACTCAAGAGCCATGCCAAAAGAAAAAAGTACCGTGGATTCTCCATGAGAACCGGTCCCTGACTGAGGAGTTCAGGATGAAGATGGGAGCTTGAGCTTCCTGTCTCATTGAAGACGAACCAGATCTGCATACCACGAACAGCAAGGCCAGTATGGAGCCACTAGGATCACCAATCCTGGATGCAATGCTATTCTGTGGATGACCCGACCAACTAGAGGCAACAGAGGAAACACATAAAAGGAGTGCGAGATGGCCAGGTCTGAACCAATGCATCTAGGCCAAAGCTTCCTGGATCTGTCCTTCAACTGAAGAAGTGCCTGACTTTCAAGTTCTCAGCTGAAGCCATCAAGTTCAGCTGCTGTTCACCCCAGCGTTGCACTATATGATGGAATGCTCTTTGGGAGAGAGACCATTCTCCTAGATCCAGGGTCTGTCGACTGAGGAAATCCACATGTACATTTTTTACCCAAGCCACGAGAGCCGTGGAGAGAGCCAGAAGATGCACCTCTGCCCATCAGAACAGCATTCGAGCTTCTTGTGCCCCCCTTTTCAATTTACATATGATTGTCTGAAAACACTCACACTGCTTTCCCTTCCAGAAAGCTCTATAAAATTTAATGCCAGACATATGGCTCAATGCTCCAGGTGATTGATCGATCAACACTTCTGAGATGGAGTCCACTGCCCCTGAATAGAGTGATCCCTACAACGAGCACACCAGCCTGCTAGGCTGGCATCCATCATGAGTGATCCACTCCGTGATCTGAAGAGGCTTGCCCTGCCCGAGAACCTCCCTCTGAATTTATCAACACAGACTGCTGCAAGCTAGCTCCGTCCAGGGGAGCGGAATCTGAAAAAGGAGATGATATTGTGGGGACCAACGAGACCCGAAATATAAACCGACAGCAAACGTCCAGAAAGAGCAGGTCTCTGGATTCATCTGCTGCTTCTAAAGGAAACAAAATTAACAGGTAAGAACATAATTTTTCCTTCCTTAGTAACAGCAGCAGATGAATCCACAGACTAGTGGGATGTAGCAAAGCGATCCTCAATCAGGGTAGGAAGCAAACATCACCTCCACAATAACTGAAACAGCAAATGCAGCCTCCGCACGCGCCACCACATCCAACCAGTAAGGCTTAGAGAAGGTATACTCGGAAGACCAAGTAGCCGCACGACAAATCTTTAAGTGAAAAATAGAGACTAAGTCAGAACCTCAATTAATGTAGGGAGGGTGGGACAGGGACCTGGGGGGCCCAGGTGTAATCCCTAAAGCTGGCACCATTCAGCCGGACACCTCTGTCTCACTGAAGAGAAACCTCAACATGAGAAAAAATTACCCAGTCACAGCCAGAATTCAGGAGCTAGTTGAATAGCGACCATCACCTGCTGGAGATAGAGCATACTGAAGGTGCAGGAGACATGCCAGCCAATAGGACCACCTTTTAATCAGTTTCTCTATCTCCACCTGATGGTAGATGTGTGCTATCCCACTCTTCTCTGGATTCATCTGCTGCTGTTGCTAAGAAAGTGCTGGCTCTAGCTTTCAGATTCAGTCTTGAAACCAATCTTTGGCTAGTACTAGACAGCAGTATGAGACTTAAGAGCATCGTTTACAATTGTGAGGTCTCCATTCTTACAACAATATTTCATAGGCTTCTCATTTCAGTTATCTCCTAAAAAGAAGCTGGACTGGAAGCTGCAACATTGGAAAGGGTATAAAAATTTGCACGGTAATCCTCCAGAAAACATTTATATTCTTCTAACCTTCCTACACAAGCCATGTCAACAAGCTCTTCCTGATCTTCACAAAAGGTCCCTGAAAAGAAAACTCAGCACAATACAGATAAACTACTTGTCTTCAGAAAACAAAATGAATACCAAAATTTACACATTTACTAAGTTACTGGAAAAAACAGATATTCTCAACAATTTTTTAAATTTTAGTTGTATCAGTTTCCAGAGCAAAATGCCTAGAAGAAACACCTACCTTCTGACTTCAATTTTGTAAGAACAAAAATTAGGTAGTTATTGAAATCTGGATATTGATTCAGCTGTTCCAGTCTCTGAAGGCAGTGTTAGTTAAGGAGATCTTTTTGCTACCCACTAGAAAATAAACATAGCCAACCTTTTTTTGTTGGTGTAACTTTAAAAAAAAAAAAAAAAGATATAAATAGGGCTGCAAGCTAATCACGATTAATGCTGCAATTAATGCATTATTAAGTCCTGATTAAAAATGTAATCATGATCAATTGTGTGCAGTACACTTTCTGCCTGCCTTCCTCTCCCTTCTCTACCGCACCCCGGCTCAATGCTCCCTCCCACACTCTGCTTACCATTAAAGGGACGTATCAGGTCAGAGGTTACTAGGGCTGCCACTGGCTGCAGGGCCAACAACTGGCTTAATGGTAAGTCAGGTGCAGGACCAAATCAAAAGAATTGGTCCTGGGTGAAGGGAAGGAAGGAAGGAGGGAGGGAGAGAGACAGAGACAGAGAACTGGACCTGGGGATGGACCACCTCCCTTGGATTCAGGTCCCTTCCAAAGCTGCAATACTTCTAATGGCTTGTGGGATAACTGAAGCCCCAAGAGCCAAAGAATCTGCCGCCTGTGTCTTCCCCTTCATCCTCATGCTGCCTCAGAAGAGAAATTAGCAGCATGCTTCCACACACTGACACTTGCACTCCCCAAGCATGTCCAGTTCGTGCATGAATTAAGCATGCTTGGGGAATGGCTGCATCAGCACCACCAACTTCCTTGGTCTTGAGGCAGAACAAGGAAGTAGCTTTGGCAATGGATTTCTTTGATTGGCAGGGCTTCAGCATCCCCACCAAGAAAGGTATGATGCTTAATATGGTGATGAGGGAGAGGAAATGTATGCCCCCCTCCAGTCTCCTTCTGGATCCCCCTCCATGGATTGCTGGCTATGTCCCGCCTTTAATCACAAGATTAAAATTTTTCACCACACGATTAAAACTTTTAATCGAAATGGAGTCCTACCAAAAGACTAGCCAAATATCATACGAGTTTCTGAGCCTTGTCAAGAGAGCTCAAAATCTCATATACAATGTTTTTGAAAGTGTAGCTCAACAGAAAAAATCTGTATGCATGTCAACACAGAGCAAGCTAACAGAAAAATATATTTGGGTATATTAAAATTAAAGGCACAAGCATTTTTGCAGTAACAAGTTTTACAGAAAGATCTGAAGAGCCTAACTGGCACAGAAAAAGAAAATGCCAACTTTCAGAGCTACCCGCTCTGCTGTTTTATCAATTCTTCTTAACCAAGGACCTTGCATTTATCCATGTTCCCTTGAATTCTGAGCACACACACAACAAAAAGTGGGAACAAGCAAGAAGATGTCTTCTAAACAAGGGACCTTAATTTAAAAAAAAAAGAAGAAAAACCTCAATGATGCATGCGTTTCAGCACCCAAACAGTGCCTTCCTTCAGGAATCTAAATAAAACAAAATGTGTAAAAACAAATATAAAGGATATACATAAAATAAGAAAGAGCATAATCAAAAAAAAAATATTACAAAATATAAAAAAAATGAGAGATTAAAATTCAAACTAATACAAATAAAATAGTTATCTCCTGAGGAAGCCAGCAAGGCGAAACCAGGATCCCAGTTGAGCCAGAAATACAAGTTGAAAAAACTGTTATTCACCCAGAAAGTTATCGCAGAAGATAAGAGAATCGCTTCAGTTTTGGAACATTAAACAGAAAAGTACAAAACATAAGGAATTCGGGAGCGGGTTCATAGGGCAGTTTAATACACAATATACATTACATTTCTATTATTATTAAATTGTAATATCGTAAAAGAAATTATACAACTTACCGTAATGCAGAATCAGTGGGAGCCCCGAGCTTGTTTTTCTGCAACCAGACGATCCCATATGGGGACGATGGAAGACAGTGACACGCGAAGTGCGTTGCTTATGTTCAATCTACTCCGTAATATCGTTTTTGGTTGCTGCCACTGCAGAAAATGCTGCTTCACAAAGATAGGATGTTGGAAATGGAAGCAGACTTTTCAATGCTTTTGTGGCAACCTCAGGATATTCTGCCTTGACTTTAATCCAAAATGTATGTATGAGGTTGTCTCAAACATACTTTTAAGGCCACCATCATTTGCAACCTCAAACAGTTGATCATCTTCAAGCACAGATAAAGTTAATTCGCCTGGCTTATTCACAAATGGGTCACGAATCCATTCCTACCCATTTCGGAGGTCTTTGTGGTTGGGAAATAATTCTCAAACTGAAAGCTGAGATAGGTGATCATACACCAGCTGGGAGAAAAAAGGTCCTGGCTTAGTATCTTTAACAACCTCTGCTAACGTTTGGAACATCTCAAAAATCCCTAATGTTTATTCGTCGGCCCCATAAATCAAGTTTGGCTTTGAATGCAGCTACTTTATCTGCCAACTTGAACACAATGGTCATTCTTCCCTGAAGTGACAGATTAAATTCATTGAACAGGCTCAATATGTTACACAATTAGGCAAGTTTTGTGACCCATTCTGCATCACTAAAATGTGCTGCCAGTAGTGAGTGTTTTTCTGAAAAAAAAATTTCTGGAGCGGCTCTCGTAACTCAAAATCTCTGGTCAGTGATCTACTTTTAGAAAGCCATCTCACTTCTGTGTATACAAGAAGATGTGTGTGCTCTGCCTCCATTTCCTCACAGAGCTGCACAAACAGACATGAGTTTAGGGCATGTACTTTAATGTGGTTGATCATTTTAATCACATCCTGCAAAATGTTGTTAAGTTAAGGTAACATTTTTCGGCTAGCCAGCATTTCTCTATGGAAGACACAATGTGTAGACTCACATTCAGAAGCAACCTCCTTGACTCGAGTAGTGAAACCAGAAAGCCATCCAGTCATGGAAGCCCGCTCCATTTGTGCATATACCAATACAAAGTGACCAATTCAAGTTTCAAGTTTATTTAAAATTTCTAATACCGCCCAATCAAGCTCTACAGCTGTTGTGTTGGTTGGCAATAAGTGCACATAACATATCCTCATGCACATCCTCCTGAAAAATATATTGCACAAAAACAAGCAATGTTTCCTTGTTATCAACATCAGTAGACTAATCAACCTGGATTGTGTACCATGGTGACTCATTAATCCTCTCCAACAACTGTGCCTCAATATCCTCTGCTATTACATCAATTTTTCTGGTTAAGGTACTAGCTGCTATCTGAAAGAGGAACACCAGCCACCTTTTGAGCTGCAGCCTCTCCTAAAAGTTCATGGCAAATGTCCTTTAGCAGCAGGCAGGATCAACTCTTCACTAATCATAAAGGGCTTCTTAGTTTTAGCAATGCAGTCAGCCACTAAAAATGATGCTTTCAGTACAGACACATTTACTGAAGTGGTGGCCTTAAAAAAATTGCTTCTGCTCTTCAAATTCATGTTTTTTTCTTTTGAAAAACTCCAAAGTCTTGTCTTTTAATGCAAGGTGCTTGGTTTCCATGTGGCAAAGCAGTTTTGAGGGTTTCATGGCTTCGTTGGATAGTCGCTCACCACATATTATATACAAAGCAGGCATGGAGAATGCAAATCACCTGTTGCAATGAACCTGTAACTTAAATAGAACTCTTGGTATTTTCTTTTAAATGCATCTCTCTTTTTGTTGACAGTCTTAAGAGTCTTCTGCTATTTCGTCATCATTGGGTCTTTCCCCCTTTTGAAAGAAGCTTTTCAGTGATGTTTTTTACTCATTTTTGCCAAGTTGCAAAAATGTGTTTAAAATTGTCACTGTCAAAACTTTGCTCCTGTGCCTTTAAGCATTCACACTCACAGCTCCACACATGCCAGCTGCTGCCTTCAAGATGGTAAATGCAACTGCTAACTGCTGCCTCTCCTGCAGTCACCGCCAACTAAGTAACTCCTCTCCCTCCCTCTAGGCATCTTCTGCCTCTGCTCCACGTGCTGCTACTCTACCGCCGCCTAAGATTTTCCACCTCAGGCTCCTCCAGCCTGGCTGAACACTGATCTGCAGAGTGGGTAAAGGTGGGATGCCCAATAGTGCCTGTAGTGCAAATACCGTGTTACCACAAAAATAAGACAGGGTCTTGTATTAATTTGTGCTCCAAAAAAACACACTAGGGCTTATTTTCAGGGAATGTCTTATTTTTGGGGAAACATGGTATCTCTCCCCCTTTTCCTTCCCTTTATATGCAGCATGTCTCAAGGCCTCTCCCTTTCTGTGCTGTATGTCTCTCCCTCGCCTTCAAGTGTAGCATGTCTCACCCTCTACCTTTCCTTTCCTGTACAGCATGTCTCCCCTGGCCTCTCCTTTTACTTTCAATATATCTCTTTCTCTCCTTCCCCTTCATGTGTAGAAATGTCTCTCTCTCTAACATTCCCTTCCTGGGCATTATGTCTTTCCTGCTGTCTTTCCTTTCCTGTGCAGTATACCTCCCCTCTTTCCCACCCACCTTCCCTCCCATGGGCCCAATCACCCTTCCAGCTTCCTCAGGTTGATTTCAAGTTTACTGGCATTGCACCCCTGACATACCTCTGAAGCCTCCAAAACTGCAGTAGTAGCAGCCCTTGAACGGGCTGTTTCACGGCACTGGTGAAGCAGCAGAGGGAAGACCCCGAACTTGCGCAGCAGCCCGTTTAGAGCACTGCCACTGGTTTTGAGGCTTTGGAGATATGCAAGGTGGTCAGTGGGGTTCCGGTGCACAAAGGGATGGGGAGGGATAGGTATAGCATGGTGGGAGGGTCGATGGGGTTCCAGTGCACAAAGGGATAGGAGTGAGTCTCCGTTGCCAGTAGTTCTCTCGCGGCTCAGCTCAGACAGCTGTGGCCTGCTAGTGGGCCATGGACACCTGCTCTAGAGAAAACTTAGAAGACATGTTAGTTCACTCTATGTAATCCGATCCTTCTATTCAATTATCACACCTGTCTACGTTGAACATAATAAAGGAAATGCAATGTTTGTTCTCTGACTAAAATGTTTAAACATCCTAACACACAAAAAAAAAAGTCCTCAAACATACTTCAAATTGCAGTACCATCAATGCTACTTATATTATTATTCAATGTCCATTAATTTATGTAGGTAAAACTAAACACACAATAAAGACTAGAATTATTGAACATTGCAGCTGCATAAATAAGAACCTCTTTGTTTAACATTGGAATGAGGCAGGACATAATGCATCAGAATTAAAGTTCTTGGTTTTCAAAATCATAAAGACAAAAAAAAAAAAAGAGAAAAATTTTATATAAACATTTTTATTCATTTTTTTATATATGTATATTCTTATTGTGAAGAATTTGGGTCTTTTGTAATTTTCTTTCTTTGAGATGGAATCATCCCCTTGTTCTTTCAACATGGTTGTCAGATTAAGCAATGTTACTTACCGTAACAGTTGTTATCCAGGGACAGCAGGCAGCTATTCTCACTAGTGGGTGATGTCATCCGACAGAGCCCGATACGGACATCTTGCAAGCATGTCTTGCTTGAAGAAACTCAGAAGTTTCGAGATGCCAGCACCGCACATGCGCCAGTGCCTTCCCGCCCGATGTACCGGGCGTGTCTCCTCAGTTCAGGTAGCTAGCCTGAGAAGCCAACCCAGGGGAGGTGGGTGGGACGTGAGAATAGCTGCCTGCTGTCCCTGGATAACAACTGTTACGGTAAGTAACATTGCTTTATCCCAGGACAAGCAGGCAGGTATTCTCACTAGTGGGTGACCTCCAAGCTAACCCCAATGGGATGGTGGGAGAGTTGGCAACTTAAGAGAACAAATTTTGTAACACTGTTTGGCCAAACTGTCCATCCCGTCTGGAGAAAGTATCCAGACAATAATGAGAGGTGAATGTATGAACCGAGGACCAAGTGGCAGCCTTACAAATCTCTTCAATCGGTGTCGATCTGAGGAAGGCAACAGAGGCTGCCATTGCTCTGACCTTATGGGCTGTGACCTTACAGGGAAGGGATAATCCAGCCTGGGCATAGCAGGAAGAGATACAAGCCGCCATCCAGTTGGAGATGGTGCGCTTCGATACAGGTCGTCCCAGCTTGTTTGGATCAAAGGAGACGAAAAGTTGAGGAGCAGTTCTGTGTGGCTTTGTGCGATCCAAGTAGAAAGCTAAAGCACGTTTACAGTCCAGAGTGTGTAAAGCAGATTCTCCAGGATGAGAATGAGGCTTTGGAAAGAACACTGGAAGCACGATGGATTGGTTGATGTGAAATTCAGAGACCACTTTAGGCAAGAATTTTGGATGTGTACGAAGGACCACCTTGTCATGATGGAATACAGTGAACGGTGGATCCGCCACTAGGGCCTGAAGCTCACTGACCCGGCGAGCAGACGTGAGGGCCACCAGAAAAACCACCTTCCAGGTGAGATACTTAAGTGGAGCTTTGTTGAGAGGTTCAAACGTAGGCTTCATGAGATGAGACAGGACAACATTGAGATCCCAAACCACAGGAGGAGGTTTGATAGGAGGATGGACATGAAAAAGTCCTTTCATAAATCTGGAAACCACAGGATGAGCAGACAAAGGTTTCCCCTGCAGAGGCTGATGGAAAGCCGCAATAGCACTCAGGTGGACTCGTATAGAGGTAGACTTGAGACCAGACTGAGACAGGTGTAGAAGATAGTCCAACACAGAGGACAGGGAAGCTCGCTGAAGCTCCGTGGCATTGGAAATACACCAGGAAGAGAATCTAGTCCATTTTTGGGAATAGCATTGTCGAGTAGCAGGCTTCCTGGAAGCCTCCAAGATCTCCCTCACTGCTTGAGAGAACTGGTGAGGAGTTACGTTGAGAGGAACCAAGCTGTCAGGTGGAGGGACTGCAGGTTGGGATGAAGTAGTGAACCTTGATGTTGAGTAAGTAGTGAAGGAAACACTGGAAGAAGTACTGGCTCCCTGCTGCTTAGTTGAAGTAGAAGGGAGTACCAAGGTTGTCTGGGCCACCGAGGAGCAATCAGAATCATGGTGGCATGGTCTGATCTCAACTTGACCAGAGTCTTTTGAATGAGAGGAAATGGAGGAAACGCATATAGGAAGCGATTCCCCCAATCCAGTAGAAAGGCGTCTGCCTCGAGGCGATGAGGAGTGTAGATCCTGGAGCAAAACTGAGGCAGTTTGAAGTTGTGGGGGGCTGCAAAGAGGTCTATCTGAGGTGTTCCCCACTGAGCAAAGATCTGATGAAGGGGGTCGGAGTGGAGCGTCCATTCGTGAGGCTGGAGAAGACGACTCAATTTGTCTGCCAAGACGTTGTCCTTCCCTTGAATGTAGACAGCTCTGAGGAAGGTGTTGTGGCGGACCGCCCAATCCCAGACTCGAAGAGCTTCCTGGCAAAGAGGGGCCGAGCCCGTGCCCCCTTGTTTGTTGACATAATACATGGCGACCTGATTGTCTGTGCGAATAAGGACCACCATGTCGTGAAGCAGATGCTGAAAAGCTTGGAGAGCATTGAAGATGGCTCTGAGCTCCAGAAGATTGATTTGATGGAGTCGTTCCGCACTGGTCCAGAACCCCTGAGTGCGAAGACCATCCAGATGAGCCCCCCATGCATAGTTCGAGGAGTCGGTCGTGAGAACTTTCTGGTGGGGAGGAGAGTGAAACAGCAAACCTCTGGATAGATTCGAAGAGGTCATCCACCAGAGAAGAGACTGCCGTAGAGCAGGAGTGACTACAATGTGACGGGACAACGGGTCGGATACCTGAGTCCATTGAGATGCCAGGGTCCATTGAGGAATTCTGAGATGAAGTCTGGCAAAAGGCGTCACATGAACTGTAGATGCCATGTGGCCCAAGAGGACCATCATGAGTCTCGCTGAGATGGATTGGCGAGAAGACACCGACTGGCAGAGTAGAAGGAGAGCATTCATGCGTTGAGGAGGAAGGAATGCTCGAAGTTGGATGGTATCCAGGACAGCCCCGATAAAGGGGAGAGACTGGGTGGGCTGAAGATGTGACTTGGGAAAGTTGATCTCGAAGCCCAAACTCTGCAGGAAACAAATTGTAGTCAAGGTCGCCAAAATGACCTCTGGAGCCGACGGTGCCTTGATGAGCCAGTCGTCGAGGTATGGAAACACCTGGAGACCCATGTTCCGGAGTGCAGCGGCCACCACCACCAGACACTTCGTGAAGACTCTGGGCGACGAAGAAAGGCCGAATGGAAGCACTTGATACTGCAGATGCAGATGTCCCACCCGAAATCTGAGGAACTTGCGGGAGGCCGGATGAATCGGGATATGAGTGTAGGCCTCCTTGAGGTCCAGAGAGCATAACCAATCGTTCTGCTCGAGGAGGGGGATAGAGAGAGGCAAGGGTCAGCATACGGAACCGCTCCTTGACCAAAAACTTGTTGAGGACTCGAAGGTCCAAAATGGGACGCAGATCGCCCGTCTTCTTCGGGACCAGGAAGTACCGGGAGTAAAACCCTCGGTTTTGCTGATCTAACGGAACCGGCTCGACGGCCCGAAGCCGAAGTAAAGCCTGAGCCTCCTGGAGGAGAAGAGCAGTCTGCGTTAAGTTGGAAGGATACTCTCTTGGAGGGTTGTCCGGGGGGACCCGTTGGAAATGAAGAGTATCCCTCTCTTACGATGGTAAGGACCCAAAGGTCCGTGGTGATTGTCTCCCATCGATGACAAAAATGAAGGAGACGACCCCCTATGGGGAAAACGGGGGAAGACAGAACGAGGTCGGTTATGCTCCCTGAAAGAGAGTCAAAAAGGCTGAGTAGCCTTGGGTGCAGCCGGCATCTGAGGCTTCTGCTGAGTCTTCTGGGGAGGCTGTCTCTTCGCAGGCTGTCTCGCAGGAGGAGTTTGCCTCGGTTGATAACGCCGCTGGTAGATCAGAGGCGGTCTAGAGGGACGAGACTGCTGAGGCTTCGGCTTAGGCCGCAGGATAGACTGGAAGGACTTCTCATGGTCCGAAAGCTTTTTAGTAACAGTCTCGATAGACTCATCGAACAGATCCGCTCCCGCACAAGGCACATTTGCAAGTCTGTCTTGGAGGTTCGGATCCATATCAATGGTACGAAGCCATGCCAGGCGACGCATGGCGACCGAACAGGCCGCAGCACGTGCCGAGAGCTCGAAGGCATCGTAGGAGGATTGCATCAGCTGCAGGCGTAACTGGGACAGGGTCGCCACCACCTCTTCAAACTCGAAATGAGCCTGAGCATTGATGAAAGGGATGAACTTGCGGAGCACCGGCAAGAAAAAATCCAAATATGAAGAGAAGAAGAAATTGTAATTGAGCACTCGAGTCGCCATCATCGAGTTCTGGTAGATACGTCTACCAAACTTATCCATCGTTCTCCCCTCTCTGCCCGGAGGCACTGAAGCGTAGACCTGGGAGGGATGAGAACGCTTGAGGGAGGACTCGACCAGAAGGGACTGATGAGAAAGTTGAGCTCCCTCGAACCCCTTGTGATGAACGATGCGGTATCGAGCATCCAGCTTACTGGGAACTGCAGGGATGGAATACGGTGTCTCAAAACAACGCATGAAAGTCTGGTCCAGCAGTTTATGTAGAGGAAGCCGGAGCGTCTCCGCCGGAGGGTGAGGTAAATGCATGGTGTCCAGATACTCTTTAGAATATCGAGAACCAGTGTCCAAAGTCACATCCAAGTCATCCGCCATTTGTCGGAGGAAGGAGGAAAAGGACAGTTGGTCCGCCAACGCCGGCCGGCGAGATGGACTAGAAGAAGTGGAAGCCTCCGGTTCCAGGGAGAGCTGGGAGCGGCACGGAGAATAGGAGGTAGATGGTTCCTCAAACTCTGGTCCCTCAGGCGGGGATAAGTCCGACGAGGAGTATCCCAAACGCTGCATCTTCTTTTGCGGAGACACCTCAGAATGACGTGAGGAATGTCGAGAAGAGTGCCGAGATCGATGCCCCTCCCGGTGACAGGACGGGGAACGAGATCTTCTATGCATCGATCGATCCCTCGAAGCCTCGAAGGAATGGATAGGACTAGATGCAGTGGATCGCAGAGGTGGCAAAGATGCGGACTCACGCAGCGCCACCCAGGTCTGGTATGGAGTGCGGAAGAACTCCTCCTGCGATGTAGTATGCCCAGGACTCCGATTATCAGGGGCCGACCTAGTACCCTGTTGTCGTGGAGGCGTGATGGGTTCCAAAGGCGGCATATCAGGAAGGGAAGCCCGCCTGGAGGATTCCGCCGCCCTCCGCCGATCCTCCTCGTCGAGCAGGGAGATCGAACGACGAGGGGGAGGGGGCGGACCGCCCCCCGGAACCGGGACGTCACCCTGAATAGTGGCGTTAAGCCGGGGTCCCATAGTCTGCATAAGCTCGACAAACTGAGCTTCTAGCAGGGATCGTAGCGAAGCAGATATGGAGGGATCCGCACCGAAAGGGGGTCCTCCAGCACGGTCTTCGCGCTCCTTTGCGGCCAAGTGCTTCTGCTTGCTAGCTTTAGGCACTTTGATGACCACCGGAGGGACAGTGGAAGGCGGTACCTGAACCGAGGAGACGGAGGCAGGCACCGATGCTGAACTCGATGCTGAAGTCGGTGTGAACGATGCCGGTTTCACGATGCCTGATGCAGGAGTCGTCGATGCAGGTTTCGAACGGACCGGCGAAACCTCAACAGAAGTGGAAGCAGACATGTCCTTTGCAGTCTCCATCTTGAACATCGACTCCCAGAGCAAGCAGCGCCGTTTAAACGAGCGCGCAGTGAGCGTGGAACAAGGCCGGCACGATTTCGGACCAAGACACTGAAGGCAGCAAAACCGGTGATTGGCCGGGACATAGGCCGGAAAATCGACGCTGCAAGGTCGAAGGCGCTAGGCCGCAGCCACGAGGCCGGCCCGGCCGAACCGCCGGAAGAAATAATTTTAACCTTTTTTTTTTTTTTTTTAGAAAATATAAATTAAAATTGAAAATAAATTCAAAGAAACAAAAAACGCGGGTTAAAGAAGGCAAAATACTGAAATTCAGTCAGCGCAGAATGAAGAGAAACTTCTCAGCTCCGCGGAAAGAAAAGAACTGAGGAGACACGCCCGGTACATCGGGCGGGAAGGCACTGGCGCATGCGCGGTGCGGGCATCTCGAAACTTCTGAGTTTCTTCAAGCAAGACATGCTTGCAAGATGTCCGTATCGGGCTCTGTCGGATGACATCACCCACTAGTGAGAATACCTACCTGCTTGTCCTGGGATAACCATATATACTCGAATATAAGCCGACCCAAATATAAACCAAGATAACCTTTATCCCACCCCAACCCCCCAAAAAAAGAGGAAAAAAGGTTGACTAATATAAACCGGTGGGGGAGATGTTAATATTCAAGTATCCTCTGCACCTCGCCCCCTCCCTCCCTACCCTGCCAAGCTCTGCAACACAGTCCCCCTCCCTCCCGATGCCTTGTAGGCCTCCGCAGTCTCCCCTCTCTTCCTGCCCGGCTCTGCACCCTCTCCCTCCCTCCCAATGCCTTGCAGACCTCTGCCCAGCCTGCCTAAGATCTGGTGGGCCAGGACAGGAGGGATCCCTTCCGCCTCCTGTCCTACTTGAAAAACTTTTACCCAGCCTCCCCCTGTGTACCTTTAAAATCCCTGGTGGGACAGCAGTAGGCCGGGACAGAAGATTCCTGCCTCCTGTCCCAGCTGACTGCCTTCCTTTACCTCCCTCCCACCTCCTCCGTGTATCTTTTACAATCCCCAGTGGTCTGAACTGGAGCAGAAGCAGCTTTCCTGCACTTCTGTCCCATGGAGAGCCACTAGTGATTGGCTCAATGTTTGAGTGTTAGCGACAGCAAGCCACAAAAAGGCAGTCGAAGATCCGAGCACAGAAGAATGGCTAAAAATTAACTCTCATAGAGAATCAGTAACAACATCTAAAAGAGCTGAAGGTCTGAACAGTTGGCTGACCTTGGGGGATATCTGGTGCACATGCACCTGAGCTTGTTCTGTGACAAAGGCATAGTAAAAGATATTTCAACTTCTGAAACTCCTTCGGAAAGGACCAAAACTTGGCCAGCCTCTGAACTTGAGACAGACATACTCTGGGAGTCTCAACTCCCTCATGCAACTCCTGGTGCGCTGACTAGTGCTGACCAATTCACGATTGGCAGGGTAGGGAGGGAGGGGGTGAGGTGCAGAGCCTAGCAGGGCAGAATACTTGAATATTAACATCCCCCCTGGTTCACCAATTCACTTCAGGTGAATCGATTTGAATCGGTTCAAAACAAACAAAAAAAAATCCGATTTGCCAGACCCTCCCCCCTCAAGCAGGAGCGGCAGCGCTGCTCTTGCTGGCCGGCAGCTGCCACACCTGCTTTAGAGGGCGAGGGTCAGTCGGGAAGTGCTGCTATCGGCTTCTTCCTATCCCCCCCCCGGCATCCGGCATCCACCCCCCCTGGCCTTCCGCTTCCCCCCCTGGCCTTCCTGCACTGTTTACCTTCCAGAACAGCCTGCAAACGAGATCGCGGTGCTAGCGATCTTAGTACCACTTCGGAGCTGTTTCCTGCGTCGTGGTCCCGCCCCCACAGACCTGGCATGAATTAGAGATGGAGCATGAGGTCTCCATCCCAGCCAGTTTTAAAGCAAAATGAGGCAATGTGGAGCTTCTTGAGAACTGTAGACTGGACCAGCAACCGAAAGGACTCCATATCAAAATACTTCTTAATGGTCCTCAATTTCTACAATAGTGCATAACTTTTTTTTAATTAACAGGTCTGTCTGAATGCTTCCTGAATGTTAAACTACGATCCAGAGTTATTCCCAGAATCTTCAAATTTGATGCTATCGCAAAGCTTTGACCATTAAACTGAATCGTTATTTCCTGAATTTTTTTCATTAGGTCTAGCTAAAAAAAATCTTTATTTTTTCAGGATTAAGCTTCAACCTAAACTGCATCATCCCTAATTCTACCTTTTCCAAAACATTAAAAATCTGAGTGATTAGTTCATTCAAAATGGCCTTGCAAGGTAGCAATAAAGTAATATCATCTGCATATATGTAAAACATTACATTCAAACTTCAGAGCAAATAAGCCAGAGACGCTAAGTATATGTTAAATAACGTCAGGAATAAGGGTGAGCCCTGCAGAACTCCGCATGAGTTCTTCCATGCAAAGGAATATTTATCTTCGGTAAACACTTCATATGTTCTATGTTTCAAGAACCCGCTAAACCAATTTTTTACATTATCCCTGATCCCAATTGAATTCAATCAGCTTAACAGTAGATCATGATCCACTAAATCAAAAGCGCTATTCAACTGCAGGATCCAACTGCAGGATCAGGGAACTAGTACCAATACTAAGCAAAATAGTAAGCTAATTCAGTAATGATACAATTACAGTTTCTGAGCTATATCCTGATCGAAACCCTGATCGACGATCATGCAAGATGTTAAATTTATCTAGATATGTTACCAATTCAGCATTTACTAACCCCTCTATTACTTTTTCGAACTGTGGAATAATGGCTACTGGTCTATAATTGTCTTCACATTTAAAGTGATTCCTTAGATTTCTTACAATAGGTGTAATTATAATTCTTCCTAAATTTCGCTCAAATTGTCCCTTTTGCAACTGAAGGATAATCTATTTATAAAGATTGGTTTTAAAAATAAATAATACATTCCTCAATACATTTCTCGGGCAAGTATCTAAACGACAATATACATCTATACCAGTACAACAATCCACATGTCAATCCTTATGGTTGAACTCCAAGATTCAAATTGGCGAGTCTAAGATCCTCTGGAAGCATTGGCTGCAGGCAGGTATACGTAACTTTAGATGATGTGTTATCAAATGGGAAAATGCTTGATTTTTCACAACTGCAACAATCATTCAGCATTACAAAGTCTCAAGCATATAAATGGCTGCAGTTGAAGCAAGCCATTCAGAATGGGTTCCCCGATTGGCGAAATTTAAATAATCAGTATAGCTGCTTCTAGGCAGATTTGCTAGGGCATCAGGCCTCCCAGTGGTATAAATTAATATTGGAATATTTGAATAAAAACCCAAAAACTAGCTTAAAGGATATTTGGAGCATTGAGATAAAGCAGCAGATTTCTGCTACTCAATGGCCACGGATTTGGACTTGGAGGATGAGATGTACAGCGTCAGCATCTGAGACAAACTTGATTTTTTCTGTTACATAGAGTTTTTTGGACCACAGTTCGTTTGCAGAAGTTAGATAGTTCAGAATCTAATAGATGCTGGCACTGTCATCTTGAAATAGGGACACCAGATCATTTGTTGTTCTATTGTCCTTTGATACTCAACTTTTGGAAATCAACATGGGGACAAATTAATTTGATTCTGGAGTCTTCGATTCCATTATCTTATGAGGTGGTAATCTATGGTACATTGTTGTCACCTAAACCTCCACTAGATAGATAAAATAGCAGGCTATTTGCCATAATGACTGGGATAGCCATGTAAATAGTTACTAAGAACTGGAAAAATTGGGATAGACTTAATTTCTCATTTTGGTGGGAATCTATGTTTATGCTATAAATATGAAAAAATGTATTCAGATATTTTGTGTAATAGTAACATAATAGATGAACGGTCCATCCAGTCTGCCCAACCTGATTCAATTTAAATTTTTTCTTCTTAGCTATTTCTGGGCAAGAATCCAAAGCTCTACTCGGTACTGTGCTTGGGTTCTAACTGCCGAAATCTCCGTCAAAACCTACTCCAGCCCATCTGCACCCTCCCAGCCATTGAAGCCCTCTCCAGCCCACCCTCTCCCAAATGGCCATATACAGACACAGACCGAGCAAAACTGCCCATTACTGGCCTTAGTTCAATATTTAATATTATTTTCTGATTCTAGATCCTCTGTGTTCATCCCACGCTTCTTTGAACCCAGTCACCGTTTTCCTCTCCACCACCTCTCTCGGGAGCACATTCCAGGCATCCACCACCCTCTTCGTAAAGTAGAATTTCCTAACATTGCTCTTGAATCTACCACACCTCAACCTCAAATTATGTCCTCTTGTTTTACCATTTTCCTTTCTCTGGAAAATATTTTGTTCTATGTTAATACTCTTCAAGTATTTGAACGTCTGAATCATATCTCCCCTGTCCCTCCTTTCCTCTAGGGTATACATATTCAGGGCTTCCGGTCTCTCCTCATACGTCTTCTGGCGCAAACCTCCTATCATTTTCGTCGCCCTCCTCTGGACCGCTTCAATAATAATAATAAGCTATTTACATTAACATGGGGTTCATTGACAAATTTCGTTAACACTGATTAGTTGGACTATCCCCTTTTTTAATATGTAATTTGCACATCCAGGGACTGTGGGTGGGAGGGAGAGGTATTATATTTTGTTGTATTAATTGACCGAAGGAAAGTGCTGTTTATGATTTAAATTGTATGTAGTAATGCACTTGGGTTTTTTCTTTTTGAATTGGGGGGGAGGGGGGGAATGTATTTTAGTAGTACTTTGATCGATTAAAGTGCTATCTTGAAGACAATTGTATGTATATTTTAATGCACTGTTTTTGAATGGAAAATTAATAAAAAGATTAGATTAAAAAAAAAAAGAAACATTATCCTGGACAAATTTTTTACTATATAAGAGTGTTTTTAAAAGGAAGACAAAATAAAACTAAATTTGAGTTCCTAGAATTTATAACAAAAATGGTATAACAACTCTTTGGGACTCAAAAAAAAACCTGTCTACCCACCACCGCAACAATCACGGCAGGAGAGATTGCTATCTCTCCTGCTGCGATATCCAATCACCCCTCTACCCAAACTGTCACAACCCGCAGCAGGAGATGCCCAATAGAGAATGACACGGTGGCTGTTACCCGTGGCTAGCCGCGGGTAACCCACCAAAACGGTGAAGAAAAACCTGTGTTCATCGTGGCTACAGGGACAAGGCCATTCACCGCCCCGTGGAGCAGTGAATGGCCTTGTCCCCGCAGTTAAGGGAGGGAACGCATGCGGTCACCTATCGCACTCCCTCCCTCCTACTGCCGCTGCCGAGTTTAAACAGCTCCCTCCCTGCCCCTTACCTTCGTGGCCGCGATTTCTAAACTGCCTTCTTACAGCAACCGGAGCGTTGAAGCTGCATGTGGCTGCCGTAAAGGTCATCTCTGACACAACCGGAAGTTGCATCAGAGACGACCTTTCCAGCAGCCATATGCAACTTCAACGCTCCGGCTGCTGTAAGAAGGTAGTTTAGACATCGTCTACCATGAAGGTAAAGGGCAGGGAGGTTTGTCGGCATAGTTGTCGGGGGGGAAGCACGGGTGCATGGCGGAAGCGGCTAAGAGATGTTCTCGCTGCAGGAGGGGGGAAGCGCCACAACGGTAAGGGGCAGGGAGGGGGAAAGGTAGGGTGGAGATGAACAGATGCTGAAGGGACATGGGGAACAGAGAGTGGGGAGATGGACGCTGAAGGGACATGGGGAACAGAGAGTGGGGAGAAGACGCTGAAGGGAAATGGGGAACAGAGTTTATATTCGGACCAGCGAGAATTTGCAGGAGCCATTCAGAAAGCCACTTAGCGCTGAACAGCAACACCAAAGTGCGCTTCTATTCGGTACCGCGTAGCGGCTGAAGTCAGAACTCACGCCAGCGACCAACCAACCGGGTTAGCAGTAGAGAAGGAGCACGGAAAGCTCGCTCCTGCCCATTATATCTCTGGACCACAAAGGATTCCAGTGGCAGAGGAGGTACGATGGGGAGGAGGGACATGGTGGCAAGCCTGGGAGGGAAGGGGACTGTGTGCAGTGCCTGGTAGGGAGGGGGCTGGGTGCAGAGATTGACAGGGGAGGGAAACATAGAAACATGGCGGCAGATAAAGGCCAAATGGCTCATCTAGTCTGCCATCCACAGTAACCATTATCTCTTTTTCTGAGAGATTCCACGTGCCTATCCCAGGCCCTCTTGAATTCAGACACAGTCTCCGTTTTCACCACCTCTTCCGGGAGACTGTTCCACGCATCTACCACCTGTTCCGTAAAAAAGTATTTCCTCAGATTACTCTGGAGGCTATCACCTCTTAACTTCATCCTATGCCAAGGGGCGCTGGGTGCAGATCCTGGCAGGGCAGGGCACTTGAAAATGAAGCCACCCAACTTATATTTGAGTCAACCATTTTTCCTCTTTTTGAGGAAAAATGGGGGTCTCAACTTATATTCAAGTATATACAATATACTCAAATGAACAAGTAAAAAGAAACAGTTCACTGATAGAATAAAAGATAATAGAATCTTAATGCATAGAACATTTCACGTACATGTAGCCATAGGCGTCGTAACAAGGGGGGCCACAGGAGTCATAGCCTCTCCAAAAATTTCCCATCCTGTGGGGAACACTTCTTCAGAAGCTGGGAGTGTCACCTTGCTACCGTGCAGCGTGCCTGCTGGTCGGTAGTCTCTGCCATGCCCCTTCGCCGGCATCCACTCCTCCTGGCTGCCGCATGTCTATCTTTAATTTCTTAGAAAAGCACTGCGGCCCCGGCATCTGCTCTCCACTACAGGCTGCCCTAGCGGAATCAGGAAGTTGTCAGAGACGGCTGGCCGAGGTGGAGAGCAGACGCCGGGGCCTCAGCGCTTTTCTAAGAAATTAAAAGTAGACATGCAGCGGGAGGGGAGAGGCAGGGCTGGCATTAGGGGGTACAAACAGGCCAGCTGGGTCCCAAGGCTCATCCTCCCCCTTTTAAGCGCGCGAGCCTGTCGTCTTCACCTCTAAAAACGCAGCCTGCATCCTCCCTCTGTGCTTTCCTTGTGCCACGTTCCGCCCACTGACACTACTTCAGTTTTCAGCTTAGGCGGAGCACGGCACAAGGAAAGCGCGAAGGGAGACCGCATGCTGCGTTTTAGAGTTGCTGCTGCAGCCGGATGTGCCAGAGCAGGAAGACCCCTGGACTGTTTTGTTGGGTTATTGTTTTTTTTTTACTTAACTGAAATAATTTTAAGAGGATGCTAACTTACTCACGCAAGCACCTTTCAAGTTCCAAAGATGAGTCAATGATAGCACTCTTAAAGTTTCCAATAACTGAGTGACAAAAGCAAACTTTGGCAGGGATGGCGGGAGGGGAGATGGGTCCTTTTACTCCTTCTCCTTGACTGTTTCTTTCAGGATGTCCTGCCAATTTTTCTCCACCTCTTCTTTGCACTTGAGGAAGGCCTCTTCCAAACTCCTCATGGAGTCTGCCAGGGCTGGGTTGGTCCGCATAACCACCATGTCGTAGGCCATCCAGGTAGCCTGCACTGATATTTTCTCCATTTCTTCAAGCATTTTCTCTAGATCCTTTTTCAGGTCTCAGCAGCATTTTTGATACACTGTCATAGTTGTGTTCCCCAGGCTCCATTTTGGCCATCCTCCTCCCCCAGATCAAGTCACCCTCTGGACTGTTTTTTGGTTTTTTTTTTAGACAGAACGGGGGACGTGTTTCCAAGACGTGCTAGACTGGGGTGGGAAGTGAAGGGGAAGAAAGAGAGGGTACTAGAGAGAGATGGTGGGCAATGTTGTGGAGGGAAAGAAAAGGAGAGTTGGGCATGGAGTTCTATGAAGGAAAGGGGAATGAGATACTTGAAGTGAAGACAGTTGGAAAGAGAAAGGCAGAGATGGTGGACCTGGGGGTGGTGTAGAGGGAGGGAGATATATAGGAGAATAGGATATTTGGAAAGGGAGAGCAATTGCATGGGAAAGCAGTTGGGAAAAGGGAGAGAATTGGACTTGGGATGGAAGGAGGGTAAGGAGTGAGGGAGGAATGTTAGATCTGGGGGTGGAAGGGAAATAGATGGTGTACATGGGGAAAGGAAGAAAGAAGAATTATTGGATATGGTGATGGGAGGAGTGAGGTAGAGAGAGATGAGGGAGAAATGTTGGATGTGGTGGTGGAGAGGAAACAGTGGGACAGATGGAAATGGATGCAAGAGGGAGGAATGTTGGATATGGTGGTAGAGGGAATGGAGGAAGATATGTGGCATGGAGCTGGAGAGGGATGATAAAAGGAGAAATGTTGGACATGGGACTGGTGGGCAGAGATGAAAGATTCTGCACAGTCTGGAGGATAAGAGAGGAAGAAATATTGGATGTGGCAGTAGAGGGGGTGGGAGAGAGGCACCCTAGATCCCTCTCTGCCTCTCTCTTTCTCCACTCCCTTTGCAGCAAGGAAAGGAATATGAGAGAGAGCGAGATGGTGGACAATGAGAGAGAGGAAGATATTGCACATGGGGGTGGAGGAGAGAGGAATAAATGCTGTGCAGTGGTGGGGAGGGGAAAAGTGTGCTTTGTGTAGTTTAATTTTGTGGTTACCATTGTATATTGTTAATAAGATTATAGAAAAATTAATGCAAGAAATGGCATTTACAATTAGTACTATTATGGGGATGGAGTTTGGGGTGGAGCTTGGGCAGGTCTGGGGAGGAGTCTAGGGCAGAGCTTTTGGGGCCCCCCAAACAAAAAAGCATTCCGCAGCCTATGCATAAAGCCATCTTGTCATGTACTTACTATGTATTTAAAAAATGTTTTATGCATTAAGGTTTTAGCTTTTATTCTTCTATACGTGAACTATTTTAGGGGTTTTTTTTATTTTTAATTTACTATACAGTAGAATGCCAATTATTCAAACTCTAATTATCTGGATGTCCTATTATCCGAATTGCTTCCGTTCTTTATTGTTGTATCATAAATCACAAATAGTTTGGCCGTACCTAAACCAAAAAGCCGGCACTAGAGTCCAGAAGGCACTTCCCGCTCAGAGGCAACAGTGCTGGTAAGCAAGCACATCACAGAAGAATCTAAAAAAATGTTAGAACAAAGCTCCAACAAAGGAAAAGCACTGTGAACCCATGCAGACCCCCGCCCATAAAAAAAAAAGCCCCACACCTTCCCAGATCAGCCTCACCAACCTTACAGCCCGACACAGGTACCAAACTTTACAGCTCTAAACACAAGCTACTTTTTTCCTTCCAAACAGTATAACTGGCTTTCAACCACAACTTTACTACCTCCTTGCTCCCTTTCACACCACCTAAATCGGGGGTCGGCAACCTGCGGCTGCAGAGCCGCATGCGGCTCTTTTCCACCTTTGCTGCGGCTCCGGTAGTGTGTCACGCAGGCATGCAGGTTACAAGTCCGGCGTCGCGGCGGGAAATAGCCATGCTGAGCAGTGAGCTCAGCACGTACACAGATGAAAGCCTTGCTTGCTGATTGGTCCGGCGGCCGTGCCGCCGGACCAATCAGCAAGCAAGGCTTTCATCTGTGTAGTGCTGAGCTCACTGCTCAGCATGGCTATTTCCCCCGCGACGCTGGACTTGTAAGGTGCCTGAAAAAGAAATCATCCTGGCCGGGGTCGGTGTCATGCTCCGGAGATCTACAGCCTTCCTATCTCCCTCTCCCTTCTACCTGCTTCCGGCCACATCCCCTGCTCCGCGGCTCTCTTCGGCAACTCAGCAGCAGCTTCTGACGTCGGGGCCTACCCTCTGCGAGTCCCGCTTGTTTCAACTTCCTTTTTCCACAAAGGCGGGACTCGTAGAGGGAAGGCCTCGATGTCGGTAGCTTGTCTTGATCACCGCTGCTGACAAGTTGCTGAAGAGAGCCGCGGAGCAGGGGGGTGTTGCCAGGTGCAGGTAGAAGGGAGAGGGCCAGATGCAGGACTAGTGGGTGAGGGAGGAGAAGAGAGAGAGAAAGAGAGAGGGGAGGGAAACAAAAGGAAATATTTCATACTGGGCTGGGCCGGAGTGGAGGGAGGGTGGAAAGATTCTGGCTACAGGGTGCAGTAACAAAGGAAAAGGGGGGAAAGCTGAAAATGGAGATAGTGACACAAAGAAGAGAAAGAGTAAGCAGGACCTACTGAATAAGGATAGAGATACAGAGGGGACATGAAGAGGAGGTGAAATAGAGACATAGAAGTAATGCTGAAAAAGTGGGGGGGGGGAGATAAAGACATTGAAAGGGCAAATGGTGAACATGGGGTAAAGATAAGGACAGAGACAAATGAAGATTCTGAAAAAGTGGTGAGATAGGGATATAGGTGAGATGGACACAAAGAAGGGTGATGCTGGAAAATAGGTGGAATGGTAATTCTGACAGACACAGAAGGGAAATGCTGGATCAAGGAGAGATGGGGCTCAGGCTGGATGGAATGAGGAGAAATGCCTTGTTGGCCCGGAACTTCCTCTCCTACGTCAGAATTGACGTCAGGGAGCGGAATGCTGGTCAGCGCAACACTTCTGCAGGGAAAGCTTGGGACGGCGGTGGCTTGGGGGCTGTTCCCCGATTGCGGTGGCAGCAAACCGAGTAGCTTGGGGGACGGCACGGAGACAGAAAGAAGGGGGAACAGGGAGACAGAAAGAAAAAGTTGGGGGAGAGAATGAGGTCTGGAGGAGAGGAAACATACAGGAGGCTGAAAGAAAGGAAGAAAGATTGGATGCACAGTCAGAAGAAGAAAGTGCAACCAGAGACTCATGAAATCACCAAATAGCAAAGGTAGGAAAAATGATTTTATTTTCAATTTAGTGATCCTGTATATAGCATTAAGATAAGAAACAATATATGCAGTGTTAGATTTGTTTTATAATGGTTTTGCGGCTCCAAGTTTTTTTTTCTTTTCGAAAACGGGTCCAAGTGGCTCTTTATGTCTTAAAGGTTGCAGACCCCTGACCTAAATGCTCCAAACCTGCCAAACCTCCTCAACAGCCTTCACCAATCAACCCCTTTTATCTTTCTACTAACCAATCATCCTTTCCCTTCCTCTCATCCAAACTGCATACTACCAACTGCAATCACATACTACCTAACCCTCATATCCACACACTAAAAAAAGGAAATGTCCAAATCATCTGGATTTTCCATTATCCACACTGCTGTCTGCCAAGGTTAGTCTGGATAATTGGCATCCTACTGTTTCTTTTTTGTATTTTATTTTCTGGATATTTTTCTGCCCTTGATGAAACATGGCAATCTGGCATTGATTATTAAATTGTCCATTTTCTTTTGTTGTGTGGTCTGCACTTGCAGATCATAGCCTCTCATGTTTTACCAAAACTAAAATATGTACTTTTCCAAAGGCATTTCTAGGGACAGCAGTTACAGCTCTGCTCAAAACATCCTTGGGAGTTCTCTGATTGCCCACTCCCAATCCTACTTTGGGTTTAGAAAAATCATTGAAAACCTATCTGTTTGGTAAATTTATGCGATGACTTTGCTTTCCTTCACTCTACATCAGGGGTGTCCAACCTTTTGGCTTCACTGGGCCACATTGGTCGAAAAAAATGTTTCTGGGGCCGCGCAAACGCTGCAGCAAGACAGAAGAAGGAGCCGGGAAGACAGTAAACACCCGGGGGCAGCAGAGGAAAACACTGCATCGCCCTCGACCGGGGCTGCACAAAATACTTCACTGGGCCGCAGGTTGGACACCCCTGCTCTACATTGTATCATGTTGTATTTTATTGTATTGTATAGCATTGAATCCTACCGATTCCTACAGTATCTTACATCTTCACTGATTTGCCTCAGTTCTCTTGCTGTGAACCGCCTGGATCTTCTGGTTGGGCGGTATATAAGAAATAAAATTATTATTATTATTTTTCTATCTAGCATTTAGAAAACAGCCAATGGCCATTTCTGCAATAAGCCAAAGACTAGAACTAGAACTATGGCCTTTGTAGTGGCACTGACTTGCTGGCAGAACTATGGAGTTAAGGTTACTCCAGGACATACAATATGGTTGGAATGTCCCAAAACCTTTTGGGATAATGTACAATTTTGGATCAAATGACTTACTAGGTTATCGGTTCTTGGGACCCAAGGATCTTTTTGTTTAAGAAATACTGGTCTTCAAATTAGAACAAACGAACAATGTCATGCAAAACTGACACTTGCTGCAAGCTGGAAGGATATTATGTTCCCTTACTGCAGAAATGGAATGCCAAATTGAGTCATATATATATACTGAATGGAAAAACCAATAACAACGCAACAAACTATAGGGACAACGTTAAAAACTGGTTTGACATACAGGTTGTAAGCTAATGGTACCTAGAAGGTGGGGGCATGATAAGGGTAGTGGAATGGGATCTGTTTAACTGTATTACAGATATATTTTTTTCAAGTTCTGGTTTATCAATAAATACCTACTTTAAATAATGATAATAAAAAGTTTTATTTTTTTTGAACATTCAAAGAAATTCAAAAGGCAAATAAAAAGATCTAGATTTTCAATTCTTATTTTAGAAGAAAGGGAACAGCACTTTTTATTTTTATATCGCAAAAGCCTTTCGGTTCTTTGTGGTTTACGAAAGAGTTGGGCTGACCATTGTCAGTGAGCTACAATAGATAGAACATTGGCATCAACAAGTTAACAATAGTTTCATATCAATATGCTACTTTTTTTTTTTTTTAATGGAAACTTTTATTGAAAAATATATCAAAGTATACAGCAAAAGCACACCACAGTAACAAGCATGTAGATACAAATCAACGGTGCTGTCAGCGAATAAAACAGCCATGTAAACCCCAACCACTCAAATACAAACCACAAATCAGTAATCCCACAACACAAGCCCCCCACCCACCCCCCCAAAGACAAAGCACAATGCCCACACCACCCAAAGAGAAAGGATCTCATAATCTCACCCAGAAAATTAGTAATAATAGAGTCTCCCCAAGCTCAAACTCCCAATTAACCAACCAACCCAACCCCCCGCTCTCCCCTCCCACTAATCCCTATAGAGGCCCGAAACCGGCGCCAGACATGTGCATAGCCATGGTGTTTACCATGCCTTAAGGCCGTCAACTGGTAGAGAAGCTGCCAGGTAGTCAAGTGCTGCTCCACCATATGCCAAGTGGGAGAACGCCCCTGATTCCACAAGGACGCTACAGCCAACCGGGCAGCAGTGAAGGCTAATTTGCAAAATAGAGAGTCTCCCCCATCCAGATCCAATTGATGCCAAAACAACAGGGCATGTCTCCAGTCAACCGGAACCCGCAATGCAAGAATCCGGGAGACCCGAGAGAACATCTCATTCCAAAAACCACTCACCCGCCCACAAGACCACCACATGTGTAAATAGGTGCCCACCTCCCCACATCCCCTCCAACAAAGAGCATTCGCCCCTCCGCGCCAATGAGCCATAGCCTGAGGCGTATAATACCACCTGAAGAGGACTTTATACCTATTCTCAACCAACAAAGCTGCAATGCCCGCCGAAGCGACTTCTCTCCAGATATCTCCCCAGGTCTCCAACGAAATATCAGATCCCCAATCCCCTTCACAGGCTAGCATATAAGGCAAGGGTCGAACCCCCCGACCATTAAGACACCTGTATATAGCAGACAAAGCACCCTTTCGGAGTGTCGGGCCCAACAATAACTCAAATGGGGTCTTTCCCGCCCGTAAGTCCCGGAGGGCCCCCGAGGCCCGCAAATAGTGAACCACCTGCAAGTAGGGGAACAAATCCCGATCCAGAAGATCATACCGACCCTGCAGCTCAGCAAAAGATCTAAGACCGCCCGACAGTGGATCCCACAATTGACCCACACACACCAGTCCATGAGACTCCCACCTAGCAAAGTCACCCGCTCCCCATCCAGGCGCAAAGGCCACATTATAACGCAGCGGCGTATACCAAGAATGGCGCCTACCCAATAACAGACAGCTCCGAGTCATCTTCCAGACCCGTAAAGCGGTATCAACAGATGACAATGTTCGCTCGAGCCGTATCCTCCCAGGTACCCAAGGCCTATGTAGCAGGGGAACCCCAACAGACAGGCGTTGCTCAAGCTCCACCCACAGCCTAGGGTCTTGCGTTTGCCACTCCAACAGAGCACGCAACTGGGCCGCCTGGTAATACTTCACCACATCGGGGACAGCCAACCCCCCATCACCCCGACCCAAGCACATAACCGACCTACGCACCCTAGACCGCCGGCCAGCCCAAATAAAAGCAAAAATGCGCCGCTGTACCCCCTCCAACGTACGCCTACTCACCCAGAGCGGCAACACCTGAAACAGGAACAATAGACGAGGCATTATCATCATCTTCACAATTTCCACCCTACCCAACCATGAAAAATATTGATCCTTCCATCTGGCCAAATCGCGCTGGATACTACGAAAAAGCGGGGGAAAATTAAGATCATAAATCTCCGTTCCGGGCGGGCCCAAATATATCCCCAGATAGCGCATAGACTGCTGCGCCCAACGAAACGGAAACCGAGCCCGAAGGGAATCCACTCTATCAGGGGGTAAATTAAAATTAAGCAGCTCAGATTTCCCAACATTAACTCGGAACCCCGACACCCCTCCGAACTCCTCCAGCTCCTTCAAGATAGCCGATTACTCGGCCTCACCTACCAATCATTGCAGTGTTCAAAAAAATTTTGATTTTGAAATTCCTATTAATAATGCGCTAGCCAGAAGGCTATGCTGAAAGTATGAATATTCTCATGAATACTATAAATTATACAAAATGACTTAACTTTAAATAGTGACTGGAACCAGTCACTATTTAAAGTTAAGTCATTTTGTATAATTTATAGTATTCATGAGAATATTCATACTTTCAGCATAGCCTTCTGGCTAGCGCATTATTAATAGGAATTTCAAAATCAAAAAATTTTTTTGTTGAACACTGCAATGATTGGTAGGTGAGGCCGAGTAATCAGCCTTCATGTCTCTGAGCAGAGTTTACTGAGTGTATTGATGAGTGCGGTGACTTTATTTTGTTCTATTAATCTCTTTAGTCACTCGACAGTAACTTTGACTTGAAAGAGTTACCCATGTGTATCTTTTTTGATTTAGCCTTCAAGATAGCCGGCAAGGATCCCTCGGGATCCTCCACCGTGAAAAGAAGATCATCCGCAAACAAAGACATCTTATAGTTACTGTCCGAGACCGTAACCCCCCTAATATTCGGATTCATCCGCACCCGCTGCGCTAGAGGTTCCACGGTCAAGGCAAAGAGTAGCGGGGAGAGAGGGCACCCCTGACGCGTTCCTCGGCCCAAAGAAAAAGTATTAGAGTAACTCCCATTCACTTTAATACAACCAACAGGACAAGTGTAAAGAATCCGAATCCATTCCTGCATACGGGGGCCCAGACCCACATAATCTAACACCCGAAACAAAAAGGGCCAGGAAACCCTATCAAAAGCCTTCTCAGCATCAACCGATAAGAAGACCGCCTCCCGCCCACTACACCGCGCCCGCTCGAACAGGTTATACACCCTACGCGTGTTATCCCCCACCTGCCTCCCCACCACAAAGCCCGATTGATCCGGATGTATCAACCGAGGTATCCAACTCATCAGTCTGTCTGCCAAAATCCGTGTAAATATCTTCGTGTCCACCCCTAGCAAGGATATCGGTCTATAGGAAGCACAATGAAGGGGGTCTTTCCCCGCTTTGGCCACTACTGTAACACCCGCTAAACGCATGAAAAACGGTAGCGCATTGGTACCCTCCAATGAGTTAAGAAAGCTGAGCAGGGGAGGCAACAACAGATCCTGAAATCGCTTGTAATAGCGAACAGTAAAGCCATCCAGCCCAGGTGATTTGCCAAGTTTCATTGAACGCAAAGCACCTCGAGCCTCAATCAACGTGAGGGGACGATCAAGCCGGGCCACATCCGCCAGTGCAATCCTAGGCATTCCCACCGAGGTTAAATAATCATCGAGAGCAGGCGGGGACCCAGCCGCTTCCAGGGAATATAGGTGCGAGTAGTATTCTACAAAACGTGCTCGGATATCTTCATCTTTACGCAACAATGTTCCCGAAGCTGCCCGAACAGACAGTATTTGATTGCGCATCTGCCTCATCTTCAATCGATGGGCTACCAGTCGGCTAGCCTTATTAGAAAACTCAAAGTATTTTTGTTGTAATAACTGCAAATTAAAACGTAGACGCTCCAGGTCCAACGCTTGGAGATCTCTGCGTGCCTGGAACAAATGTTCCCGCAACACTACATCCCAAGGTCGGCGTTTATGAAGACTCTCCAGCCTCCCAATAGTATGCAACAAGACCGCCGCTCTCCAGCCTCCCAATAGTATGCAGCAAGACCGCCGATCAATATGCTACTTTGAAGGGATACAAGGATTTTGAGAACAGATGGGTTTGTAACTGTTTCCTAAAATGTATATATGAAGTTGATATTCTAACCATTTGGTCCAGTTCGGAATCCCTGGAAGCAGCTTGGTATAAGAGTCGGAAATGAATCTTTTCTGAGTACAAGGTGGGAGAGGGGAGATATGATAGAGATGTTTAAATACCTACTTAATGTAAGTGCGCATGAATAGAGTCTCTTTCATTTGAAAGGAAACTTTGCAATAAGAAGGCATAGGATGAAGTTAAGAGGTGATAGGCTCAGGAGTAATCTAAGGAAATACTTTTTTACAGAAAGGGTAGTCTCCTGGAAGAGGTGGTGGAGAAAGAGACTGTGTCTGAATTCAAAAGGGCATGGGAAGTCCATTAAGGAGGAGACTCAGAAGGGATACTTGCAAAGAATGCTTTGTCTTCCTCAAGTATCTAAAGAATCTTCATGCAAAGTCTAAAAATGTTATTACTGGGATGATGAAGATAAAAAAAACTGTCTTACAATTCAGACCAAGCTGTAAAGGGATATTATATGATCAGAGAAGAGGTAATACCGAGTTGATACTAGAACTAGCATATTCTTATTGGACTACTTCAGCAGAATATATAGGATTGTTCAGAAAAACCAATGCAACTGAAGACAAGGGAGTCACCGGCTACCATGACATATGAGTACCGTATTTTCGCGGATATAACGCGCACCATTGTAAAACGCGCACAGGGGTATAGCGCGCAGAAATCACGATGATATGTACAAAAACTTTTCTATACCGCGCTCAGGCATATAACGCGCATGCTGCCCGACTCTCCTCTGGCCACCCCGACTCTCCTTTCGCTCTCCCCGACTCTCCTCTGGCCACCCCGACTCTCCTTTCGCCCTCCCCGACTCTCATCTGGTTGCCCCGACTCACCCTGACTTTCGGTGCACTGCCCCGACTCTCCTCTGGTTGCCCCGACTCACCGTTCACCCGCCCTGACTTTCGGTGCACTGCCCCGCCTCTCCGTGCCTGTCCCCCTTGAAGTCCTGTCCCCCCTTGAAGGTCTGCCTGTCCCCCCTTGAAGGTCTGCCTGTCCCCCCTTGAAGTCCTGTCCCCCTTGAAGGTCTGCCTGTCCCCCTTGAAGATCTGCCTGTCCCCCCTTGAAGTCCTGTCCCCATCCTGAAAGCCTGATGCCCCCCCTCGACGTCCGATTCTTCTCCCCCCTCGGCAGGACCACTCGCACCCCCACCCCGAAGGACCGCCGACTCCCCGACAATATTGGGCCAGGAGGGAGCCCAAATCCTCCTGGCCACGGCGACCCCCTAACCCCACCCCGCACTACATTACGGGCAGGAGGGATCCCAGGCCCTCCTGCCCTCGACGCAAACCCCCTCCCCCCAACGACCGCCCCCCCCCAAGAACCTCCGCCCGTCCCCCAGCCGACCCGCGACCCCCCTGGCCGACCCCCACGACACCCCCACCCGCCTTCCCCGTACTTTGTGTAGTTGGGCCAGAAGGGAGCCCAAACCCTCCTGGCCACGGCGACCCCCTAACCCCACCCCGCACTACATTACGGGCAGGAGGGATCCCAGGCCCTCCTGCCCTCGACGCAAACCCCCCTCCCTCCAACGACCGCCCCCCCCCAAGAACCTCCGACCGACCCGCGACCCCCCTGGCCGACCCCCCCCACCCCCCTTCCCCGTACCTTTGGAAGTTGGCCGGACAGACGGGAGCCAAACCCGCCTGTCCGGCAGGCAGCCAACGAAGGAATGAGGCCGGATTGGCCCATCCGTCCTAAAGCTCCGCCTACTGGTGGGGCCTAAGGCGCGTGGGCCAATCAGAATAGGCCCTGGAGCCTTAGGTCCCACCTGGGGGCGCGGCCTGAGACACATGGTCGGGTTTGGCCCATGTGCCTCAGGCCGCGCCCCCAGGTGGGACCTAAGGCTCCAGGGCCTATTCTGATTGGCCCACGCGCCTTAGGCCCCACCAGTAGGCGGAGCTTTAGGACGGATGGGCCAATCCGGCCTCATTCCTTCGTTGGCTGCCTGCCGGACAGGCGGGTTTGGCTCCCGTCTGTCCGGCCAACTTCCAAAGGTACGGGGAAGGGGGGGGGGGGTTGCGGGTCGGTCGGAGGTTCTTGGGGGGGGGGGGCGGTCGTTGGAGGGAGGGGGGTTTGCGTCGAGGGCAGGAGGGCCTGGGATCCCTCCTGCCCGTAATGTAGTGCGGGGTGGGGTTAGGGGGTCGCCGTGGCCAGGAGGGTTTGGGCTCCCTTCTGGCCCAACTACACAAAGTACGGGGAAGGCGGGTGGGGGTGTCGTGGGGGTCGGCCAGGGGGGTCGCGGGTCGGCTGGGGGACGGGCGGAGGTTCTTGGGGGGGGGGCGGTCGTTGGGGGGAGGGGGTTTGCGTCGAGGGCAGGAGGGCCTGGGATCCCTCCTGCCCGTAATGTAGTGCGGGGTGGGGTTAGGGGGTCGCCGTGGCCAGGAGGGTTTGGGCTCCCTCCTGGCCCGATATTGTTGGGGAGTCGGCGGTCCTTCGGGGTGAGGGTGCGAGTGGTCCTGCCGGGGGGGGGGATGTATCGGACGTCGGGGAGTCGGCCGGGCAAGAGGGCTTGGGCTCCCTCTTGCTCCGATCGTGGATGCGGGTGCGGGTGGGAGCGCGTGCGAGCGGTCGTTCGGGGTGGGGGTGCGAGCGGTCCTGCTGGGGGGGTGAATCGGGCGTCGGGCGGGGTGGGAACTATGTTTAAAAACTTTTGTATACCGCGCTCAGGCATATAACGCGCGAGGGGTATGCGCGGTACGTAAAATCACGTATAACGCGCGCGTTATATCCGCGAAAATACGGTAATTATTTCTCCTTTCTAACCTATCATACAATTTATTTGGTGAGATGAAAATAGGGGGAATAAATCTAGGAGACCATGTCACACAGCTATTTGGAGTTACATTGGCTCTCAAAAAAAGCGGATCCATTTCAAACTAGTCTTCCTAGCTTTCAAAACCCCATATGGAAATACTCCAGATGGCTTTTACCAGTCACCAAACTGTTATAGAAATGGTTTTCAAAAGTGATGATGTGGAGGAACTGAAAGAGGTCTCTGTGAATTTGGAAGATATACTAAGCCAAATCGACAAGTTAAAAACTGATGTCACCTGAATCAGAAGGTATACATCCCAGGATACTAAAAGAACTCACATGAAATTACTGACCTGTTATTAGTGATCAGTAATCTGTCGCTAAAATTGTCTGTAGTACCTGAAGATTGGAGGGTGGCCAATGTTACGCCGATATTTAAAAAGGGGTCCAGGGGAGATCCAAAAAATTACAGACTGGTAAGCCTGACTTCAGTGCAGGTAAAAAATGGTGGAAACAGTTATAAAAAAATAAAACTGTGGAACACATAGACAAACATGATTTAATGGGACAGAGTTAGCATAGGTTCAGCTGAGGGAGATCTTGCCTCACCAATTTGCTTGACTTATTTGAAGGTGTGAACAAACGTGGATAAAGGTGATCTGGTCGATGTATTGCAGGGGTGTCAAAGTCCCTCCTCAAGGGCTGCAATCCAGTTGGGTTTTCAGGATTTCCCCAATGAATATGCATGAGATCTATTAGCATACAATGAAAGCAGTGCATGCAAATAAATCCTATGCATATTCATTGGAGAAATCCTGAAAACCTGACTGGATTGCAACCCTTGAGGGACTTGGACACCCCTGATGAAGTGCATCTAGATTTTCAGAAAGCTTTTGACAAAGTTCCTCATGAGAGGCTCCTGAGAAAATTTGAAAGTCATGGGATAGGTGGCAAAGTTCAGTTGTAGATTAGGAACTGGTCATTGGCTAAAAAACAGAGGGTAGGTTTAAATGGTCATTTTTCTCAATGGAGAGTAAACAGTAGAGTGCGACAGGGATCTGTACTGGGATCGGTGCTATTTAACTGATTTATAAATTATCTGAAACTTGGGAAAATGAGTGAGGTGATTATGTTTAAATCTGTTTATTGAATTTTCAAATAATCATTAAAACATACAATCACACAATAAAGTTCGAACACATGATGAGAAGAATAAACCCGCCCACCCTCTCACCCCCCACCCGGAAACAGCTACTTCAAAGACTAAACAAGCTGAGCAAGTCCATTCAATAATCTACTTCTATCATTAGGTGTCATAGTAGAACAAAAAAGAAACCAACAACAAATAAATAATGTGCCCTGTTTAGAGTCCATGGCAGAAATAGCCTGTCGCTCATACCCTGCCAAGTGGATCATTTGGGTCCGCCAATGGGACACCGTGGGAGTATGCGGCGTCAACCAGCATTGAAGAATAGTTTCAAGTCCCATAAAGATAGCTTTTTGAATGAAGGCAGCAATGCCTGGCCAAACAGGAACCAAGGAAAGTTTCAGAGTGAAAAGAAAAGTGTCCATGGGTACCCAAGTGCAGTTCCACAAAGATTTGATCTGGAAGCAGAGATGCATCCAGTAGGCCTGTATGCCTGGACATAACCAAACATATGTCCCAGAGAAGCTCTGGGAGCAGCACATTTAGGGCAACTGTCTGTAGAGCTAATATGTGCTTTGTAGGCTCTAGCAGGCATGAAGTAGGCTCAAACCAATAATTTATAATACCATTCCCGCTCCGCTGCCGCGGCCAATAGTTTAGTCCCCAACTTGATACTCTGCTTCAGCATGGTAGCAGGAATTTGCAGCTGTAGATCCTGAGTCCATTTTGTCGCCAAAGTCTTATAATCCAGATCACCAGCCAGTTCTTGCAAAAAGCGGTGATAGAAACATAACTGAGTGGGGCACCTGTGCGGTCAAGCAAAGGGACTCCGACAATATTTCCTGAATCTCTTCAGTCAGGGCCAAATTGGGTAGAGAAAGAACATAATGTTGTAGCTGACTATAGGAGAACCAATCCCCAGCCGCCAAGTGAGAGCAGTTTTGTAACATCTGAAAGGATTACATCGTGCCATCAGACTACAAGACTTGAGACAAGTAAAACAATCCCTTCCCAGACCACAGAGAGGGCGCTCCAGGATCCATGCAAGGAATAAAGTCCCCATTGCCTGTAATAGGCAAACACGGTGTCACATCAAACCGAATATTCAATTGTGTACAGAGTTGTTTCCAAATTTTTCGCATAGGGAATAAAAACATGTCCCCATATGACTGGGGGTGTATAGGCAAACTCCGAGTATATAATAAGTAACTAAAGTGAAAGGGGGCATAGGCAAGGCACTCTACCCCTGTGGCTGAAAAATGAGAGGTCCCGCAGAACCAATCATTCACATGCCTAAGTTGACAGGCTATATTTAGTCTCCCCAAGTGTAATAACCCGAGGCCCCCCTGGTCAGTAGGGAGTGTGAGGGTATGTATAGGAATCCTAGAGCGTTTACCTCCCCAAAAGAACAAAAGGTAACCAATGCAGTAACCAAAGGTGACGACACTGTAGGAGCAGAGGCAAGGTTTGAAGTAGGTAAAGTCACTGGGGCATCACCATCATATTGTACAAAGCAATTCTGCCGAGAAGGGTCAGGGGATAAGAGTGCCAGGCTCGCAGCTGTTGTCCTGTTTTTGCGAGCAAGGGAAGTATGTTAAGGGAGTAAAGGGGCTGTCAAGTCCCGAGGTATGAGTACGCCTAGATAACGCAAGAACGTGGAGGCCCATTCTAAAGGAAAGGGTCCTGACCAAATATCTCGAACCTCCACTTGTAAGGGAAGGACCATAGACTTCTGCCTGTTCAACGTCAGACCAGAGAAAAGATGGAACTCGTCCAAAAGCTCTAGAGCCCTAGACAGGGATCTCTGTAGCCGGGCCAAGGCAAGTAAGTGGTCATCAGCAAAAACCAACACTCTCAATTGAGAAGAGCCCTCCGGCAGTCAACAAATTCATCATCTCTCTGGATCGTACGGAGAAGAGATTCTAAGTAGAGCAAGAAAAGTAAGGGCGACAAGGGATAACCCTGACGTGTCCCTCGACAAATCGCAAATGATCTAGTGGGGATCCCATTCACCAAGACTGAAGCAGTAGGGGCTGAATATAATACCCGCAGGGAGGACATGAACCATCCCCCTATGCCCACAAAGTCCAACACCTGGAAAAGATAGGCCCAATGAACCTGGTCAAAGGCCTTGGCCACATCCAGACTCACGAGAACACCCAAGGTATTAGTGAATTGTGCTCTAACCACAGCCAACAGTGCCCAAACATTCAGTACCGAGTGTCTGCCCTACACAAAGCCAACTTGCTCGGGAGAAATTATGCTAGGTAGAAGAGGAGTTAAACAGTTGGCTAGCAAACAAGCTAGTATTTTTAAATCCACATTTATTAAGGAAATTGGCCGGTACGATTCTACTTCATCTTTAGGAAGCAATGTAATTGTGTGGTTTCATTGGCATAAGATGGAAATATCCCTTCTTCCTGGGCGGCTACATAGTAACCCATAAGGGGATCACACACCTGCAGAGATAGCATTTTGTAAAATTCAGCCGAGAATCCATCAGGACCCGGGGCTGTACAAGAGCGTAAATTCTTAATTGCTTTCTGGATCTCCAGGCCCTGTAAGGGTTGATTCAAGGCCGTTCTCTGCAAGTCCGTGAATTGCGGAATTCCTGCATCCTCCAGATAAATTGAGGACATCCGGACCACAGTAAGGACCCGTACTAGTATAAAAGGCCAAAAAATGGTGGTAAAATGCATCAGCTATGTCAATGGGCTCTGTATGGGAAGAACCGGGGCCCTTCTTAATCTGTGATATGTACCTATCATCCTGCCAATTCTTAGTCAAAGTCGCCAGCATTCTGCCCATTTTGTTCCCATAGTGATAAAACTTATATTTTCGGTAGAAGAGGAAACGTTTGGTACGATCATGCAATAAAGTATTGAGAGCAACCTGAGCCGAGTTAAGTTCTTCCCGTAAGGCAGGGGTAGGATTCCGCAAATAGCAGGCTTTCAGATGCGAGTATTGTTTTTCCAAACGAATAATACCACTCGAAATACATTTATTCCGGGTCGCAACGTAAGCTATTACAGCCCCCCTAATAACAGCTTTAGCGGTCTCCCAGAAAAGGCCCGGGCTAGGTTGGTGTTGGCCATTTGTCAACAAGTAATCATCCCAACATTTGCCAGGTACTCCAAAAAATCCGGATCATCCTGCAGATACAAAGGGAAGTGCCACCGGAGGGACCCCATAGGAGAAATTCCCCATACAACATCTTACCAAATCGGGCAGAGATCCGAAACTTCTAAAGGGCCAATAGTCGCCTCAGCAATCCGAGGAAACAAAGATTCTTAAACCAAAAATTAGTCTAAACAGGAGAACATTCCATGGGCGCAAGATTGATGAGTATAATCCCGTTTGAGAGGATGGAGAAGCCTCCAGGGATCCACTAAACCCAAGGACTGACAGAGAAAAGGAACACCTTTAGTAGGGGTGCCAGGGGAAAGAGCCGCAGGACTGGAGCGTTCAAGTCTAGCAACCAGCACCTTACTGAGGTCCCCGGCCACAATAAGCGGCAGGGACTTGTCTTGAAGACCCAGAGCAACCAGAGAATCAAAATAGGTCTGGGTGTAAATGTTAGGGCCATATGCGATCAGTAACCTGAAGTCTGTACCCTGCAGTGATACATGGAGTAGTAAATATCTACCCTGGGAATCCTGATGTTGTGAAGTAATGGCACAATGTAGACCTTTAAGGACCAGTAAACTAACACCCTCCTTTTTTCCAGGGGAAGAAGCATAAAATACAGGGCCCACCCAGCCTCTCTTCAATTTCTTATGTTCCTCCACTGTCAATTTAGTCTCCTGCAAGCAGGCTAAATCAGCATGATGATGTTTAGTTGTCTCAAGATCTTTGTACACTTGATCAGGGATGTTATATCAGACACATTCCACGAGACAATACGAAGTGGATGGTCACCCAGAGTCATTAAGCAAGCAGCGCAAGCGCATACTGAACACAAAATATACATCCTGCACCCAGGTGCCCAGCCCCACCCAAGTGCTAACCATATCACATCCAGCATAAAGCAATACAATTAGTAACTTGCTCAAGAAACAATTATACAAGCAAAACAGAATGAAAAACATTCCCCAGAATAACATACCCGTAGGCTGTTCCCAACCAAAAATCCCAGCCCCACCCTGTCCCCAAACAATCCCATAGAACATATCCCCTAAGGAATATGCAGCAGGCCTGTAACAAGACACCTGCAAAGCCCTACCCTTCCAAAAACAATTGTAATGCAAGTAATATCAACAGTACAATCAAAGCAAATGCAACCTGGCTGGAAATCAAATCAGCAGAGGCCAGAAATTAGTCACGGAGGCTCAGCAGAAGAGCCAAAGGTCAAACTGATGTAATCAGCGGCCTCCATAGCAACACTGAATGAGTGCCACGAACCATCATAATGGATCTTCAATAAGGCTGGGTAAACAAACAGAAAGCGTTTAAGGTCCACCAGCTTCGTGCAGAGAGGATAGAAAGCCTTCCTGTGGTCCGTAAGAGCAGCTGAGTAAGCCTGGCTAATGCAAACAGTAGAACCCCTCAACTGCAGGGTGTCTCGTTTAGCCCGATATTGTCGCAAAATACCCATTTTGTGCCAGTAATTCTAAAATTTTGCTATCACCACACGCGGTCTGGAGTCCCTGGTCGGCCGAACTCCGATACAATGGGCCCATTCCAAACAGAGGGGACCCATTGCCGAAGTATCAGGAAATTCCAACTCCAGCCAACCTTCCAGCTCAGTGAGCAAATGCGCATCCAGTATTATTTCAGGAACGCCCAGAAAACGAAGGTTGCCACGGCAGGACATATTTTCTAGGTCATCCAATTTATCAGCCTGAAGACACACCATTTCTTGCAAGGCCGCAATATCCAATTCATGAGAACTGAGCGTGTCTTCCGCCATGGACACTCGCTGCTCCAAGTCGGTGGTCCGGACTGCCGTGTCAGACAAAAGCTGTTCCAAGCGAGTCATTTGCGTTGCAAATATCCATTAGTGGTCCTAGAACCTGCACCACCGCCGTTTTAATGTCGTTGAGTGCCATGTCGGTGAAATCCGACACCGCGGTGCCCGACGCAGCCACCATCTTGGGCTCACCAGGTTTCACACGTTCTTTTTCTTTACGAGCAGATTTCATGTGCGCTGCCTCCTGTGAGCGGGTTAAATATCTGTCCATAAGATCCCAAACTCAACAGCAACTGAATTCGCCAGCCAGGTTGCAAAGAAATCATGCTAATACTGCATAGAGAAGAGCAGGGCCCCGGAGCCGATCAGGAGCACGTCCTCACCCAATCATAGCATCAAGTGACCCCCTCTAAGTGATTAATTTGCAGACAACACTAAACTGTCTAAAGTTGTTAACACAAATGTAGATTGTGAAAAATTAAAGCAGACCTGAAAGTGACAGATGAAATTTAATGTGGACAAAAGCAAAGTGAAGCACATTGGGAAGAATAACTCAAATCACAGTTACCAGATGCTAGGGTCCACCTTGGGGGTAGAGAATGATACAGGGACAAATTTTTACCTGTCCCTGCCTCATTCCTGCAAGCTCTGCCCTCATCTACACAAGCTTTAAACACATTAAAATCATAAGTGTTCGAGGTCTGTGCGGTTAAGGCTGAATTTACAGGAATGGAATAGGGGCAAGACCGCTAAAACTTTCAGGAATGGGACTGGAATATTGAGTTCCTGTGGGGATGGGGAAAAATTTGTCCCAGTGTATTCTCTACTTGGGGGTTAGCACCCAAGAAAAAGATATGAATGTCATTTTAGACAATACAATGAAACCTTCCACCAAATGTGCAGTGGCGGCCACGAAAGCCAACAAGATGGAATTATTAGAAAAGAGATGGTTGACAAGAATGTTATGCCTCTGTATCGCTCCATGGCGCAACCTCACCTGAAGTATTGAGTTCAATTCTAGTCATCTTATCTCAAAAAAAAGATATAACAGCACTAGAAAAGGTTCAAAGAAGAGCAACCAAGATGATAAAGGGGATGGAACTCCTCTCGTATGAGTAAAGACAAAAAAAGTTAGGGCTCTTCAGCTTGGAAAGAGACAACTGAGAGAGAACATGGGAACATAAGAATAGCCTTACTGGGTCGGACCAATGGTCCATCAAGCCCAGTAGCCCGTTCTCACGGTGGCTAATCCAGGTCACTAGTACCTGGCCAAAACTCAAGGTGTAGCAATATTCCATGCTACCGATACAGGGCAAGAAGTGGCTTCCCCCCATGTCTTTCTCAATAACAGACTATGGACTTTTTCTCCAGGAACTTGTCCAAACATTTCTTAAAACCAGCTATGCTATCCACTCTTACCACATCCTCTGGCAACGCATTCTAGAGATTAACTATTCTCTGATATGATTGAAGTCTACAAAATCCTGAGTGGAGTAGAACAGGTACAAGTGAATCAATTTTTCACTCCGTCAAAAATTACACAGACTAGAGGGCACTCAATGAAGTTATAGGGAAATACCTTTAAAACCAATAGGAAGAAATATTTTTTCACTTGAATAGTAAAGCTCTGGAACGCATTACCAGAGGTTATGGTAAGAGCTGGTTTTAAGAAAAGTTTAGACCATGCCGCTTGTTAGGGGTATGCAACATGGCCACCGCGGAGAATATTCCCTGCCCGCCCATTCATCAAAGCCATGCTGCCGTGGCCAGGGATCCATCCTTCCTGCCCGCCCCACACGCTGAAGCCATGGCCAGGGATCCCTACCCACCCCCTCTCTTCCCAAAGTCAACCCACAGACTCCCGATATCAGAGCCAATGTCAGAGGAAAGCCTTCCAAGTCAGTAGGGGGAGGGGGGGAAGAAGTAAACCTCCTTGCCAAAATCATTCATTCTGCCTTCAGCAGCTCCTTGGGGAGATGCGCAGCCAGCAGCGGTTCACATGCTGCACATAGCTGACCCAGAAACCTTCTCTCCAATGTCAGAGGGAAGGCTTGTAGGTCAGCCACGTGCAGCATGTAAGAGCTGATGCCCGCATCCCCTCAACAAGCCGCTGAAGGTAAATGGAGTGAGTGCGGCTCGAACAAGTAAGGGGACACGATCTTTCTTGGACAAAGGGAGAAAGGAGCGTGTTGGGGCATTAAGAGCATAAGAATTGCCATCTCCGGATCAGACCTTAGATCCATCAAGTCCGGCAATCCGCACACGCGGAGGCCCCGCCAGGTGTACTCTGGCATAGTTTTAGTCCCCATATCACGCTGTGCTTCTCATAAGGAGATGTGCATCTAGTTTACTCTTACCCGTTATCACTCTATGCCACTCATAAGGAGATGTACATCTAGCTTACCCTTAAATCCTAGAACAGTGGATTCCGCAATTACCTCCACTGGGAGAGCATTCCACCTGTCCCCTCTCAGCTTCAGTCCGTGCCCTCTAATCCATGTCAAATTGGATATTGTAAATAACTTTTTCCTGCTCTATTTTGTCGATTCCTTTCAGTATTTTGAAAGTCTCAATCAGATCCCCTCGCAGATTCCTCTTCTCAAGGGAGAACAACCCCTGTCTCTTAAGTCGTTCCTCATAATCCAGGTTCTCTATACTTTTCATGAGCTTTGTTACTCGTCTCTGCACCCTCTCCAGCAGTTTTATATCCTTCTTTAGGTATGGAGACCAATGATGGACGCAGTATTCCAAGTGTGGTCCGACCATTGCTCTATAAAGTGGCATTATTACTTTCTCCAATCTACTCGCGATTCCCTTCTTTATCATGCCTAACATTCTATTTGCTTTCTTCGCCGCCGCCACACATTGCGCCGACGGTTTCAGGGTCCTATCAATTAGTACACCCAGGTCCTTTTCCTGTTCGGTTTTTCCCAGAGTTGCACCTGACATACTATACTTGTGTTCCTTATTCTTTCTGCCTAAGTGCATCACTTTGCATTTTTCCACATTAAACTTCATCTGCCATTTATCTGCCCATTTCTCCAATCGACTCAAGTCGCTCTGGAGTTCCTCACTGTCCTTCTGCGATTTGAATGCCCGGCATAGCTTTGTGTCATCTGCAAACTTGATGATCTCACTGGATGTTCCATCCTCTAGGTCATTGATGAAAATATTAAATAAGATGGGCCCAAGTACCAAGTCCTGGGGTACACTGCTAGTCACCTTCTCCCAGTCTGAGAACTTCCCATTTATGCCAACTCTCTGCCTTCTGTTCTCCAGCCATTTGTCTATCCATCTTAGTATATCTCCTTTTATTCCATGGCCTTGCAGTTTCCTGAGAAGTCTTACATGTGGAACCTTGTCGAACGCTTTCTGAAAATTCAAGTATATAATTTCCATCGGTTCTCCATTATCAATTTGTCTGTTCACTGTCTCAAAAAATTGAAGTAGGTTCGTCAAACACGACTTCCCTTTCCTGAATCCATGTAGCTGGCTCTCATCAGGTCGTGTGTGTCTAAGTTCCAGATTATGCTATCCTTGATAAGTGCCTCAACCATCTTCCCAGGGATTGACGTGAGACTCACAGATCTGGGACAATGGCTGGCTGGAAGGAAGGAAGGGAGGTGGAATGAACATAGAACACAGAAGGGAGGGAGGTAGGGGAAACTAACTTGGGACATAGGAAGGAGGGAATAGAAAGGGAGAATTGTTGGATATGAGTGTGTGAGAGGGAAAGAGATGGTGGCACATAGGGAAAGGAAGAAAGAGGAAAATTAGGCATAGAGAGAGGTGGAGATGCATGGGGAAGAGAAGGATGAGAGGGAGACATGTTGGATATGGTGGTGGAAAGGGAACAGAGGGACAGAATGAAGGGGATGCAAGGGGTGGACATAGTGATGGAGGGAGAGATGTGGCATGGTGCTGGAGAGGGGTGATAGAAGGAGAAATGGGCATGGGGCTGGTGGACAGTGGTGAAAAATGCTCCACATGATCTGGGGGATGAGAAAGGGAGAAATGTTGGACTCATGAAGGGACACAGAGAGCGAGAGAGATGTTGGTTGGGGATCGGAATGAGGTCAGGAGGTGAGGAAGCATGGCGGAAGAAAGAAAGAAATATTGCAACCAGACTCATGAAATCACCAGACAACAAAAAGGTAGGAAAAATGATTTTATTTTCAATTTAGTGATCGAAATGTGTCCGTTTTGAGAATTTATATCTGCTGTTTATATTTTTCTGTTTTTCTATAGTTGTTACTGAGATGACATTGCATATTTTAAAGTCATCTTCCTTAACTATTTTGGGGAAAAAAAAATACAGTGTACTTTGGGGTTTTTTTTTTAAATTTTGTGGTTACCATTATGTATTAATAAGATTACTGTATTTTTTGCTCCATAGGACGCACCCTACCATAAGATGTCTGGTCCCGCGTTGCTCCCTGAATGGCTACTGTCAGTTCTCGCGGGACTCTTAAAATCCTACCCTAGTTACCATGTATTGTTTATACTGTAAAGTCCTATATAATAATATCTTTAATCCACCTAAAACTCTATCTTAGGAAGACTTTGCGGGATACAATTGAAAATCCTTGTGCATTTCTTCCATTGTTTTATTTAAAACTGCCTTTCCAAAATGACACTCAAAATAAATAAATTCATTGCCGACTGCTTTCTCAGATTAAGTTTAAAAAAAAAAAAAAAAAACTGTCTCTGTACCAAACCCCAAACATCTGTCAAGTATTTCCAAAAAGCCCCAACTATTCTATCATTTATTTGTTATATACTCCCAATACAATAAAGCAACTGAAGTTGTTTGCCAAAATTTAAATAATTTTGTTAATTATCCATAGTCCATTTAAAACACTAAAAAAAAAATGCTTTTTATCTACCTTTGTCTGGGCATTTTATTTTTTCCATCATGTTTGTTCTGGTTTCTCTTTTCTGCTTTCCTGTGTCTGCTAATTCTCCTTCAAATGACTACTGTCCATGTCTTTTCTTTTTTCTCCTACCAATTCCCCCATTACACCTGCCTCCGACATTGATTATTCCTTTTTAGCTCTTTTCCGACTCTTTCACTTTTCGGCTACCTATCAAATTTTAATCCTTTCTCCCATGCACCATCTTATTTCCTTTCTCTGCCCCCCATTCCCTTTTAACTTCCACATACTCCCAAATAAAGCATAGTTACTTACCGTAACAGGTGTTATCCAGGGACAGCAGGCAGATATTCTCTACATGTGGGTGACGTCATCCACGGAGCCCCATCGCAGACAACTTTTCAAGCAAACTTGATTGAAGATCTCAAGTTTGCTAGTGCTGCACCGCGCATGCGTGTGCCTTCCTGCTCAGCTAGAGGGCACATCTCCTCAACGTGGTCCTCAGTTCAGATAGCTAGTAAAGAAGCCAACCCGGGGAGGTGGGAGGGTTGCGAGAATATCTGCCTTCTGTCCCTGGATAACACCTGTTACGTACGGTAAGTAACTGTGCTTTATCCCAGGACAAGCAGGCAGCATATTCTCTACATGTGGGTGACTTCCAAGCTAACTAGGAATGGACGGTGGGAGAGTTGGCAATTTAGGAGAACAGATTACGCAAAACCGACTGGCTGAACCAGCCATCACGCCTGGAAAAAGTATCCAGACAGTAGTGAGCGGTGAATGTATGAACCGAGGACCAAGTGGCGGCCTTGCAGATCTCCTCAATAGGCGTCGACAGAGGAAAGCGACAGACACCGCCATCGTTCTGACTTATGCCCCCTGACCCGACAGCGGAAGACCAGCCTGAGCGTAGCAGAAAGAAATACAAGCAGCCAACCAGTTGGCAAGGTGCGCTTGGAAACAGGACGGCCCAACCGATTAGGATCAAAAGATATGAAGAGTTGAGGAACCGTCCGATGAGACTAGGTGCGTTAGAGGTAAAAAGCCAATGTCCTCTTACAGTCAAGAGTGTGAAGCGCCACCTCTCCAGGATGAGAATGGGGCTTCGGAAAAAACACTAGAAGAACAATGGACTGGTTGAGGTGGAAATCCGAAACCACCTTGGGCAAGAACTTAGGATGAGTGCGAAGGACCACCTTGTCATGATGAAAAACAGTAAAAGGCGGGTCCGCAACCAGAGCTTGCAGCTCACTGACTCTGCGAACAGATGTGAGGGCAACCAGGAACACCACCTTCCAACTGAGGAACTTCAGATGAGCCTTATCAATGGGTTCAAAAGGAGGTTTCATCAATTGAGCCAGAACCACATTAAGATCCCAAACCATGGGAGAGGCTTGAGTGGAGGATGAACATTAAAAAAGCCCTTCGTGAATCGAGAAACCACCGGATGGACAGAAAGCGCCTTCCCATCAATCGGCTGATGAAAGGTAGCAATCGCACTAAGGTGGACTCGAATAGAAGTCGATTTGAGGCCAGACCGAGACAAATGGAGCAAATAACCAGCACGGAGGACAAGGAGGCAGAGAGAAGCTCTACGCAATGCGAAGCACACCACGCAGCAAATCTAGACCACTTCTGGGAGTAGCATTGTCTAGTAGAACTCTTGAGAGGCCTCAAGAACATCCCACACCAACTGAGAAAAACCAAAGGAGGGAGTCAGGTGGAAAGGAACCAAGCCGTTAAGTGTAGAGATTGCAGATTGGGATGCAGCAGCGAATCCCGACCGCACTGCGTTCACTTCTTAAACCCTGTAAGAGGCCGGGACATATGGTGGGAAGGAGGGCCGCGGCCACACGAGGTCGGGAGGCCAAGAAAAAACCGGGATCCCCCAGTCGCTGAACGAAGAAAAAAAAAACAAAAAAAATATATATACAGTGGTACCTTGGTTTACGAGCATAATTCGTTCCAGAAGCCAATCAAGTGGAGATAGCTTCATCCAGGGCAAGACAGATCATGGGCTGTATCCGTAGAAGTTTCATCAGCCATAAGCCCAAGGTCATGGTGAGACCCCATCTGGAATACTGTGTACAATTCTGGAGGCCGCATTATCAAAAACTTGTGCGGAGAGTTGAGTCGGTTCAGCGAAAGGCCACCAGGATGGTCTCAAGACTCACAGGACTCAAGGATCTCCCATATGAGGAACGACTGGGTAAGTTACACCCTTGCACGCTGCTGGCCTCAACCACCTATACTGGAATAGGCTCCCAGTACAGGTGGTTGAGGCCAGCAGCGTGCAAGTTTTTAAGATCATTTGGGATGCTCATGTCGGATCTCTTCGAGGGAAAGGGTCATCAGAGAGCAATTAACTAGGGGGGTGGGTCAATGGAGTGGGCAGACTCGATGGGCCTTGGCCCTTTTCTGCCGTCACTTTCTATGTTTCTATGTTACTCACTCGAGGAACGCAGAGAGAGGGGAGACATGATCGAGACGTTTAAATATGTCACAGGCCTTATCGAGGTGGAAGAGGATATGCGTGCTTGTACGTGGTGCGCGTGTTGTTGGAGCGGCGCCGACTTGACGGGGAGTTCAGAGGTCCTGTGCATGCATCTGGAGGATGGCTGGCTTGAATCGGAAGCCGGGAGGCGCTGGTGAATGGCAGAAGCATCGGCCGAAGAGCCGCATGGGGACCCTGGGGAAAGGAAGCCACCACGCTACAAGGGCTGCAGCACCCACAGGCAGGTACCCACCCCTGGGCCACCATAGTGAGAGCTCGTGTAGTGAATCAACACTCGTTTTGCGAGACAAAAGTTTGCAGAGTGTTTTGCTCATCTTGCAAAACACTCGCAAACCAGGGTTCCACTGTGTGTGTGTGTGTGTATATATATATATATACACACACACACATATATATATACATACATACATATACATACATACATATATTTTTTTTTTTTTTTTTTAAAGACAATAAAGACGTAGAGCACAATGACTTCCGACTAGAAAAACAAGAAAAGAAGCCGCGGTGCAAGAAAGGCACTTAGAATCGCAGAGAAGAGAGACTGGGCTTTCTGGCTCTGCGGAAAACTAAGAACTGAGGACCACGTTGAGGAGACGCACCATCTAGCTGAGCGGGAAGGCACATGCATGCGCGGTGCAGCACTAGCAAACTTGAGATCTTCAATCAAGTTTGCTTGAAAAGCTGTCCGTGACGGGGCTCCGTGGATGACATCACCCACATGTAGAGAATATGCTGCCTGCTTGTCCTGGGATAACCATAATTCTACCCTTTGTAATAACTACCCTCTCACCCGTTTCCTTGCCACACCCTCCTGGCCTCTTCCTCAGGGTTCTACCATTATCAACGTCTTCTTTCCTCCACCTTTATAACCCTTCATCTTCTCCCTTTTCCTTCCCTTCCACACCCCTCATAGCCCGACATCTACCCTGTCCCTTCTCTCTTCCTTCCTGGACTCTGTAGTCCAGCATTTCTCCCACTTGCTTCCATCGCTCCCATTGTCAGACATCTCCCCATCACTTCCTTCTGCTCCTGTATCCAGCATCTTTCTCTTTCTCCCCCACCACCTCCTGTAAATCCCTCTCCCTCATGACCAACATCTCTCTCTCCCTCCCTTGAGCCCTGGGTCCAATCTCTCTTCCCCTTCCAACGCAGTATTCTCTCTTTTCTACTGCCATAGCCAACATTTTTGTTTCTTTCCCACTGTCTACTATCTCTTCCCTAGGTCAAACATCTCTATCCCTCTCTTGCACCATCTCATTTCTTCCCTCTCTATGCCATATACAAGATTTCGCCCTTTCTCACCCTCTCCTGTTTGCAGCATCTCTCCCTTCCTCTCCTCCACCCCATGTCCAACACTTCTTCCTTTCTCCCCATGTGCATCTTCCCTTCTCTTTCCTCTCCCACTAACAACTCTCACTTCCTAAGGGCTTGATTTAACGGGTTGTAGCAGCAATTCCCACATGTTGCCTACCACTAAAGACTTTCCACAACAGAGAGGCGTCTGGGTTAGCAGCAGGCATGTGGGAATTGCTGCTGCAACCCGTTAAAGAAATACCCGTTGCTAAGGAAGAAGATTCTGTGCACAAACAGATAACTTATTTCATTTAATTATGCTACTGAATTAAAGGCTCTGGTAGAGACCATTTACAAATAAGCAAAGACAATTAATTAATTGGGAAGAATACATACTTTGTAAATAGGTGTCTGCCAGAGTCTTCAATTTTAATATAAAATATAAATACTCCAGCTGATCAGGATCCTCAAGCTATGTCAGCTGAGGACTTCCTCTGAAGGTGGCTGGGGTCCATTTGCTTGGCAAGCAGCAGCATCTCTGAGTCACAGATGTGGGCACCTCAGTGGCTCAGGGATGCTGCTAGTGACTGCTACACTTGGTGGAGTGAAGTCTCTGACCGACTTTGGAGGAGGTCCTCAACTGGCAGTGCTTGGGGATCCCTACCAGCCACAGCAAGGGTCAGCAAGTACTTCAACACTTGAGAAATAACACAATACAAAGACATTTGGTATATACATTTCCCAAAGCGAACATATTTCAGTCAATAAATTCCTTTTTTAACCTTTGTTGTTTGGAGATTTATTTTTCCATCAAATTGGTTCAAGTTTCTTTTTTCTTCTTTCCTGTCTTCTGTAAATTCTTCAAATGGTTGCTGTCCATTGAGTCATCCTAACATGGTCCAGCATTTCTCTCCTCCCTCCCTCCCTTCTATCCTGGATCAGTCCCCCTCTTTTACCCTCCCCACTCCTGCACAGCATTTCTTCCTCTCTCTTTCACCCCATGTGCAATGTCTCCCTCTCTCTCTCTCACTGTCCATCTTTCTCTCATTCCCTCCCTTGCTGCAAAGAGTAGGGGGAGAGAGAAAGACTCTCTCCCACCCACTCTACTGACACATCCATTCCCCAGATCATATGCAATATCTTTCACCTCTGCTAACCAGCCCCATGCCCAACATTTCTCCTTCTATCACCCCTCTCCAGCACCATGCCACATCTCCCCCGCCCTTCCCTCTACTACCATGTCCAACATTCCTCCCTTTTGCATCCATTTCAATCTGTCACACTGTTACCTCTCCACAACCATAGTTAACATTTCTCTTCTCCACATAGAAACATGATGGCAGATAAAGGCCAAATGGCCCGTCTATAGTCTGCCCATCCGCAGTACTATTATCTCTCTCTTCAAGAGATCCCACATACCTACCCCAGGCACTTTTGAATTCAGACACAGTCTCCATCTCCACCACCTCTTCTGGGAGATTGTTCCGTGCATCAAACACCCTTTCTGTAAAAAAGTTATTGCCTTAGATTACTCCAGAGCCTATCACCTCAACTCCAACCTATGCCCTCTCACTCCCTATGCCCAACAATTCTCTTTCTTCCTTTCCCCATGTGTAACCTCTCACTTTCCCTCACACATTCATGCCCAACAATTCTCCCTTTCTATTCCCTTCCCCATCTCTCTCCATCCTATGTCCCAAGTTCGTGCCCCTTCCTCATTCCCTTCTGGGTCCCAAGTTCATGCATCATCCCTTCCTTCTGCGTCTCAGAAATGGGCCCCACTCCTTCCTTCCAGCCGTTGTCCCAACACGCCCCTTCGCCCTCCATCCCTTTTTCTATTCTCATGATCTTTCTCTTCCTTGTCCCAGTGCTCCCTCCTTCCTTACCTTCTGTAGCCCAAGTTCATAACCCCCTGCCACAGGTGTGTACCAGAGGCTTCCAGGTGGGCCTCCTCCTTCCTGCTGCACTTCCTTCTTCACAGGGCCATGGGCAGCGGTTCCTACATGCTGCTGACCTGGAAGCCTTCCCTCTGACATCAGCTCCGACATCAGAGGGAAGGCTTCTGGGTTGGCTGCGGGTGGCATGATGGAAGTGCTGCATGCAGCTTTATGGCACGGCGAATACAGCTAAAGGGCAGGAAGGAAACACTATCAAGGTAGCACATGTGGGAGCCCCTCGAGGTGCCTCCATCCCCAGGGATTCCCAGAGTCCCGTTCAGCTACCTAGTTGTCCCCAAACTGGGTCACTTCAATGGATTTCATCCAAGGAACAGAGCTGCTCTCCCTCCCTCTGGGACCCCACAGTGTGCAATCAACACACAGGACATACGAGTCAGTGAATGCTCACAAGCCCAGCCCCCTCCTCTTGTATGGGCTTCCCATTAAACTACAACCCATGCAGAATACGAAGGTCTGCGAATTAATACTCACACACAAGACCCTGTGTTAACTGCTACATAGAAACATGATGGCAAATAAAGGCCAAATGGCCCATCCACATTAACCATTATCTCTTCCTCTCTCTAAGAGATCCCACATGACTATCCCAAGCTACCTTGAAATCAGACACAGTCTGTCTCCACCACCTCTACCGGGAGACTGTTCCACGCATCTACCACCCTTTCTGTAAAAAAAGTATTTCTTTAGATTACTCCAAAGCCTATCACCTCTTAACTTCATCACATACCCTCTCATTCCAGAGCTTCCTTTCAAACAAAAGAGATTCGACTCATGCACATTTACATCACATAGGTATTTAAACGTCTCTACATATCTCCCTCTCCCGCCTTTCCTCCAAAGTATACAGATTGAGATCTTTAAGTCTGTCCCCATACGCCTTATCATGAAGACCACACACCATTTTAGTAGCCTTCCTCTGGACGACTCCATCCTTTTTATATTTTTTTTGAAGGTGCGGCCTCCAGGATTGTACACAATATTCTAAATGAGGTCTCACCAGAGTCTTATACACGGGCATCAATACCTCCCTTTTCCTACTGGCCATACCTCTCTCTATGCACCCAAGCATCCTTCTAGCTTTCGCCGTTACCTTTTCCACCTGTATGACCACTTGATCATCACATACAATCACACCCCCAAGTCCCGCTCTTCTGTCGTGCACATAAGTTCTTCACCCCTAAAACTGTACTGTTTCATCAGGTTTTTGCAGCCCAAATGTATGACCTTGCATTTCTTAGCATTAAATTTTAGCTGCCAAATTTCAGACCATTCTTCTTCAAGCTTCGCCAGGTTTTTTTCATGTTATTCACACCATCAGGGGTGTCTACTCTATTGCAGATTTTGGTATCATCCGCAAAGAGGCAAATCTTACCCAATTGCCCTTCAGCAATATCGTTTATAAAAATGTTAAAAAGAATAGGCCCAAGATCAGAACTTGAGGCACACCATTGGTAACATCCCTTTCCTCAGAGTGATCTCCACTGACCACTACCCTCCGTCACTTCCACTCAAACAGTTCTTGACCCAGCCTGTCACTTTGGAATCCATCCCGTGGGCACTCAGTTTATTTGTTAGACGTTTGTGTGGAACACTTGTCAAAGGCTTTGCTAAAATCTAAATACACCAAATCCAGCACACTCCCTCTATCTAATTCTCTGGTCACCCAAGGCAAATAAATTGATCAGATTTGTCTGACAAGACCTACATCTAGTGAATCCATGTTGCCTCCAGTCCTGTAATCCACAGGATTCCAGAAACATTTCCATTAATTTGTTTACCTCTGAAGTCAGACTTACCAGCCTGTAATTCCCTACTTCTTCCTTACTTCCACTTTTGTGGAGGGGGATCACATCCACCCTTTTCCAGTCATCTGGTACCACTCTAGAGATTCATTGAAAAAGGTCAGTCAGCGGAGCCACCAGAACTTCCTTAAGTTCCTTGCACAGCATCCGGCCCCATCACTTTGTGAACCTTTATTTTAGCTAGCTCCTCACAAACACAACCCTCTGAAAATTGATCTGGGTCTACCACTCCTCTATCCCTATTCATGTTTGTCTTGTGGCCCCGCTCCCGGCATTTCAACGGGGAACACAGGACAGAAATATTTATTAAGCAATTCAGCCTTTTATCAACTTTGAGTCTCACAATGCCACTTTTGCTCTTCTTCCTATCACTTAATATATCTAAAAAATGTTTTGTCTCCCCGTTTGTCAGCTGGTACTATTACTACCACTACTTTCAAAGCTTTGGTGAGGGAAGAAGGAAACAAAGAAAAAACACTTTTTTCCCCTCTTCCTCCTTTGGGGCATCATATTTACTATATTACATAGTTAGTTGTGAAAGTATTGCATTAGTGTATAAGAATCTTCATTGGTTAAGGCACAAATTAAGTTTAAATCAGCTTGCATAGTTCATCACATATTACAGACTGACTTCAGATAATCTGATTTTACTTTTCTCTCATTTACATTATTCTTCCACCAGATTGTGTGGTACGGTATAAATGACAGCTCAACTCTTTTGCTTATGCTGTCATTACAGTTTGGAATAATCTACCTATTTACATTAGAACTGATATCAATTACTTAACATTTCATAAAAATTTGAAAACTTTTATATGATTTGTAATATTTATGTAATGATATTTTAATTGATTGCTTTTTATATTTTCCTGTAGATTTTACAGCCTCTTTGAATATAAATCGCCTTGAACCTTTTTCATATAGTGAGATTAATAAATTGTGTATTAGATTAGATTAGGTTCTACTGACTCGTGCTCAAGTCATAGCAACTTGATAAATTACTGATCCAAAAAAAGATCGGTTTTGTGCTAGTAAGGTCCTCTAGTGTCACCCCATGGCTGTTTTCAACATGTCCAGCCATACTACATAGTTATAGTCCACTAAATTCCATCAGATTACAATGCAAGAAACTTTTTTTTTTTTTTTACTGAACAGTTACAAGCAATCTTAAAGTCAACATTTGATCAATCTCAGTAAACCAATAAGTTTCCAAAGCTTTCCAAAAGATTGTATAGTTCTGAATTTCTCTTATACTTGCTTGATTTCACACAAGTGAAAATAACAGGATAATTAATTCTGAACCAAAGAGATGCTGGAATATCCAAGCTCTGAACTAAACAACTAAATATACATCCATAAATATATTTAAAATCCAAACATGCAAAGTTACATTTAATTCTGTTACTTATTGCTAGAACAGGGACATATTGGACAAAGGTTTGGAAAGAACTGGGTTACATTAAAAATAACCTAACCTTACAAGATCATGAAGGGCATAGAGAGAGTAGAGAAGGACAGATTCTTCAAACTTTCAAAAAATAAAAGAACAAGCGGGTATTCGGAAAAGTTGAAAGGGGACAGATTCAAAACGAATGCTAGGAAGTTCTTCTTTACCCAACGTGTGGTGGACACCTGGAATGCGCTTCCAGAGGATGTAATAGGGCAGAGTACGGTACTGGGGTTTAAGAAAGGAGTGGACAATTTCCTGCTGGAAAAGGGGATAGAGGGGTATAGATAGAGGATTACTGCACAGGTCCTGGACCTGTTTGGGCCGCCGCGTGAGTGGACTGCTGAGCGCGATGGACCTCGGGTCTGACCCAGTGGAGGCATTTGCTTATGTTCTTATAAATACCCAACTGAAACAGCAACCTTTAAAAAGACATCTACAGCTCATTACAAATGTGCACTATCGCATGCTAACATATGATGGCTTTTACAAAACTGCAGTAGAGGTTTCTACCACTGGCTAACGAGGTAAATGCTCCAACACTCAAATAATTCCTATGAGCGTCGGAGCATTTACCTCGCCAGCCCGTGTTAGAAACCTCTACCGCAGCTTTGTAAAAGGAGCCCATAATTGGTACCATAATTAAGTCCCACTGCATTAAATGAGACATGCAGCAAAATACTAAATAATGGCATTAGCATATGTTAATACAGTAGTGCACAGTAGTTAAACAGTATGTTGTATTTCTATAGGCCTACCACATGTAAATACTAAAAGAAAAAAAAAAAAAAGAAACGCCAGCCCTGAAAATAAAAATAAGGAAATTCAAGTAATATTTTAATGTAATCTTGTTTAAATTGGAAAAAAAGTACAGTAGTAACCCAGGAAATTATATGGATCATTCAGAATATGAAATAAAATTGGTGGGTGGCATGCCCTTGGTCTTTCAGCATTATTAAATTAATGACTAAGGCCTAGATTCACTAAACCTTCCTATCCTGTACTGATTTTGCGATCAATCGTTCCCCAACCCGATTCACTAAACAGCTTCCCAATCAATCTCTGATCCAGCCAAGCAAATGAGAGAAAAAAACATGCAAAAGTAGGAAGCGATCGATTCACTAAGCAGAAGAAACACCGATTGGATTTGACGATCTGAAAAGAAGCGACTGCTGAGGAGCAGTTGCTTATTATCCTTGCCGACTCCCCTGCCCTGAAATATCAGTATCGAGGTTACAACCCCATATAAAACAACCATCAAAATTTTTTAAAACCTGTAAATTAAGAATTCCTTTTTTATATATTCTGTGAAAAGTGTATTGTGAGCCCGTGGTTTTAACCCATGGGTTTAAAGCGTGTTCTGTTCGATAATCTGGCTTCACTGTGTCATTCCTTTTTTAAAATGTCCAACTCATAGGGCCAGCAAAAGTAAACTGCAGCAACATCTCCCCCTTTCTTTTGAGCCCGCTTGTGCTTTGTGGGTAGCACATTCGACGCCTGCCAATGATGTGCGGGATTAAACCCCGCCCACTAACTATATAGTAAAGGGCGAAGAGTAAGCGCATGCGTAAATTGTATCAATAACCAACAAGGATACTCTGTGCATGCGTTTCAATTGCTCTTACAGCAATCCCTGCGATTGCTGTAGGGCGCGCGTCCAATCAGGTCATTTGCATGTAGAATCTGTTGTGAATCGGTCGCTCAGCAGAACTTGGCCAAGAATCGCCCAACAACGATCCGGATCAGTAAGTTTAGTGAATCTAGGACTTAGTCTGAGAAGTGCTCACCACAGCAGCAACACCCACAGTATGCAATGACTTGGGCCAAAGTGTCCCATCATTTATCTACCACATGCTGCAGATCTTTCAAAGCTAGGATTAAGGCAACAGGGACTCAATTGCACCTTCTTACTAGTTAGAATATGAAGCTAGGGCTGAAATATACAATCCTGAACGGTAGCTTAACACCAAGAAATATTATGCAGTACAACCAATCCGAACACTATTGTGCCACTGTATGCAATTTTAAAAAATAAGAAAGATACTTTGTTCTGGCTTGCAATAGTCATGCTCATGTGTAAAGTAAAAGTATTTGCACATATATAACTATATTTTTCTCAAAACTGAGAAGTCATCTAGCTTGCCCCCTCTCCACCCACCCCACGAGTAAGGCCTACTACACTAAGGGCAAAGCATGTCCCGGACATAGGCAGCTCCCGCCAGTGCCGGCCCTTCCCTTTATCCCCGTACAAGGTCCCGCCTGCTTCCCTGCAGTTTCATTGTTCACTTCAGCACAAGAACAAAACCTCCGCCAGAAAGCTATGGCATGGGGGGTGGGGAAAAGAGCCAGGGTCCCGACGGAGAGCGCGGCTCTGAAGCACCCTCGTCCCACCATGCACGTCAAAGCGCGAGGCTAGGCCACACTGCAACCCGCGGCTCGGGTTCACGCTGCAGGCCTCATAGCACCCTCCAGCCCTCCTTCTTGTTCCGGCTGCAGCAATAGCAGAAAGGATACTTGTTGAACGGATCGCTGAGTTGACGTGTCCGGAGACTGCGACTCCTTAAGAAGCTGTAAGATTTGCTGGAGTCCTTGCTCGTCGGGTTTCCACTCATACTCCATCTTGGTTTGCTGCAATACCAAAAGGAAAAAAAAAAAAAAAAAATCAAAGACCTGTGAAGACAGATGAAATGTTACTATAAATAAAGGCCAGCGCCAAAATGCTTCGCTCAGTACGTTCCTCGTCAAGCAATCCTAAGCAAAATGCACTTTTACGATAAATTCTCGCTACATGCCTTTTTGTGCCTGGAAAGAGTACTTTTGCCGGCTACCCTCAGAGTAAATGAAACGCAACCTCCAAAGCACAGCGCGGAGCCGCTACTGAGTCACAGCACCGAATAAAATCTGGTCCCTAGAACTACCCCCAAACACTGCCCTCTAGGTCCTAGTGCCTACCCCTACTAATACGCACAAGGCAAGGAGCTCAGTATGTAATCAGCACCTCCAACCCGCCCCGAAGACTTTGTTCTCCCTGCATTCACCTCTCCCCGCCACAAAACGAAACTCGAGCTCTGCGTTTTTCCTAGAAGCACTAGCTAATATCTAAACGTGTTTAGTCCATTTTGTATAGCGTGGTAGTTAATTTTCCTGCTTGTACACAAAATATTTCCAACACTTAAAGTTATAATTCAGCTTCCATAACTACTGTCCTTAGCATGCCAAGTTCTTCATTTTTTATTTAATTATATCCATGTTGCTTCACAAATATCAACAGCTTATTTAACAACAACAATAAAAAGATATGAAAGATTAGGTTCTTACCTTTGCTAATCTTTTTTCTTGTAAATCCAGGCTCTGTTCCTGGATTAGTGGGTTATGCATCCCATATGAGGAGACTGCTTGTAGAAAGCCTCATCTACATAATTTTTTAGACCCTCCCCTCTTACCTCAGGACTGCCCCCAGGTATCCAGGGCCAGATTCTCAAAACAGAAATCTAATTAACATGCTCGCGCTCCAGCTGATTTATCGTGAACGTATTTTAGCAGCGGATTATCAAAAAGGTTTAGGGAGGTCTTTTCCAAGTTTTCTAGCAGTCTCCGATACTGCCATGCAAATGTAGTACAACTAGGTCATTAATATTGAAATAATCACTCAGAGCAATTCTCTATAATCACCGAGTGATTCTCTACCCTGGTTGTGCCACATTTTCATACAAAATTTAGGACAAGTCTGAGCTGTCATTGCCTTACTTTCTGATCAGTGCCTGAGCGCTGATTGGCTCAGGCACTGACAGGAAAGTAAGGCTTGACCTCTGAGACCTTCCTCCCCCCCCCCCCCCCCCCCCCCCCACCTCCCAACACAAATTAAAATACAGTAAAACCTTGGATTGCAAGTAACTTGGTTTGCAAGTGTTTTGCAAGACAAGCAAAACATTTTATTAAATTTTAACGTGATATACAAGCAATGTCTTGCAATACAAGTACATACAGCAGGGGTGTCAAACTCAATCACATTAAGGGACCAAAATCCAAAACACAGGCTAAGTCGCAGGCCAGATCCCACCCAATCTCCGCCCCATACCCCACCCCCATAATAATACTAATTATAACACCATTTTTTCCATTCATTTTTCATATATACACACACAATATAATCTTATTAACACATAATGGTAGTGGTTAACTACACAATTAAACAAAACACACTGTATGCTTCTCAACATTCATTCCTACCAGAACAAATATTTCCTATGCAAATATGGGACCAAAAACTAAAAGTATTAATATATTTTAAAAAACACTCTAAGATTCAAGATTCTGCATGCATTACAACCCCCAGAGAAAAAGAAACAAATGTATTTCTTCCTGAGCATTGCAAAAGATAGGCAGCAGATTAAAATGCTCAAAATTGACACAATTCAAATACTAACTTGAAAATAAAACCATTTCCCCTACCTTTGTTGTATCCCTCCCTCCATGCTGTGCCTCCCTCCGACGGGTGTCTAACCTTCTGGCCTGCTCGAATCTGGCCATTTTATGCGGCCTGCAGTCTGATGCCCCCCGGTGTCATCTTGTGGCCGGCTCCCTCCTCCTCATCAGCCAATCATGAGCTAAAGTTAGAAAAAAAATGCTGACCATTCAAGACGGGAATTCAAGCCACTAGGAGTAACTGAGTTCAGATTGTATATCCACCTCTCGTTGTCGAAGATATTGGGACCAATCCCCTTTTCTCACTGAGGTGCCATCTGAGTTTAAGTTTTCAAGTTTCAAGTTAAGAACATAAGAACATAAGCATCGCCTCTACTGAGTCAGACCACAGGTCCATCATGCCCAGCAGTCCGCCCCCGCCATGGCCCCCCAGGTCAAATGACCTGTAAGTCATCTATTACTCTAAAGCATTCCGTATTGCATAGTACCCCTCTATTTGTACCCCTCAATCCCCTTTTCCTTCAGGAACCTGTCCAGTCCCATTTTGAATCCCACAATCCCCCTTTGTTCTACCACTTCCTCTGGAAGCGCATTCCAGGTGTCCACCACCCTCTGAGTGAAGAACTTCCTGGCATTTGTTCTGAATCTGTCTCCCTTCAACTTTTCCGAGTGCCCTCTAGTTTTTGTTTCCCCGGCCAGTCTGAAGAATCTGTCCCTCTCTACTTTCTCTATACCCTTCATGATCTTGTAAGTTTCTATCATATCTCCTCTAAGTCTCCACTTTTCTAAGGAGAAGAGCCCCAGCTTCTCTAATCTCTCAGCATACGAAAGGTTCTCCATGCCCTTTATCATTTTTGTTGCTCTTCTCTGGACCCTCTCAAGTACCACCATATCTTTCTTAAGATACGGCGACCAGTATTGAATGCAGTACTCCAGATGCGGTCTCACCATCGCCCTATACAACGGGAGGATAACTTCCTTGCTTCTGGTAGTGATACCCTTTTTGATAATGCCCAACATTCTGTTCGCCTTTTTCGAGGCCGCAGCGCTTTGTGCCGCTGGTTTCATTGTTCTATCTATAATAACCCCAAAGTCCCTTTCTAGGTTGCCTTCCCCCAATAATATCCTTCCCATCGTGTAATTGTACATCGGGTTTCCTTTTCCCATGTGCATGACTTTACATTTCTCCACATTGAAGCTCATCTGCCATTTATTTGCCCACTCACTCAGTTTGTCCAGGTCCCTTTGAAGTTCTCTACATTCCTCAACAGTTCTAACCTTACCGGAGAGTTTTGTGTCGTCCACAAATTTTATGATTTCGCAATATCAAATCTCAAAGCAATATACAATTTAGATAAAAATCCGGGGAGCAAAAAACACTTAAAGAAAAAATACAGAGACTAACATAAGAACATAAAAATAGCCTTACTGGGTCAGACCAATGGTCCATCAAGCCCAGTAGCCCGTTCTCAATCCAGGTCACTGGTACCTGGCCAATCCAGGTCACTGGTACCTGGCCAAAACCCAAGGTGTAGCAATATTCCATGCTACCAATACAGGGCAAGCAGTGGCTTCCCCATGTCTTTCTCAATAACAGACTATGGACTTTTACTCCAGGAACTTGTCCATACCTTTCTTAAAACCAGCTATGCTATCCGCTCTTACCACATCCTCTAGCAACACATTCCAGAGCTTAACTATTCTCTGAGTGAAAAAAATTTCCTCCTATTGGTTTTATGAGTATTTCCCTGTAACTTCGAGTATCCCCTAGTCTTTGTCATTTTTGACGGAGTGAAAAATCGATCCACTTGTACCCATTCTACTCCACTCAGGATTTTGTAGACTTCATTCATATCTCCCTTCAGCCGTCTCTTTTCCAAGCTGAAGAGCCCTAACCGTTTTAGTCTTTCCTCATATGAGAGGAGTTCCATCCCCTTTACCATTTTGGTCACTCTTCTTTGAACTTTTTCTAATGCCACTATATCTTTCTTGAGATTAAGGAGACCAGAATTGAACGCAATACTCCAAATGAAGTTGCACCATGGAGCGATACAGGGGCATCATGACTTTCTTAGTCTTGTTAACCATCCCTTTTTTAATAATTCCCAACATCCTGTTTGCTTTTTTGACTGCCGCCACACATTGGGCAGAAGGTTTCATCATATTGTCTACAATAACACCCAGATCCTTTTCTTGGGCGCTAACCCCCAAGGTAGACCCTAGCATCCGGTAACTGTGATTCAGGTTATTCTTCCCAATGTGCATCACTTTGCATTTGTCCACATTAAATTTCATCTGCCACTTGACAGTCTTCCAATTTCCTAAGGTCCGCCTGCAATTTTTCACAATCCGCATGTGTTTTAAAAACTTTGAACAGTTTAGTGTCATCTGCAAATTTAATCACCTCACTCGTCGTTCCAATTTCCAGATCATTTATAAATAAGTTAAATAGCACCAGTCCCAGTACAGACCCCTGCGGAACTCCACTGTTTACTCTCCTCCATTGAGAAAAATGACCATTTAACCCTACCCTCTGTTTTCTATCCGATAATCAATTCCTAATCCACAACTGAACTTTGCCACCTATCCCATGACTCTTTAATTTTCTCAGGAGCCTCTCGTGAGGAACTTTATCAAAAGCTTTCTGAAAATCTAGATACACTATATCAACCGGCTCACCTTTATCCATATATTTATTCACACCTTCAAAGAAGTCAAGCAAATTTGTGAGGCAAGATCTCCCTCAGCTGAACCTATGCTGATTCCGTCTCATTAAATCATGTTTGTCTACATGTTCCACAATTTTATTTTTTATAATTGTTTCTACCATTTTGTCCGGCACCAAAGTGAGGCTTACTGGTCTGTAATTTCCCGGATCTCCCCTGGAGCCCTTTTTAAAAATCGGTGTAATATTGGCCACCCTCCAATCTTCAGGTACTACAGACTATTTTAGCGACATGTTACAGATCACTAACAGCAGGTCAGCAATTTCATATTTGAGTTCTTTTAGTACCCTGGGATGTATACCATCCGGTCCTGGTGATTTATCACTTTTTAACTTGTCGAATTGGCTCAGTACATCTTACAGATTCACCGAGATTTCTTTCAGTTCCTCCGCATTATCACTCTTGAAAACCATTTCCGGTTTGGGTAGATCTCTTTCATCTTCATCCGTAAAGACCGAAGCAAAGAATTCATTCAGTCTTTCCACTATGGCCTTATCCTACCTGGGCACCCTTGGTTATCCAATGGTCCAACGGTCCCACAGATTCCCTCATAAGTTTTTTGCTTCTGATGAACCTAAAACAACTGCTATGAGTTTTTGCCTCTTTTGCAAGTTTCTCTTCATATTCTTTCCTAGCTGTCTTTATCAATGCTTTGCATCTAACTTGCCAGTGCTTGTGTTTCTTCTTATTTTCTTCATTCGGATCCTTTTTCCATTCTTTAAAAGATGTTTTTTTGACTCTAAAAGCCTCTTTCACTTCACCTTTTAACCATGCCGGGTCTCGTTTCCTCTTCTTTCCACCTTTGCTGATACGTGGAATACATCTGGTCTGGGCTTCCACAACAGTATTTTTAAATAACATCCACGCCTGGTTTACAATCCTAACCTTTGCAACTGATCCTTTTAACTTTAGAAAAGGGATCTCTCTGAGAGAGAAAGAGATAATGGTTACTGCGGATGGGCAGACTAAATGGGCCATTCGGCTTTTATCTGCCATCATGTTTCTATATTGCTTCAAAAGGCATACTGAGCAGAGGGTTTCAACATATCATCAGCGACACCTAGATCCTTTTCCTGGGAAGTGACTCCTAATATAGAACCCAGCATTACATAGCTATAGTTTGGGTTCCTCTTTCCCACATGCATCACTTATTTATTTATATTTAAAAATATTTATAACCCGCCTATCCACAAACCTAAGCAGGAACAAAAATCACGTAAGGTCATCCAAACCCTTATTGAACAGCAAATGCACATTGAATGGAAGCCTACTCAGGGTTGTCTTGGAAGATGAGTAACCAGACCACTTTTGGATCCATAACATCCTACATGCCTAAATGGATACGCCAATAGTTTGCTAAGCATTCTGAAGATATCATACAGGGCGTCCGCCATATAATCCACATCCAAAATCAGAAAGGGAAGATCCTGGATCATTATAGTGTCAGGATCATGACGGAGCTTAGAATGACAGGCTTTGGCCACAAAGGAAGCAGCCGCTGCTGCTTTCAGCCTGGCTGCCACAGAGTCAAAGAGGTGTTTGAGGACAAAATCTACCTGTCGGCTGAAAGTCAAGCAAACACACATTCTGACTGAGCAGGAAAACCAAAATCATGTTCTGCAAACAGAAAGGAACCATCCAAAGGGAAACCCCTGTCTCCAAAATACGGAGGAAAGGGTCCCTGCAAGATTAAGCCCTCAGTACCCACACCTAAAGCACCCATGTAACGGCAACTAGAAAAACGGCCTTGAGCATCAAGTCCAAGAGTGTAGCATCTCAAAAGACACCGTAGCAAGGCTAGACAATACTAGGAAGGGAAAAGGTCTGGTGATCGGACACGAAGAGCTCCCTTCAAGAGTCTAATGACATCAGGATAAGACGCCAGGGAAGACCGACGCTTCCAGGATCTAAAACAGGAGAGTCCGGCCACATAAACTCGAAGAGAAGCCACAATAAGGCCTATATTCAAACTAACCTGAAAAAAGGTGAGAATTAGCGAGATCAGAACTGAATAAGGGTCCACCTGGACCTAAGCACCCCAACTGTGGAAGGCCTTCCACGCATGTAGCGGAAGTTGACACCACAGACGATTCTTTAAACTTCAGAAGAGTATCAACAACCAGGGCAGAATAGTCTGTTGCTCTAAGGCTGCGTGCTCAAGAGCCAAGCCGGAAGAGCAAAGAAATCTGGATCCTCCACGAATACCAGATCCTGCGTGAATATGTCTGGAGAGACGCTCAGTCGAAGGCTGCAACCTCTGTGCAGGCACAGTAAATCTGCATACTATGGACTGCGAGGCCCATCTGGAGCCACCAGAATGATGTGGCCTGGAAAAGCCACGAACCTCTGAAGGACCTTAGGATTAGTGGGAATGGGCGGACCCGCTATGCCTAAGGCCTGATTGGTCCAGGCTTCTAGAGCCTGGGCCAATCAGGCCTTAGATTTAGTGGGGATGGGCCGGGAAGGGGCGGGCCCGTCTCATTTCCACGAGGCGGGCCCGTCGGCTGGATGGCAGCAAGACCCGTCCAGCCGACCAACATATAAAGGTTAGTTGGGGGAGGGAGGTTAGTTTTGGGGGTGGGGGGGTCGTCGGGCTTTCCGGCAGGAGGACTGGGCATCCTCCTGCCCACAATTACCAGTTTGGGGGGGAGGGGAGTTCCAGGGGGGTTCTGGCAGGAGGACTGGGCATCCTCCTGCCCGCGATTACCAGTTTGGGGGGGAGGGGGGTTCCAGGGGGGTTCCAGCAGGAGGACTGGGCATCCTCCTGTCGGCGATGGGACAGGCGGCCGCAACCGCGGCCGCTATACTTATTGCAGCAGGGAGATCCCTTGCTGCCATAAGTATAGCGGCCGTGTCTACTTACAATGTAGATTTACTAGTAGGGAGAAAGTCACTAAGATTCTGTGATGAAAATAATAGTATTCTTTATTGAATCACAGCTCTTTATTATGTTTTTAGCTATCAAGCCAATATATTAAAATCAAACATCTATCATTCCCAACAAAATGATGATTCAGTTTCCAATAACGCTGCAACTAATCATATGATTAGATAGTATATCGCAATGTCTAAAAGATCCAACCATTTTTTATCGTACCCATGGTGGAACAAGAATAAAAGTCAAAAGCAGCGTCAATGGATTGTGCAAAAGTACAAACTGTGCAAAGAATTTTTTATGTAATGTGCTGAAGTGCTCTTAAAGTGCTAGATAAAGTGCCAAGTGCTTTTTACTTCAATGCCTGGCCCCTGGCAACTTTCGGGTGGTCATCGAAGTCCGGCCTGACTGAAGATCGCATTTCTTCTTTATTGTCAAGTACTCGTTTATTTGAGTCTGGCGAACCGGATATGAGTAACACATGGGAAGAAACTAAGCTTTTACACAAGGCACTTATTAGAAATCAGCTCCACTCAGCGACGCTGGTTGAATATTGCCATACTATGAGAGTTCCCCGTGGTTTAAGACTATATAAAGAGCCGAGGTTCCAAGAAAATGCGGAGAACATTAAAAACTGGAATGAGACGTTAACTAGATGTTCTGTGGATCTTATGCTCCTTACAATCGATGCTCTGGCCCCCATTATAGAAACACAACAAACAGAGTTAAACAATAAGTTGGATCAGATGAAACAACAGGAATCTGATGAGGATTTTAAAAAATCATATGAAGAACACATTTCTACAATGGACAAATATAAAAAGAACAGAGGCAATTTAAAATTAAGAAGTTCTGCCGGGACGAAATGGACTTTACTAAGGGGTACGTGTACCCATGGATGAATCGAAACATCAAGACCAAAGACAACGCAAAAACATCAACACTAAAAAAGTCGTTTTTTCTTTATCCACAAGTGATTCATCGTCAGATAATGAGAATAAGATCCCCAATTCATCTAAATCACCATCTTTACAAGGATTTAATGAATTATCTGAATCTTTTTTACATATACCACCAGTGGAACCTTCGAAGAAAGAATTATCCAGAATAGAGACCAGAAGTGCCAACAAGCACAAGAAATAGTACCTACCACCAATAAAGGAATATTTAATTTGTCATCTAGGAACCTCAATAAACAGGAAGAAGAATTGTTATCTAGGGGGTTATCCTTTGTACCTAGCATTAAGTATGATAGTTTCGATATGCATACATGTTTAAGTAGATTCTTTAGAACATTGAAACTTAAGGCATTTTTTCAAAATAGATCTGTAGTTGTGAATGATGACACTCTACCTGCGGGCCTATCTTGTAAATCTTCATGGCTCCCCCCTGGTCCCCCTGATCCTGTAGTTACTACCTTTGAAAGATTAGTATTAAGAGATGTTAAAAACTTAGAAACTCAGAATATCAGATGTAACTCTAATATTTCTTCAGATCAGATTAAGATCATTCAGGATTTACAAAATGATCAAACTATAATTATACATAGGGCCGACAAAGGGGGTGGGATTGTCATTCAGGACTATATGGATTATCAAAGAGAAGCCCTTAGCCAATTACATGATACTACTTATTACACTGTATTATCGGAAGACCCCACTAATGCTATTAAACAAAAAGTAGACCAGTTAGTTCAATCAGCCAAGAGTGAAGAATTGATTTCATTTAAGGAATTGTGTTTCTTGACCAACAATTATCCGAGGACACCACACATATACTTTATCCCCAAAATACATAAATCTAGCATTCATCCCCCCGGTCGCCCGATTGTAGTGGGTATTGATTCAGTACTGGAACCATTATCCAAGTACCTTGACGGGTATTTGAAGAAATTTGTTCCATATGCTGAATCATATATTAGGGATTCGTCCCATTTTCTACAAATAATTGACCGATTGTGTCAACAACCGCTATCTGATAACAGCATCTTGGTGACAGCTGATGTTATGGCACTGTACACAAACGTCCCCCAGCAGGCAGCTATGACTGTTGTAGAATCTGCATCTTCTAAATTGGATAACGACGGCCTCCTAGCCACTCAAGCCGCAAGACTGGACAACCAGATCTCCAACCTTCTGATGACCACCCCAGACTATAGGACATTCAGAAAAGAAATAAAAACCACACTTTTCAAGAAATTCCTGAAACAGCAATAACAACACGACCTCTAAATGCTCTTAAGATCTACAACTTACCTCTCTAGCTAATCATTGTAATTCTGTCTTTTTTAAATTAACCTTTTGTAATCCGCCTTGAACCGCAAGGTAATGGCGGAATAGAAATCCCTAATGTAATGTAATGTAATGTAATATAACAGAGTCTAAAAAACATTTCCTTCTACAATTGGCAGAAGTGGTTGTTTTTAACAACTACTTCAAGTTTGAAAATACTCTTTATTTACAAACTAAGGGGGTAGCAATGGGGGCAGCAGTTGCCCCCACTATAGCCTGCCTCTACATGTCCAACTTTGAGGAGACGTTTGTGTACAGTTCCAACCATTTCTGTCACGTAAGTTGCTGGAGACGTTTTATTGATGATGTATTTTATGTGTGGACTGGTGGAGAGGAGGAGCTTGATGAATTTCTTATGGAAATTAATCAGAGGGACCCTAACATCAGATTTACGTATAAGAAGGATAGGGCCTGTATATCATTTCTGGACATCAGTCTTTATATTCATGATCGGGCTATCTCCACCAGTCTACACAGAAAACCATCTGACCGCAATGCTCTCCTCCAGTATCAAAGCTTTCACCCTCGTTCACTTAAGAATAGCATTCCAGTGGGCCAATTTCTCCGCATACGCCGAATTTGTTCAGATGAAACTGAATTTAATAATCAAGCTAAGGATTTGTATTACAAATTTGTTGAACGTGGTTATCCTAAAAAAATTATCAAAAGAGCATGGAAGCGAGCCAAGAATTGTCACCGCTCTTGGCTTATGCGTCCAACAGAGAAGGACAATGATTTTCATACGGTGTGTGTTTTACCATTTACCAGTAAGAGTAATGCTATCAAGAAAATAATCTTAAAATATTGGCCCATTGTCCAATACCATTCTCTATTTAGGGATACTCCTAAATTTGCCTTTACCAGGGCCAGTAACTTGGGTGAAAAGCTCAGACGCAGGAGGCGACCTTATTGCAGACAAAGATTGTCAGCTCACAAACCTTGTGGTCATTGTAGCACCTGTAACTTTATATGGGGTCAACCCTTCATATTTATTCCAAATTCACGGGGTAAGAAGTTTGATCTCACTACGGGCACCAACTGTGATTCCCAGGGAGTTGTGTACTGCGTGATCTGCCCCTGCGGTTTATTGTATATTGGTCAAACCAGCAGAAAAATTAAAACTCGTATTGTTGAACATCTTAGCAACATCCGCAGGGGCAGAGAGTCCGCCCCTCTGGTGGATCACTGGTTGAGGGAGGATCATTCGTTACAAGATCTTAAATATACAGTGCTTATCCACATTGATCAATATGAAGGAGATATATGTAAACTTTTATTGCAGAAAGAACAGCGTTTCATTTATAATTGGAATACCTTATCTCCTGATGGTTTAAATTCAGAAATCGAGTGGTTAAACATGTAGGCGTATGTGTGGTGCTCTCGGATATTACGCCATTTCCGCTGCTTAAATTGCAGCATTCCAATCTGCCGGGTGTATTAGTGTGCGTATGTATTTAAACCCAGAAGTTAGAGCGACTTTAGCCAGTTCCTCTTCCGGTGTCGTTCCCCGATGTAGTTTGCCTGAGAAGGTATGTTTAACAACCATTATATTGATAATAGAGAAGTCTTGATATTTGATAGATGATTGGTGAGATTCAGTTATAATATTGAATGTGTATTTGATTGATTGCTGTAATGTTTTTAATGTTAGTCTGTTTTTACCTAGACCCCTCCTGACGAAGAAAACGAAACCTGGGTGGGGGGCCAGGCATTGAAGTAAAAAGCCCTTGGCACTTTATCTAGCACTTTAAGAGCACTTCAGCACATTACATAAAAAATTCTTTGCACAGTTTGTACTTTTGCACAATCCATTGACGCTGCTTTTGACTTTTATTCTTGTTCCACCATGGGTATGATAAAAAATGGTTGGATCTTTTAGACATTGCGATATACTATCTAATCATATGATTAGTTGCAGCGTTATTGGAAACTGAATCATCATTTTGTTGGGAATGATAGATGTTTGATTTTAATATATTGGCTTGATAGCTAAAAACATAATAAAGAGCTGTGATTCAATAAAGAATACTTACAATGTAGACCAGCATTTTGCTGGCCTACATTTTAAGCTTCTCTTCCTCTACTAGGGAGACGCGTAGGGCTGCCTAGGCCCGCCTAAGGCCCTTAGGCGAGCTTAGGCGTCTTGCGGGTCTCCCTAGGCTCCTGGAGGCGCCTTCAATATAGGCGGCCTGCCTGGGGAGCATTTTTTTAAAAAACGTGCATCCCGATTGGCTGATTAGACAGCTGTAGGACGCCTACAGCTGCCTAAAATCGGGACGCACTTTGGAGAATCAGGCCCAAAATGATTATGTCTGAGAACTAACTCACAATTTGTTGAGGCACAAACGTGAAACTAATAATAAATATATTAAAAATACGTGTTGTGAAATCCAGTTATGAGCAGGGATTCATCCAGACCATGTATACCAAAGATACAGCTGACATACTAGAAATCAAAAAGATGAAACGGAGAAAAATAAACCTCAATTGAGGGATGTTGGGACTACACAAGTACCCAACCCTCCACTCATCATCACGGGTTTATAAAAAACTCCAAAACATGTATAAATAATCAATTCTCACGTTTTTCATTCATACAAAATCTTCTTTTTGTTATTTTCTCAAAGTCTTTTTTATAAATTCAATGTAAATGTCAAGCAGTAGAAGGCCCGAATCCCAAACTTAACCACATTAATTAGCGAGGACTACAGCTGGATGCAATAAGTGTAAGCAGTTCTTAGAGATATGAAGCATACAAATGGAACCGTGAAAAAATACACTCATCTGAAATCGAGGGTTTTCACCAAAGGCTTCCAACTCAAAATCCCGACAGAAAAGGCTTTCTGTTTCGCCCGGCGAGGGCTACTTCAGGGGAAAAGTGCCAACTCGAATATCTCTCTGCTTCTTACTGTCTACTGGTAGTAAAGCCGACTCCTCTCAGGACGGTACTAACTCAGACAGTGGGAACAAAAAATCTGTAGGAACCTGCCAAGGTCTTGGTGGGGTATTCAATACTGTCTCTAATACCTCTATCACTTCCCCCTTTGGAATTGAAGTATACAACGACTGCACATCCAACATCACCATAAAATTTCATCCTGGACCTCCTGAAATTGCTTAAGAAGATTTAGAAAATGTGTGATATCTTTCACCAAAAAAAGAATAGACCCCCATCAGAGAAATTAGAAATGACTCCAAATATTTACTAACCCTCTCTAATAAGGTGTCTCTAGAGGAAAACAATTGGGCTTTCTCATGGTTTTATTTTTGAAAGAATTAAAAATCTTGGAAACTTTGCCTTAAAATTTTAAAATGCAAACTCTTATCTGAAACAAAAAAGTATGTAAGATTTACCTGCAGCTTTACATACACTGTATTACTCACATCAGAAAGTTGTCAATTTACTTCTTCCATATAATCTGATTAATTTAATACTACATTGCACCACCCGATGAAACACAATGGACTTATCCTGTCCCAGTTCTTTCAAAGATAATCTTTTATGAGATGACAAATTGTAGGAGATAACCAGAGGATCGTTTTAATTTAGTTACATCTTGAAGAACCATCTGAGGGTCCAACTGGAATTTTTTTGTTCCATTTTATGATTTTGGAACTCTAATATGCTAAGTAGCCAGTGAAGTTTTGTGATTTGTGGATAATTTGTTGATTTCTGGGGTTTTTGGATTGGGAATATTTTCCTCCTAATTTTTAGGGGAGTTTTTCCCTTCCCAGCCCTTTTTCCAGATTAACTCCCCACTGTTTTGTTTGGTTATTTACAAAGCTGCGGTAACGGCTGCTGCATGCCCAATAAATCCCTATGAGCATTGGAGTGATTACCACAGCAGCAGCCACTCCCACAGCTTTGTAAAAGGAGCCCTTAGTGAGTCAATGAGAATATATGGGACTCCAGTAATCGGCTGAATTGACTTCTCAGCTTGTTTGACTTCTCAGCCATGGAGCTTTGAACCCTTTTAGTAAATTTTCCTATTAATTTAAAAATCACAACTACATAAAGCTATCCACAATCAACAAAATTTTTCGGCTCCAGGGCCGGATGGCTTTACGGCAGAATTTTATAAACTGCTCACAGGGCAGCTTAGTCCTTTTTTAAGGGACTATTACTCCCAGGTAATCCAGGATGAACATTTCCCTGGAGAAGCGAATGAGACTTTAATCACGTTGTTATTGAAGCCTGGCAAAGACAGTTCTGCTCCCGAGTCCTATCGCCCAATTTCTTTGCTGAATGTGGACATCAAAATTCTGTCCAAAATCTTAGCTGATAGATTAGCGACCCTTCTCCCCGATGTGATTGCATCCACACAAGTCGGCTTTGTACAGGGTAGACAAGCAGTACACAACGTACGTAAAGCATTGATAGCCTTAGCGCACACGCAATTCCATCACACTCCTATGCTTCTACTCAGTTTGGATGCGGCACAGGCGTTCGACCAGGTCAATTGAACGTACCTCTTTGAAGTATTAAATTGTATGGGGATATCTGGCTGGTTCGCCTCGGCATTACGCACTTTATATTCCACTCCAATAGCAAGACTACTTGTCAATGACATTATTACTGACCCAATACCTATTGAGAGGGGAACTCGACAGGGCTGTCCCCTGTCACCCCTCTTATTTCTATTGTACCTCGAACCCTTTCTTCGCACAGTGTCTCAGGACCCCGACATAGTGGGTGTGGACTTCGGGACTCATTCACTCAAAGTGTTGGCCTTTGCAGATGACCTATTATTTTTGCTAACTGACCCCGCTCACTCTGTTCGATATTTATTGCAAGCGCTTGACGAATTCAAATTTTATTCAGGATTTACGTTGAACTACCAGAAATCTATGGCCCTAGCTAGCCCCCTGACACTACAACAGACCTGGAGCGGTCACTTCCCATTTACGTGGGCTCAGACTTCAATTCGCTATTTGGGGGTACAGATCCCCCGAGACCTTATGACCCTGTACACCAGCAATATCACCCCATTGCTTCAAGACACCTCACAACATCTACAGAATTGGTCCACTTTTCCCTTATCGGTGGCGGGCCGGGTAGCCCTTTTTAATATGGTGCTCTTTCCCAAATGGCTATATCGCTTTCAGGTTTTACCTCTGCTGCTGTCCCATGCCCATAACATTCGTTTAACAAAAGAGCTACTGCGTTTTCTATGGGGTGGTAAGCGACCACGTATGCCCTTGCTACAGATGTGTCTGCCCAGTGATAGGGGGGGGCTATGGTTTATTAAATGTACGTTGGTATGCTATGGCTTGTCAGATGAGACATATTAATGATTGGTTTAGAGGCACATCTGATTTTTCTGCTACACCACTGGAGTTATCTTTGCTGGCTCCGTTCCATGTGAGCTATTTTCTACATGTGGCGGATCCGAGGATGCGTCCTTTGGTGTCTCACTACCCCATTTTTACGCCGGCCAGAAGGACATGGAGATGGGTCTGTAAAACAGCCAAATTGTCTTCTAGGGTGTCTTTATATTTGCCTATACAGGGCAATGGAGCTTTCCAGCCGGGCATGCAAAATGCCACCTTTCTTAGGAGGCAAGTACAAGGTCTACAATATCTTTTTCACCTGTTTTTGGAGGAGGGGAGCCTGGTCACATTTGCCGAGCTGCAACGAACTTTTGACCTACAGGCTAATGATCTCTTCGCCTATTACCAGATCCGTCACTATGTTCAGTCCCTCCCAGTGGCTGCCCTTACTGAAGTCTGCAGGGAGGCGCTTTCGGAACTCTTCAACCTTTCAGCCCAACAGAGGATTCCTCTACGATTTCATATTGTGGGGATCCGGGATTGCCAACCAAGTACGAATCTGGATATATTAGCGACAGCGTGGGCTGAGGACTTGCATTGCCAGTTGACTGCTCAACAGTTACAACGGGTCCTGAAGAACATTCAGAAGGTGTCACCCAATATTACTCACTGGGAAATGCAATTGAAAATTGTTCTTAGACTTTACATTCCACCGGAACGTGCAGCCCGGATGGGGATTACTGCGTCGCATTCTTGCCCGAAATGCAATCAGGCTTACGCATCTTTGAGTCACATGTTTTGGGCCTGCCCCGCAATCCAACAGTTTTGGAGACATCTTGGCCTATATACCACATCGCTTTGGGGAAGGCGATGGCTTCCGCAACCGAGGGCGTTATTTGGATTTTATAATATAGCCTCGCCCAAACCCAGAGGAATGTCATCATTTATCTCCAGAGCCCTTTTGATGGGAAAAAAAGCCATCCTCACCAACTGGCTCTCTCGTGATCCCCCGTCATATGCACAATGGAGATCCCTAATGATAGTGCACGCAAAACTGGAGAGACGCATGGTGGGAGACTTGACTCTTGGCCCGGGTTGCAAATTTTGTCAGGTGTGGGAGCACTTCTGGCAGGACCTCACACCGCATGCTCGCAGTAGACTTTTGAATCTTTAAGATTTTATTCCCACTCTCAGCTGTTGGACTGGCCATGGATTCTTGGGGAGGGGAGGGGAGGGGGGGAATGGGAGGGGAACTGATTATATTGTTGAAAATGTTATTTCCTGAATGGTTATTTCCTGTTTGTATTTGCTTCTTACTGCTGGAATAATAAAAATCATTTAAACATAATTTAAAAATCATTGGACAAATTGCAGATTAATTGTATACACTGTATGACTTGAGAAGTGATAGTCTGTTCCTCCTCATTTTTTGGTGTTTTTGCTTTTCTAGCTGACAGCCAGGTGCTCTATCAGGCTACTCTTAGTACCTTGTTAAAACAATATTTAATAACAAAGACTGTGCTGACTTTTTTATCAGTTACAATGAGTATAATTGAGTGACAAGCAGCAAAAAAAATTTTTTTTAATTATTTTATATATTTCAGTCCTGCAATATCAGCAAAATGTGGAGACAGGATAACTCACAGTATTATACCTCTAGGTAAGTTTCAAGTTTCAAGTTTATTTAAAATTTCTTTTACTGCCCAATCAACCTTCTAGGTGTATAAATTCATAAAAACATAAAACAAACTAGCTAAAATACAAGTTTAAGCTGACATTACGTCACCAAACTGTAACTTTTAATAACTTTTGAAGACTTTTAAAGACAAAGACAAACAGGAACAAAAGGTAAAAGGCAAGAACTACAATAGTCAAAGTAAAAGAGAACAATTAAGGAAAAACAATAGGAGGGGCTGCTATAAATAACGTTGAGCTCAATAGTATTTGCACTCAGTTGCCCTTAAAAGGACAGTTAGGTCTCAAAGGCATCAAGGAAGAGAAATGTCTTTATCTTCGTCTTAAAGTTATTAAGAATTGATTATTTGCGTAAGTAATTTGGAATACTATTCCAAAGAGAGGGGGCAGTAACAGAGAAGATAGTAGACCTCATTGTATATATAAACTTCAGTGACGGAATAGAGAAAAGGTTATTAGCTGTCGATCTTAGGAGGATTATAAGGGGTAAGAAGATTATTAATAAATTCAGGCTGATTGTTTTGTCTGGTCTTAAATGTTAACAGAAGAATTTTGTAAGTGATTCTGTGTTCCACTGGCAACTAGTGGGCTTCTTGCAAAAGGGGGGTAACATGGTCGGATTTTTTTGCATTGAATATAATCTTTACGGCGGCATTCTGTATTATCTGGAGTCTTCTTATTTCTTTTTTGGTTATGCTTTTATAAAGGGCATTACAACAGTCAATGCACAAAATCACGAGAGAATGAATCAAAATGTTCAAAGATGCGGCATCTAATAGTTTGGATAATGATCTGATCATACGTAGCCGATAAAAGCAACATTGGACCACTGTACTGATATGAAGATGATAATTAAATTTATTATCAAAAGTGACTCCAAGTAATTTAAGTGAAGGTACGATTTTAATAGATTGAGACTTGAATTTAAGAGGGGCCTGCATAGAAAGTCCTTCCTTGTTGGGAAAAATCATTACTTTGGATTTTTCAAAGTTCAACGAGAGCATATGTAAGTCCAACCATGAGTTAATCTTTTCCAATTTTTGGTTTATGAATTTTATTTCTGATTGATTATTTAGATCTAACGGGTGAATTAGTTGGACATCATCTGCATAAGCAAACATTGTGAATCCGATAGATTGCCCTAATGTTAAAAGGGGGGCCAGAAAAATATTGAAAAGTAAGGGAGATAAGATAGAACCTTGGGGGATCCCATAATCAGTTGTAAATGAATCAGGCAATGTAGAGTTAAATACTACCTTGGAAGAACGATCTGTGAAAAAAGATGCAAACCAGTCCAAGACCTGGTCTTTGATTCCAATTTCACACAGACGAGACAGAAGAAGCTTATGATCTATTGTGTCAAATGCCGATGATAGATCTAGAGAGATAAGTAAGACGGACTGGTGATGGTCTGATAAAGAATTTTTGTAGTCAACCCAATAAGTGAAAGTTCTATGGAATGATATTGACGGAATCCTGTTTGGTTTGGATGGAGCACTTTTGTTTGTTCCACAAAATCTGAAGTTTGGCGAAAAACTATCTTTTCTGTAAGCTTTGCCAAGAAAGGAATGTTTCAAATGGGTCGATAGTTTGAAACCTCTTGTGAACTAATTATATAGTCTTTGATTATGGGATGAATAATTGCTTCCTTCCATACTTTAGGAAGAGTTCCTGTACTTAAACTAGTGCAGATTAGATTTAAAATATCGGGTCCAAAAAATGAAAAAAAAAAAAAACGTTTTAGAAAAATTGGTGGAATGGTCTCTGAGTTGGAACCTTTTATGTTTAGTGTATTTAAAGTTCTCTGTAGTTCTTGAAGAGTAGGTAGGGTAAATTTTAAACATTTAGAGAGAGGGAGATGTACAGTCTCAGATTTTTTAACAAAGTTCACTGTGTAGGGAGAAGTGGGATTTATGCTGGCAATTCTTGACTGGGAAATGGAGTCTCTAATTTTTTGGATTTTCTCAATAAGAAGAGGCAATTGCTTGAGCTGAGGGTGGTGGTGCTGTCAATTTGGACACTGTCCTCTGTGAAGTTAATGATTTTGTGATAGAAAGTAATGCAGAAGTGTTTTTAGCTTTCTTAATTTGTTTGGAATAGTATTCTTTTTTTGATCTGTTAATCTCAGATTTATATAAATTAGCTTGTTCCTTGAATTTATTTAGGTTGTGTAGAGTCTTGTTTCTACGCCATTTTCTCTCAAGGGATCTCAGTTGTTTTTTAATAAGGGTAAGATTAGGACTATACCAGGGGTTCTTTTGTTTACGTGGAGAAATGGTATAGATAACGGTGGGCGCTAATAAGTCTAAGAGTTTATTAATGGAGGCCTTCCATGAGGCAACTTTCTCCTCAATAGGTGATTCTGATAATTCTGCAAGATTGGAATCAAAGTTAGCAGAAATGGAAACATCATCCAGTTTTGAAAAGTTGCGAGAAATTATTGTTTTAGGACGAAGAATTAAGGCATTGGACCTAGTAGATTGAGAGATACTAATGAGAAAGTGATCAGTACAAGAAAGTTGTGTGCAAGCCATAACTTGAAAATGACTTTGAGTGGTGATGGAACAAGAACCATGTCTAAGATGTGTCCTGCTATATGAGTGGGAGAGGTTACCAATGGACAGAGGTTTAAATCCTTTAAGAGGGTAAAAATATCTAAGGTAAAAGTGTTATTAAGATCATCAAAATTAATATTAAAATCTCCTAAAATAATAGGGTTGAGGGATAATGAATTGAAGTAAAATTAATGATTGGCTATTAACAGGGGGGAAGGTAAATTAGTAAATAATCTAAACCACCTCCCTTTTTAACTTTTTGGTGGTTAAACTGGTAACAATAGCCCGGGGGGGGGGGGTGCTAGCCATGTTTCGGTCCAAATCCATATATTGTAAAACTAAACAAGCCAGATCCCGCACAGTCAATTGATCCTGTAGTCAATGCCAACTGAAAACTATGTCCTTTTCATACACACAGAACAGAGACACCCTCGCCCAATATGGAATAATCACAAACTAAAAATAGAAATATGTTAAACTGAACCGCCAAGAACCGCCAAGATTCTGCATACAATGCAACACCACAAAAACAGTGACACATGTCCCCTAATACTGTGCAAAATATAAAGACAGTAGATATAAATTTGAAAAAAACTGATACATAACAATCACAACTTTACAAATTAACAAATAAAAATAAAACAAATAATAAGAAATAAGAAAATACCATTTTATTGGACTAATCCATTTTTCAATTAGCTTTCAGAGGCCAAATCTTTCTTCAGAACAGTACAGTATACTGTTGTTATGGTATCCTGTCCTGAGGAAAGGGGTTTAGTCCAAAAAATTGCCTTATTTCCATTTCCTATTTATAAACTTTTATCAATACAGTTACAATATTACTTGATTCTAAGTAAAGCAACAAAAAAATCTTTCTACCTTTTCTCGTTTCTGCTTTAATCATCTTCTCTTTGCTCTCTTCTTTCTATACAGCGTTTGTCCTCTCTCCCTTCCATGCAACATCTGCCCTCTCTTTGCCCCTTCCACCCAGCTTCTGCACTCTCTTTCTACCCCTTCCATCTACTGCCCCCACTCTCTCTGCCCTTCCATCTACTGTCCACCCTCTCTCTCTTCCATATGGCATCTTCCCTCTTTCTATGTCCCTTTAATAAACTGTATATCTGGGGTCCCTTCTCTCCTTTGCACATGATTCATTTCAGCTTCACCCCCCTCTCCATTTTTCTGTCTCGACCCCCTCCCCTATGCTTTGGCATCTCTCTCTTTCTCTTCTACTTTCCTTCCTTCCTTCCCACTCCACACCATGGTGTGGTATCTCTATCTCCTTCCCTTCCCTCATGCCATTGCATCTCTTCCTCCCCCTCCATGGTCTGGAATCTCTTTTCCTTTTTTCCTATCCCTCCCTCCCATGGACTTGGCATCTCTGGTTCCTTTCCCTTCTCCCTTCTCCCTCCTTCCCTCTCTCTCCCACCTTGCCTTTGCAGCATTTCTCCCCCCTTGCCTGTGCAGTATTTCTACCCTCCCCCCCTTCCCTGTGCAGTATTTCTACCCTCCCCCCTTCCCTGTGCAGCATTTCTACCCTCCCCCTTCCCTGTATTTCTACCCTTCCCCCCTTCCTTGCCCAACATTTCTACCCTCTCCCCTTCCCTGCCCAGCATGTCTGTCCGGTTCCCCTGCTGAAAGCCACGGGCGTCTACACCTCACTGATCCGTTCCGACGCAGCTGCGGATCACACAAGGAGCGGACGCCCGTGGCTTTCAGCAAGGGAGTCGGCCAGAAGCTGAGCAAAGCCGGTGAGCACCTGCGGACACCCCTGTTTACTGCTGCTGCTGCTGGTTAAGAAAAGACAGTAACGGCAGAATAGGGAGGGTGGCCGACTGTGCACCCCCTTGGGGCATGCACCCAGGATGGACTGCCCCCCCCTACCCCCTCCCTTGGTACGTCACTGCAAAAAGCTAAAGTAGAATCCCGATTAACCAGTACTCAAACAACCGGCACTCTCAAACAACCAGCAAAAAAAAAAAAAAAAAAGTTCCCCCTCCAACCCCTGAAACAGCAGCGGTTCTGAGCAGCTACCCCCCTCCTTCCCTCCTTCCAGCCCCAAAGCAGCAACAGCGGCAGTGGTCCTGAGCTGCTGAGCTGCAAACCCCCCTCCCTCCAGCCCCAAAAGCATACCACGAATCAGTGGCAGAAGTCCTGATCAGCAAACTCTCCAGCCCCGAAGCAAGCCCTGAATCAGCGGAAGCAGTCCTGAGCCACAACGCCCCCCCCCCTCCCTCCAGCCCCAAAGCAGAGGCAGCAGTCTTGAGCTGTGAACCACCTCCCTGCCTCCAATCCCGAAGCAGCAGCAGTGGCAGCAGTCCTGAGCCACAAACCCCTTCTCCGTACCGCTCTCCCTCCTTACTCGAAGCAGCAGCAGCCAGTCAGTCAGCGGAGGCAGCGCTGAAAACCGACTGCTCATGGCCAGCCCCAACAGGGCCTTTCCTCAGACACGTCATTTCCAACGTAGCACGGGAAAGGCCTTGCCGGGGCTGGCCATAAGCAGCCTGCTTATAGTGCTGCCTCTGCTGACCAGCTGCTGCTGCTGCTTCGGTAAGTGAGGTGGGTCCAGGAGGCCAGACCCGTGCGGAGGGAGGGCAGATCGGGGAGATGAGGTAGACCAGAAATGTGGGGGGAGGGGAGGGTCCAGCAGGGTGCAGGGAAGGGAAGATTGATGATGTTGGATCCATAAGTGGGGGAGGGAGAGAAGGGGGGGGGGAGAAAGTGACCCAGACTAGAAAGGAGGATGGAAAGGGAGGAAAAGATGCTGGACCTACAAGTGGAGGTGGGAAGATGATAGAGAGAGGAAGAGAGTGAGGTGGAAAGGGAAACAAAACTATTTTTAGAGTAACTCTCAAGCAACCAGAAACTACAGTTATCCGGCATCCACCAATCCTCATGGGTGCTGGATAACTGAGAGTTTATTGTATGAGGGAAATGCTGCTTCTTGTTGCTTCTCGGGGTTCAGGTTGCTTAGAGTAGCCAATGTTTTGAAAGACCCCCAAAAAAATACTACCTACCATTCTGTGCTCTGCCTCTTCCCCATCACCTATTCTATCCCCTACCCTGCCTTCCAAAATATCTACAGCTAGTGCAGCAGTACAGGATTCAGGCTGTGGAAGGGGGAGTACAAGAGGTTGTACTCTTCAGTATCTACTGAGCTCCAATCTCCCAAAACAAATATGCTTCCTTCATATGGTATTAAAACCAAGCAAATTCTGCATCTACAGGCCCCTTGGCTCTCCCCCCAACAATGAATACAGAGAATGGCTAAGTTATTTCCCTATAATACTCAGCATACAAAAACATTTCCAATTCTAGTGTACTCTCACTAACAGCAACATAAATTCTCCAGTATCTGGCATCAATATTAAGAAATATTACGACTCTACAAAAAATTAGTCAGGATCTAAGGCAAAACCACCATGCCAGCACTAACTTTCATAAACAATACCCTACCACAAAAAGACAGTGACTTAAATATTTCAGTGGGTCACAGAGTTCCAGTAATCTATTGGGGAAAACTCAGCAAACCCAAATTTTACAGATAGCTTATTAGAAAATTTATGCTAATAAGAGTACCTGGTCTCGGTCAAACACACAGAACACAGAGTCATTCCATACCAAGTGGTCTAAAATTTAAAAAAAACTCTCCACCATTGTGCCTCAGATTTTGTTCAAAATTTGTATGCAGAACCAGCACAGCATTAAAAAAAGTTTCCCAAATTATCAGATCCTTAGTTACAATAGTCAATGAGCTAGACCACATTGTTTTAGTAGGTGCTGGTAGCATCATGCACAGCAATGAATAAAATGTCATTTTAGCTGCTCATAAAGCTGACAATAATTGATGAAAAATACTAATTTTTGGCAGTTCAGCACGACTTTTTATGCTAGTTTCGGTGTAGCTAGTATGAGCATCATGGATGCAAAACCACGCTGAAAACATTTGCTCAAAAGTGTGCCTTAAAACTTGTCAGTTTGTTGTGACAGATCTTGACCAGTTCATCAGCTGCTATAGCTCCAGAACAAAAGTAGATACAGATTTCAGATTTTTATCATAGATTATCTTTGCACTGGACACTATTCTGTCAAATTTGCAGCAATTGTTAAAGATTTCCTGGAATTTACAGGTGAAAACTGAAATTGTGATGACTTGCTCTTCCCAGACAATAGGAGCACTGTTAATAAATCCTAATTTATCATTACATGGCTTTTCCTCATGTCTGGTTTTTGAATTAAAGTACAAATGGTATAGGCAGTCTTAATAATAATTTCCTTAAGGTCACCACAATTGATCACTTCACACACAGTATCTTAAGTATTCTACCTTATAGACCTCAGCGGTGCTGCTGTGTGACAAAACTTAAGCACACAGATCAAATAGCACCAAGATCGTCATTGGTCTTTTTCTTTCTTATTAATTTTTTTATATATATAATATAGCTTTTAATATTCTTAAATAGTATTTTAAATGATCGTTTTTAAATACTCATCTCTTTAGGAGCATAGCATAGAGGTTATTCGTCCTTACATAGACTATGTTTCGCCCATAGGGGCTGTATCAAGGTATTTCCCCTATCAAGAAACAAAGAGATATTAGGTATAAATATAAATTACAACAATAACTTTTCTCCAATTTATAAGTCTGCATAGCAGAAACGTACATTCCTATCCTCTACTATACTGACATTTACCTATAGTATAAAATATTTATAATTACCTAAGTTGTGCCGGTTCCATGAATGCCACCGAGTTATTTACAAGCCAAACATGGCCATGGCTTTTTTTTTTTTTAGAGAAAAACGTACATCATCACTATGTATCCAATCAGACAGGCAGCACAGAGAAGTGACGTGCAGCAGTATTAAACTAATGTCATCCACTCAACTTCAGCATTCAGACCCTGTGGTTTTACCATATTTAATGAAAAAAAATCAATTTCTGTTCTTTAAAATTCAGTTGTCCTACATAATTTCCTCCCTCCCATCTAACTGTAATGCAATCGATAATTCTCCATTTTAGATCAGATATTTTATGTTTAGCTTCCCGCCAGTGCTGAACCAACAGAGCATCCAGGTTAGCTGTATTAATCTTAGATTTGTGTTCTGTTAATCTAATATTAATTTTCCTATTTGTTCTACCCACCTAAATAAGATCACAGGGGCATTGAATAATGTACATAACCTGGCTACTCATACATGAAGTATTCATCGTAGATCTAAAAATTTTCTTAGAAACTGGATGAATCCATACAGGACCCAGTAAAGCTTGATGACACCATTGGCATTGCCCACATGGTTTCTGTGCAAAGTTTTGATCTTCCTCAGTTGTTCTGTTTTCTATTTTTGTAAATTTTGGTATAGATAATATTTCTCCCATAGTTCTTCTTCTCTCATATGATACAATGAGATACTGTTGAAAACAAGAACTTAACTGTAGCACTGTCCAGTGGTGTTTTATACGTTGAAATACTTTACTACTCACATCTGTACATCACATTCCTCTGAATTTCCTTCAATCTTTTCTTGAATCAGTAATGATCTCTGTGCATATTTTGCCCAAAGATAGGCTTTCCTAGTAGATTTCGCTGGATATCATTTAAAATACTATTTAAGAATATTAAAAGCTATATTATATATATATAAAAAATTAATAAGAAAGAAAAAGACCAATGACGATCTTGGTGCTATTTGATCTGTGTGCACCGCTGAGCTCTATAAGGTGGAATACTTAAGTTACTGTGTCTGAAGTGTTATTTGAATTTACAGAACGGAGTCTCTAGCCCAGTCATTCTGGCAATTCTTTTGGCCTCAATATTCAAGTCTTCCAGCCTGGCATGAACATTTGTTGACTCCCGCCGTGTGAGGGGATTCTGTCCCCCCTTGGACGTTGAATTGACTAGCCACATTGTGTGCAGTAATTCACTCCAGAGGTTAGAAGATTTTGAAGCTGAATTGGCAAAGTGTTCCAAAATAAGTGTGAAAATGAAAAGGGCATGTGAGGCGAGAAGTTGTGGCGGAGAGAGAGATTGCCCAACTGCCGCAAGTCCTGATTACCTCCGGAGAAGGCTTCATGAAGGGTAAGCAGTGTATTTTGTAGAATGTTGTATGTACACAGACAAAAGAGGAAGCACAAAATAATTTTAAAAAATGAAAAAGTTTCCTCAGAAAAATAAAAAAAACCTTATGTAGGTAATATAAGAAAAAGAAATATTGCATGTTCCTGGCCAGAAGCAATATTGCCTGGTTAAAAATAATCTTATTGGATTCTAAAATTAAGTTCCATTCACAGGCAGATAGCTCATGAGCTCAGAAAAAAAAAATTCCCTCTGAGAAAAAGACTCTTGAGGTCTACCCAGTGGGATGGCTAAAGCCTCACCCACCACTCCGTGTAGGGCCTTCCCCCCTTTCTATACATAAGTTCATGTAATCCTTTTTCTTCTTCTCTACCCACTATTTTAAGTTCTTGTAAACCGTGTCGAGCTCCATTCTCATGGAGATGATGCGGTATATAAACTTAAGGTTTAGATTAGATTAGATTAGATGTAGCTCAAGAATAATATGTTTAAGAAGGAAAGAAGTTGCAGGTTGATTAGAAGGTATGTGTAAAGGTATCTTAATAGGGGTGTTGATGTGACTTATAAAATGTACTTTCAGGATAGACAAGAATATAAACAATTTTATTTCTGATCACACAGTAAGGAATTGAAACTTTTATATCCTGTGTATTGCAAATAATTATGAAGAAAAACAAATAAACTGTGTAAGGCATAAAGTTTAGCAACAGGGACAAAAGGAATAAAAATAAAAAAAAACCTATTGAAAAAGTGGGGTTTATTTTTAAGGAATTAGACTGCTATAATGGTTAACAGGGGCACTAAAAGAGGAAAAAGGTAACCATAATAAAGCTTGCTAGATGTGATGTAGAGACTGATTGCACTTTGACTTAAACAAACCGGAGGCTCATATTCCATTCCTAGATGAATTTCAACTGATTTACAGTTTTAAACAGAACCTTCATTTAACATTTGTTGAAGTCCTTTTATTTATAGTGTATCAAGAGGAGTGTGGTACATTCAATATAGAAGACCAAGTTGCAGAGAAAGTGCCTTAGTGAGTCTTCACTGAAAGCCCATACCGGAATATTAATGCCAACATGAATCCACATAATTTATGACTTTCTCATGACTCTTTCTTCATTGGCCACCAGAGGGGAACTGAATGATCGTTGCTGCCAGGATTACTGGACTACAATTGCAGAAGAAATTTTATGAGACTGAACTTTAAAACTTTACAGTTTACTTTCTTACACCGAAGGACTTATTTCTTTATTTTCAAGTTTTATCTTTTCCCCAGCAATCAAGCAATGCTTTGCTTATTATTGAAATTTATTACGAAGCCTCTGAAATTATAAGACAATAATAGGCTAATTGGAAGTATTTATGCAGTTTATTGAATGCAATGCTAAGAAAATTGTATGCATTTTCATCCTGTCTGGAATTTTATCTCTCCTTATTTTCACTCACTTCAAGAGATTCTTTCCTGCCAGTACAGTGAAGAGAAATATTACTCTACAGCAGAGTCCCACAAGCTTTGTCGAGCTGCGGCACACTAAACATAGTGGCCGCGGCTCAAGGAATCAGGAAGTGCACAGACATCACCGTGATGATGTCATGTACATGCGTGACATCACTATGTCGACATCCACGCCTGCACGAAGGCCCTCCAGACGGCCAGAGAGGAGAGGCGCTGGCTGACTGCCTACAGGACGTGCCTCTCACCGCAGTCAGCTGGCACCAGCACCTCTCTTCCTCCTCCTGTAGGCAGTCAGCTGGCACCAGCACCTCTCCTCCTCCTCAGTGTGTTACGGCATACCTGAAATCTCAGGAGGCACAGTGGAGGTTTCACATGTTTCCAATCCACCACTCTGTGTCATAAATACAAGCAATATATTGACCTGGCTGGAGGTCTGCTACTAGAATTCCTATTTCACTACTGTCGCTAATCTTGACTAAAAATGATGTTGCATCATTTGAAACCCTGCTGACCTGAACTGTCATTTCATTGATTGGCAAAAAATAATGATTTTCTCTTGTTCCTGCTAGAATGTGGCCATGCTGGAATCTTTCCTCTTGCAATGTTCTTTCTTGTTCAATTTGCTCTTTACTGATGAAAGCAAATTTAACTCCTTGCATACTTTCATTGTAAAAGTCAAAAAGATCTTTATGGAAACCTTACGCTAGCTGCTAAGCGTTTTGATGTACCTACAATATCATCGCATGGTGACTTGTAGCAAAAAAAATTACATTCAGCAGTCATTCCAAAATCTCTTTTATGATGGCACAAATTAAGAAAATTCTTGACATTGTTGTATTGAGCACTAAAGTCATCACTAAAGTAGTGGATGTGGTGTATTTGAGCAAATGTTCCTTTTATATATATATATATATATACTTGATTAATTCTTTCATGAAAACATGCATAGTGATTGTATCATGGCGCAAGCAGTCAGTCACTGATAACACAAAAATTCACAAATTTCAACTTTTGATTGTGACAGAAATAGACAACAAATAGAAGAAGTGTTGCCTGACTATTCTTCCAATGGAAACCTTAAACTGAGTCTTTAACAACAAATAAATAATTTTCAACAAAGTCAATTAGCACAATAAGATCATCTTCCTTCAGGTTGCTTTTAAGAGTTTTCAGATGCAAATTCTGATGTTTTGCTATGGCATGACAAATTCAAAATTTTTGTTGTAACTTCCTGAGTGAATTCTTCTGTTGTTAGATGCTTAGTTTCCAAGGTATCCTGATCAGTATGAACCCTCTGCTTGTACTCAATCAGCTCTTCTGGATCACTATCTTCAAAATAGTTGGCAATTGTAGATTCCTCCCCTTCTGGTCCAGGGCACTCTTCACAGCGATGAAGCACACATTCCTTGGATTCCAGGCTGCAAACTGCTTAGTCAAGAAGTTCCTTGTAATTCGCATTGATTGATGCTCACTAAGCATAAGCTTTACATTCTGATGAAGTGCACAAAACACAAATGGCATGCATTCCTGCTGATTCAACTGTCACACACCACTTTGGTCTGAGCTCACAAAATTTTGAGAATCCAATATCCGGTCCATTTTGATTCCGGTAGCAAACATACATTTCCTGTAAATTGCAAAGCAGCAACCATTTCTGCTTGTATGTCTTCTTCATTCCTGAAATTCTCACAGGCATATTATCCTTCTTTCCAGGACACAGTCTGCTGAATTGATCATCTAAAAAATAAAAAATTCTATACACTGCTGACAATTTCTGCTGATAGCTTCCTTCCTTGTCAATTGGCTGAAAGAGCCTTTAGCTTCCAAGCATGTTTTTTTACCATTCTTTCTGAAACACCAAACTCAGCTGCTGTTGTTTTGATAGTCCAGCTTCTTAGGGCCAAGGTTAAAAGTTGAATCTTTTCTTTATGACTGGATTCTTTTATCTTGTCTTTCAATTCTTCTAGGAAGCACTGGAAGTTAGCACAATTTTCACATTGCATACTCAAACTGGGTTGTTCATTTTGTAAATTTATGCCCATGGCATGTGCAACTTGATTTCCAATTACATTTTGTGCCTTTGCAATCTTCTTTTTCACATATCCAGGTTTATCTCTAGTGGTAGTTAATGGAAGTCGCTCGGAGGAAGGAAAGGTGAGTAGTGGAGGGTTTGGTGCTGGGGCTGATCCTGTTCAAAATGTTTGTGAGGGACATTGCTGAAAGGTTAGAAGGAAAGGTTTGCCTTTTTGAGGATGATACTAAGATTTGTAACAGAGTAGACACTGAGGAGGGAGTGGAAAACATGAAAAAGGATCTATAAAAGTTAGAGGAATGGTCTAATATCTGGCAACTAAAATTCAATGCAAAGAATTGCAGAATAATGCATTTGGGGATTAATAATTGGAAGGAGCCGTATATACTGAGAGGTGAGAGGTTGATGTGCACGGATAGGGAGAGGGACCTTGGGGTGATAGTGTTCGAAGATCTAAAGGCGAAAAAACAGTGCGACAAGGCGGTGGCTGCTGCCAGAAAGATGCTGGGCTGTATAAAGAGAGGTGTAACCAGTAGAATAACGAAGGTGTTAACGCCCCTGTACAGGTCACTGGTGAGACCCCACTTGGTGTATTGTGTTCAGTTTTGGAGACCGTATTTGGCAAAGGACACAAAAAGGCTTGAAGCGGTCCACAGGAAGGCGACGATAATGATTGCAGGTTTGCGCCAAAAGACATATGAGGAGAGACTGGAAGCCCTGAATATGTATACCTTAGAGGAAAGGAGGGACAGGGGAGATATGATTCAGACATTCAAATACTTGAAAGGTATTAACGTAGAACAAAATCTTTTCTAGAGAAAGGAAAATGGTAAAACCAGAGGACATAAATTGAGGTTGAGAGGTGGTAGACTCAAGAGTAATGTAAGGAAATTCTTCTTTATGGAGAGGGTGGTGGATGACTGGAATGCGCTCCCGAGAGAGATGGTGGAGATGGAAACGGAGACAGAGTTCAAAAAAGTGTAGGATGAACACAGAGGATCTAGAATCAGAAAATAATAGAAAATATTGAAGAACCAAGGCCAGTACTACACAGACTTGCACGGTCTGTGTCTGTATATGGCCATTTGGTGGAGGATGGGCTGGGGAGGGCTTCAATGGCTGGGAGGGTGTAGATGGACTGGAGTGAGCTTTGACGGAGACTTCAGTAGTTGGAACCTAAGAACAGTACCGGCAGAGATTTGGATTCTTGCCCAGAAATAGATAAGAAGAAGAAAATAAACCAACAAATTTTTAGATTGAATCAGGTTGGGCAGACTAGATGGATCATTCGGGTCTTTATCTGCCGTCATCTACTATGTTACTATGTGTTGATTTTTCTGTTAAGTGGTGAAATCTCAAAAGATGATAAACTGCTATTTATTACTTCATCTGCTACAAAGTCATCAGACTGAGATGATGATGCAGATAACACTGCCTCCAGGTTTTCATTTAATGCAGTCTTGCAGACAGGGCAAAGCTTCTCATCTGGTTTTATGTCATATACTAGTTTCTTCTTCACCAGGGCAAAAACTTTATCTGCCATTTCAAGATCGACTGCTCTAATTCCTGTCTTTACATTGTGGTTTATCTTGCCAAGGGGATTACAGCACTTCTTCCATAAAGACTCATATTCACTGAGGAAAAAAGCTTCATGATGAAGGCCAACTTGGGATGTTTGATCTAGCTTTGCTCCTGAGCATCTGATCATTAGCTTCTGCTCATGATCAGTAAAATCCCCAAATCTTTTCAATGAAGCCTTTTTTGCATGGAAAATTACATGGCACTTTGATGCACCAGTACCTTGCCCAATTGAACAGGAAAACAAAGTTATATCCTCTTCAGAGTCTGACATCTATAACTTAAAAATCTAAGAACACAATCTGAATCAGATATCCTGGCACAGGTTCAAAAATTTAAAAAATAGCTGACCAAAGCATGTGAATGGAGCCAAAGCAATAAACAAATGGCTAAAATGATTGGTAATAATGGGTTCAACAAGGCCTTCTTAAGCCTGTCAATTCTGAGTGTAAAAGCTATTTTAATAGCTGCAAAATATGAATGGTACACAAATGTTAAACCGAGCACTGCCTTTACTGGAGAATGAACAGCAAATGAAGCACAAAGTATAGTACCAATCACTAAACTCACCCACCATCAAAACAACACATATTAACAATACTGTGGAACCTTAGAAATCTTTAACAAGCATAAAACAGAAATACAGTGGTATTCAATTTCTCAAATATTATGCAAAATGCAAATATTGCATGTCATACTTCCAAGCATTCTTAACTTTGAGGTGAATTTGTACATTTATGACAGTGGCTTTGCAAAACCAAAAGGCATGTATCTTACAGAGTAAAATGTTCTCTTTCAAACAGTGTTGCTTTTAGGAAGATACAGGCAGACTCTTTTTTTATAATTGACCCTGAAAATTTACTAATTTCAGCCCCTGTATCAAAGATGCCAAATTTGAAGGAATGTTATGATGCAGCTATTAATGTAGAATTGCTGCCAATTTGAAAGTGTAGTGTCCAATACAAGGATAATCTACAATAAAAATCTGAAGTCTGTATTTACTCTTGCTCTGGAAGCAAAGCAGCTGATAAACTGGTCAACATCTGTTGCAACAAATTTTTGGGTACACTTTTGAACAAAATTTTCAGGTGGTCTTTTATATCTATGATGCTCATACTAGCATCATTGCAACTAGCACAAATGTTATGCAGGATTACCAAAAATTAGCACTCTTGACCAATTATTCTCAATTTTATATGCAGCTAAAAATTACACTTTATTCATTACTGTGCACAATGCTGCCAACATCCAGTCAGACAAGTGGGTCTGACTGGATGAAATCAGACCCACTTGAAGTTAGGAATCTAAAATCTTAGGAAAATTCTCTTAGTACCCTGATTTATTTTATGTGCAAATTTTAACAAAATCTAAAACATAAAGGTGGGGTCCATTAAGACCGCTTGGCATAGAATGAATACTGAGTCTACCCCACTGTAATTAGAATGTTTTTCCCTATGTGCATCACTTTGAACTTGTCCACAATAAATTAAAGCTGCCACTTTGATGCCCACTTCTCCAGCATGGTAAAACACTCCTGCAGTTTCTCACAGTATTCTTGTGGGGGGAGGGGAGTTAGACAATTTTTAATAGATTTGTATCATCTGAAAATGTGATTAATTCACTCATTGCTCCCTTTTCTGCATATTAAACTGAGATCACAGCGAATTTCTGAAGCAGGCCATTACTTACATCTTTCCACTGGGAAACCTCACCATTTGGTCTTATTCTTTGCTTTATTTCTTTTAATCAGTTGGTATTCCTTAGGGTGACACCACTTCTATCCTAAGATCTTTTTATTTCTTAAGGAGTCTTTTATAGAAACTAATATCAAATGCCTTTGAAAAATCAAAACACACTATAGAGGGGCTCATTATAAAAAAAAAAGAAAAGCATACAAAAAGTGGCATGAAGGGGCTTTCATTGTGCATGCTAATAAATCTCATGCATATTCATTGGGGAAATCCTGAAAACCCGACTGGATTGCGGCCCTCGAGGACCGACATTTGACACCCCTTTATTAGAGGATGTAACTGTGTCAGAAACTGAATGGAAAAAAAGTCATTCCAACATAAGCAATAGAATGTTATGTTCCACAAGCAAAACATCAATGCTTATGTAGCCAGTTAGGTTTTCAGGCTCACCATAATGAATATGCATAAGACAGATTCAAATATAATGGGTATGTAAATTTATCTCATATGTGTTCATTGTGGTAATCCTGAAAAGCAGATTGGCTAGGAGAAGCACTACTATAAAACATTGTTCCCATTGGTCCTAAAATTAAAAACTCTTTATCCATCAAGCCTTAGGGCTCCTTTTACTAAGGTGCGCTAGCGTTTTTAGTACACGCACAAGATTAGCACGCGCTAGCTGAAAAATTACCGCCTACTTAAAGGAGGCGGTAGCAGCTAGCGCGTGTGGCATTTTTGCGCTAAAACCACTAGCGCACCTTTGTAAAAGGAGCCCTTAGTCTTTTTCCAAAAGAATATAACTGGCAATCTGTCCCTGTCCCTGGCCCATCTTGCAAGCTCTGTCCTCATTTGCACAACCTCGAACACTTTAAAGGCAGAGCTTGCAGGAATGGAATAGGGACGGAAACAAACTTGTCCCCCTGTCATTTTTTGAATTGGCATTTCAACATAGAAAGCAGAGCAGGATAAGCTAATGAGGCCATGCACTGATCAACCTTTTGCCACATGTGGCATTATCAACTAGAGATCCTGGAGGGCAGGGATGAAGGTTGATCTGTTTGCTCACCTCTCACCTAATGTCTCAAAATGTCACACTCTGCTTTCTAGCAAAATAAAAATCTTCAGCTGCAAATTAAAAAAAAAAAAAAAAAATCAACACTCAAGTCATTTTTAGAATGAACAACACTAGCTTCACAGTCATATACCCTTCAGTGGTAATGATACTAAAACTCTTTTAGTGACTCAGATACATATTGGTACAGCAATACAGCAGGATACAATTTGTTTTAAATCTAGCCTGATTTATTACACACACTGCAAAATCACCATATCATTCTAACAGCTGAGTTTAACCAAATAATGGATAACTAGGAAGCTAGGCAGTCTTAAATAATTCCAAAGCTACAGTTATCATTCCACCAAGGTACATATAATGCATGCCACAACCTTGCTCCTATTTTGTTGTATACAGAGAATTATTGGCTCAGTGGAAGGTCACGCAGCCTGTATGTACTTGAAATACTACCAATATAATGGTGAATATGGAAAATAATTTAATTGTTCCTTGAATTCAAACCTCCAACCCCGCGCGTGTGTATACAGTGGTTTCTTAAATGAAGGTGGATTAGTAATATGAACTATTGCTTGTGTCTTGTTTTCGTCTCTTGTGAAACGCAGCTTTAACCGTCCCAATCCACACCGATCTGATGCCAGTGCCACCCGCGATCTGTCAGTGCAGCGCAGCTCTGTCTCCCGCATCTTCCAAGCTCTGGCTTGAGTGAAACAGCAACTGCATAGCGAGAAAATAACAGTCTAGGCAACCGAGACAGGCTAAGGCAGACGGAAGCACTTCGCCGGTACAAAAACGAACAAACATCGTAGAGTAGAGACAAAGGAGAGGGGAGAAAGAGCTGGAATAAAAAAAACAAAAAAAACCAAACCCCTCACTCACCCAAACCATCACAAGGACCTGGAGACGAGACTGCAGCGGTTTTGGCGGCGGTGGGTACCTTTCTCCTCGCTCTGTCTCGCAGGCCCTCCCTCTCTCTTCCTGCAGTAGACGCAGGAACCTCAGGCTTTCACCTTCCCAGCCTGAAAGGGCTGAACAAAATTAATCGGCGGACGCTGCTGGCCCCCAACGCCATCTCCATTGGACGGGAGGCGGGGCGTAAGCGCTCAAGTACAGTAGTCCTCCTGCAATCACCATGGTAATAGTGGCCGAGAGAGCATCTGTGGCCGGGACTAGAATGGTAATTGCTCTTTTACTGTAGCTGTCAGAAAAAAATGTATATCGGATTGTATTCCCGGTGCCTACACGTTCTCTCAGTCGGCTGCCGATTAAACTTGTATATACGGCGATGTCTCATGCAAATAATCGGGCTTTGGCGGGGGAGGGGTATACCATCTTTTAAAAACATGTTGGGTATGTTTGAGGTAAGTGTACATACTTTGTACGTGGAAGAGAGACAAACGATGTCAGCTTACATGTTCAGACTTTTTGTTTCACTCATCTCTAGGCTCATAACGCCATTTTAATGTTATTACGCGACCCCCACCCTAATTCGATTTTGTTCCCATGAATGACAAAATGCTTATTACTCAAAGTGACTAAATTAACGCAAGCAACTTTAACCAAATCACTTCTGAGATTAATAAAAACACACACTAATTTGGAACAAAATTGGAAGATCATTTGCAGCTAGCTTTAGAAAGTGACAGCAGTAAATCAGAAATGTAAAAACCCCTGCCTAATCATATCTTTGAGCATTCAGCCCCGCTCCCCCCCCCCCCAGCATCCTAATTCATCTTCACTCTGTGGGCCGTTCTTAAAATGGGAATATAGAATTTTACGGGGGGTGGGAGAAGAGTTCAGGAGATGACAAAGAATGGTGTAGAGACAAAAGATAGATCTGAGTATTCCCAATTTAATTTACCCAATACCATCCTACTTCTATGGTCTAGGCATCTCCATCATTCATCTGATCAGGGACACAAACTGTAGCTCCCTTCAGAGTCTCCTGTTCAAGTGCTCCTTAAATATCGATCCAGTGTAAGATAGCTATCTGAAAAGTATACACTGAATTGTTTGCACTTGGGATATGGTTGCAGTGTATATAGCAATAACTGAAGAGTGTGGGTAGATTGGGTGGACTTTTTCTGCCATCATTTACAATTTTAAAATATTTTCTTAAATTACATTGTGTATCTTTGTAGTTCCTATATTTTTGTAAACCACTTTGGATCCTTTTGGGGGAGAAGGCAGTATAAAAAACTAAGAACATAAGAATTGCCGCTGCTGGGTTAGACCAGTGGTCCATCTTGCCCAGCAGTGCGCTCCCGCAGTCACATAAGAACATAAGAATAGCCTTACTGGGTCAGACCAATAGTCCATCAAGCCCAGTAGCCCATTCTAATGGTGGCCAATCGAGGTCACTAGTACCTGGCCAAAACCCAAAGTGTAGCAATATTCCATGCTACCTATACAGGGCAAGCAGTGGCTTTCTCCCTGTCTTTCCCAATAACAGACTATGAACTTTTCCTCCAGGAACTTGTCCAAACCTCGGAGAGAGTGGGAGCCAGAAGGCCTTGAGCATGCGCAGATTCTCAAGGCCCAGGCCAGGCAAGAGGCAAGATCTTCAGGCACCAACACCGGTGCCAGATTGGGGTAAGGGCTTGTGTTTGGGTGGGCGTTCACGGGGGGGGGGGGCAATGCTGTTCTCAGGGGGGTATGCGGGCGGGGAGCGGGGCAATGAAGGTTCTCGGGGAGGGGGGGTGGAAGCACAGCAGTGGCCTCTGGGTTAGGGGGGGTCTTTTTGGGATGTGGTGGGGTGAGGTGGAGCAGCGCCGGTGGCCTTCGGGGGAGGGGAACCAATCAAGTGAGTTTCCCTTACTTCCTATGGGGAAACTCTCTTTAATATACAAGCACTTTGGTTTATGAGCATGCTTCTGGAACAAATTATGCTCGTAAACCAATGTTCCACTGTATGGTGTTTTGTTAAATTTATTTCCTTAGGTACGGTAAGCTCATGACAGAATGAAGACATAAAGTATATTGAAATATACAAAAGTATAAGAACAATGTTCATGTCGATAGGATGTTTGAATAGGGAACTATTTTACCCATATAAATGTAGTTAGATGTTGTAGGGTTGATGATAAAAGGTACTGTACCCCGCCTGAATAGGACTGACATACTTAGAGGCAAATGCGTGATTCCTACCTGGAATCAAATGGGGGAGGCTGATGGTGCTAATTGTATTAATCAGGTTATAAGGGGGGCCCATAACCAATATGTATTGGACCTCAGACCTGAAAAGACACTAATATATATATAAATAAAAAATGAAGCTGAAGGATAGAAATGCTTCAGAGTTACAGTAAAATAATATTGCTTGGTTGCAAATGTTAAAGTTTTAAAATAGATGTGTGCCAAAGCTGTTATTTCCTGTAAGATTGGGAAATAAGTAAGTACTAGGGCATCATGTCCTAAGTGAACATGTCGCTACCCCCTCTTTTGCTGACAGAGGTGAAACCAATAGCATGTGATGCCTGAGCCATCGTTGTTACTAGGGAAAATTACTTATGAAGTATGATTAACCAAAAACCATGTGACTTGAATAGAACCAATAGAACATTGCTGAAGTATGCAAGTTATCATTGGATTTTAATGAAACAATTGTAATCTAATTGGAAGATGTTCCAACTATGTATGTTTAATAATGAATTGATGATATCATAATCTCAATAAAATGGCCAGTCACTTGTAATTCAGAGCGACTTTGGTTGTCATCTTATCAATTTAGTAAGAGGCCAAAACACTCCCAAGGCCTTGAATATTCAAACTACATTTTTGTGTTTGGTATTTTTTTCCTTGGCCTCCTCTGGAGATAGAGATAAGAACTGAAGGGTATGTAGCCTGATTATGTAGCTATTTAGACCAAACAGGGTTATCCAACAATGATGCACAGATGGGACCATTGTGTGTGGACAGGGCTGTGGGAGCAGACGTGTTGGGAATCATATATATTCTGATGCTGCCTGAAGCCCACCAGGGGAGCTTGTGGTACTGCCTGAGCATTGCCCCAACTGTGGAGACCCCATCCCTTGAAGATGGCAAAGTTGTGTTTTGAGAGTAGGGGATGTGACCTTTAGATACCTGTCTGTGGGTGGAAGTCATGACAGCTCCTGAGGCCCTAAGCAGCACAGGCTGCCTTTGCCTAGGGCTTAGATACGAGTAGTGGAGGCACTGATTGACACTCACTCCTGGAAGGGGCTTTTGATAAATCTCCAGGCCCTCAGGGATACAATGTGGGCAGGCCTATGTTCATGGTACTAAAAGAGGTGCCTCCAGTAATGGAGGCACAACTCCATAAGAACCTCAGTCTTCCATGGAGAGTAATTTGACTCTTGCCTTTCCCCCATCCTCTCTCATATACTCTGTCTTTCACTCTCTCACACAATCTGCATTGCACTCTCTATCTCTCACTCTTTCTCACTATCTCTCACTTTCTTAGTCTCTTTTTTGCTTTTTCTCTATCTAACTACCTCTCTCTCTATCTCCAACTCCAAACTCCTCACTACTCACAAACAAGTGTCATTCCATGTGCAGTGCTATATATAGATGTGCAGTATGGTGGGAACATCCTGTTACTACCACAGTGAAATTTTTACATCATCAGGGATGTTTTCTGGGAAAACTAATGGGGACATCTACTTTAGACATTTTGCAGGCTGTATAATCGGAGTTGGCTACTGCAATGCTTCACATGGAGAGGCCTGTAAAAAAATGTGAATGAGGCATGTGGGGGGACTGGAAAAAAGGTGACTGGTGTGTGTAGATGTATAGAAAGGTTGGGCTGGAATAAAGATGGAGGGAATGTGGAAAAAAATGGATGGAAGGGGTCTAGAAAAAGTAGATGGAGGGAGGGGGGTCTGGAAAAGGTGGGTGAGGTGTGTATGTATATACTGTATGTGTCATGAGAATGGGAAGGAGGACTGTAGGAAGATGCATGGGAAACTGCTGTGGTTGTGGTGTTGGCGGAGGAGGGAGAAGCTAGCCCTAATAATGGGGGAATTCTGCATAAAAAATTGAAAATTTACAGAATTTTTCTTTGTTATTTTGCGCAGAATTGCCCCTGGAGTAATGATTGTGACTATGCTGTAATCAAAATGAAAAAAAAAAAATAAAACTTCTCCCAAGACTGCATCACATATGTGGTTGTATGTGGTTGTCATTGTGGCTAATTGCCAGCTGCCTTGTTTCTGATCTCATTATCTGATCATAAAGGAGTATAATCTGCATGGAGCAGCAGGTGTGGCTTTGGTCATCATGTTGGGCAGGCTGAATGGACCATGTGGGATTTATCTGTCTTCTACTATAAGAACATAAGAATTGCCATATTGGGACAGACCAACGGTTCAAGTCCAGTATCCTGTTTCCAACAGTGGCCAACCAAGGTCCCTAGTACCTAGCTAGATCCCAAATAATAAAACAGATTTTATGCTGCTTATCCTAGTAATAAGAAGTGGAGTTCTCCAAGCCATCTCAATAAATCTCATTGGTGCTGAATATTAGCAATATATGTAAAGCTGATGATGATCATGTTTGGAGTAATTCCATAGCAGGGATCCTGGTAGGAGCCTATTCTATATTTGCACGATATGGTAATTACTTTTTAAAATAAATCACTATCCCTGGGTTTTACTAAATGGCGGTAGAGGTTTCTACTGTGAGCCAATGAGGTAAATGCTCCGACGCTCATGAAATTCCTATGAGCATTGCAGCATTTACCTTGCTGGCCCATGGTAGAAACCTCTATTGCTGTTTAGTAAAAGGAGCTCTATATGTTGTTATTCAAATAGCTGTTGACTCTGTCAATTAGGAGACAAGTGCAAAGTGATGTACATAGGGAAAAGTAATCTTAACTATAGGTATCCTTAATATGAAAAGAATGTTAGAGTCATAGATAATATTTTGTTGTTGTTGTTATTTATTTATTATTTTGAAAAACTTTGCACAAGATAAACTTGCTTAAAGAAACACAGAACATAATTATAAACATCAATTGTGAAGTATTAATTATTATACAAAGAAACACAAATAAAAAGATTATAATCTCTTAGTCCACAAAAACATAGGGGAAGAAACTATAAATGATAGTAGCATGCAACTCAGGTAATATTCAAAAGGAAAGACCTAACATGATCTAGACATCCTGAATAACACAGGCCAACAAAAAATGTTTTTCGTGCTGCCTTGTTTTTTTCTTTTACCTGTTCCTGGGGTTATTTGGGGCACTGATTCAGAAAATTGCATTGGATAGACCACATCAGCTCTAGTTTCTTAGATATGGTTGAATTTATAAATTTTTTTTACTGCTATTTAAAAGATCTCTTCTGCAGAATCCAGAATCACTTTAGTCTTGGAAAAGATAAATTACCAAGAACATCAATGGGTGATTTGTGTAGACTTGAAGATGGTTACTTTTCTTCTTGGTCAACAAGTGGTTACTCAAAGTATCCTTGCTTTTTTATGCCTTTAGGATAGTAGAAACAAACATGAACATTGGGCAAAAAAAGATTGGCCTCCGAGGGAATATATGGTGGTTGGAGAACAAAATATAATTAATAAACCTTTGGTAGCACAAGATAGAATAATACTGACATCACTACACATAAAGCTAGGCCTGATGAAACAATTTGTAAAGGCTTTGAATAAAGATGATTCATGCATTGAATACATAGAGGAGCATGATTAAAAGTGTGCCTAAGTCTGAGGTTGGATATTTTTGTGCAAGACGTCCACAACCCCAGTAGGAAAAATGTCCATTTTCAAAGCTGCCAAAAGTCTTTTATTTTTTAAAATGAGCTACGTATAAGTTTTGGTCCTTAGGACGTTTACCTTTTTTGCCCATTTTCAAAAATAAAAACGTCCATGTGAAAAATGTACAAAAGTAAATTTTGCAGATGTACCCACCAACTACCTTGTCTGATCATGGCAGAGGAATCCCTATCAGCTGAGCCGGTTTCGGGGATTCCTGGTGGCTCAGCTGATGGGCTTTCTCCCTGCCAGGATCAGCTGAGCCACGGAGCCATACACCCCTCCCCCCGACATCCCAAGACCTCCCCAACATTGCCATTTTGAGCCAATCAGGGCCTTCTGCTCCTCCCACTACATCCCAAGATGCATTGGGAGGGGAAAGCCTTGTCATTTGCAGTACGTGGACCTGTTGGCAGGAGGAGGTGGGCTTCCCTCCTACCATTTTCTCATCCAAAGTACGGGGGTCTGGGGATGTGGGCTCAGAAATGTTGGGAGGGATGTTGGGGGGGAGGGGAAAGAGATTTCAAAATGTCAGGTGAGGTCTGGGATGACAGGGGGATGTCGGGGATTTCAGAGGGATGTCGGGGAGGTCCAGGATGACATGGGGATGTCAGGGAGGTCCAGGATGAAAGGGGGATGTCAGATATTTCATGGGGATGTCAGGGGGAGGGGTGTAGGGCTCCATGATTGAGCTGATCCTGGCAGAGGGAAAGCCCACCAGCTGAGCTGCCCGGAACTATTTCAGCTGATGGGGTTTCCTCTGCTGTGATCAGCTTATGGGAAGCCTACAGGTTTTGGGGGTAGGGTTTCGCTCTTTAGGTGGTGGGAGGGGGGTCACATAAGCATATAAGCATTGCCTCTGCCGAGTCAGACCATAGGTCCATCATGCCCAGCAGTCCGCTCCCGCGGCAGCCTCCCAGGTCAATGACCTGTAGTGATCTATTACTCTACTACTCTATTACTTTACAGCCTTTTGTACTGTATAGTAACCCTCTAATTGTACCCCTGAATCCCCTTTTCCTTCAGGAACTCGTCCAATCCCCTTTTGAACCCCAAAGTCGAACTCTGCTCTACCACCTCCTCTGGAAGCGCATTCCAGGTGTCCAGCACCCTCTGTGTGAAGAAGAACTTCCTAGCATTTGTTCTGAACCTACCTCCCTTCTGGGGAGTAAGGGGGTGGGGTTTATGCCTTAAATCCTCCAGTGGTCTTCTTGTCAGTTTGTGCACTTTTGTGGAACTCAGATGCAACTCAAACAGTCATAAGAACATAAGAACATAAGAAGTTGCCTCCGCTGAGGCAGACCAGAGGTCCATTTCGCCCAGCGGTCCGCTCTCATGGTGGCCCATCAATCCCACTGCCTGAACAGTGGTCTCTGACTAATTTTATAAATTACCTCTAATCCTATCCCTATAACCTTAACTCTACTCTTATCTGTACCCCTCAATCCCTTTGTCCTCCAGGTACCTGTCCAGACCTTCTTTGAAGCCCTGTAGCGTGCTTCTGCTTATCACATCCTCCGGTAGCGCTTTCCATGTATCCACCACCCTCTGGGTGAAAAAGAATTTCCTGGCATTTGTTCTAAACCTTTCCCCTCTCAATTTCTCTGAGTGCCCCCTTGTACTTGTGGTTCCCCATAGTTTGAAAAATCTGTCCCTGTCCACTTTTTCTATGCCCTTCATGATCTTGAAGGTTTCTATCATGTCTCCTCTGAGTCTTCGCTTTTCCAGCGAGAAAAGCCCCAGCTTTTTCAGTCTGTCAGTATATGAGAGGTCCCCCATACCCTTATGGTATGGTATTCCATCTCTTATTAGCTTAGTTGCTCTTCTCTGGACTCTCTCAAGTACCGCCATGTCCTTCTTGAGGTATGGCGACCAGTACTGGACACAGTACTCCAGGTGCGGGCGCACCATTGCACGATACAGTGGCAGGATGACTTCCTTCGTCCTGGTCGTGATACCTTTCTTAATGATACCCAACATTCTGTTTGCTTTCCTTGAGGCTGTGGCGCACTGCGCCGACGCCTTCAATGTTGTGTCTACCATCACTCCCAGATCTCTTTTAAGGCTGCTCACCCCTAGCCATGATCCCCCCATCTTGTAAGTGAACATCGGGTTCTTTTTCCCAACATGCATGACCTTGCAATTCCATATGTTGAAGCTCATTTGCCACTTTTTGGCCCACTTTTCCAGCATTGTCAGATCTTTTTGGAGGTCTTCGCAGTCCTCCATGGTTTTGACCCTGCTGTATAGTTTAGTGTCATCCGCAAATTTAATAACCTCACATTTTGTTCCCGCCTCCAGGTCGTTAATAAATATATTGAACAGAAGCGGTCCCAGCACCGACCCCTGTGGAACTCCACTCGTGACCCATTGCCAATCTGAGTAATGGCCCTTTACTCCAACCCTCTGTTTCCTGTCCGCCAGCCAGTTTTTGATCCATCGGTGGACCACCCCTTGCACCCCGTGGTTCCATAGCTTCCTTAGCAGTCTTTTGTGTGGTACCTTGTCGAAGGCTTTTTGGAAGTCAAGGTAAATGATATCTATGGGTTCCCCTTTATCCACCTGGCTGTTTACCCCCTCAAAAAAGTATAATAAGTTCGTGAGGCATGACCTGCCCTTGCAGAAGCCATGCTGGCTCGACTTTAGCTGCCCATTGTTTTCGATGTGTTCCCAGATGCTGTCTTTAATCAGCGCTTCCATCATCTTTCCCGGGACCGAGGTCAAACTCACTGGCCTGTAGTTTCCTGGGTCTCCCCTTGAGCCTTTCTTGAAGATGGGTGTGACATTTGCTATTTTCCAGTCCTCCGGAATCTCTCCAGTTTTTAAGGATAGGTTGCATATCTGTCTAACTACCCTGTGTCTTAAGTTCCCTTTAGAAAAACTTTGATTATGGCTGCAGTATGTCCAGGTTGAATCCTGTCCGATTCCTGCCTATAACACACCTCCCAACACACCCCTGTGATCTCTGGATGTACAGCAGCTTAGAAATGCTGCTACACGCAAGGCAGGATTAATTCTTCGAGGGCCCTTAGGCACCCAAGTACACTGGGCCCCCTGGCCCTGCCCCACCCTACCCCACCCATGCCCCGCCCCTACCCCGCCCATTTATCTGTTTTCTTATTTACTTCTTTATTTCCACTTGTATTTCTTTTTTTTTTTTAATTCAAAACAAACAAAAATTAGCATACCAGTGCACAGTTTTTCTTCTATGCAACCCCCAAACATCTCTGAACAAATTCCCCTTCCTTCCCTTCCCACCTGCTTACCCAGGACTTTAACTCTGAACCCTTTCCATGCATATATGAAAGTGTTCAAATATTTGTAAAGCAGTAATACTATCCGAAATATAAGTCTATATTAATAACCAAGTTTACAACGCCTCTCAACTGCCTCACTCTACATCAGCCAACTGTAACCCATATGTATTTACAACCAAATCTGTAACTCCTCTAGTACGTTCCACTCCATGTATGTTAACTTGCAACAAAACAAAGGCAAGCAGTCCACCAAAGAAGATTGGCAGAAAATAAGGAGATTCAAATCAGGTTAATTCAAGGTGCTCCCAAGAACCATTCCTGATGCATTTTGCCAAACAAGGCTAATCAACGCTAACAAAACACCATGTCTTTCATACAGTATGGAATATGTAATCACAAACTAACCTCTTCCCCTTTTACAAAACTGTAGTATGGATTTTAGCCACGGCCAGCGCTAAAAAATGCTCTACAGTTTTGTAAAAGAGGGGATAAAATAGAAATACGTAGACAAAGTTTAAATCAAACCACCAAGAAGCTGGACTCTGCATACAATGCAACACCATAGAAAAAGCAATGCATGTCCCCTAAAGCAAAAAATAAATAAATAAATATAAATTTTTTTTCTACCTTTGTCTTCTCTGGTTTCTGCTCTCCTCATCTTCTTGTCACTCTCTTCCTTTTATCTTCTGTCCTTCTGTGCCTCTTCCAGAAATTGTCTGCCTCTCCCTTCCATCTCTTCTTCCTCCTCTCCCCATTGGTGTGGCATCCATCATCTTCCCTTCCCTCCTCCAATGGTCTGGCATCTCTCTCCTCTCCTCCCCTTCCCTCTCCTACACCCCCATGGTCGGGCATTTCACTCTCTCCTCTCCCTTCCTCCCACTTCCATCAGCATCTGCCCTCTTTCTCTCCCTCCAACCCAATTCCATCCAGGATCCTTCCGCCTTATGTCTCTCTCCCCTTTCCTTGCACCCCACCAATTCCATCAGCATCTGCCCCCTTTCTTTCACTTCAACCCAATTCCATCCAGTATCCTTCCCCTTATATCTCTCCCCTTCTCCTGCACACCAATTCCATCAGCCCCTTTTTCTCCTTCCACCACCCTTTCATACCACCCTGCCCCCTTCTCTTCCTCCACCACCCTTCCATACCAACCTTCTCACAACCCTTCCAAATCACCCTGCCCTTTCTCTCCCTCCACTACCCTACCATGCTCCTTTCTCTCTCCCCCTCCAAACATTGCAGCTGCCGACTCTGCCCGCTGAGCTTCTTTACCCGAAAGCAGCATTAGAACAGCTGATGGCAACGGGTTACCCCCCGCAGCAACAGCAACGTGGCAGAATCTGTTACAGAAAGGTCCCACGATGACTGCTTCTGCCGGTCCATCCCATTCCGACGTCACTTCTTCCGGAGCAAGTAAGTGACGTTGGAGGGGGATGGACAGGCAGAAGCAGTCATCACAGGACCTTCCTGTAACAGATCCGGCCGTGTTGCCGTTGCTGTGGGGGGGACCTGTTGCTGTTGCTGCGGGGGGGGGGGGGGTCTATTGCCATTGATGCCGGGAGGAGGCCGTTGCTGTTTAAAAAATGGCAAGGTGAGTCGTCCTCCTTCAGCGGGCCCCCTCACAGTTTCGGGCCCTAGGCACGTGCGTACTGGGCCTATTGATTAATCCAGCCCTGTCTGCACTTCCAGAAAGTTGTTTTTGATTATCGGCAATTGGACGTCCCTGCTATTAGGATGTGCAAATGCTGACTTAGGCTGGTTTTTGGGCATTTTAAACTTTTGATTATGAGCCCCATAGCGCATATGTTACCTGGACTTACCATGGAAAAACCGAAGACAGGAATTTTCGATGGTCCACAGATCAGACAACTTATAAATGACCTATATGTCATAGCATCAGTGAATGAAATCAAATGATGTGCCTGGTCTTCATTTGTTCTTGCTGTGAAAAACTTTCCTGGCAACAAGAAGGCATACAACTATACACAATTACTAGAGGATATGCTCTTTCATTTCAACAGGCTTGGCTGTAACAGTCACTTAGATCGCTTTCCAGAGAACCTTGGTGACTTAAGCGAAGAGCAAAATGAAAGATTTCACCAAGACATACAATCAATGGAAGCCAGATACCAAGGAAGATGGGATGCACACATGATGGCAGACTATTATTGGAATCTTATGAAAGATTGTCCTGGCAGATCCCACTCTTGGAAGTCTTACAAAAGGAGCTTTGTGTGTGTCGAATGACTGGAAAGTTTGTATTATAAACTTGTGCTTTTGGTATGAATTAAGTAGATTTTCATGTTGTACACTTTTCTTTTAATTTTAATATGTTTCCTTCATGCTTAAAAGATATTAAACATTAGTGCTGCCCGATTCGCGATTCGAATCGATTCTCTGATTCACTTTGGGTGAATCGATTCAAATCGGTTTGTTATTGCATAAAATTGGACTTACCGATTCGTTGGCCCCTTGCTACTATCGCAGACCTGTTTGGGATTTCCTTCTGCCACCGGAGTCCTTGTTTCGATGTAACTTCCGGTTTTGCAAAAACCGGAAGTTACATCAAAGCAAGGACTCCTGCAGAAGGAAATCCCAAACGGGACTCTGCGTACAGATCGGAGCAGCAATGCTCTCTTCTTCCCGGCAGCAAGGCTCTCTCCTCTCATCCCTGGCCAGGCAAAAGCGGCGGTAGCGAATGCGACTCACTACCCTGCCGCTACTCCGGGTGTCTTCTCTCCATTCGGCCACCCAAGCAGAAAGAGGAAGTTTTCAGTGAGGGCGGGCCGGAGTGGAGAGAAGACATGAGGAGTGCTGGCAGGAGTGGATCGCTACCGCCAGGGCAGACCTCTTACCAAATGCATCCCTCCTGCTGGACTCTCTTTGGGAAAGGTGCGGGGAGTGTGGTGGTGGTGGGGTGTGGGGGTGGTGGAGTGCCATAAAAAAAATAAAAAAGTCAGATGGAGGGTTGGTGGACTGGAGGAGAGATGGGGAGAAGATAGATGGGAGAAATGAACTTGTTGGAGGGGGAGATGGACTTGGGGGAGATCATGGAGAGGGGAGATGAGGGGAAGGATAGAAGAAATAAAGATCTAAAAACAGGAGAGGGAGAGAGATAGTGGACAATGGGATTTAGGGAGGGAAGGAACAGAAAGGAAGAGAAGTTGGACACAAGGGATGGTGTGGAGGGGAGGGATAGATATACTGGATAGGAGGATAGTTGGGAAGAGAAAGGGAGACATGGTGGACCCTGGGGTGGTGGGGAAGGAGAGAGAGATGAAGGATGAAAGGGTAATTCAGAAAAGGTGGACGGAGATGAAAAAAAGGAGAGGTGCCAGACCTCCAGAGGAGGGAAGGGAAACGGAAGGGTGGGACAGAGACAGAAGATGGATGGTTAGCACAGAGAAAGAAGAAAGAAGGAAACCCTGGCAAGCAAGTTATCAGAAGACAACTGGAGCTGGGGACCGATAAGATCTGAATAATGTTCAGACAACAAAAGGTAGAAAAAATAATTTTATTTTCTATTTGTGGTGTTAGACCACGAACATGAGCTAGGGTTTAAGAGAGAGAGGAAAAGTATTTTTGGTTTGTTTATTTTGTTTATACCATAGTGCAAGTGTGGGTAGGAGAGGGCAAAGTGGGTGAAGAGGCTATAAACCCACCAGGATATTTGAAAATAACATCCACTTGGGCAGGAAAATCAAATCGAATCGAAAATCGATTCAATAGGTTGAATCGAATCAATTTTTTTTTTCCTGAATTGGGCAGCACTATTAAACACTACATTAAAATATCCTGATTTTTTAATGGGTGAGCAGAGTGAAGAGTGGTATGAATTTTCATCATAAACTAAATTATTAAAATATCTATTTGATATATCCGACTTATGTGTGTTCCCCACCACAAATGGATAAGAATCTAAAACTAAGTTTTCTAACCCTAATGTAAACCATCCTACCAATAGGAGATAATAGATTACATAATACCTAAACCCATCAGCCATTTTAAAATTTTCACTTTACTTAAAACTTTACTCCCTCTTGCTTCACTGTGCAAAACGCTATGCTAAGAAGTACGCCTTTGGCTAGTGCTTTAGGCAATGTGCCAAATAGCTGTGCCCCCATTAGGAGTGCTGCCTATCAACTGTGGCAGTGTCTGACATCACACAAGAGAGCGGAGCTTAGCCCTCACATCATGCCATTGCCTCTCTAAAATGGAAGTTGAAACTGAGCTGCCGATATCTCCTTGGCAAAGTCCATGAGCACAGTACCTTGGATGTGTCTCATAGCTCCCATGAGTCAAAACCTTGAAACTCATTAAGCCCTCTATCAATCCCCTTTTCCATCTGGGATTAGTAAGAATGTCCCACTTAATTCTGTCATTAACCAGAACCCTCCCAAGGCTGGAAAATTTCACATTGTAACATATAGAACAAATAAGTCCCTTTTACTTAATAGGACTCTAGAAGTTTCTTCATGAATCTCTTCTTTGGAGAGTTATTGTGCCTGATGACAGATAGGCAATGATGATTTATATATATATTTTTCCAACATTTTGTATGCTGGAAAACATAAATAGGGAACCAGCTGGTGAGACAGTAGTAAGTGGGCTGTGTTTCCATAGTGTTCTGGCACATGTAGTTCAATAAAGAGACTTAATTTTTCTTTCTTTCTGAATCCCATCTGCAAAATATGTTCTATTTGTATGTGAAAAAAATAGAATACTGCCATTGACGGATCCCCCCACCCCCAGCTCCCCAAAATTCATCCTACATATATTATGAATCAGCCTTGAGATATTATAGTTTTGACTGGAAATGCCAGCATCACTAAGTCTTCCCCAATATTTCATTGTTCTCTAATGTTGAAATGTTGTAAATACAGTTTCAAATAAATATTCAGGAAATAACTGTTACTTATTTTTATTAATTACTACATCAGTTTAATCTACAATGATCATTTATAATAAATCTAGGTTGTCAACCCCTCATGTGTGGTAGATTATTTTAATGCTTTTTGACTGCAAAATAATCCATGACAATAATGGTCATATGTATAAAGGGGTTCACTTAGGGCTTCTTGTACTAAGGTGAGTTAGGGCATTAATGCGCAGAATAGAGCACGCTGAATTGCCCCGCGCGCTAGACCTTAACACCAGCATTGAGCTGGTATTAGTTCTAGCCATGTAGCGTGCGGTGCGCTAAAAATGCTAGCGCACCTTAGTAAAAGGAGCCCATAGTTTCAGGTTTATGCTTATGGACATTCTGAAAGACCTGACATTGTGTCTTGGATGGGGGGGAAGACAAATAAATAAATTTAGAACTTAAGGCATTCTTTCTCTAGTTGCAGATATTCTAAAGACAGTGCCTCCTCCTCCCCCCCCCCCCCCCCGCCAGTGGTGCGAGGTCTTTTAAATGCATTCTCCCCCACCTCTAGCACCTCTTCTAGTCTTCAGCAGCAGCGGGCAGGACTTCCTACCTGCTGCACTTGCTGGCTGAGGCTGCCTTCTGACATCATTTATTAATCACATGAACAGAAATTGATGTCAGGGGGGAGGGCTGGAGGGGCTAGAACAAGCAGCAGGGAGGAGTTCCTACTCGCTGACATTGAAGACTAGAAGAGGTATGGTGGTGGTGGTGGTGGTGGGGGGAAGAATGCATTTAATATACCCCCTCACATCAAGGGGGGGAGGAGAGATGCCAGTGCCCCCACCAAGATGGCGCCCAGGGCACTCCATCCTCCCACCCCTTACTATGCCACTTGCTAAAGAAAATGTTATGGTGTTCCAAAATAAAAGTCTTGCTGAATAAATTTTCTTCAAAGTAAACTGTCAATGGAAACAGGTATTGAAGCAACTTCACAGCATACAAGTACAGAATGTAAAATAGGATTTTGATCCTTTCTTTCACACACTTCTGGTAATGTTGAGAGAACTTTAAATGTAAAAGAACTACAGTGGATGTTTGAGTTAAACTTGATGTCCCCGAATCAAATTTGAAAATCTGTTTTCGCTCTGGTTGCTGTGCCTTTAACTTTGAGTGGGAGGCCCCCAGGATCACATGGGGTGATGATGCTGAAGGGGTTCCCTATGACAGAATTTGTCCATGGTAAGAGTGCTGTGTTTACTTATAATTCTATATACAACTTTATTATGATTGGTACTCTGCCATGTTTTAATATGAGCTTTTTTTTATATTGTAGTATCCCCAACCTTGATAAAGTATAATGAAACGCATTGGCAAGCAAGGGGAATGAATTGAGAAAGCTAAGTAGTCTTTAATAAACTATTAAAATTAAAGCAAAATAAATTAAATGAATTAGAAATAATGTTTTTGGGACTAATGAGGATTAGGACCGCTGCGAGCTAAGGTGTAAATTACTGACCGGCACTGTTAAATTATTGCAGAGCCGGCACTGAAGTGCATCGCTGGGGCTGGCAGTTAAATTCATATCTGGTGCGCTGCCAATCACACTGGCGGTATAAATTACTGGCCGGTAATGGGATGTGTCGCTGGGGCCGGTCAAAACAGAAATCAAGGTGACATCTTAAAGCCCTGTTTACTTCCCCCTGATGCTGGCCCTGATGCGGGCCGTATAAAATAGCCAGGCAGGCCGGACTTGTGTTTGACACATGTGAATTAGAGCAAAGGTAAGGAATCCTCCTCCCCCTCCCTTTACCCGCACAGCCCCCTTCCCATCCCTCATCCTACCCACCTCTACATGTGGATGGGTCTTTATACTGAATGCCAAAAAAGATAGATGTACTAAGGGCCAAAACATCTAGATAAGTCATTAAAAAAAAGACATTTTGCAGTTGTTAAAATTAACATTTTCTCTATTGGATTTCTGTATGTCTTTCTCAAAACTTCCAAACTCAGACTTAAACGTCCTATTGAAAATTCCCCTCTAGGGCGTGGCTTGACGATCATGAATTCAATTCTTTCTAGAATACAATTCTCCAAAGGCTACTGCCTCTGGAAATGGTGTAATCTGGCTAAATCCACAGGAAAAGAGATTTCTACTTTCTATAAATTATATAGAGACTCACGTTTCCCACCACCCATTGAACTCATGAATAAATGGTCTCAAGAACTTCATATAGATTCTTCCATAGTTGACTGGAACAGATTCTGTTCCAAGGTTAACCGTCATTTGCTGTCTGCCAGTATGTCCCAATCGCTACTATTTCTTGCGTTGCGTGCCATATAGACCCCCTATAAGATGAAAAAGGCTAAACTACTGCCCAATTGTTTGCAATCACAAGGTACATTGTTTGCAATCACAAGGTACATTGTTCTATATGCTTTTCAATTGTACTCGCGTTCAACCCTTTTGGGAACAAATATGGTCTACAATCTGCTCCATTTCCACATGTACTGCTGACTTGTCTTATGAAATTATTATTATGCGTTCTCTGCATCCTTGTTTTTTATTCTGCTCATGTGATCCTAAATTGATAGATATCATGCTCTCAACTGGTATTCAACAGGTACTGCAATTTTGGGAAAAATGCTTCTTCACTCAACAACACCTTTTGGTGGAATTCCATATGTCTGTTCAAGAGATTTGAGCATCATGTTTCTGAGAAACACCATCTGTCCCAATCAAGACTTACTAGTAAAATATGGCAACCCATTGACGTATATCTTCAAACCCTGTAACTGATCCTTATCCTTATAGTATTTTCACAAGGGACACTTGTTCATTGTACATGCATATAAACCTTTGTGAACCACACATGTTAATTACTGTATTTACCTGTTAAAATTAATAAACATATTGAACTAAAAAAAAAAAAAAAAAAAAATTCCCCTCCATGCCTCCATTGTGAATACCCTGAAAACCTGACTGACTGGAGTTCCTGCAGAATGGATTTGGGAGCCAATGCCCTAATCTTTTTCAGTGCAAGCATTAACAACTGTATGCCATATAGGCTTCTTTTTAATATGGGATCCCTGTACCCCTGTTAATGAAATTTGCCCACTGTTGTTGGTTAAGAGCTAATGAATGAATTGGCACAGTGTAACCAATCTCTAAGCTGGTCTCTGCTGATAATATATTTATGTACCAACATGAGTGGCAAACACTCCTGGTGCTTCAGTTACTAAATTTGGATTTTTAACTGTTGCTCATTTCTGCTCTGCAAATATATTTCTTTGCAGAGTCATCCACATATTTTCTAATGTTTATGGGTCATATTACATCCAGAGGCAGATATCTGTATCATGTACTCTACTTCCATATACTGTGGGGCTCATAATCAAAAGAGAAATACATCCAAAAACTGGCCTAAGTCGGTACTTGGATGAACATTTCTCAAATACGTCCAAGTGCCAATACTAAAAATGGGTTTTGGACGTATTTCTAAATGACCTAGGCCTTCATAGTGCCGCTGAATGACCAAAGCTAAAAAGGGCGTTTTGGGAGGAGTGTCGAGGGTGGGAGTTGGGCGGGATGTGGGCCGGCTTAGACTTAGTCGTACAGCATGTATAACCGAAAGTTATACAGCCCACGATCGACGGAACTTGGACGTTGAGACTTAGACCATGTAAAACATGGTCTAAGTCACAAAAACCCACCTAAACTCACCAGATAAGCACTGAAAACATATAATACAGACCCCCACACACTACCCCAGTGATCTCTGACCCCCCCCCCTAAAAATATTAATCACATCTTTAAAATTCAGCCTCCAGACCATCATCACCTGGCCGCCTGGCATAGGAAAGCCTAGTCGTCCAGCACAGAGGCAGCTTAAGTCGTCTTGGGGGTGGGTTAGGGACCCATAGAGAGGAGGACCCATGCCCATAAGTCCCTGTAATCACTGCATTGATACTTAAACATGTGCACTGCCATATACACCCCCAAAACCCTTTTTTACTGGCATATAAGTGGCTCCTGCAGCCATAAGGGCTATTGGGGTGGTAGATAAATGGGTCTAGGGGATTCTGGAGGTGGTTTGGGGAGCTCACCGTAACCTATAAGGGACCTGTAGGGAGGAGAAGACATGGCACCCTTTTTGTGAAGTTCACAGCAGTGCCCTGTAAGGTACCCCACTATTTAGGTGGCATGTCTGGGTGCACAGTCCATCACTTTGCAGACCCCTCCCACGTCCAACAGGGCTTGTTCTAGGCATTTTGGACTTGGACAGAAAGTTGGACAAAAATGTGGTATAAAGGTGGACGATTTAGCGGCTTGGATGACCAGATCGGCAGGACATTTAATTAGACGATTTTCGAAATGAAAAAAAAGTTGGACGTATTTTTTGAAAATGTGTCTTAAGCTGTTTTTTACTTTGGACAACTTGCGAGATGGATGTAAACGGACTTAGACGTCCATTTCGATTATGCCCCTCTGAATGTTTTCTGCTATTCTGTTTTCTGTAATAACTAGTCAGGAGACCAAATAGACATTTGTTTTCTTAACATAAGGAGTTCTATTTGTTGACCTGTATTAAGTGTAAAAGTTACAGCAGAATACATCTATAAAAATTAAGCAGTAAACCAAATGACACTAGACTGTAACAGCTGTCACTGCTAAGAATTGTTGCTAATTGCCTAGCACCAGAAGGGAAGCACTTCCAGAGCTCTGTACTCAAGAATCCCTTGCATAAAATGAATGAAATAGCAAAAGCACGATCTCTACAATAAATCCTGGAAATATATATACTGCTATCATTAAAACATATAATTAACACCTTTAGTAATGGTTTGAACAACTAACTGGACAAATCAGTGGCTGTAAAGTAAACCACACATCTTTCAGTACAGTGGATCAAAGAATCAACCAAGCTATTGACTGTAAATATTTTAGGCTAGATTCCGTAAATGGTGCTACAAAATGGTGCTTATCTATTGTATGTATATGGGCATTCAAGAATGAGAGCCCATTATAGAACAACATTACATACCAATCTTGGTGCCCAGATTTGAGCGCCAGGACTTATGCCTGCTGCAACCAGGTATAATTCCAGGATCCCAATTTGGGTGCACATCTCCTGTGCGCAAATTATAGGAATGACCCTGACCTGCCCATGCATCTGTTATGGCCACAACCCCTTTTGGATGCATACATTGTTATAGAGTTGAGAGAAAAATGTGCACTTAGGGCTCCTTTTACAAAGGTGTGGTAGCGGTTTTAGCACGCGCTTAGTGCGTGCTAAAATGCCACGCACGCTAGCCACTACCACCTCCTTTTAAGCAGGAGATAATTTTTCGGCCAGCATGCACTATAGCACACACTAATCCGGTGCATGCGCTAAAAACGCAAGCACACCTTTGTAAAACGAGCCCTTAGTTCCAAATTGGTTACGTTTAGTGCCAATTATCACCAAGTTATTAGCTCTAATTGGTTGTTTAGCCAATGTAATTGGGTGCACATCTTGGACTGATGCCCAGCGGGGTAAATACAGGTGTATGCAGTTAGGTGCTAGCACATACACCAGACTTAGAGTGAGCAGAAGTGCTTGCATCTAAATGCCATAGATACACATTTATAACACTACAGGTTGTGCATGTTTGAGTCCTGCCCATGCTCTGTCCAGACACTGCCTTTCAGGGTCATAATAAAAAAAAACCAGATGTCCAAAAAGCATCCTAAATCGGCACATAGACGTCCTAATTTCCAGGATGTTCAAGTGCTGATATTCAAAACCGTCTTTCTGTACATCTTGCAAGGTGTTCCAGCCTCTATACGTCCAGAGCACTAGACGGGCATGGTGGAGGCATGTTATGGGCGGGCTTTCGGTGGACTCAAGGGCAGGTTAGACATGGATGTTTTACAATAATCAAACATTTTGCAAGACATCCTGAATGAAACTTATGCATTTGAAACTAGACCTGTTTTAGAATGGTCTAAGTGGCACAAAGGTGCCCAAACCGACCAGATGACCACTGCATACATCAAGGTAAGACATCCCCACTGCTCACTGACCCCTTCCACCATACAAAGATGAGAACAAGAAGATACATACCTGTCTCTAAAACATTAGCATCTGGTATGGGGAAGCATAGTAGAATTGCATACAGGTGTCTTAAGTAGCCTGGTGAGTGAGCTAATGAGCCATAGAGAGGAGAACCCAGGTCCACAAGCCACTCTAACCATTACATTTATGGTAGAACGTGTAAGCCCACCCAGAACCTACTATACTGCTATTTAGGTGCCACCTGCAGTCATAAATACTATTGGGGTGATACACAGGTGTTTTTTTGGGGGGAGGAGGGCTCACCCTAAATTATAAGGTGGTTATGGTGAGGGTTCACAGTGCCCTCTAAGGTGTCCCATTGCTCTGTCAGGATGTCTATGTGGCTAGTCCATTACTATGCTGACCCTATCCAAGTCCAAATGGTCAGGATTAGAACATTTTCAACCTGGATGTTTTTCTGATTGAAAATGGGGTTCAAAGTTTAGACATTCTGGCAGCCTAGACGTCTTGGTGGCCAAGACATCTTAGTAGACAATTTTCAAAAATATATATATTTGGACGTCGAGCAGTTTGCCATTCGAAAATGGCCATTTTTGTACCTCCAACTTTGGACATTCAGTTGGAAACATCCAAGTTGGACTTAGTCTTTTTTTTAAAATGCTTCTTCACGTATGCATATGTAGAAAATGTAAGATATATACCTTTTTTTTTTTTTTTGGCGTAAGTGCTCATGCCTAAATGACAGAGACATACACATTTAACTACCTCTTGGTCAGTATCTATCAAGTGCAATACCGCAAGTGGGATCTGAATGTCTGAAGGCGGGGGTCAGACCTGCTCCCTGCATTCAAGCTGTAGCTCCAAGTGGCTGGGCCGAAAAGCTGCCTTTCAGCCAGTGCCTAGAAGGTGCAATACTGCCGACAGACACCAGAGGGTGCCCGGGAAACGCAGCTGGGCTCTGGAAGTCCAAATGAGGTCAGATGTGCTCCCTGCATCCAAGCTGCAGTTCCAGGAGGTTGGATTGAAGACAAAGTTTGTCCCCTTTTCAGGGGCATCCTGATTTTTGCACTGACAAGGCAGGGAGACAGCATGGGGTGTGTTGTCCACTTAGTTCTGAGACTAGGACGAGTTCCTGGAGCCGGGCTGCGCTCAGAGAGACCTACGTGGCTGCTATGAGAGGGACCCCATCTGTCTCTGGAAGCCCCACAGGGACGGAACTTGCTCCCTGTGGCTGAGTGGAAGTTCTAGGAGGCTAGTCCAAACTTTGAAGGGCTGGACCCTCAAAGTCCAGGAAAGAAGAGTGTAAGACTTGCTTCCTGTGAGCGAGTGGGAGTTCTGGGTGGTCGGGCCCCCGGATGCCCTGACTGAGAGTCAGATTATTCACTCCCTGTGACTGAGCTGAAGTTCCAAGAGGTTGGGCTGAAGAACCCAGGCCTTCCCCTCCCTGGAATGAGAGAGTGGGAGATGGCCTGGAACGCTTGACTTTCTAGGAGATCCTCACCGAGGCCCTATTGCACCCCGGACTACTGAGTCTGGTCCTAAATGATAATGCATTGAGTTCAAAAATGTTTAGCAAATGGCCATTTTTTTAAACAATGGTTTGAAAATGGAGGGGCGTGGCTTTGCGGCACACAAGATGGAGGAGTAACTGCGGCACTCCTCTAACCCGAGCAACAGACAGGAAATGGTCCTTTTCTGTACCGGATTTTTGGATGTCTTTCCTAAAACGGCCAAAATCAGCTTTAGACTTCATGTTGGGAAAGCCTGTTAGACTCTCCACCTCATCCTTCCTGAGTACTCCTTTTACTCCAGGATTATCTAACAGTTCAATTGACTTCCACACAAGCTTTCTGCTTTTAATACATCTGAAAAAGTTTTGCAATGAGTTTTTGCCTCTTCAGCAACCTTCTTTTCAAATTCCCCTTTTGTCTTCTTTATCATGCCTTGTGCTTAGGCTGCTTCCTGTTTTCTTTATTTGGATTGGTTTTCCATTTTTTTTGAAACATGCTCTTTTGGATCTAAAAGCCTCTTTCATCTTACCTTCTAACCATGGCAGCTGATGTTTAGCCTTTTTGTAATATAAGGAATACAACTGGCCTGGGCTTCCAAGATAATATGTTTAAACACTATCCATGTAAAAAAAAAAAACACAGGGAAAAATGTTTTCATATGAGTGAAGGGAAATGGAAAATAGAAAAATAAGCATACAAAATGTTACAATCCCTTTCACAAAGACTTATGTATAATCAAATGGCGTCTCTATATCAAAATTATAAAAAGTGATATATGCTCAAAGACCTGGAGACCACCTGAGAACTAAGCCCCAAACTAAGTTTCACCACCCAATCATCGTATATGTATGTATATTAAGCAATTTTTAATATGAAACTCTAACACTCTTGAATGCTAAAAAAAAAAATAAATAAAGTAAAAATAAACTTATCTTGAGAAAGCTTCAGGGTCCCTACATGGACCACGTTTTGTTTCCTGCTTCAGGGAACTCGAATCAAGATTTAAATGTGCTCACTTTGTAGGTTTGAAGTGTTCAAGTTTTATTAAAATTTGATACAATTTTGGAAACCTTATCATTTTAATTATCTTTTGCATACTCCTCGAGTTGTGGCTGCTGTCCTGGGGAACTCCTATTATTTGTTCCTTGCCCCTCTGAGATCCACCTAGCATCAAGTCTGCTTTCAGTTGAAACTAGACTTTCAGACTACCCCTCTCTTGCCTATTAATGGAAATAGCTCTTTCTTACCGGGTATGACAGCTGCTGGCTTTTTTGCTGATAGGAAGGGAAACATTTATTTTTTACATCAAATCTTTACTGATGAGGGTACCCTATCTACATATTCTAAGTTGCGGGAGGATTATGGTTGGACTGGGTTGGATGTCTTTTCTTATCTTCAACTTAAACATCACGTAACTTCATTGCCTTCTTTGGCATTGCTCCTTAAAGTTTATGACTGTCTGTTGGAGGTTTACTGGTTGGATTCCCAGCTCATGGTACCCTTAAAATAGTTTCGTCATTCCTTGCTGGAATTCTCCCCTGCTTTTGACTATGCCAAAGTGGCCAAGGCTTGGCGTACTGAATTAAAAAATTAAACTAAAGGGTCCTCACATTCAACGCTTCCTGAAATTGCTTCATGGTTTGTTACCTGATATATCTTATTTTGAAATGGGTTACAAGTTTCTTTGCCGACTGTACATAGCACCTTGACGTGCATATAAGGCAATACTTGTCTCTGCCGGCTCTTGCCTGAAGTGTGGTCATCCTAGAGCAGGGGTGTCAAACTCAATCACATAAGGGGCCGAAATCTGAAAAAAAGGCTAAGTTGCGGGCTGAATTTTTTAAAAGATACTTAGGGGTCCTTTTATTACGGATTTAACGTGCACTAAATGTGCACCTTAATAAAAGGACCCCTTAGTCTTAGTAGAAGTATATGATTACAACTTCTCCAACCCCACGCCAGCTCTGTGATGCAAACAAAATAAATAAAAAAGACAAAAGCTGTGCTGTTTCTGAAACACCAGTAGCAGGATTGTTAACTGAACTCAGATAAGTGCATTATTTAATATTGCATAATTATTCACTTACTTTGGGGCAAATGATGAAAAAACTTGTGCTTAACTAATGGTGGGAGCACATGAAATATGTCAAGCTTATTTAATATGATAACTCTAATGCTTTTATATTGACTGATTATATATAATTTTGTTTTGATTTTTGCCTGACTAAATTATAACTTCCTAAGAATATCAGTCCCAAAATACCTTTCCTCAGTTGCAGGTCTGCTTGGGACCTGACTCTGCAGATTCACACCGCATCATTTGTAGGTTCACATGGCCTGCAGAGGATCGCTGGTCAGCAGTAGCAATCCTAGCAAGCCGCCATAGCCTCTGCTGCACATTCCCTCTGGCACGGTCCCGTACGTCAGAGGAGGGGCGGGAACGTGCAGCTGAGGCTACAGCGGCCTGCTAGGATCGTTACTGCCGATCAACGATCCTCTGCAGGATGCTTGAACCTACAGATGATGCGGCGTGAATCTACAAATGATGCAGCGCTTGTACCGGCGGGCCAGCTTTAAGGGAAATTGGAAATTGTCTGGGGGCCAAATTTCAGTACCCCTTGGGCCAGAGTTTGACATGTCTGTCCTAGAGCCAGTCTGTCCCACATGTTCTGGGTCTGTCCTCTGGTACACCAATTATCCCAGGACAAGCAGGCAGCCTATTCTCACATATGGGTGACATCACCCATATGTGAGAATAGCTACCTGCTGTCCCTGGATAACAACTGTTACGGTAAGTAACTGTGCTTTTTGGTCTGCTGTCTTCTCTAGGGTCATAAGAACATAAGAATTGCCGCTGCCTCTCATTCTCCCTACCTTGGAGAGGGTGAGCAACCTGTCTTTATCTACTAAGTCTATTCCATTTAATATATTGAATGTTTCTATCATTTCCCCTCTCAGTCTTCTCTTTTCAAGAGAGAAGAGGCCCAGTTTCTCTAATCTCTCGCTGTACGGCAGCTCCTCCAGCCCCTTAACCATTTTAGTCGCTCTTCTCTGGACTAGTGCTGCCCGATTCAGGAAAAAAAATTTCGATTCGATTCAATTCAGCCTATTGAATTGGTTTTTTGATTCGATTCAATTTAATTTTCCTGCCTAATTGGGTGGGGTTTTTTTTTCAAACAACCCGGTGGGTTTATTTTACAGCCTCTTTACCCCCTTTGCCTTCTCCTAACCACACTGGCGCTGTGGTGTAAACAAAAAAGACTTTTCCTCTCTCTGTTAAATCCTAGCTCACGTTTGCGGTCTAACACCAGCTCTGGCAGGATACACATTTCAAATCTGACATATTGTAATCACAAAACAGAAAATAAAATTAGTTTTGCTACCTTTTGTTGTCTGGTCATTATTCATATTTTGTTGGTCTCTGGCTCTGGTTGACTTCTAATAACTTGCTTGCCAGGTCTCCTTCTTTCTTCTTTCTCCCTGCTAACCATCCATCTTCCATCTCTGTCCTCCCCTTCCGTTTCTCTTCCCTCCCCAGGAGGTCTGACATCTTTCCTTTTTTTCGTCTCCCTCCACAGATCCACCTTTTCTTAACTACCCTTTCATCCAGCATCTCTCCTTCCTTCCCCACCACCCCAGGGTCCACCATCTCTCCCTTTCTTTGCCCAACTACCCTCCTATCCAGTATCTCTACCCCCCCTCCACACCATCCCTTGCGTCCAACTTCCCTCCCTTTCTGTTCCTTCCCTCCCTAAATCCCATTGTCCATCATCTCTCTCCCTCTCCTCTATTTTCAGACCCATTTCTTCCTCCCCAAAGTCCGGCATATGCACATCTCTTTGAACCCCCTTCCCTCCCTCCATGTACTTCTATACCAGGGCCCCCCTCCCCTGAAGGTCTGTCCCCTCCTGAAGGCCTGCACCCCACCCCTAAAGGCCTGTGCCACCATCCCTGAAGGCCTGTTTCCCTCTTGAAGGCTTGCCCCCCCCTTTAAGGTCTGAATCCCACCCCTGAAGGCCTGCCTGTCCCCCCTAAAAGCCTGTCCCCCCCCTTGAAGGCCTATCCCACCCCTGAAGGCCTGCCTGTCCTCCCTGAAGGCCTGTCCCCCCCTTGAAGACCTGTCCCCCCCCTTTGAAGTTCTGCCTCCCCCCTTGAAGGCTTGTCCCCCCCTTGAAGGCCTATCCCACCCCTGAAGGCCTGCCTGTCCCCCCTAAAGGCCTGTCCCCCCCCTTGAAGACCTGTCCCTCCCCTTTGAAGGCCTGCCTGCCTGTCCCCCTGAAGGCCTTCCTGCCTGTCCCACCCCGAAGGACTGCTCACTCCCCTCCCCCGGGCGTCCGGCTTCCACCCCCTGGCCTTCCGCTTCCCCCCTGGTCTCCCCGCACTGTTTACCTTCCAGGAACAGCCTGCAAACAAAATTGCGGTGCTAGCGTCAGAGGAGGGGCGGGACCGCGACAGCTTGGCTTGATTATTGAAACACTATTTATCTCCTTGTAATGTTTATGGGATTTGTTCAATTGCTTGGCTTCTTTTGAGAATAGTTTGAGATTGTATTTTCTTAAAAATGTAATAAAAATGATTTAAACAAAAATTTGATATACCGCCAATCAGAATACAAGGCGGTTTACAAAGATAAAATAGGGTAACATACTAATACATAAAAGATGAGTAACAATACATAAAAGATGAGTAACAATAGATAATAATAAATCACAAACAGGAATGAAATGGTCAGAAGAGGGCAAAACTACAATATTTTAAAAGAAAAGAAGGTAGAAGGGCAGAACAAAAGGGGAGGGAAAACAAACAGCTTATAATAAAGCAAGATTAAAATGCATCTAAAAAGAATTAAACAATCTTAAAAGGTCGATTAAAGTCCAAAGGTATCTTTAAACAAAAAGGTTTTTAAATTAATCTTGAAGGAGTTTAGAGATATCTCCTCTCTTAGGAAATTGGGTACAAAATTCCAAAGAGTGGGGGCTGTTACAGAAAAGATACTAGATCGCATCATATTAATATATTTCTGTGAAGGAATTGAGAGAAAGTTTTGGGTAACTAACCGAAGAGAGCGTTGAGGAGAGTAAGGAATTAGGAGACTATTAATGAAATCCGGTTGGCCACTGATTCTAGTTTTGGAGAGTAAGTAACATTATCTTGTATACTATTCGGTGTTCTACTGGTAACTAGTGAGTGTTAATCAACAGGGGAGTGACATGGTCAAATTTTCGTTTGTCGGTAATAATTTTTATTGAAGCATTCTGAATTATTTGTAACCTTCTAATTTCTTTTTTGTTTATTCTTATACTGTACTGTATATAGGGCGTTGCTGTAGTCAATATTAGAGATTACAAGCAAATGAACTAGAATGTTTAGTGATGAGGAGTCTAATAATTTTGAAAGTGAATATATCATTCATACACGGTGGAAGCATTTTTGGGGATTGAACTGATTTGGTCATGAAAAGACAATTTACCATCCAAGATAATACCCAATAACTTAATAGTTGGGACTGTTAGAATTGGGGTGGATTCAAGTTCAATGGGGCTGGATAGTGATAGATCATCCCTACGAGGAAAGATTATTGTTTTTGATTTATTGACATTGAGAGATAACATGTTCATGTTCAGCCAATTGATTATTTTTTCCAGTTTCTGGTTAATAACCCACATATCATCTGGATTATCGAGGTCAATAGGATGTATCAGTTGGATATCATTGGCATATGCAAAAATGTTAAAACCTATGGAGCCAAGAAGATATTGCATAGAAGAGGAGAGAATATAGAACCTTGTGGAATGCCATATTAAATAGAAAAGGAGTCAGAGTCAGAGGATGATTCATTGAATATAACCTTGGATGAGCGATCATTGAAGAAAGAGGAAAACCAGTCAAGAACTTGATTTGTTATGCCAATTTCTTGAAGATGATGTAAAAAAAGTTGATGGTCTATGGTTTCAAACGCAGCAGACAAATCCAGAGAGATGAGTAGAACTGAATTATGATGATCGAGGTGGCGGATAATGTTTGTAGTCAGACCTATAAGTTATAACCTGTTTGGTTGGAGTGAAATACGTTGGTTTTCTCTATGAAACTTGAGATTTGATTAAATCAATATCAAGGGGAAGTAAACAGACAACTCACAGACATCCAAAATTATATTCCCTTGGAAAGGGATCCCATTCACAATCTAAAATCCGTAATAAAAGAGCTAGTGGATGGGAGAGGTGATATCACCAAACAGGAAAGAATGTTTCTCATCAATGAACATCCCAGGGTGCCTGTTTTTTATATAGCACCAAAGATTCACAAATCTGTGCTCAATGCCCCGGGCAGACCTATGGTGTCCTTGAGAGGCATGATATTGGAACCTCCTTCTCGGTTTATTGATTATTTCTTGCAACCCTTTGTAAAAAAAAGCTCGCTCCTATACAAAAGATACTACACATTTTATACAATATACTTCCTATATTTTAAGTTCTTGTAAACCGTGCCGAGTTCCACATCCGTGGAGATGATGCGGTATATAAACTTAAGGTTTAGTTTAGTTTAGTTTAGTAAAATTCAAGCTGTATCTAGAGTCGGCTCCTCCGATATACTAGTTTCCCTTGATGTAGTTGCTCTATACAGCAATATCCCTCAAACTCAAGCTTTACAAGTGGTTAATCAAATACTGCAACAACGGGGGACCCCATGCAGAATCCCCACCAAGTTTATTATGGCCTTGACTGAATTGGTCCTCACACGGAATTATTTTCAGTTTGAAGGCAAATTTTACCAACAGTGCCAAGGGGTCGCCATGGGTATGGTGGCGGCCCCTAGCATCGCCAATCTTTACATGACTAAGTTTGAGAAACATTTTCTTTATACATCTCCATTTTTTCAGTATGTAAAAATGAGGTCAAGGTTCATTGATGACATTTTTTGTATATGGTCAGGGTCTGAATCGGAACTCCAATCATTTTTTTTGAATGGTTGAACACCCGGGATAGCCATGTACAGTTCACTAACACTTGGGATTACAATAAGGTGACTTTTTTGGATTCAGAAATGTCTAAGTTAGGCACTACCTTAAGCACAAAGGTTCATCATAAACCCACGGAAAAAAATAACTATTTAAAATATTCTAGTTGCCATCCTCCAAATTTGAAGAAGGCCCTACCCATAGGGCAATTCTTAAGAATACGTCGCATTTGTGCCTCCTTGGAAGACTTCTATAGGGAAGCACAGCTGCTCACAGATAAACTGGCGGGTTACCCCAGGCAAGTTATTCATAAAGCCTTTTTATGGGTTAAATATGCTAACAGGGAATTATTGCTGAGTGAGACAACCAGAGAAAGCACCAGAAAACAAGTGTGTGTCCTGTCATATTCAGTTCAAGCACATAAAATAGCAGCTAATATACACAGGCATTGGCATGTGTTGCAGCTGCATGATGTTTTTCAAGAACAACCTTGCATAGCTTACACAAGAGGAAAAAACTTATCAGATAGACTAACAAGAGCAAATTTTCCAAATCGGTCAGCTAAGGAAGGAACAACCAGAGAGGGCCACAAAGCTTGTGGTCATTGTATATCTTGCAGCCAAACTGTAGTAGGTGGACCCATCCTTTAACTAAACATGTGTACATCCTGAGGACTAACACCTCCTGTGACTCCACACATGTAGTGTATAAAATTCAATGTGAATGTGGACTCCTATATGTAGGGAGTACAACTAGAGCCATAAGAACACAAATTAATGAGCAACGTAGCTGCCTTAAACTTAAACACCAGAATGCTCCAATGGTGGCCCATAGTGTTGCAACTGGTCACACATTCATTAACATGAAGTGGAGTATCCTTGAACAAATATCATCTACTTTTCAAGGCAACAGAAAATCTTTTCTGTTAGCCAGAGAACAGTTCTGGATACGTACTTTGAGAACATTTGAGCCACATGACATGAATGAAACTGTGGAGTGGCTCACAGTAGAAAATTGCAGGTAAAGAGAGAGGAGCTTCTCTGCTCCCTCAGTTTGCAGCTCTGAGGTGCTCATTCGTTGGAGAGAGAAGGGATGGAGTGCTTATTGGCTTCCTTCTGATTATAAATGCACGTTTGATTCTAGCCCTGTAATAGCTGTGGAGAAAAGACAAGCAGATTTTCATAAGCAGTGGGATATGCTCCTGACATTGCCCCTGAGGAAGAGAACGAAACAGGGGACTCTGTAGGGAATTCGGTTGAGGCACCTCCCTAAAGAGAGAGCTTTGACTCCATGAGGACTTTTGAAAGCTAAGTTTTTCTGTATATCACATTCTATGAAGAAAACTGCTGTATACTGAAGAACTGTTAGATTTAAACATTTTCACTGATATATTATTGATTTACTTGATTCCAAACTTGCACTTGGCACTTTACTATTTATTGATTGTTTTACATATGAAAGACACTTTGATATTTAAAAGGTTCACAGGGAGCCTGAAGGTGATGCTTGTGGGTATAATCCTGTAGGGCGCTTTCTGCGCTCATGCGCTAAGGATACACCCAGGTGAACTCAGTTGGAGCCTTTTCTCCCAGGAAGTTCCCAGGACTGATTAGTCTCCCTTTGTTAACCATTCTATAAATTTAATTCTTCTCAATTATTTTGAATTGAGAAGAAAAAAAAAAAAAAAATTTAAATTGAAACAGGTTGGGCAGACTGGATGGACCATTCGGGTCTTTATCTGCCGTCATCTACTATGTTACTATGAATAAAGTGAGGGCTGGTGCATAGTTGGAATACAAGGTACTGAAGCAGGTCTGTGTGAGTGTACTATATTTGAAATTGACCCCTTCATATTCATATAGAACTTTAGGCTTTGGGATATTTTTATAAAAATTAAAATAACATTGGAAAGTGTTAAGAGTCCATGACTGGTTTTCTTTTTTTTTTTTGTCAAAGTTTGTTTATTGAAGTTTTTCAGAATTACAAAGTATGGATAATCAAGTCAATAGCATAGAAAGCTCGAGATATACATATGGATTGAACAAATGAGATAACAGTAAATAAACATGGACATAAATCAACAGGAAAGAACTCTGAACTATAACAACAGTACATCTCCTAACAAAGATGGTATCCAGAGAGAGCAAGAATAAATCAAAATAAAATAAAGTAAGAAAATAAAATATGTTAAGGTGCAATAAGTAAAGATAATACTAGACAACAAAATAATATGAGAAAAAACAATGCAATTCAAAGTAAAATATATAGAGAGGGGAGAGAAAGGTGGAAGCAATCAAGTCAAGGAGTGTTAAATTGCAAGTATAATTTCAGTGAGTTCCATTTAGTTGAAAGTGGAGAAATCTATTGGAAGATTTGGCCAAATACGCTTCAGTCCTATAGGTAGGGCATACAAGGTTCCACCATTGGGAATAGGAAGCTTTGGACAAATCTTTCCAGGAGGATAAAATAATTTTTAAAGCTAGGGAAATCAAAAGGTCTAGGAGAAAATGATCAGAGTCAGAAACCACATCAACCAATGCAAAAGATTTCAGTAGAAGCATCTGATAAGTTAGAGGGACATTGATATGGAAGATAGAGCAGACTGTGCCCCAAATGGAAGTCCAGAAGGAACTAATTGCAGGGCAAGAATAGAGAAGATGTTTCAGAGTGCCCGTATCAGAGCAACATGTCCAGCAATTTTTGGAGAAAGAAGGGTTGATTCTATGGGACTTTATAGGGGTCCATGGGGCTCTATGGAGTAAAAAGAACAGTTATTGGAGAATTGAGGCCGATCGGGAGGTATGGAAAGTAGATCTAAAAACGCAGAACCAAGCCTCTTCAGGAATCATCCTCTCCAAATCAACTTCCCATGAATATTGTAGCGAAGATAGTGGAGAAGGCAAAAGTGATTTGAGGAGTTTGTAAAAGTGGGAAGCTGTGTGGCCCAGTGCTACATATTGTTGGGAGATAATGAAAATAGTAGGGGTGAACATAAGAACATAAGAAGTTGCCACCACTGGGTCAGACCAGAGGTTCATCGCGCCCAGCGGTCCGTTCCCGCGGCGGCCCATCAGGTCTATGACCTGTGAAGCGGTTCCTGACCATTTCTGTAACCTACCTCTACATCTATCTGTAACCTGTGGAGGAAGATTCTACTGAGATTAGGCCTGACTTTTTAACCGAGGATTTTAATTGTAACCACCTATAAAAGTTCGAATCAGCGATTGAAAAGGAGCCCATCAATTCTTGGAAAGTGAGAAAAGTCCCATCTGGGTGACAGATAGACCCAATATCCCAGATGTGGTGATCGTACCAATAGGGCCAAGAGATGGGTTTTCCATCAATCCGAAGGTGCTTATTAAACCACAGGGGGCAAAATGCAGATTTCTTTTAAGTATTATATGATTGTTTATATTAGGAGCAAAAATTTGAAAGAGGTCCTATGTAGATCAGATGTTTGGACAATTAAATCAGAGCCACACGTGGGGCATAAACAATGTAGCCAATGTGTGAAATGTGGAATCAGAATTGAAGGTGACCAGTGGAAGGATTCTAAAATGGAGAATGAAATTCATTTTTGCTATGCCACCACATGCACTGCTGTTAAATGCCATCTATTTATCTGCCCTTGTAATTTATATTGTATTGGACATACCTCCTGAGCATTTAAAACAAGAATGATTTAGATAGAACAAACATTGCATCTTAAAATAAAAAGTGGAAGAACATATGGTATGCCATTGCATCTCCAAGCAGAACACATTTATGGATTTCAAATACTGTATATAGTTATGGACCACATCCACAATTTGGTGACGAGTCAAAACCGCGCGAGACAATCACGCACAATGCGCTTTCATCTGTGTCCCACAATGATTTGTAAAGGCAATGGCAGGCATTTACAAAGGTGTATTGCCAAGCAGTGCATGCTAAATGCTGAGCTGCCCATAGGAATAGAATGGGCAGCTTGGCTTTTAGTGTATGCTGCTTGGCAGTGGATCTTTGTAAAAGGACATGAATGTTAGACAAATTCTCTGTAGAAAAGAACAAAAGTGAATATTTCAATTGCATTCAATTGAACCCTGTGGTTGAACACACACATAGAATAGGCTGCATTTTATGATCTGAGATTTTGCAGCAGAGAGGATTGTCATTAAAATTATATGTTGTTGGAAGTTGCTGATTCGTTCATTCAATGTCAGCATTTTCATTTCAGGATCTATCACCTTGAGCCCGTTTATCTTTGTTTGAAATTGTATAACACAGCTGTGCAAAACAAGGGACCCTTGTCTGGAAAATTTTGAAGATGCATCTCAGATAAGCTAAGAATAAAACAATAAAGAAGAAAGCCAGTATCAAAGAGATAAGTCACAATATAATCCAAAGCAGTCCATAATATGGAAGGAGAAAACAAGGCACAATTTTAAGAAATAAAAAAAAATCTCAAAAGCACTAGAACAAAGTAAGCTTTAAATTCTATCAGGGTGTATGTGTACTAATCAGCAAAACAGGGGTCTCATAGAACTATTCTTGGAAAACAAAATACTCGTAGGTGAGCTGGATCATAAAAAATATATATAGAAAAATCCACTTTAATAATACTGTATATGTACATTGAAAATTTAAACAAAATAAACCCCCTATCATAAATGCTAAAAATTGTTTGTGTCTCTTACACGTTGTTAGAACATCTGGAAAAACTCTAATAGAATAATTCAAGAATTTATCACCTCTGTGATGGAAAAATAACTACTACTTCTTGTACAATCCCACTTTATTCCGGGAACAGTGGGTTATTTCTGTCTACCCACCAGGATTTATAGGATTAAGTCTCAAAACTTCAGAGGCTTTAACCTCTCCTCCCATACCTCATCATTGTGCATGTTCCTCAGCTTACCAGTTCTTCTTCCTACAAGCCAGGCTGTAGGAGGGAGCTTATCTTTTCTGAATGTGTTTAATTTTGTGGTATTTCAGTATTTTTTGTTCGCTGCTCTTGCCCTCATGCTATGGAGGTTCCTTGCGGGGACATTCTTGATTGCGGGAGATCGCAGACTGTTGGAAGTCTGCTTCTGGGGAGTTCCCTGCTTGGCAGTAAGCACCTGGACAGCCTGCACATTAGATCAGGTCTCAGGAACCATTCCCTTGGGAGCTTGCTCACGCCAGGTTCGTCCGCTAGAGGGTGGAGCACAGGCTGAGCTGTTCCATGGAACCACGACCAGGATCAGAGCCAGACTGCATTCCTCCGCCAGGCATCTACACAGAATGTCGAAGAGTGACAGGTCTCTGGCCTTGGAAGTCAGGCCAGTGAGGCAGTCAGAAAAGTTGAAATCCAGATTTCCAGTTCCTTGAGGCAGTGGATCTCCCTGGGAGCTGTTTCAGCTCTGTCTGCAGTGTTTTCCCATTCAGCACATGTCATAGTGAATAAAGGCTGACAGCCTAAATCAGGGGGTTTTGGATGGTTTCCCTGCATGCCCTACCCCTCACCACCTCTAAAATCCCAAAATCGCCATTTTTTTAGGGATCTTGTGATTTTCCTAGGCTATTTGTAGTTAAAATCGGCAACAACGGTGGCCATCTTAGATTTTTTCCCGATATGAATTTAGTTATTTTTCATAATTCTCAGCTTCATTTTTCCAAGAAAACCTCATAGATGGCCTCCCCAGAGCAGGATGAGATGGATTCATGCCTCATTTGTGGTGGATGGCTGTCAGATACGCAGCTGTGTCCCACATTCGTTGCGGCTTGCTAGGAGGGGTGATGTTTGCCCAGATGCAGTACATTTGGCCTCTAGGGAGAGTCTTCAAGTGCCTTCTGCCCTGACACCTGAGAAAATGGTCAGAGGGCTTTGGGGGAGTGCGCTGATGAAGTTTTGGTAAAATGCAAGTGTGTCTCTAGCGATAAACCTCATAAATCTTCCAAACATTCCAAATCTGAGGTGCAGAGGTCGGCTCCCACCGTGGAGGATAGGTTTCCCCCGGAATTTGCGAATATGTTTTATCAGACATACTTAGTTTAAAAAGTCTCTGCCTTTTTCCCTTCCACCAGCCTCTGTGCCAGGCTCAGGGACCCTGCTCCGGTGGACCAAGGTCTTTTCTCTTGTCTTCCTTCAGGGGTACTGGCGAGTAAGACGGCTGTGCCCACAGTTGCAACAGACACCCTTTCCATCCCTCTGCTTTTGCAGGGCAACACTATGGCAGTCACGGATGTGCTGAATTTGGTAGATCTCCATGATCAGGACCTCTGCGGAAACTGTGATTTGGGGGAGGACTCCTCTGTGCGCAGATTTTTCAAACCCGCACACCTTGTTAATTTAATCTCTGTGGGAATTGAAACTGCAGATGGAAGAGCTGGCCACTGTTGAATGTTCCCTCATGAATAACCACAGGCCACAATCTGCCTCTTTTCCTGATCATCCTGACCTTGTTCAGATTCTTACAGATATCTGGGAACTCTTGAGGGCTCTTGGAAATGTGCTTAAGTCATGGTTTGGCTTATCCCATGGTGGATGGCTTTAACAAGCGCTTTACTTCCCCGAGGGTGGATTCTTCGGTGGTGCAGGTCACCAAGCACACACGTCTCCCCAGTTATGGGGGGTGGGGTGGGGTGGGGGGTGTCCTGAAGGATGTCCATGACCAATGCGTGGATTTTGTCCTTAAGCATCTGTTTGATTCAGCTGCGACTGGTGTTAAGCCGGTGTCGGCCTCTTCTTTTGTGGCTTGGGCGTGCCATTCCAAGCTGTGCCATGATCCTGACACTTTGGTGCTTCGTGATTTGCATTTTCTCATTTCCAGAGTAGATTACATGGCTAATGCCTTGTATGACATCTTGAAAGTTTTCATAGCTTGGAGCCTATTCCATTTCAGCTTGCAGAATGCTCTGGATCCGGCAGTGGTCTGGTGATTCATCTTCTAAAGCAATATTGAGCCAGTTGCTCTTTAAGGGAGAGTTCCTGTTCAGCCAGGGTCTGGATGGCCTTATGGTCAGTGTTTAGGATCATAGACCTAAGGCATTGCCTGGGAGCAGGTCCTGCCCTTCTGGGGATTCCAGGCATTCTCATTTTTGTCCCTTCCAGTGCTCTTGTCCACGTAAACAACGGTCCTCTTCAACTGCCAGACCGCACTTCAGCAGGTCTTTCCATCAGCAATCTCTGGCAAGTCTGCCGGCAGCTTCCACAAAGAAACAGTTAGAAAACATAGAAAAAAAACATAGAAAGATGACGGCAGAAAAAGGCTATAGCCCATCAAGTCTGCCCACTCTACTGTCCCACCCCATTAAGTCAGAGTGCTACTCGACCTACGTAGAGATCCCACGTGGATGTCCCATTTATTCTTAAAGTCGAGCACGCTAGTGGCCTTGATCACCTGCACTGGTAGTTTGTTCCAGTGATCCACCACCCTTTCTGTAAAGAAGTACTTCCTGGTGTCACCACCAAATCTCCCTCCTCTGAGTTTGAGCGGGTGCCCTCTTGTGACTGAAGGTCCATTAGGAAAGAATATGTCGTTTTCCACCTCGACACGACCTGTGACGTACTTAAATGTCTCAATCATGTCACCCCCTCTCCCTGCGCTCCTCCAGAGAGTAGAGCTGCAACTTGCCCAGTCTTTCCCTCGTATGAGAGACCCTTGAGTCCGGAGACCATCCTAGTGGCCATTCGCTGGACTGACTCAGCTCGAAGTATATCTTTATGGTAATGTGGCCTCCAGAATTGCACACAGCACACAGTTCTGACACCAGACCAATATCTTCTCCTTTGCGCATCGGGGGGCAGTTGTTGGCCTTTCTGACAGAATGGCATGCCATCACCTCTAACTGCTAGATTCTGGAAGTTCTCAGAGAGGATTACAAATTAGAGTTTCACTGTTTTCTGACCTGCAGGCCGCCCCGATAAGGTGGTTCGGGTGAAGGCCACAGTCCGAAGACTTTTGGAAATTGCGGCCATTAAACCCATGCCAGAATGAGACTCAGGCTCTGGGAGATACTTGATGTAATTCATCATTCCAAAAAAAGGATCTAATGATTGGAGACCAATTCTGGACCTCAAGGTGGTCAATGCAGTACTGAAAGTTCTTCGCTTCTGCATGGAAACGGTGCACTCAGTGATAGCATCGGTGGCATCGGGGGAGTTTCTAGCCTCCCTGGATCTGACGAAGTTGTATCTCCACATTCCTATTTTCCTGGACCACCGGAAGTATCTGCAGTTCCATGTTCTGGGGCAACATTTCCAGTATGTGGCACTGCCCTTTGGATTGGCGATGGCACCCCAGACTTTCACCAAAGTGATGGTGGTGGTGGCAGCCCAACTCCAGACCCTGAGTGTCCTGGTTCATCCATATCGGGACCATAGGTTGATTAGAGCTCCCTCGCTGTCCGAGGGGACGTCAGGCTTTCCATCAAGTGGTACAGTTGCTATAATGCCTGGGCTGGATGATCAACTTCAGGAATAATCACCTCGAGCCCATTCAGGATTTGGAGTACCTGGGAGTTTGATTTAATGCAGGCCAGAACAAAGTGTTTCTGTCCGTGTACCATCAGGAAAAGCTACAACAGGTTATTAGGGACCTTCTGACCATTCCAGTCCTGACGGCATGGCAGTACCTCCAGGGTCTCCAAGGTGGCAATGATTGATATGGTCCCTTGGGCCAGGGCCTGTCTGTGTCCACTGCAGGAGGTTCTATTTTTGCACTGGAATCCACAGTGAGACTCGTTACATGCACTCCTGCCCTGGACAACTGTGGTACGCAACAGCCTAGCATGGTAGTTACGCCATCTCTCGCTGTCCTGGGGACTTCCCCTCTGGATCTCGGATGGGTTATCCTGTCTACGGATTCGAGTCTCAAAGGTTGGGGAGTAGTGTGCATGACTGTTCAGGGCCTGTGTGCGCCCTCAGAACACAAGTGGTCGATCAGTCACCTGGAACTGTGGGCAATTCGGCTGGCCCTTCTCCACTTTGAGGGTCATTTCCATCATTGAGCCATCCATGTATTCTCAGACAATGCCACGGCGGTGGCTTATTTCGATCGACAGGGGGACATGAAGAATCCCTCTCTGAGCATGGAGGCTCATCTTCTCTTCTGGTGGGCAGAGAGGCATTTTGTGGTTCTCTCAGTGGCACATATGACAGGAGTGTACAACATTCAAGCAGACATTCTCAGTGGGCAGATGCTAGACCATGGAGAGTGGTCCCTGTCCAAAGAGCATTTGAGTGCATAGTAGATCAGTGGGGGTGCCCCACATTTAACCTCATGGCGACTGCAGCCAACAAGAAAGCCAATTAATTCTTCAAGTCATCATTGCGAGGCCGGCAACAAACGCCTGGATTCTCTGGTTCAGCCCTGGCCATGGGAGGGTCTACTCTATGTTTTTCCTTTGTGGCCCAAGATAGGGCATCTGTTGAGGTGGATCGTGGCCCACAAAGGTCCGGTGATTCTGGTTGCTCCTGATTGACCTGGTTTGGTTCCAGCAGGATCGGGGGCTCCAGTTGCCTTGCCATTCTTACCTTCTATCTCAGGGTCCAATTGTGATGCAGGATTCAGACCGCTTTGGTCTTATAGCATGGCTCTTGAGCACGAGGCCTTGACTAGCTGAGGCTACTCTTTGGCGGTGATTGCCATGATGCTTCACAGCAAATGGAAGTCCACAGTGGTAGCCTATGCAAAGGCTTGGAAGTGTTACCAGGCTTGGTGCACCCTGAGACAGGTGGACCCATCTCTTCCATCGATTCCTCGGGTCCTGGAGTTTCTGCAGGATGGCCTGAAGAAAGGTCTAGTGGCAGCTTTGCTCCGAGTACAAACTGCCTGTCTTTCGTGTATGGGCCCTCCTTCCCTGAGGGGCTCATTGGCAGTTTATCTGTATGTGGTGCATTTTCTGTGGGGCGCTTTGTAACTAAGGCCTTCCTTGCACCTTCCCTGTCTGACCCAGAATCTTAATCTGGTTCTTCACTCTCTGGCTCGTCCTTCATATGAGTCTTTGGAGCAGGCATCTCTGATAGATCTAACAATCAAAACTGTCTTTCTGGTGGCTATTACCTTCGCCCGCAGAGTTTTGGAGTTTCAGGCTTTCTCAAGTAGGGATCCTTTTCTGCATATTACGGATTCCACTGTGATGCTGCATACTGTTACTTCTTTTCTTCCAAAAGTGGTTTCTGCCTTCCATGTGAATCAGGAAGTCTAGCTTCCTGCTTTTACTTCCTCTGGTTCGAAGGAGCAGGACCTGATGTTGCAATCCTTGGACATGCGCAGATTTTTATTGTGGTATCTGGAGGTCACCGAGTTTCGCCTCTCTGACCACCTGTTTGTTCTGGAGGGTCCTGCCCTCAGAGGTAGGCCTGCTTCTTTGGCTACCATTTTCAGGTGGATTTGCATGGCCATTTACCATCCAGGTACTTTAGTTAGATTGTGAGCCTTCGGGACAGTAAGGGAATTTTTCAAGTACCTTTCTTATTTCTAATCTTAATGTATATTTTCTGTAAACCGCTTAGAACCTAACGGATGTAGCGGTATATAAGAAATAAATTACATTACATTACATTACATTTCTGCGGCTTACGTGGTGGCCAGAAAGAAGCCCCTCCTCGCAGTGTGGGTTCATTCAACCAGAAATGTTTCGTCCTCTTGGGGAGAGTCATCAGCTGTTTCTCTGGATGAGATTTGCAGGGCCACTACCTGTATACCTTGCATACATTCACCATGTTTTACAGGATCGATGTGGCGGCCAAGCAGGATGCTGCTTTTGGTGCCTCTGCTTTGGCAGCGGGCTCATAGGACCCACCCTGAATTTTCGGGACTGCTCTGTTACATCCCACTGGTCCCGGCATAAAGTGGGATTGTACGAGAACGAAAGATTAGGTTCTTACCTTTGCTAATCTTCTTTCTTGTAAATCCACACTTTTTTCCCGGGAACCCGCCCTATACTGGCCGATTTGCTGATTGTCTGCCTTTACAAGTACTGGTAAGCTGTATTTCTGTTTCTTGACCAGCCTTTATAAGAGTGCCATAAGATTGGGTTTCCTCCACTGGATTCGGGGACTTTACACTGCGACGCAGGCACGTCTTATCATTTATCAATGATAAGACGGTTTATCAACTACTTTTCCGCTTTGTAGGGGGACACACCAGGGATGCCTCCCTCTCGCCCTTACTGTTTGTCCTAGCCATTAAACTGTTAGCCATTAAAATTTTTACCAGCCCTGCGCTATGAGGTATCCACATAGGGAACACGGAGTGTCATATTACCTTGTTTGTGGATGATATCTTGCTCTTTTTGAACCAGGCCCCTCGTCACCTACCGGTGGCATTGCGTCTGGTGGCTAAGTTTGGCGCCATTTCGGGTCTTAACGTGAACTGTGCGAAATCTGAACTGCTACCTCTGACGGGGATGGGATTGGAGCCTTGGCATGATACGCTGCAGATTCCTCCAGTGTGCAAACCAATGCAATATCATGGCATTTACCTGCACACAAATCCTCGGGTTATGTACCACTGTAACAGTGTGGCTGCTATAGATAAAATTGGAGCCCTATGTGCCGCTTGGCGAGATCTTCCGTTGTCCTTGCTGGGGAGGACAGCCTTGATTGAAATGATACTACTACCCAAACTTTTATACCCACTACAGACAGTACCTTTCTGGGTGTTGCAGCGGTATGTCAGCAAAGTGCGATCCCTTTTCACTACCTTTCTTTGGCGCCACAGCTCGGCGCGTATCGCTTACACGAAGTTGACCCTTTCCAAGAGGGAGGGGGGGCTGGGTCTTCCTGATATTCTCGCATATAATGTAGCGGCTCTCATGCGTTTTATCCACGAGGGAGTGATGGGGACTGCTAGGTTCTCTCCTCCAAAGTGGCTGGCAGGCTGGTGCATGCCTTTACCTTTCTCAACCTCCTGCACTCCATTCGCAGTCAGGGGGGTGACCTGCCATCTAAATTGTGATTTCTGCGCTCTTTCACCATGGCAAGACAGTGGTGGCGCAAGGCGCAAGCCCGATCTCCCCTTGCCTCTCCCTTCCTGCAACTGCATGGTAACCCTAGTTTCTCTCCGGGCCTTGGCAACTCTCCTTTCACTGCTTGGCATCTCGGGGAGCCTCCCTTCTCTCCCATATGATTGATTGGGACACAGGCGTTTTTTTTCCACCTTTTCTCAATTCCAAGATCGGTGGGACGTCCCTCGTCAGCAATTTTTTGCCTACTTGCAAGCCCGGCATTATTTTCAGAGTCTCCACCTACAGTATGGCCCAGGGTGGAAGGGCAGCCCCCTCGAAGAGTATCTCCTTTGTTTGCCGGCCTCCCAAAGTTCTCTCTCGGTATAGTATCGGGTGGTCCATTCTTCTACCTCTCAGGGGCACTTAACTCATCTTTGGGATCTGTGGAACAGGGACCTGGCGGCTTCCTATACCCCTGATACCTTTCTGGAGCTCTTTCACACCTTACATGCTTATGTGAAATCCGCGGCTTGGCAGGAGACTCAATTCAAGATTCTTCATAGGGCTTACATTATCAGAGAGAAAGGCGCTCTCATGGGTTTATGGGACACAGCTCTGTGTACTAAGTGTAAACAGGCTCCTGGGATGTTTCTGCATTCCTTCTTGGAGTGTCCTGAACTCTCCTTATGGAACTCTTCCTTTACGCAGCTTCACTTGGTCTTGCAGTGTGACCTGGAGTGGAATTATAAAACGCTTCTCCTGGGCGATCAAACCTTGTTGGAAGCACAGGGCCTCACTGTACCTCAGGGGTGCTTTATTTACTTGTTAACGGTTAAATGAACAATTTTACAGTATTGGACCCAGGATTGGACTATTCTCCAATGTTGGCTTAATCAGAATGTTGGCTTAATCAGAAGTCTGAGTTGCATGGTTTGAGTTTTATCATAAATGCTCTGCCAGTCTGGAGATCCGGACATACCTGGCTTTATGGAGAGCGTTCTTGCGGCTACCTCTAGTCTCCCAACATGGGGGGGGGTGGGGAGGGGGTCTGAATGGGATGTGTGTGTGAATTGCTTGATTGACTGATTGTCTGGTTTGTGTTGTATGGTGTGGATGTTGCCCCTTGCGTTGGGGATTACTAGGGAAGAGCAGGGCCAGATTAATCAATAGGTACACTAGGCACGTGCCTAGGGCCCGAAACGATGAGGGGGGCCTACTGAAAGAGGACGACTCACCTTGCCGGCAATGGGCCCCCCTCCCGGCATCAACCACAACAGGCCCCCCTCCTGGCAGCAACCGCAATACAGTCGGATCTGTTACTGGGAGGTCCCGCAATGACTGCTTCTGCCAGTCCATCCCCCTCCGACGTCACTTACTTGCTCCGGGAGAAGTGACGTCGGAGGGGGATGGACCGGCAGAAGCAGTCATTGCGGGACCTTCCAGTAACAGATCCGGCTGTATTGCGGTTGCTGCCAGGAGGGGGGCCTGTTGCGGTTGCTGCCGGGAGGGGGGCCCGTTGCGGTTGCTGTGGGGGGGGCATTGCCGTCAGCTATTATAATGCTGCTTTCGGGCAAAGAAGCTCAGAGGGCAGAGCCAGCAGCAATTTTTGGAGGGGGAGAAAGGAACATGGAAGGGTGGTGGAGGAAGAGAAAGGGGGCAGAGTGGTATGGAAGGGTTCTGAGAAGGATGGTATGGAAGGGTGGTGGAGGAAGAGAAAGGGGGCAGAGTGGTATGGAAGAGTTGTGAGAAGGATGGTATAGAAGGGTGGTGGAGGAAGAAAAAGGGGGCAGGGTGATATGGAAGGGTGGTGGGACAGCATGGTATGGAAGGGTGGTGGAGGGACAGAAAGGGTGAAGGGTTGTGAGAAGGGTGGTGGAGGAAGAGAAAGGGGGCAGGGTGGTATGGAAGGGTGGTGGGTAGGATGGTGGGGCAGCGTAGTATGGAAGGGTGGTGGAGGGAGAGAAAGGAAGCAGACGCTGATGGAATTGTGTGCAGGGAAAGGGAAGGATACTGGATGGAATTGGGTTGGAGGGAAAGAAAGGGGGCTGATGCTGATGGAAGTGGGGGAGGGGAGAGTGAAATGCTAGACCATGGGGGTGTGGGAGAGGGAAGGGAAGAAGAGAGGAGAGAGATGCCAGACTATTGGAAGAAGATGGATGCCAGACCAATGAGGGTGAAGGGAAAGATGGAAGGGGGAGGCATACAGTTTCTGGAAGTGGCACAGAAGGACAAAAGATGAAAGGAAGATATTGACAAGAAGATGAGGAGAGCAGAAACCAGAGAAGACAAAGGTAGAAAAAAAAATTTCTATTTTTTTATTTTTTTAACTTTAGGGGACATGCATCGCTGTTTCTGTGGTGTTACATTGTATGCAGAGTCCAGCTTCTTGGTGGTTTTATTTAACCTTTGTCTATTTTATCCCCCCTTTTACAAAACTGTAGAGCATTTTTTTAGCACGGGCCGTGGCTAAAAACCTACTACAGTTTTGTAAACGGCGGGAGAGGTTAGTTTGTGATTACATATTCCATACTAGGTGAAGGTGTTTTCTGTGATCTGTTTGTATGAAAGACATGTTTTTTTGTTAGCTTTGACTAGCCTTGTTTGGCGAAATGCATCAGGCATGGTTCTTGGGAGCACCTTGAATTAACCTGATTTGAATCTCCTTAATTTCTTCCAATCTTCTTTTGTTTCATTTTGGATTCTTTGGTGGACTGCTTGCCTTGTTGTTTTGTTGCAAGTTAACATACATGGAGTAGAACGTACTAGAAGAGTTACAGATTTGGTTGTTTATACATACATATGTGTTACAGTTGGTTGATGTAGAGTGAGGCAGTTCAGAGGCGTTGTAAACTTGGTTATTAATATAGACTTATATTTCAGATAGTATTACTGCTTTACAAATATTTGAACACTTTCATATATGCATGGAAAGGGTTCAGAGTTAAATTCCTGGGTAAGTAGGTGGGAAGGGAAGGAAGGGGGATTTGTTCAGAGATGTTTGGGGGGTTGCATAGAAGAAAAACTGTGCACTGGCATACTAATCTTTGTTTGTTTTGAATTAAAAAAAAAAATAAATAAAAAATACAAGTGGAAATAAAGAAGTAAAGAAGAAAACAGATAAATGGGGCGGGACATGGGCAAGGCGGGGCCGGGACATGGGCGGGGCATGGGCAGGTTAGGGGCGGGGCAGGGCCAGAGGGCCCAGTGTACTTGTGTGTCTAGGGGCCCTCGAAGAATTAATCCTGCCCTGGGGAAGAGTCATACATACAGAAAAATTTCTGGGGTCACTGGGGGAGCCGGGATGTTTAACTGCTTTCTCTCCATCGCTGCTTTCCTTCTCTTAGCCTGAAGAGGGAGCTCTGCTACGTGATCTCCCTCAGTCTCTTCGACTTGTGCCCTTGATTTTGTGGTTTATTCTGGGTGGGGTAACTTGGGCATCTCCTCTTCTTTTTATCTTTCTTTATTACATATGGTTGTTATGTCGTTCATATCTCCTATGCTGATGATGCTTGTTTTTGCATTGCTCACAAGCCGTTTCTGTTTTGCATCTGCTATCCTGTATCCTGTTTGTTCCTCTGGTTGACTTTAATAAAAATGATTTAAAAAAAAAAAAAAAAAGAAGGAAGACAGACGAGCTTCACAGATGTACATCCACCATCTTGGCTCCCCGTCGTCCCAATGATTTTTTTAGCTTCTTTCACCAAATCTGTTTGTTAAGTTGGTGAAGAATGCTGAGGAAACCTTCACAGTCTGGTTTTTTCTTTGTCCTTGGTAATTTAATATTTTAGCATCACACTCACCTTTAAAAGATAATAGCAGTGTTCTTTTTGTATTTTTTGTAATTGAAATCACCTATTATTATAGTCTTATAGCCCGTTACATTAACAGGTGCTAGAATATATATGTGTGTGTCTGTCTTTATTTTTTTTTCTCTCTCCTTAGTGCTTTCTGTATTTCTGTCTGTCTTTTTTTTTTTTTCTTCCCTTGGGCTGTCCACTACCACCCCCTTGCCTGCCTCACCCCTGTCCATTCTCCCCTCTCCTTTTCCCTCCCCTGTGGTCCTCCACCACCCCATCACTACTCACCTTATCCAGCAGAAGCCCCTCTCTCCCCTTTTGTTTTACCTCCCCCTGTCCCCTCATCACCTCCCCTTCCTGCTCCCCCTGTCCAGCAGTAGGCCTGTCTTCACTTCTTTCTGCCCCCCTCCCCTGTTTCATACGCACCTCTTCCCCTGTCCATCAACCCCTTTTCTGCCCCTCCATTTCCGTGTGTTACAACATTTCCCTCCCATCCCACACTTCCCTGTGCCGTATTTTCCTCCCCCCCATACCTTCCTCCTGAACTCCATGCCCTAACTTATGTTAAAATGCTTTCCGGGTTTCTTTTTTTTTTTTTCCCTTGGCTGTCCACTACCACCCCTTGCCCTGCTCCCCCTGATCCATTCTCCCTTCCTTTTACCTCCCCTGTGTCCTCCACCACCCCATCACTGCTCACCTTATCCAGCAGAAGCCCTTCTCCCCTTTTTTTTTTACCTCCCCTGTCCATCATCACCTCCTTCCTGCTCCACCCTGTCCAGCAGTAGGCCTGTCCTTTATTTTTCTACCCCCCTCTCCCTGTTCATCAGCACCTCTTCCCCTGTCCATCAACCCCTTTCTGTCCTCCATTTTCCATGTGTTGCAGTATTTCCCTCACACCCCCACTTCCCTGTGCAGTATATTTCCTCCTGAAACTGCATGCCCTACTTATGTTATTTTTTTTTGGGTTTGGCTGCCGCGGCCTGCAGCCGCCGCGGCCGACATCTGACTCGGGCCACCGCGGCCGACATCCGACTCGGGCCGCCGCGGTCGACATCCGTCTCTTGGGGGGGGGGAGGAAGAGAGAGAGTGGAGAGGCAGTGGTGCGCGAGGAAGAGAGAGAGCGGAGAGGCGGCGACGGCAAAGTTATTGTAAGGGAGACGCTGCGGCTTTCAACAGGGAGCAGGACAGAGCGTAAGCTGCGCATGCGCACTTCCTATGTGTCGCTACAGCTCACGGAAAACCGGCACACACTTAGGAAGTGCGCATGCGCGGCCTAGCGTTTTATTATAGTAGATTATTATTATTGCGTTGCTAAATTTGTTAGCTTACCTAATTATCAGTTAACATTCTTCATCTGTATTATTCATTCTCATCGAGGTAGATGGTTATACTATAGCTTTACCAGTAATTCTCTTTCCCTTCACACAATGGAATTTTTATCCATAATGGACTCCATGTTACTTACTATCTGTTTCCTGTTGAATCAATTACTCTTTTTAACATTCAGTATAGTAACACCCCTCTCTAAATAAAGGCTTTTAAAATTATTAGCTGTGCTCTAAACCAGTGGTTCCCAAACCTATCTTGGGGGCTCCCCAGCCAGTCAGGTTTTTCAGGATATCCACATTCATGGAGATATTTGCATGCAGATGTCTGTCATTAATGTTCATTGTGGATATCCTGAAAACCTGACTGGCTGGGGAGCCTCCTTGAGGGCCGGAATCCAGTCGGGTTTTCAGGATTTTCCCAATGAATATGCATTGAAAACAATGCATGCACATAGATCTCATGCATATTCATTGTGGAAATCCTGGAACCCCGACTGGATTGCGGCCCTCAAGGAGGGACTTTGAGGACCCCTGGCCCTAGACGGAACTTGGACGATGTGACTTAGGCCTTCTAAAACCCGGTCATAAGTCACAAGAAGGTATCCATGACCAGATAAGCACTGCAGACACAGAGTACAGATCCCCACACACTGCCCCAGTGATCACTGACCCCCCCTAAAAATCGTAATAACTTTACATATCTGCCTCCAGAACATCAGCACCTGGCAGCCTGGCATAGGAAAGCCTAGTAGAGCTGCACAGAGGTGGTTCAAGTGGTCTTGGGGGTGGGTTAGTGAACCATGTGAGAGGAGGACCCATGGCCCATAAGCCACTCTAATCACTACTACATTCATGGTGAAAAATGTGCACACCCCCAAAAAAACCCTAACCCTTTTGTACTGCCATATAAGTGGCTCCTGCAGCCATAAGGGCTATTGGGGTAGTAGATAGGTAGGTCTAGTAGATTCTGGGGGTGTTTTGGGGGGGCTCACCATGACCTATAAGGGAGCTGTAGTGAGATGTTTATGTGGGACTCTTTTTGTAAAGTTTACAGCAGTGCCCTGTAAGGTACCCCACTACTCTGGTGCCATGTCTGGGTTCCAGTCCATCACTTTTCTGGCCCCTCCTGCGCCCAAAAAGTCTTTTTCTAGGCGTTTGTGACTTGGACGAATTTATAGACGAAAATGGGTATAAAGATGGATGACTTAGCGGTCTGGACGATCAGACGGCTGGACATACAGTGAGGCAATTTTTGAAAAAAAATATGTTGGATGTATTTTTTGAAAATGGACCTTTTCCCATGTACGACTTTTGTACGACTTTGGGCGACTTGCGACTTAGGCCCAAAACAGACTTAGACGTTTCTTTTGATTATGCCCCTCCAAGCATATTATAGTGAACTCTAAATCAGCAACTTTAAATTCTTAATAATACTCTTAAAAAAGCTTTTATATGAAACTCTTATCAGAGACTTTAAATACTAAACTATTCTCTACATTGCCTTTGCTAAATAAGCAGAGTAACTTAAAAAAATGATACTGGAATTAACGATTTAACTCCAAGTCTACCTTTCCCCTAATTTGAATTCAATTTCCCAGCAGGTAATACGATATTCACCAGTGAAGTTTTCTTTCCCTTAACAGGTTCTCTTTCAGCACCTCTTTAGGAGGTATCCAAATGCTTGAACAGCTGTCCCATATTTGAGAAGTCCATCTCACAGTAAATAACAAACATAAAAATTTATTTCTAAACTGCAGTTACCATAAAATTCAATGCAGTTTACAAAAGATTAGCTGATGGAATATTTGAAGAGTACAGCAGGTATATTAGCAGTGGTGAAGGGCTTTTAGGGGCAGCAGTGGCAGATGCACAGTAGAAGGCATCAGCAGAGGATGTTGAGCATTATCAATAGGACTAGGGTATGTATCAGCAATGGTGATATCAGTGAAAGATGAAGGCCAGAAGTCATATTCTGGGCCTGCATTTTTAACTGCTCTGACTTTGAATACTAAGAAAGTCTTTGTCAAGGTAAACTGGCCATTGTACACTACGTATTTCAAGAGTTTGGCTTGATCCACAGTTATGTACCATGATTTATATTTTATATAATAATTCTTGCCATCTGATTATACTAATGGATTACTGCCTACTCCATTTCTTCTTACTAGATAAATTATGCAGGCTGCCTTCTTTATTCATTACTATTTGACCTATCTCTGAAACCTGAAGTGGCTTTAGTTAGGTAGGAGTAACTAATCTTTGCAATTTTATATAAATATAATACAATTTGTTATAGTACACAGATAATGCCTAGACTCTAGTTTGCAGGACTAAAATCTTAATAGCAAAACTGCTAGGCCTTATTAAAAATGTTGTAATGCTTACAGGGTACAAAATGAACTGGCAGAAACCCAAGGTGCTTTCCTCATCCAAAACATGTCGTATATCTCTCTTCTTGGGTATAACTTTCCTTCTCCCTTGGACTAAATCTCAAAGTAACTGTTCAAGCATATTGTTTCAACAGATATTTTATCATCAGCCAAAGCTAATTTGAAAATCTGTCAATTAGAATTAAAGATAACATTGAAAGATGAAATCTTTTGGAGGATATAGTAAACACATATACAATGTACATTTGAACCAAGATGACATAAATATTTAGCAATCTACTGAGGAAGGACAGCCCTGTCTTGTTAGAAACATGCTGAAACAGTTGACCCAGAGACAGAAAATTGTATCAGCAGTATTCCTGCACTGAGAGAACTAAGGCATAGGCAAATTAAGCACATACCTAGAGCCTAAATGTTTGGGAGGAACCCTTGTAGATATATGAATTAAGTAGCTCTGAAAATAGATTTTTGCTCTGGTAAGTCAGATGCTGACAGAGTATAGGAGGGAGCCAGAACTCATACTGCCTCCAGAAGTCTGGTTATACTTCTCACTCCCTGTGTATTGTCCTCCAGACAAAAGACGCATTCTGTGAGCTGTAGTTCTTTCATGCTGCTTCTTCTCTGCCTGTTTTCCACTGTAGTCAGAATCACACAGAACCCCAGTTGCCAAAGTTTTAAAATGCATTTACCTTACAATGATGGGGCCCAGTGGTGTACCCTGGGTGGGGGGAGCACCCCTTCCTCTGGCTGGAGCATCTCCTCCTCCAGGCAGTGGGAAGGTATGTGGATCGATTATGGGGTTGTGGGCTGCCTGCGTGCAGCTCTTCGCTCTGGTGGTCCCTTGTTCTGGAGCAGGAAGTTGACGTCAGAGGGTGTGGAGGCAAGTGGAGCCGATGGCTGCATGCAGGCAAACCGCAAAGCCGCAACTGCTCCAGCACCCCTGAGCTCCCTGCACCCAGAGCGGGCAGCCCCCTGTTCTATCCCACTGATGGGGGGTCTGATCTACTTATTTGCCTAGGGACTACCAAAAAGTTAATCCTGCCCTGGTTTCAGGAAAGGGTTCAGGACTAAAACTATCATTATCATACTACTCGGTGAGGCCCATGCTTTGTTGAGGGACAAATAGTTATCCGAGGACAAGCAGGCAGCTTATTCTCACATGTGGATGACGTCATCCACAGAGCCTGGATGCGGACAGCCTCGCAAGCAGACTTGCTTGGAGAAATGTAGACATTTTGAGTCTGCTGCACCGCGCATACTTGAGTCCTTCCTGTCCAGCACAGGGCGAGTCTCCTCAATTCTCAGTTTTCCGCAGAGCCGAGACGTCTATTTTTGACGCTCTTTGTGAAACTTCGTTGCTTCATGCCTTCTCTTCACCACGGTTTGTGTTAGTTATTTTGCGAATCGCTGTGTTAATTTCTTTATTTTCTATTTAGAAAAAAAAAAAAAAAAAAGACTTTTATCTTTTCTTTGTCGACTGACTGGTGGGGCAGGCCGCTTGCCCGCAGCTTGCGGGCTTCGACTTCGCAGCGGCTATCTTCCCTTCTATGTCCTGGCCAGTAACGGGCTTCAAGAAGTATAGCCAGTGCCAGCATGCAATTTCCCTCATGGACCCACACCGCTTAAGAGTCTTAAGAGTCTCAGACCTGACTATAGTCCAAAGTTCTGCCCGCGCTGTGCTACTCTTCAACCTCGAGCCCTTAAACGTTGTCGGGTTCAAGTGGAAAAGCTGTTCAGGATGGACTCTTCAGCTACACTTTTGACCTCGGGTCCTGACTCGGTCCAGACTTCAGCCGGGGGTCCTCCTGCTTCCACGACTCTGACCTCGAGTCTCATCAGACCTTCCTCGTTTGGATCGTCTTTGGTCTCGAGTACACCTGCTTTATCTTCCCCTGAGCTTCCCTCTGTGCAAGGAGTTGAGTCTTTGTGAGTGTCTGATCTGGAATCTACACACTCTGTGCAAGGAGTTGAGTCTTTTTGAGTGTCTGGTCTGGAATCTACACACTCTATGCAAGGAGTTGAGTCTTTACGAGTATCTCGATTAGAATCTTCACACTCCATACAAGGAGCCAAGTCTTTGGGAGTGTCTCGACAGGAATCCTCACACTCCATACAAGGAGCCAAGTCTTTGGGAGTGCTTCGAGATTCCTCGATCCAAACCACTGAGTCTATGGGGTTTCGATCTACAGCTTCTAGCCCTATTCATTCACCAGCGGCACTGCCCGTTTCCAGGCATAGGGCGAACTCTCCTCGAGCTCAACTGAGACCTACTTCCAGGCAGCACTCTCGTCATAGATCGAGGCCCTCATCGAGGCACAGGTCTTCTTCTGCAGAAAAGCCTTTCTCATTCAGGCCTCAATCCAGACCTTCCAGCTCTTCGAGGCCTCCAACCCCTCACTCGAGGTCTCCACTTCCAGACCCCGAGGACTCAGTTGATTCCAATGCCTCCTCCAAGTCTGTATATTCTTTGGGTTACCAGTAATCTAGAGCGGCTTCGTCTTCCATAAGACTTAAGAATTGCCACTGCTGAGCCAGACCAGTGGTCCATCGTGCCCAGCAGTCCACTCACGCGGCGGCCCTCTGGTCAAAGACCAGCAGGAACTTGTCTACTTTGTCTTGAATCACTGGAGGGTGTTTTCCCCTATGACAGACTCCGGAAGAGCATTCCAGTTTTCTACCACTCTCTGGCTGAAGAAGAACTTCCTCACATTTGTACGGAATCTATCCCCTTTTAACTTTAGAGTGTGCCCTCTCATTCTCCCTGTCTTGGAGAGGGTGAGCAACCTGTCTTTATCTATGAAGTCTATTCCCTTCAATACCTTGAATGTTTTGATATTGTCCCTTCTCAATCTCCTCTGCTCAAGGGAGAAGAGGCCCAGTTTCTCTAATCTTTCGCTATACGGCAATTCCTCCAGCCCCTTAACCATCTTAGTCGCTCTTCTCTGGACCCTTTCAAGTAGTACCGTGTCCTTCTTCATGTACGGTGACCAGTGCTGGACGCAGTACTCCAGGTGAGGGCGCACCATGGCCCAGTACAGCGGCATGATAACCTTCTCCAATCTGTTCGTGATCCCCTTCTTTATTATTCCTACCATTCTGTTTGCTCTTTTTGCCGCCGCCGCCGCCACACATTGCGTGGCCGGATTCATCGACGTATTGATCAGAACTCCCAAGTCTCTTTCCTGGGAGGTCTCTACAAGTACCGCCCCGAACATCCTGTACTCGTGCATGAGATTTTTGTTACCGACATGCATCACTTTACACTTATCCATGTTGAATCTCATCTGCCATGTTGATGCCCATTCCTCGAGCCTGATTATGTCACTTTGCAGATCTTTGCAATCCCCCTGTGTCTTCACTACTCTGAATAACTTTGTATCGTTCTCATATTTAATCACCTCACTCGTCGTACCTATGTCCAGATTGTTTATAAAGATATTGAAGAGCATGGGTCCAAGCACCGAGCCCTGCGGCACCCCACTGGTGACGTTCTTCCAGTCCGAGAATTGTCCATTTACCCCCACTCTCTGTTTCCTATGCTCCAGCCAGTTTTTAATCCACGTGAGTATTTCACCCTCGATTCCATGGCTTGCAATTTTCTGAAGTAATCTTTCATGCAGATAGGAGCACAGGTAGTATTCTCTTCCATTCTTCCTGTTAGGGGCAGAGGAAGGGACAGGGACGAACGCATCCTGAAGACGAATGAGTGGCTACAACGATGGTGCCAGGAGATGAACTTCGGATTCCTGAATCACGGAGAGACACTACAGGGACTACAGGGACCAGACGGACTCCACCTGACCAACAGAGGTAAGAATGTCTTCGGACACAGACTAGCCCACCTACTTCGAAGGGCTTTAAACTAGGTAAGTCGGGGGTGGGTACCCACTTTACACCAGAGCAGTACGTAACAATCCTGATGTAGCGAACCAACATTACGCTTCTAGGTCTGAGGTAAGTACCCTTACTGCAAACGAATCGCTAGGAGACAATTTGACTCAAATGTGTGGCTCGCAACAGGAGCTTAGCAAACAGAAAGAGTGGAGAGCTATGTATGTTAACGCACACAGCCTAGGGAATAAATTTCTAGAACTAGAAACAGAAATAGTTAATGCAGACATAGACATAGTAGCAATATCCGAAACATGGTTCACAGACTCTCATGGGTGGGATATAACCATACCAGGATACAACCTGATTAGACAAGATAGAGAGGGTAAGTTAGGTGGTGGGGTAGCACTTTATATCAAAGAGAACATTAAGACAACCAGGATCACAGATGTCAAGTATACTGGGGAATCCATCTGGGTAAACTTGGCCAGAGGTAGAGAAAAATGCCTGTACCTTGGTGTGATATACAGACCTCCGAGACAATCGGAGGAAAAGGACGCAGAATTAATTGAAGACATTGAGAATATCACCTTACGGGGGGAGGCTGTTCTATTAGGAGACTTCAACATGCCTGATGTGGACTGGAACACACTATCAGCGACAACTTGTGACAACAGGAGGATATTAACGTCCATGAAGGTCTCAAACAAATGGTACTAGAGCCCACTAGGGCCCAGGCCATCCTGGACCTGGTACTTACGAATGGGAAAAGCGTCTCAGATGTCTCGGTGGGAGAGACGCTAGCCACCAGTGACCATAACATGGTATGGTTTAACCTTAAGAAAGGCTTCCCTAGATCACAAACAAAAACAAGGGTACTCAATTTCAGGGGCACTGACTTCGCACGCATGGGAGATTTCGTCCACCAGACGCTGCAGGTTCAAGAAGTAACTGATAATGTGGAAGCTATGTGGTCAACCTTGAAATCGACCCTTCATGAGGCAACTATCCGCTACATAAAATTGGTAACCAAACAACAAAGAAAAAGGAAATCCCAATGGTTCACAGATGAGGTATCATACCTTGTCAAGGAGAAGAAAAGAGCATTTCTATCATACAAACGCATGGGGGAAAAAGAAGCAAACATTGAATACAGGACAAAGTCTGCAGAGGTCAAAACAGCAGTCAGGGAGGCCAAACTTCGTATGGAAGAAACTCTAGCGAAGAACATCAAGAAAGGGGACAAATCCTTCTTCAGATACATTAGCGACAGGAAAAAGAACACAAACGGGATAGTACGCCTTAGAACGCCAGACGGGAATTATGTGGAAACTGGCTCCGATAAAGCCAAACTACTGAATGATTACTTCTGTTCAGTCTTTACCTGCGAGGCACCAGGGCACGGGCCTCGGCTGGATGCAAAGCAAAGCATGGATGACCCATTTCAGAAGTTTGAGTTCACACCAGCTGATGTTTACAAAGAACTGTCAAGACTCAAGGTGAACAAAGCCATGGGACCGGACAATCTGCACCCAAGAGTGCTCAGAGAGCTATGCGATGTTTTGGCGGAACCATTAGCCATGCTCTTCAATCTCTCCCTAAGTACGGGGAGAGTCCCCCTGGACTAGAAAACTGCCAATGTTGTTCCTCTGCACAAAAAGGGTTGCAGAGCGGAGGCTGCGAATTACAGACCAGTAAGTCTCACATCAATAGTGTGTAAACTCATGGAAACTCTACTTAAAGGGAAATTAGACACGATATTGGATGAGGGGAATCTAAGGGATCCCTGTCAACATGGATTCACTAGGGGCAGGTCATGCCAATCCAATCTTATCAGCTTCTTTGACTGGGTGACAAGAAAGCTAGACTCGGGAGAGTCTCTGGACATAGTGTACATGGATTTCAGTAAAGCGTTTGACAGTGTGCCACACCGTAGACTATTAAACAAGATGAAATCGATGGGGTTAGGTGAGAAACTAACGGCATGGGTCAATGATTGGCTAAGTGGAAGACTTCAGAGGGTGGTGGTCAATGGCACCCTCTCTAAGACATGTGACTAGTGGAGTGCCGCAGGGCTCAGTCCTGGGACCATCCCTTTTTAACATATTCATAAGGGACTTGACCCGAGGGCTTCAGGGAAAAGTAGCGCTGTTTGCCGACGCCGCCAAACTGTATAATACAGTAGGTGAAAGCGATCTCACAGATGGTATGGCGCAGGATCTGATCAAGTTGGAAAACTGGTCCTCAACATGGCAGCTGGGCTTCAACGCAAAGAATTGTAAGGTGATGCATCTAGGCAGCAGAAATCCATGCAGAACATACACCTTGAATGGAGAAACACTAGCTACGACCTCAGAAGAACGGGACTTGGGAGTAATCATCAGTGCAGACATGAAGGCTGCCAAACAAGTAGAGAAGGCCTCATCCAGGGCAAGGCGGATGATGGGATGTATCAATAGAAGCTTCGTCAGCTGTAAACCTGAAGTCATAATGCCACTGTACAGAACCATGGTGAGACCTCATCTGGAGTACTGTGTGCAATTCTGGAGGCCACATTACCGTAAAGATATACTTCGAGCTGAGTCAGTCCTGCGAATGGCCACTAGGATGGTCTCCGGACTCAAGGGTCTCTCATACGAGGAAAGACTGGGCAAGTTGCAGCTCTACTCTCTGGAGGAGCGCAGGGAGAGGGGTGACATGATTGAGACATTTAAGTACGTCACAGGTCGTAGTCGATGGTGGAAAACGACATATTCTTTCCTAAGGGACCTTCAGTCACAAGGTGGGCACCCTGCTCAAACTCAGAGTGAGGGATATTTGGTGGTGACACAAGGAAGTATTTCTTTACAGAAAGGGTGGTGGATCACTGGAACAAACTACCGGTGCTGGTGATCAAGGCCACTAGCGTGCTCAACTTTAAGAATAAATGGGACATCCAGTGGGATCTCTACGTGGGTCGAGCAGCACTCTGACTTAATGGGGTGGGACAGTAGAGTGGGCAGACTTGATGGGCTATAGCCCTTTTCTGCCGTCATCTTTCTATGTTTCTATGTTTCTTCTAACCTTGTCAAATGCCTTCTGAAAATCCAGATATACAATGTCGACCAGGTCGCCCTTGTCTATCTGCTTGTTTACTCCCTCGAAGAAGTGCAGCAATTTTGTCAAACAAGATCTGCCTTTGCTGAAACCATGCTGGCTGGTCCTCATCAGACCGTGTCCGTCAAGGTGATCAATGATGCGGTCCTTTATCAGCGCCTCTACCATCTTTCCCAGTACCGATGTCAGACTCACCGGTCTGTAGTTTCCTGGGTCTCCCCTCAAACATTTTTTGAAGATCGACGTAACATTCGCCACCTTCCAGTCCTCTGGAATCTTTCCCGATTTGATCGACAGATTGGGTATTAGCTGAAGTAATTCAGCTATAGTCCCTTTCAATTCCTTGATGACCCTTGGATGGATACCATCCGGTCCCGGGGATTTATCACTCTTAAGTCTATCAATCTGCCTGCATACCTCTTCTAGACTGACCCTTAATCCTGTCAGTTTCCCAGTCTGCCAGACTCTGGCAGATCAATTATCTTTTTCTTCCTTTCTTGGTCATATGGTTGACGACCTGGAAATTAAATTGGACGCTGGTTCTAAATATTCTAAGGAGTATTTAGAGGAAATGCATCTGCCTCAGCCTCCTCTTAATAGACTTTTGTCTCAAACTTTCAAACAAAATCTAGAGGCTTCTTATGCTATACCTGTTGTTCCAGGTAAATTGGAATTGAGGTATAGAACACTACTTTGCAAGGGATTTGAGAATTCAGTTATCTCACCAATCCTTTCTTGTGGAATCTTCATTAAAAAGAACCCATCCTTCCAGAGTCTATGCCACAGTACCTCCTGGAAGAGAGGGCAAGACCATGGACAAGTTTGGTCGTTGCCTTTATCAGAATTCCATGATGGCCTCTAGAGTCCTCAATTACAATTTCATCTTCACAGCTTATTTGAAGTTCTTGATTGACCATCTTCCAAGTTTTATGAAGAACTTGGATGAACATAGACATGTGGAGTTTCTGGAGCTCGGTGCTACCTAGACGCAACTCCGGTTGCATCTTCTCCAGTAATCTTACGATGCTTTTGAACTTTCTTCCAGGGTCACTGCTTTCTCAGTAGCAATGCGCCACCTGGCCTGGCTTCGCACCTTTGATATGGACCCTAATCTTCAAGATCGTCTGGCTAATATTCCTTGTGAGGGCATTGACCTCTTTGATGAATCCATAGAGGCCGCCACCAAGAAGTTGTCTGAGCATGAAAAATCTTTTGCTTCAATTGTCAGACCAAAGCCAAAGCCAGCTCCTGCAAAACCTTCTTGACCTCTTCCATCTTTCCAGAGGTGTTATCCTCCAAGGGCTGCTTCTTACAATCGAGCACTCCCCAAGAAACAACAGCAGTAGAAGCAACAGAAACCTCAGCCTTCTGCTGCGCCTAAGGCTGAGCAGCCTTTTTGACTGTCTCGGAGCATAACCTCCATCATTCTGCCTCTGTCCTCCCTTCCCCCTTAGGAGGTCATCTCCATCATTTTTACCACTGATGGAAGACCATTACATCTGACCTCTGAGTGCTGTCAATCATCAGGGAAGGATACTCTCTTCATTTCTCTCACATTCCACCAGAGCTTCCTCCAAGAGAGTATCCTTTCAATCCATCCCAGACTGCCCTTCTTCTTCAGGAAGCTCAAGCTCTGCTTCATCTCCGTGATATCAAGGAAGTTCCTTTGGAACAGCAGCAAAGGGGGTTTTACTTCTGTTACTTCCTAGTTCCGAAGAAGATGGGCGATCTGCGACCCATTCTGGATCTCAGGGCTCTCAACAAATTTTTAGTCAAAGAAAAATTTCATATGCTGTCCCTGGCGTCCCTTTATCCCCTTCTAGATCAGAATGATTGGTTATGCTCTCTAGATCTAAAGGAGGCTTACACTCACATCCCCATTCATCCGGCCTCCCGTCAGTACCTCAGATTTCGGGTGGAGAATCTGCATTATCAATACAGAGTGCTACCCTTTGGCCTGGCATCATCTCCCAGAGTGTTCACCCAGTGCCTCGTAGTGGTAGCAGCAGCTCTAAGGAACCATGGTCTTCAGGTGTTTCCTTACCTAGACAACTGGCTCATTAAAGATTCAACATCTCAGGGTGTTATTGTAGTGACCCAACGGACTACGTGGTTCCTACAAAGCTTGTGATTCAAATCAACTTTCCCAAATCTCAACTTCAGCCCTCTCAGAACCTACAGTTCATCAGAGCTGTTCTGGACACTATCCATCTCAGAGCATTCCTTCCTCAACAACATCTGGATGCTTTTCTTCAGCTCTGTCACAAAGTGTCTTCCCGCTCTTCACTCTCAGCAAGACAGATGATGGTATTACTAGGTCACATGTCCTCCACAGTACATGTGACTCCTTTTGCCAGACTTCTCCTCAGAATTCCTCAGTAGACCCTGGTATCTCAGTGGACACAGGACTGTTCTACCATGTGCTCAGGACTAGGCACAGCTCCTACAGTCTCCCTCCGGCTGGCCTTGCACTGTGGAGGCTCGCCCCTTTTATGGGGGGAGTTTGGCTGGTGATGTCAGGGGTGGGCGGAGTTAGCTCTCACCTCTTCCACCTCTTCTCGCCTTCTCCACCTATCCCTTGGTCCAATTCCTCTAACCTTGTCTTCGAGACCATAACTAATGCCTTTCTCAAATTCCAAAGATTACTAATCATCGGAGACGTTAATCTCCACCTTGATGACTCCACCAGCAAGGACACGATAGAATTCAATGACTTCCTCATCTCCCTAGGTTTCTCCCCCCCCACATCCGCTCCTACCCATGAAAAAGGGCACACCCTAGACCTCATCCAGTTCCTCGACCTCACCGCTTATAAAACGTCTGCCGAAGACACCCGTTGGGAACACATCCCGTGGTCAGACCATCTCCTAGGGGCCTTCTGCCTCCCCATCTTCATGTCTCATCTCGGATCCCCACCCCGATCCCCCAATTCTATTACCTTCCGGAAAAAAATTTCGAGCGATCTGTTCTGGACCAAATTCCTCAACCTCCTCCCCTCCATTCCCAAGCTTGCAGACTCTGAAAACAATTGGTACAACTGGATCGCCCTTTCCAAGTCCACCTACCACTCCCTCGCCCCCCAAACCACTAAATCCATCACCTATCCCCATAAAGCCCCTTGGTACCTTCCACTCCATAGAGACCTGAAACAAAAATGTCGAGCCTTAGAGCGAAAATGGAAAAAAATCCAAATCCTCATCTGACAGACAGGCCTGGAGAATCAATATCAAACTCTACAACTCAATATTAAAAAAAGCAAGGAAGAACTTCTATGGAGACAAGATCTCCAAATCCAAAAACCAGAATGGCACATTGTTCAACATTTGGCGCTCCCTAACCACTAAAAATGACTCCACCCTTCTTCCCTCATCTCCTTCAGCCGAGGTCCTAGCAAAATTCTTCAATGATAAGATCTCTACCTTAAGGCGCTCCTTCCCGCCCGCAATCTCCTACAATTCTCTGGTGCCCCCCGAACCCAACCCCACCCTAGCTGTTTTCAACCCCATCCCTGCCGACAGATCCTGGACTGTCTTCGCGCTCATATCTGATTCTCATATAAACTCTGCCTCAAGTTAAAATCATGAAACTGCATCCTGGACCCATTTCCCTCCTACCTATTTGAGAAAATCCCTGCACAGGCCATCACATCTCTTACCAAACTCATAAATTCTGCCCTATTATCAGGCCTATTCTCCACTGAAATGGGACACATCTCATTGACCCCTTTACTGAAAAAAGCTGACCTAGACCCCTCCATACCATCCAACTACCGTCCAATAGCAAATATCCCTCTCCTCACCAAACTGCTCGAGTCTATCATATCTACCCAGCTCTCTTCCTACTTAGAAAGATTCTCCATCCTCTTACCTTACCAATATGGCTTCAGACCCAACTTCTGCACTGAATCCCTATTGGCCTCTCTAATCTCTAATGTTCAGCAACTGCATTCTCATAACAAGTTTGCTGTCCTTCTACAATTCGACCTCTCCGCAGCTTTTGACGTTGTCCACCACGACATTCTAATTTTCCAACTCTCCGAGATAGGCATTAGCTCCATAGTTCTTGATTGGTTCTCCAAATTCTTGCGCTCCCGCTCTTACATGGTTAACATGAGCGGCACCTCATCCTCCCCCTGGACCCCGACTTGTGGTGTCCCACAAGGCTCACCCCTCTCCCCAATCCTCTTTAACATTTACATGTCCTCCCTGAAACTACTCCAACTATCCCCCCTTGAAACTCTTTACAATTACGCTGATGACATCCTCGTCCTCCTTGAGACCGACTCGAACCTCACTAACCTCTCCACGAACATATCCTCATGCATAAAGAACCTCCAATCCTGGGCATTCACAATGCATATGAAACTAAATGAGTCCAAAACAAAACTCCTTTGGCTCGGCCCAAAATTAGACCATCTACCTTCCTCCATCCCATTGTCCTCCGGCCCCCCATTACAGCTCGAGTTCTCAAGCAAAGTTCTGGGTGTCACCTTAGACTCTTCTCTATCCTTCAACGAACATCTCCAATCCCTGGTGAAGAAATGCTTCTTCAGCCTTCACATGCTAAGGAAAGTCAGACCCTATTTTCACCAAAAACACTTTGCAGTCCTAGTACAATCCATCATCCTCTCCAGATTGGATTATTGCAATTCTATCTACCTCAGCCTAACCAAGAAAAGCCTCCACAGACTTCAGCGGATTCAGAACGCCGCAGCTAAGCTTGTTTTCGCGAAAAGCAAATTTGATCACGTCTCACCACTCCTGTCTAAGCTCCATTGGCTCCCAGTAATCCCCAGGATCCACTTCAAATGTGCGTGTCTGGCCTACAAGATCCTACATGGCATCCTTCCTGCCGTTATCCCTCTATCCTGGAACTCCCCAACCCCTACTTCCTCCAGATCCTCCCAAATTTTTAAACTATCCTTCCCTTCCATAAAAGGTATTTCCCATGCATGCAAACTTGGGTCATCCCTCCCCTTTAGAATCACTGAGATCTGGAATAACCTCACCTCCCCACTCCGAACCTCAAGCTCCCTCCAACTCTTCCGCAAACACCTAAAACCTGGCTATTCTCAAAACTGTAACACTTCCCCCATCTTAGGCCTCTCACCTTCCCCCTTTACACCTAACTCTTTAATCTCTCCACTGTAGTTCCTCTCTCATCCTTCTTCTTGTAAGCCGTGCCGAGCTCCGCATTCGTGGAGATGATGCGGTATATAAACCCAAGGTTTAGTTTAGTTTAGTTAGTTTCTCTGCTCCTCTCTCCGCTTCTTCCTGCTAGCACACTCTCTGCTCCGCTCACTGTTCTGCCATGTGCTCAGGACTGTTCTACCATGTGCTCAGGACTAGGCACAGCTCCTACAGTCTCCCTTCGGCTGGCCTTGCACTGTGGACTCTCTGCCGTTGGCTTGCCCCTTTTATGGGGGGAGTTTGGCTGGTGACGTCGGGGGTGGGCAGAGTTAGCTCTCGCCTCTTCTCCTGCTAGCACCGCCTTCTCTGCTCCTCTCTCCGCTTCTTCCTGCTAGCACACTCTCTGTTCCGCTCACTGTTCTGCCATATGCTCATGACTAGGCACAGCTCCTATAGTCTCCCTTCGGCTGGCCTTGCACTGTGGACTCTCTGCCATTGGCTCGCCCCTTTTATGGGGGGAGTTTGGCTGATGATGTCGGGGGTGGGCGGAGTTAGCTCTCGCCTCTTCCCCTGCTAGCACCGCCTTCTCTGCTCCTCTCTCCGCTTCTTCCTGCTAGCACACTCTCTGCTCTGCTCACTGTTCTGCCATGTGCTCAGGACTAGGCACAGCTCCTACAGTCTCCCCTTCGGCTGGCCTTGCACTGTAGTATCATTCCAGATAAAGATGTCATCCAAGAACCCCTTCTTAAAAATGACAGAAGTAAAACTTAAGGAAGAGAACATTTTTGTTGTTGTTTCCATCTTGGCTAAATATAAGGTAGCAACCAAAGGGGCTAAAGTGGCCCCCATGACCACCCCTTGGGTTTGTAAATAAAACCGTTCTGAAAACCAAAAATAATTTTGAGAGATGACAAGTTGTGCCAATTGAATCAAAAATGCAGTTTTTGTTCAGGGAGATTCCCTTTCCTCCAAATAAATTTTTATAATTTTCAAGGCGGCTTGTTGAGGAGATCATGCAGAAAAATTAACATCCATGGAGGTAAGCCTCAAAGACGTACATAAGCAGATAGATTAAAAACTGACAAATCCCCGGGCCCAGACGGAATCCACCCCAGGGTATTGAAAGAACTAAAGGAGGAAATAGTGGAACTACTACAGCAAGTTTGTAACCTATCCCTGAAAACAGGCGTGATCCCCAGAGGATTGGAAAATAGCCAATGTTACGCCCATCTTTAATAAAGGATCGAGAAATGACGCGGGAAACTACAGACTGATAAGTCTGACTTCAGTACCAGGGAAGATGGCGGAAGTGCTGATAAAAGACAGCATCGACGAACATCTAGAAAGGAATAAACTGATGAAAACAAGCCAACGTGGCTTCTGCAAAGGACGATCGTGCCTAATGAACTTATTGCACTTCTTAGAGGGAATTCAGAAAATGAAGAACCATAGGGTGGAAGGAGAAGTATATAGATGGATCAAAAATTGGTCGCAAAGGGTAGGAATGAAGGGCCACTACTCTGACTGGAGGAGGGTCACGAGTGGTGTTCCGCAGTGGTCGGTACTCGGACCGCTGCAGTTCAATGTATTTATAAATGATCTAGAAATAGGGACGAAGTGCGAAGTAATAAAATTCGCAGACGACACCAAACTATTTAGTGGAGTTGGGACCAAAGAGGACTGTGAGAATTTGCAAAGGGACCTTAACAAACTAGAAGAGTGGGTGACGAAATGGCAGATGAAGTTTAATGTAGAAAAATGTAAAGTCTTCCGTGTAGGAAACGGAAACCTGAAGTACAGCTATACGATGGGAGGGCTGGTAATGGGTGAAAGTACCCTAGAAAAGGACTTGGGGGTGATGGTGGACAGGACAATGAGGCCGTCGGCACAGTGCGCAGCGGCCTCTAAGAAGGCGAATAGAATGCTAGGTATTATCAAGAAAGATATTACAACCAGAACGAAAGAAGTTATTCTGCCATTGTATCGGGCGATGGTGCGCCCGCACCTGGAGTACTGTGTCCAATATTGGTCGCCGTACCTTAAGAAGGATATGGTGATACTCAAGAGGGTTCAGAAAAGAGCGATGCGATTGATAAAAGGTATGGAAAATTTTTCATGTGCTGAAAGATTAGAGAAACTGGGGCTCTTTTCCCTGGAAAAGAGGAGGCTTAGAGGGGACATGATAGAGACTTACAAGATCATGAAGGGCATAGAGAAAGTGGAGAGTGACAGATTCTTCAAACTTTCGAAAACTACAAGAACGAGAGGGCATTCGGAAAAATTGAGAGGGGACAGATTCAGAACCAATGCTAGGAAGTTCTTCTTCACTCAAAGGGTGGTGGATGCCTGGAATGCGCTTCCAGAGGGTGTGATAGGACAGAGTACGGTATTGGGGTTTAAGAAGGGATTGGATGATTTCCTGATAAAAAGGGGATAGAAGGGTATAGATAGAGGATTACTATACAGGTCCTGGACCTGATGGGCCACCGCGTGAGCGGACTGCTGGGCATGATGGACCTCTGGTCTGACCCAGCAGAGGCACTGCTTATGTTCTCCCGACCCCTCCCCCTGTTTGAAGGCCCTAAAAAAGCCTTAGTTCCATCTTTCTTATTACTACTAGTGGTCTCGCTACTATTATCATTAGAATATTCAGATTCTGCCGAGGTATTCTCAAAGGTGAGTTTTTTTTTTGTTGTTGTTGTTGTTGATATTGGGGTTTGCTTGATCTATCTATTGAGGAGGAGAGATGGACACCTCCTAAAAGAGATATTAACTTCGAGTCTCACACATATACCACATGCAAATCACATAATGTGATTTATGCAATCACAGTCCCAAGTACATAGTCTTGGATCACCTCAGAAATCCGTGGATCTGAGTATGAAGCTTAACTCTCAAGGTTTCTGGTAGAAACACTTTCCTTCCCCTGTGTTGAATAGAGCACCTAGATATTCCAGATTTAGTGGGAGTTCCAGATGGAGCTTGGATGCATTGACCACCCAACCCAATGACTGGAGCATGGACATTGCTCTCCTGTGCTGAGAACCTTTTGATTAACCAGTCATCCAGATAAGGGGATGCCCTCTTTCTGGAGAAAAACCGCTACAACTACCATAACCTTGGAGTAGGTCTATGGTGCCATTGCCATTCCAAAGAGAATCACTTGAAACTGAAAGTGCTGGCTCAGCACCGTGAAGCATAGAAACCACTTATATGGTGGACAAATGGGAATATACACATATGCCTCCTTTAGGTCCAGAGGTGTCAAGACTTTTCCCAGATGGACCACTGTGATCACAGAGCACAAGTTTTCCATCTGAAAATATCTGACCCTTCAAGAACTTGTTAATGCATTTGAGGTCCAGAAAGGGATGAAAAGATCCTCCTTTTGGCACCATAAAATAGATAGAATACCTGCCCAAGCCTCTTTCTTCCAACAATACTGAAGATCAATACTCTCTCTAAGGACTGGCTGGGTGTATGCACATTTTTTTTCATTTGAGCCACAAGTTCAAAAAATTTATTTTCATGTGAGCAACTAGTTCTAAAAAAACAGATTTGTAAGTATTTTTGTGAGTGACCATATAAATCTGTGAGCAATGCTCCTAGAATGTATGAGCAATTGCTCATGTGCTCCACTTAAGAGGGAACATAGCTGGAGACACCACTCCAATGCACTGAAACACCTACAGAGTTGTAAGAACTGCCTCCTGTTTGCAGGGAGCACTGTAGGGGGATTCCAAGAAGGGGTAGGCAAACTCTAACTTGTAGCTGTCTCTAATAATGTCAAGGACCCAATGATCTGTGGTAACCTTGGCCCGCTCCCTGAAGGAGTGAATTGGCAGACCATCATTGGGAAGACTGAAAGGCAGACACTAGATGAGCAGGCTGCATGGAAGATCGTTTATTGGCACAAAAGGACTGTTGCTGCTGATACCAAGGCTTCTGAACTAGAGAATGACATGGGGACAGATTTTTCCCTGTCCCCATGGGATCTCATTTTCCCGTCCCAGTGAGTTCTTTCCATGCAGGCAAACTGGGAAAATCCCTTCTCTTCAGAATCACAGGTCTTTGGAACGACCTTACTACCTCTCTGTGGAACCTGGGCTCCCTCCAATTATTCCGCAAGCAACTGAAAATCTGGCTTTTCACTAAAATGTAATTCTATCCCCCCTTCTCTTCTATATATAAGTTCATGTAAACCTTTTTTTTCCTTCTCTTCCTACATTTTAAGTTCTTGTAAACCGTGCCGAGCTCCACAACATCCGTGGTGATGATGCGGTATATTAACTTAAGGTTTAGTTTAGTTTCTTTTCCTGTCCCTGCCCCATTCCTGCAAGCTCTGTCCTCATCTGCACAAGCCTCAAACACTTTAAAATCATAAGTGTTCAAGGCTTATGTGGTTAAGGCAGAGATTACAGGAATGGGGCAGGGACAAGGACAGCGACAAAACTTGCAGGGACGAGACAGGGAAATTAAGTTCCTGCAGGGAAGGGGAGAAATTTGTCCCCATGTCATTCTCTATTCTGAACTGTCTGGGCCCTCTTAGGATGATACCATTTAAAATCTCTGAACCAGAATTGTGCTTGTGATTGGTGACCTGAACTCCTAGGTCTGTCTTCTGTAAGGTGCTGAAACTTGGAGTCCCCCAAGTCCTTGAACAGCTTTACCAGGTCCTCTTAAAAAAACAACTTCCCTCTAAATGTCAGCTTAGTAAATTTTGTTTGGAGGTCACATTCGCCACCCAGTAGTATAACCATAACAAACAGCATGACATGACCACTAAGGTTATAATCTAATCTAATAAAACCCTAAGCAGCGCATGCACACTCCCACCTGCGTGCGTCCATTTTCCGTGAGATGTAGGGCACCGCAGGTAGGAGTGCGCATGCGCGCGAATCTCTCTCTCTGGCGTCTCTCTCTCTGGTCTGTCGGTGTCGTCTTCGCTCCTCTCCCCAGCATACCCGAACCTCCGTTCAGCCTACCATCCGACTCTACGTTCGGCTCCCTTAGTCCCTTGCCGCCGCTCCTCTTCTCTTCCCGCCCCGCGGTCCCGACAAACTTCCTTACTCCAGCAGGGGCCACAGCACTCAAAATATGCTGCTTCGCGGCCTGCTACTGCCCTGATTTGCTTTGCCCGACACGGCAGAGCAAATCAGGCCAGTAGAAGGCCGCGAAGCAGCGTGTTTAGAGTGCTGCGGCCCCTGCTGGAGTAAGGACGTTTGTCGGGACCGCGGGAAGGGGGCGGCAAGGGACTAAGGGAGCAGAGGGTTGAAATATATTTCTTTCAGCTAGCATTTGACGACAGGTAGTTCTATAGAAAATGAACTGCCACTTACTGGGACAAGCCACTGATTTTCTGGAAATGATGCTGAAAATCTTTACTGACTGTTCTGGCACTATCAAGAAGAATCAACATGAGAAAGGTCTCCACGAAGATACCAAAGGCAAACAAACAGTGGTGATCAAGGCTCTTGTGTACTTCAATATAACTTTATTGTTCAATTATTAAAACAAAATGAATTAAAAAAAATAAAAATAGGAAAGAATAAAAGCAAAAGTTATTTTTTTTCCTAAAATACTATAACAATCAACATCTCAATAATAACAATTCTAATAATAAAAATTCTAATAGTAAAACAGTAAAACAATCAAATCTCAATTAGCCGTAAATAATACATACAACTAAAATTTTCATAACAGAAATTAATCATGGATGGTCACGTGATGCAGCCTGTCTGAGCAGACGTGCGATCGGAGAGCTCCTGCCCCACGGACATATAATCAGCGCCAAAATCAGCTCCTCCTGCTCCTGGACGGGGACCGCACGATTTTCTCAATCGGAGAATACTCCTGCTCTTCGGAGGTCCTGCTTGGCGGGTATAACGAGGCGGGGCATGCCAGTAAAAACGGCGAAAAGCTCCCGGGATAGGCCCTCTCTCACCCCCTCTAAGATGGCGGCGGAACCGGCTAATTTCATCATACCCACTGGAGACTGGGTCGCCGACATCACGCGGTCGGTCTCCGCGGCGCTAGAGGACAGGCTTAACAAGATCCAGTCGGCTGTGGAGGAGATGCACGAGAAATTTGACTCCCACAGCCGACGACTCACTGAAGTGGAACAACGAGTATCAGACCAGGAAGACACGTGTGAGGGCCTCACCGCACAAGTGGCCGAACTGCAAAAAACCACCCGGGAGCTGATGGCCTCCCTGGAGGACCAGGAGAATAGAAGCCGTAGAAACAACTTGAGGATGGTCGGGCTCCCGGAGTCGGTAAGCGACCAGGATCTGTATGCAGTCTTTGGTAAGTGGCTACCTGAGCGCCTGGAGCTGGCAGGGGGCGCCGAGGGCTTCGCCTGTGAGAGAGTCCACCGCATCGGAGCCAAGCCTGCGGAGGGGGGGAGAGCGAGGACTGCTATAGCCCGCTTTGCCTGCTGGAGGGAGAAGGAGCTGATTCTCCGGGCATTTCGCAGGGCGGGGGCCCTGGATTACAAAGGTTCTCGGATTCTCCTTTTCAACGACTACTCTGTGCGGGTGGCGGCCCAGCACAAGACCATGGCGCCTTTCTGCACGGACCTCCACAATAAGGGAATTAAGTTTGCCCTGGTTTACCCAGCCAAGATCCGGATATGGCATGAAGGCAAAACCTTTAACATATCCTCCGGAGAGGAAGCCAAGGCTTTTCTGGCCAAACAGCCCACTTGAAGTAATGGGCGAGTGCGCCTTTCCCATCTACGTACTGTGTTTCTGGTTTGACTGAGCTGTGAGCACTTGCAGCCTGGATCGTGGGGCTGACACTTCTCTGACACTTCTCTACTCATCTTTACATACAAGGCTGGGGGACGACAAACTCGGTTGTGGAGGTGGAACCACCTTATTCCTGCTTCAATCTTGCCTTGGAAGGTCCGCCCGAGGGGATTGTGCCGGGCCTTTGTCCCCTGCGCCTGATGGGACTCTCATACCACTTCTGAACCATGCCCCACCTGGTGGATCTTGTACGATGGAATAGGTGGTGAACTGTCTGGCCATTGTACCTACCCCTTGGCGGTACCTATAGACCTTATCCAACACCTGATAAGGGATCTGATCCTGATGTACTTTGCTGGTGCTTACATGCCTTGAAAATCTGGATGTACTTTAGTTATGGGGGGTGCGGTCCCACGGGATGCAGAAGGGGAGTTTACTGGGGGGGGGGAGGTCTCTGGATAGGCTGGGGGGTACATATGGGTCTGTATGCTGGCTGGGAGGGCACAGCATGGGGGGGTGGAGAGGAGGGAGTTGGGTTACTGGGGGGATGGGGGGAGGGGAGTGAGTGGGGGTATGTGTTTGAGTCAGGAATGTGTGTGAGGGGGGGTTGCGTGGGGCCATGGTCTGTTGGGCTCTGGGGCACTGGGTTACCGAAGGCGGCGAAGCTTAGCTGGGAGGCTTCGCCCGACCTTATCTGTTATTCTTGCACATGTACACTTCCTGTATGGCTGGTGGAGAATGAATGAAGCTTTCTGCTCTCGGAGGGCTGTCTCCCTCTGGGTTTTTGCGAAGTATATTGCTTTTCTCTCTGTGCTATGGCTGATTTAAGGGTTGTCACCTTTAACGTTGATGGCATCAGGTCCCCGATTAAACGATCTCGTATACTCACGAGCCTGCGTAATTGAAAGCGGATATGGCGTTTCTGCAGGAGACCCACCTAACTCAGATTGAACACTCCAAATTGCGGAGAAATTGGGTCGGGGATGTTTACTCCTCCACTTCTGGGGGTCGACAGCGGGGGGTGGCAATTCTGCTACACAAACGATTGCCCTTTGTCTTGCATAAACAATTAACGGATCGGGAGGGAAGGTATGTTATTGTCCTGGGGGAGGTCTGGGGTCTAAAGCTGCTGCTCTGTAACTTATATGCCCCGAACTCCTACTGTCATAAATTTTTCTCCACAGTTCTTTCTATGGTATCGGCTCACCTGGATTACCAGGTGATCTTGGGGGGAGATATGAATATCACTGCAGACCCAGGGGTGGATTGCAAACCTCCCAGGGGTAGTCTGAAGGACCATGATAACAAGGGGGTGGGATTTCTGGCACAGCACTTAGGCCTGGTGGACGTCTGGCGGGCATTACACCCGTATGATTCGGACTTTACCTTTTACTCCCATGTCCATAAAGTGTATGCCCGACTGGATTACATTTTACTTGACCATCGGCTGTTCTCCAGGGCCACTAGATCGGAGATTGTGGAATCCACGGTTTCTGACCACGCCACCGTGGATCTTACGTTGACTCTTGCAGCGGGCAACAAGGCTTCCTCTTGGAAAATGGCGCTGTATCTGTATCATGATCAGGAATTCTGGACCTACCTGCGGGCGCGTTGGGTAGACTACCAAGCTACTAATGATACTCCTGAGATAGGGCCGGTATCTTTCTGGTATGTCTCCAAGGCAGTCCTGAGGGGACACGTGATTGCATACACGGCTGCCAAACGACGGGCCCGGGGAGCAGAACTTCTAGCGCTTACACGTCAGCTACACCAATTCCGTAGGGCCCATATCTCCTCTCTGTCGGACTCCGATAGACTGGACTATAAGAAAATTCGAGAACGCATCGAGACCCTACTCCATCAATGGGCAGAACAGACACTTGCGTTTCAACGGTATAATATGCATAGATGGGGGGGCAAGACGGGGAAACTTCTGGCAAACCTAGTGCGTCCGTATAAAAAACGTCAACTTATCACTGCAATCCGCGATACTACGGGAACTAGGCATGAGGGGGAGAACCAAATTGCAGAACAATTCGTCAGGTACTACGAGACCCTGTATGGTAAACGCCCGCTGGATGAGACTGCTCTTGCGGATTTTTTCCGGGGCTTATCCCTACCACGCCTGGAGGAGGACCAGGCTACGTCACTGAGCCTACCTATATCCGAGGCTGAACTCCGCGTCTCCATTCGGTCTCTCAAATTGGCGAAAGCGCCAGGTCTGGATGGGTTTGGACCTGAATATTATCGTATTCTTGAGGACCTGGTGGCGCAACCCCTGAGTGCAATGTATAACGCGGTAGCGGAGACGGGAGGCTTCTTTCCGGATAACATGGCCCACATAGTTCTGCTTCCAAAGCCAGGCAAGGACCCGGATCTGGTGGGGTCGTTTCGTCCCATTTCCCTTCTAGACCAGGACATCAAACTTCTGGCCGTGACTTTGGCGCGACGTTTGAATCGCTTCCTCCCTGACCTCATCCACCCGGACCAGGTCGGGTTTGTACCAGGCCGCAACGCATCTATGAATCTGCTGAAGGTCTTGGGTGCGATTCATGACAGGGTGGGTCGGGGTGGCCTAAAGGCAGTGGCAGGACTGGATATGGAAAAAGCTTTCGACAGCATCTCCTGGGATTATCTTTTTTGGGTCCTGCGCAGGGGCGGTTTTCAGGGTGAGTTTATGGCCTGGGTGACGGCTTTATATCATAATCCCAGGGCGCGCTTACTGATTAATGGGGGACTAACTGGGGATTTTGGTCTGCAGAGGGGTACAAGACAGGGCTGCCCTCTCTCCCCCCTTCTTTTTCTTTTGGCTATCGAACCCCTGGCTGCGAAGGTCTGTCAGGATGAGACCATCCAGGGAATTGTGGTGAGGGGACAGGAATGCAAAATCAGCCTGTTTGCTGACGACATCCTATTTTATATGGACCAGGTTCCCCTGCACTTGCCTAGAGCCTTGGCGGTGATTCGAGCCTTTGGAGCCTTGTCCGGTTTACAAGTTAACTGTAGCAAGTCGGAACTCTTACTGCTGTCAGGGGGCCCGGTGCAGCCTTGGCAGGCGGTGTTGCCCACTGCACCCACGACTAAACCGATGCGCTATTTGGGAATATACCTTAGTACGGATCTGCCTACTCTTTACAATGCCAATATTCGACGACAACTCGAAGCCATTGGAAAGTTGTGCCAGGCCTGGCAGGAGCTACCTTTGGGTATCTTGGGACGGGTAGTATTGGTAAAGATGGTTCTGGTTCCGAAACTTCTGTATCCCCTGCAGACCATGCCTCTCTGGCTTAGCAGGCGGGACGAACTTGCTTTTAAATGTACTATTTCTCGTTTCATTTGGAGGTCCCGATCCCCGCGGATAGCAATGTCCAAACTTACCCTGGACAAAAGTCTGGGGGGACTTAATGTCCCGGATATCCGGCTTTATAATGTAGCGTCTCTCATTCGCTGGATCCATGAGGCTTATACAGGGTGCTATCGTTACTCTCCCCGGGGCTGGCTAGCGAGCTGGAGCTCCCCTTTTCACTTTATGAACACATTACACCGTCAGGAAGATCCTGGGAGGCGATATCTAGCTTGTTTCCATTTTTTACGACCGTTTAGGCTGGCGTGGCGCTGGTGGCGGCGCAGACAACAGCTGTCGACGGAGGTATCTCCTTTTGTATGTCTGGTAGGCAACTCACGATTTCAGCCGGGTTGGGGTACCTCAGTATTTCAGCAATGGGCGGTTCGGGGCTGTGTGACTTTGGAAAACTTACTTGATTTATCTCCCGCCGGATTCCCATCCTTCCAGCAAACACGGGACGCGTGGGGCCTTCCAGCTTGTTATTTATTTTCTTACTTCCAGGTGCGTCACTATTGGGATGTTGAGCGTAGAGGGGGTGATGGGGTTTGGGTTAAGGGTCCCCTGGATACTCTTTTCTCGGCTACCCCGCCCATCGCTAACTCCCTTGCTCACTGGTACCGAGTCCTTAAATCATCTCTTCCCCTATCGGTGCTTACCCCTGTGCGCTCCTCCTGGGAACAGGATTTGGGACAGGATATTTCCGAACCTCAATTTCTAGCTTGTTTCAGCACTTTATACTCTTACACTAAATCCGCTGATTTCCAAGAACTCCAGTATAAGATTCTCCACCGGGCTTATTTCACTGCTCAGCGTGGGGCACGCCTGGGGCTTTGGGATAGTGAATGTTGTGTTAAATGCAAGAACCGAGTAGGTACGTACCTTCACTCTTTCCTGGAATGCCCCCAGTTGAGTATCTGGCAGGAGGCTCTCACCCTGCTGGAGCGCGCTGTGCAACGTACTGTTGAATGGGACTATGGGTTTCTTCTTCTGGGCCTGCAGACCTCCCTCCAGGATCAAGGTTTCACTATCCCCCAATGTAGATTCTTTTATAATGCTATACTCGTAGTAAAAAAACTGATCTTGACTTATTGGATGTCGGTGGAGCCACCTCCGATACCCCAATGGAGGAGTAGACTTCGGGAAGTGGCTCAGTTTGAAACTCGGCTGTATGCTAGGTCTCCGAGTGTGCTTAAGCGGCATTACGTTGGCTTGTGGGAGAGACTGAGGGACTTGGTGCCATCATAAGAACGGGTCGGGGGACTGGTGCCTGTTTAGTTTTTTCTTTTGTGCCTCTCCAGCATAGCCTTTGATCAGCTCCATTACTTCTACTCTTCTCTATCTCAGGCTTTGGTGCCCCAGAGATGGGGGGGAAGAGGGGGAGGGAGGGAGGGAGGGGATGGGAGAATATGTGTCCTGTTTGAGCGGCGTGAATGGTGTTGCGAGTTATTTGTGGCTTCTATGGGTTATTTGTATAATAAAAAATGGTGTGAGATCGCCGTCCCTGCTGGGTGGCTTTATTCATTTCTGTTGTCCTTTATTTTTATTTTTGTTTCTTTTTTTTTTTTTTTTTTTTTTTTAAATTTTTATTTATAAAATTTTCATTCTTACAATAAATGAATAGCATAATATTTAGTTTATAATAATTATAGTTGTATGTACAATATCATATCATATATATTGAATCCCTTTCCCCTGTTATTTGTTTTTTCATTTTTCCTCATATTAATTTCTATATTTCCCTCCCTAACCCTATATTATTATTATCAATGTGTTAAGATATCTGATCTTTAGAATATTTTGTCAATGGATCCCATATTTTCTTAAAATTTTTTATATTTCCTTGTTGTAATGCCAATATTTTCTCCATTTTGTATATGTGACACACCGAGTTCCACCAGAATGTATAATTTAGCTTGGTATAATCCTTCCAATTTTGTGTGATTTGCTGCATGGCAACTCCTGTCAATATTAAAAGCAATTTGTTATTGTTTGCTGATATTGGACTTTGTGTTCTCATTGCAGTACCAAATAATATGGTATCATATGAGAGACCAATATGATTTTCTAGTAATATGTTAATTTGGGGCCAAATTAAATTCCAAAAGGCTTTTATGCAAGGACAAAAAAAAATTAAATGATCTAATGTCCCTACTTCTATTTTACAATGCCAGCATCTATTAGATCTAGTATTATCTATTTTTTGCAAGCGCGTCGGGGTCCATAACACTCTATGTAATAAAAATATCCATGTTGGATTCATAGATGCTGACTTTGTTAATCTTAATCTCCAGGACCAGAATCTTGGCCATTGAGATGCAGAAATTGTCTGTCCAATCTCAATGCTCCAAATATCCCTAAGTCCAGTTTTCTTTTTTTTATTTAGAAATCCATATATTAATTTATACCATTTTGCGGCTTGGTGTCCCAAGAAATCCGCCTGGAAACATAAAACTTGCAAACTATATTGGGTATTAAGATCTTTCCATTCAGGGAACCCTACCTGAATGGCTTGCTTCAATTGCATCCATTTAAAATATTGTGTTTTATTTAGTCCAAATTTATTTTGCAATTGTGAAAAACTAAGCAAGGAACCTTCTGATATGACATCATTCAATGTTCTTATTCCTGCATTTATCCATTGTTTCCAGACGATTTTAAATCCGCCAATTCTGATCCTGGAGTTTACCCATATTGATTGATTTAGAGATTTAGCTATTGGTTCTGGTGATAGGTTACTTATGTATCTCAATGTTTTCCAAGTATCTAAAAAGATTCTGTTATCTTTATATCTCCTAGGCATTGTTATGGTAATTAGATGTTCTGGATATAAAGGGAACAGGAGCTGCCATTCTAAATACAGCCAATCTGGTACATTTTCCATGAGATCTGGGAGGATCCAATACATACCCTGTCTTAAAATATAGGCTTGATGATACCTATAAAAATTTGGAAAATTTACCCCCCCTTCCACAATTGGTCTTTGTAATGATACTAAAGCAATTCTTGGTCTTTTCCCAAACCAAACAAATTTTGTAAGAATATTGTTAAGTTTTTTATAAAATGACCCCTGAAAAAATATTGGTATCATACTCATTTGATAACAAACCACATGCCCTCGATGTTTCTTTACACTTGTTATATACTGCACCTATGCGGGGGGATCTGTTTGGGAGGCTCTGCCTTTGTTACTGTATTTTCGCTTGTTATGGACAACTCTTGCCCTATTGTTGTTTATTGTTGCGCCCTGTTGGGTGGTGTATCTTTCACTGCTAATAAACATACATTTAAAAAAAAAAAAAAAAAATAGAAATTAATCATTACTTAAATACAGATTAGGGAAACCATCTTAATTTTTCTGCCCAGGACTTATTCAATTCTAGCTATTTGCACTGAATGGGGGCTCCAAGCAGGCAATAAGAAGGCTGAAAAATACTAGAGAATGTCATAGAAACATAGAGGCAGATAAAGGCCAAATGGTCCATCTAGTCTGTCCATCTGCAGTAACCATTATCTCTTCCTTTCTCTAAGAGATCCCAGGTGCCTATCCCTTGCCTTCTTCAATTCAGACACAGTCCCTGTCTCTACCACTTCTTCTGGGAGACCCTTCCAAGCATCTACCATGCTTTCTGTAAAAAAGTATTTCCTTAAATTACTCCTGAGCCTATCGCCTCTTAACTTCATCCTATGCCCTCTCATTCCAGAGTTTCCTTTCAAATGAAAGACTCGACTCATGTGTATTTACGCCATGTACCATATTTTTTGCTCCATAAGACGCACTTTTTTCCCCCTCAAAAGTGGGTGGAAATCTCAGTGCGTCTTATGAAGCGAAGGTGAAAAATTTGAATCCCCTTCAAGGCTGCAAACCTCACCCCACCCCGCACCAGCTTTTTAAACACCGCCTGCCACTTCCCCCCATACAATTGCAAACCCCCCCATGGCCGCACCATCTTTCAGCCACACCAGCTTTTTAAACACCGCCCGCCGCTCCCCCAGTACAATTGCAACACCCCCCCCCGTGGCTGCATCACCTTTTAGCCGCACCAGCTTTTTAAACACTGCCTTGCCACCCCCTGTACAATTGCAACCCCCTCTCGCCGCACCTGCCCACCTTTTTAAAACAAATCCCCTGCCGCCGATGTCATAGCCGCCTCCGCTGCCGCTGTCTTCACCGCCATACCTTTTTCAAGCCTGGTGGTTCAGCAGCTCCCTCCACGGGATAAGAGCTGTGAGATTTTGTAGTTCTGCAGCAGCAGGAGATGACGCCTTAGTAACGTATCTCTTGCTGCCAATGGAAGTAAAGGCTGTTCAGTGGGAGTTCGCTTCCCTGCAGGAGTGTGAGAGATTTGGTAATCATCAGCATACAGTGTGGCACAAGCATATATAATCTAATCTAATCTAATCTAAACCTTAAGTTTATATACCGCATCATCTCCATGAGAATGGAGCTCGACACGGTTTACAAGAACTTAAAATAGTGGGTAGAGAAGAAGAAAAAGGATTACATGAACTTATGTGTAGAAGGGGGGAGAGAAAGGGGGGAAGGATAGAGCTACAATTTGCTGAAAAGCCAGGTTTTCAGTTGTTTGCGGAATAACTGAAGGGAGCTCAGGTTCCGCAGCGGGGTGGTGAGGTCGTTCCAAAGACCTGTGATTTTGAAGAGAAGGGATTTTCCCAGTTTGCCTGTATAGTGGATGCCGCGTGGAGAGGGGAAGGCTAGTTTAAGCCTTTGGGCAGTTCTGGAGGAGTCGGGACTGGAGGAGTTGAAAGACAGTGGGATAAGATATAACCCACACAATTTTATAACAACCCTTTAGTGTATGCTTTACATTTGGGAAATAGTTATAAAATATTTATAAACTTAGCCCCAATGTGCCTTACTATTATTACCTGTTTGAGAAATATATATATACTGTATATACATAAGGATGCCATTGCCTAAAATTAAAATGTAATACAGGGAACAAGTAAATTCTGAGAATCTGAGTAATATCACACTGTGTTTTGTTCTGTAGTATCCACTGATTGGCAGTAAGCCTGCCGCTTCTGAGAATGTGAAAATGTTGTTCACTGCATGATGGATGGTAAGACCATTCTCCGTCTGGTTAAAAAAAGATTTTGTTGAGTCAGACATTTTTTAAAAAAGCAGCTATCAGTTTACATGCCTGATCTAGAATACATAACTCTTTCCTGCAGCTTAGAATTGCAAAAGACAATTACAGCATTTCAAAACACTCCCACTGGTATGTTAAAAAAGAATGTTACTTTTGTTACCTTAGAAACAGAATAATGGAAGATTTAAAACTAGAAAATAATTCATGGATTTCTTATGTTAGGCTCTAATGACCCATTAAAGGCTGTGATATACTGTAGTTCAGTCATGATATAAGGAAGAGGGGAAAAATGTAAGCTGAAATTAAGATATTGTTAATAGCAAAACAATGAACTTATTGTTTTTAGAGTACATGGAGGGCTTTGGGGGATAATCTTTGAAAGGTTTGTTCATCTGTATACAGTATAACTCAATATGTGTATAAAAGGCCTCTAAAAATTGTCTAATTTGTACAAGAAAGCAAAGATATTTACCTGTAACAGGTGTTGTCCATAGACAGCAGGGGAATGCAGCTACACTTGTTGGTGAAGTCCTCTGACTGAGCCTATGTGCCAGTGCTCTTCCTTAGCTAGGTAAGCTTTTGGCTTACTGGGCATGTGCAGGAGTCCCTATACCTAGAGCCCCCTCCCCTCTGCTGTCAATATGTCTCTAGCTATGAACAGGAATGAAATAAGGGGATGGAGGGTGGGCAAGTGTGGCTGCATTCCACTGCTGTCTACAGATAAAATCCGTTACAGGTAAGCAACTTTGCTTTCTCTGGAGACAAGCAGGGGATATGCAGGCACACTTGTTGGCGAGTCCCAAGCTGAAAAACTGAGAAGGGTGGTGGAACAACTAATTACAAAACTCTGATCCAGACAGTAATGCTTTGTAAAAGTATGCACTGAGGACCAAGTTGCAGCCTTGCAAATATCTTAAATGGGAATGGATCTTAAATTCGCAATTGAAGATGCTGTAGCTTGTATTTTATGAGCTCAAAATTGAATCCGGTGGTTGAATCTGTGCTCTTGTGTAGCAAAAATTGATAAGAACATAAGAACTGCCATCTCCGGATCAGACCTTCGGTCCATCAAGTCCGGCGATCCGCACACGCGGAGGCCCTGCCAGGTGTACACCTGGCATAATTTATAGTCCACCATATCCTTATATGCCTCTCTTAAGGAGATATGCATCTAGTTTGCTCTTGAAGCCTAGGACGGTCGATTCCGCAATAATCTCCTCTAGGAGGGCATTCCAGGTGTCAACCACTCTCTGAGTGAAGCAGAACTTCCTGACATTAGTCCTGAACCTGTCCCCCCTTAGCTTCATTACATGTCCTCTAGTCCGTGTCAAATTGGACAATGTAAATAATCTTCTCTGCTCTATTTTGTCGATTCCTTTCAGTATTTTGAAGGTCTCGATCATATCCCCACGCAGTCTCCTTTTCTCAAGGGAGAACAATCCTAGTGTTATAAGTCTGTCCTCGTATTCCAGTTTCTCCATACCCTTCACCAGTTTTGTTGCTCGTCTCTGCACCCTCTCCAGCAGTTTTATATCCTTCTTTAGGTAGGGAGACCAATGTTGGACGCAGTATTCCAAGTGTGGTCTGACCATTGCCCTATAAAGCGGCATTATAACTTTCTCCGATCTACTCGAGATTCCTTTCTTTATCATGCCCAACATTCTATTTGCCTTCTTTGCCGCTGCCGCGCATTGTGCCGACGGCTTCAGGGTCCTATCTATCAGTACACCCAGGTCCTTTTCTTGTTCACTCTTCCCCAGAGTTGCACCTGACATTGTATACTCGTATTCCTTATTCTTATTGCCTAAATGCATTACCTTGCATTTCTCCACATTGAACTTCATCTGCCATTTCTCCGCCCATGTTTCTAACCGACACAAGTCGCTCTGGAGTTTCTCTCTATCCTCCTGCGATCTGATCGCCCGGCATAGTTTTGTATCGTCTGCAAACTTGATGATCTCACTGGATGTTCCTTCCTCCAGGTCATTGATATAAATATTAAAAAGGATCGGCCCAAGTACCGAGCCCTGGGGTACACCACTAGTCACTTTCTCCCAGTCGGAGAACTTCACATTTATGCCCACTCTCTGCTTTCGGTTTTCCAGCCATTTGCCTATCCATCTTTGTATATCCCCCTCTATGCCATGGCTTTGTAGTTTCCTGAGAAGTCTTTCGTGTGGAACTTTGTCGAACGCTTTCTGGAAGTCCAAATATATTATGTCCACCGGCTTCCCACTATCAATTTGCTCGTTCACAGTCTCAAAAAATTGGAGTAAATTCGTCAAACATGATTTCCCTTTCCTGAATCCATGTTGACTGGGTTTCATCAAGTCGTGTGCGTCCAAGTGCCGGACTATGCTATCCTTGATCAGTGCTTCAACCATCTTGCCGGGGACAGACGTAAGACTCACTGGTCTATAGTTGCCCGGTTCCCCTCTCGATCCTTTTTTGAAAATAGGGGTGACGTTCGCTATCCTCCAGTCGTCCGGTATCTGTCCAGTTCTGATTGTCAGGTTTGCAAGTTTTTGCAATAACTCTCCGATTTCAACCTTCAATTCCTTTAAGACTCTTGGGTGAATTCCATCTGGTCCAGGGGATTTGTCACTTTTAAGTTTGTCGATCTGATAGTATATCTGGTCTAAGTCCACTTCAACTGTGGTGAGGCTGTCTTCTATTTCTCCTGCAAACACTTTCTCCGCTTCAGGTATTGTTGAGGTGTCCTCCTTCGTAAAGACGGACGCAAAGAAGGAATTTAGTTTGTCTGCGATTTGTTTATCTTCCTTGATGTACCCTTTTCTTCCCTGGTCGTCCAGGGGTCCCACTGCCTCTTTTGCAGGTTTTTTCCCTTTCACGTATCTAAAGAAGGGCTTGAAGTTTTTGGCCTCCTGGGCTATTTTTTCCTCATATTCCTGTTTTGCATCCCTCACCACCTTGTGACATTTCTTCTGATCATCTTTATGTTTGTTCCAGGCTTCGGTTGCAGTGTGCTATCTAAGAAGAGAGTCCTTTTTGATACTGGCTTCCCCTGAGTAGCTAGATTGTAGGAGATGTCCATGACCACTTTAGGAAGGAATTTGGGATGAGTCCATAGTTGCACTCTATCAGGAAAAAAATTGTAGGTGAGGATAATATGTAAAGAGTGCTTGAAGTTCACAAACTCTTCTGGCTGAAGTTAAAACTGTAAGCAAGATTGTCTTTCACATATGAAATGTAATGGAAGCAGACCCCAATAGTTCAAAAGGGGACTGCATTAATTAATCTAAAACTAAGTTCAGATCCTTTACTGGAGGAGGGTCTCGAAGTGGAGGCCTAAGATTAGAAAGACTTCTCAAGAAACAGGAAGCCAGAGAATGATGGGAAACTGGTTTACCTTGTACTAAAGGATGGTAGTCTGAGATGGCTGCTAAATAAAATGTGATGCAGTTAGATTTGAGGCCAGAGTCTGACAAATGTTGCAGATATGATAAAATATAGTCAATTGGATAATGAAGTTTTTAGCCTAGATGGAAAAACGTGTCCATTTTGATTAATAGGACTTCCTGGTAGAAGGATGCCTTGCTGCCAGAAGGACTGTTTTCACCTGTTGAGAAAGTGGTAGATATGTTAGGACTGAAGTTTCAATATCCAGGCCGTCAGACTGAGACTGTGGAGATTGGGATGGAACAACTGCCCGTTCTGTTGAGAATGAAGAACAGTGGAAATGGGGGAGCATCTAGAAGGTCCAGCAAAAAGTGGATACCATATTTGTCTGGGCCAATGAGGAGAAATGTGAGCATTGTCTGTAGCTACCCTCTGAAGAACCTTGGACATCAGAAGGAATGATGGGAAGGCATAAAGAAGGTTTTGACCCCAGTGTATGGAGAAAGCATCCCTTGCTATTGCTTGGGGAGCTGGTTGAAGAGAGTAAAACTTGCTGCATCTGGCATTGTCTTGGGAAGTGAAGAGATCTGGACATGAAGACTGTTGAATACAGGCTAAGAATCGCTGGGCTTCTAACACTGGAGGAGGTTGGGAAGAAGCCTGAAGTAAAGAAGCACCATCATGCATGAACTTCTGAAACAGTGTGAAAAGAGTAGTAGTGACAGCCTGTATGGAATCTGAGCTCTGGAGAGGAGGCTCAGGTTGGAGATTAGGCAGATACAAATGTTTAGAGGTTCCAGTTCCTGAGAGAGAAGAGGAGAGATCCCCTGTTTAGATTTTGAGCTCTTATTAGTGAATAGGTTAAGCTGCAAGAACCTACTCAACAGAGAATGACCACCAAAGACTCGCACAAGTATATTGAAATTTCTCTTTTATTTAACAATTTAAATTATATTAAACCAATTACAAACTGTATGCAGCTAATATATTTTATATATAGTTGTGCCAGGGAAATGTCTCTCTAAATCTCAGAGCTGACTATCTCAATTCTATATTGCTGTGTTGTCTTTTTTATAATTTTCTCTAACCTATCTATGATGTGTCATGTTTACACAATGCTTAGAGGGGCATAATCGAAAAAAACGTCTAAGGGCTCCTTTTATCAAGCCGCGCTAGTGGGGTTAACGCGCGTGACTTTTCATCACGTGTTAACCCCCACGCTGTCCAAAAAGAAGAGGCAGTAGCGGCTAGTGTGTTCAGTAGTTTAGCGCGCGCTATTACATGTGTTAAACCGCTAGCGTGGCTTAGTAAAAGGAGCCCTAAGTCTGTTTTTGTCTAAGTCGCAAGTCGTCCAAAATCAGACACAGCTTAAGACACATTTTCGAAAAATACGTCAAAATATTTTTTTTTTTAAACCATCTAACTATATGTACAGCTGTCTGACCATCCAAGCTGCTAAATCGTCCATCTTTATACCACATTTTCATCCAAATATTCATCTAAGTCAAAAACACCTAGAATAAGCCCTGTTGGATGTGGGAGGGGTCAGCAAAGTGATGGACTGGACACCCAGACATGGCACCTGAATAGTGGGGTGCCTTACTGCTGTGAACTTCACAAAAAGGGTGCCCCATAAACATCTCAATACAGCTCCCTTATAGCTCATGGTAAGCCCCCCAAAATGTACTATACCCACCTGTCTACAACCTCAATAGCCCTTATGGCTGCAGGAGCCACTTCTATGATAGTACAAAAGGGTTTTGGGGTTTTTGGGGGAGTGCACATGTTTCACCATGAATGCAGTGATCAGAGTGGCTTATGGGCCTGAGTCTTCCTCTCCATGGGTCCTTAACCCACCCCCAAGACGACTTAAGCCGCCTCTGTGCAGCTCTACTAGGCTTTCCTATGGCAGGCTGCCAGGTGCTGATGTTCTGGAGGCAGATATTTAAAGTTGTGATTATGATTTTTATGGAGGGGGTGTCGGTGATCACTGGGGTAGTGTGTGTGGGTCTGTACTATGTGTTTGCAGTGTTTATCTTGTCTATTTATATAGTTTTTTGTGACTTAAACCAAGTTCCGTCTAGGCTGTGTTGTTAAACTTTTGGTTATATATTCAGTACGACTAAGTCTAGCACGTCCCACGTCCCGCCCAAATCCCGCCCTCGACACTCCTCCCGAAACGCCCTGTTTAGCTCTGGTCGTTTAGCGGTACTAAGAAGGACTAGTTTGTTTGTAAACATGTCCAAAACCCGTTTCGATTATTGGCACTTGGACGTTTTTCATTTATGATCGTCCAAGTGCCAACTTAGGCCGGTGCTTGGACATTTTTCTCTTTCGATTATGAGCCCCATAAACTTTAGCTTTTACATTGTTTCTTGCATTTCTATGAAAACAACTTCTAGTCACTTGCTGTACTCTGAAGATGTTTTACAAATGTCATCTCTGTGCTTTTGATTCCCTTATGCACTGTTGACTTTGAGGGGCATAATTTAAAAAAAACATCTAAGTCCCCTTTTGGCCTAGGTCCTAAACGCTGAAAGTAGAAGCAGGGGAAATGTCCATTCTCAAAAAAAACGTCCAAAAGGAGGTTTTTTTTTTAATGGCCTGCCTCTATGTTCAGCTGTTTAAACGCCCAGACCACCACTACATCTACACTTAAGACATATAATAAACCCAAAAAAGCTTAAGTCTCAAACGCCCAAAGCCAGGCCTTTTAGGCGAAGGAGGAGCAAGTCATTTGCCTAAAACAGGGGTGCCCACACTTTTTGGGCTTGCGAGCTACTTTTAAAATGACCAAGTCAAAATGATCTACCAACAATAAAATTTTAAAAAAACACAACGCACACTGTACGCATACAATTATCATTCCTATTCCGGGGGTTTTTCAAAGAGGTCAAAGCAGATGACTCTATGCACTGTCACCTCAGTAACAACCATACAAAAATAGACAAATACCCACCCCCTCCCTTTTTACTAAACCACAATAGCAGTTTTTAGCGCAGGGAGCTGCGCTGAATGCCCAGCGCTGATCTCGACGCTCATAGGCTCCCTGCGCTAAAAACCTCTATTGCGGTTTAGTAAAAGGGGACCATATTGTAAAATATAGACAGCAGATATAAATTCAAACACATTTTGATCACTAAATTTAAAATAAAATCATTTTTCCTACATTGTCTGGTGATTTCATGAGTCTCTGGTTGCACTTTCTTCTTCTGACTGTGCATCCAATCTTTCAGCCTGTATGCTTCCTCTCCTCCACACCTCATTCCACCCCCCCCCAACGTTTTCTTCTTCTCTCCCTGCCCTCTCTTTCTTTCTCTCTTCATGCCCCCTTTCTTTTTTTCTGTTTCTTTTCTTTCTTTCTGTCTCCCTGCCTGCCCTCTTTCTCCCTCCCTGCCCTCTCCCAAGCCACTGCCGCTGCCATCGGATAACAGGCCCCCAAAGCCGCCCGCCGCCGGCCAAGCTCTCCCTGCTTCGGGCCCACCAGCATTTCTCTCCCCGACGTCAATTTTGCCGTCGGGGAGGAAGTTCCGTTGGCCAGAACTTCTTCTCCGATGGCAGAATTGACGTCGGGGAGAGGAAGGCTGATCGGCCCAAGATCGACCTATTGGGAGAAATGCTGCCGGGTCCTGCCTTTGAGGAAACAGAAAGTAGGCAGGACCTGGCAGCAAGAAGAGCAAATCGCAAGCTTCACTGACCTGTCTCCCGCTTTAGCCCGCGAACGGGGCTCCAACATGTGCGTGCCGGCTTCCCTTCTCTCCCCCCCCCCGGACATAACTTCCGGTTTCAAAGAGAAGAGAAGGGAAGCCGGTACAAGCACACGTTAACCCCCGGAGCACAAATTCTCCAAGCCGGTTTTTTTTTTTTTTTAAATGTTGAGCAGCGGAGGCAGCAGCAGAATTCAGGAGCAGGCCAGTCAGGAGGGGAAAAAAGAGAAGGGAAGAAGGGAACCCGCTCTGCGATCGACTGGGATCGCCTGAGCAAGCGACCTGTCGATCCCGATCGATGCATTGGGCACCCCTGGCCTAAAAGCTGGATTCTGTCCTGTGGGCGGGGCCTTAGGCACATGGGCCAATTCCGGATGGCCCAGGTGCCTCAGGCCCCACCTGTGGGTGGGGTTTGAAGCGCCTGGGCCAATCATTCGTGGAATGGCTGGCCTGCCGGACAGATGGGCTTGGCACCCGTCCATCCAGAAATCGTATAAAGGTACGGGGAGGGGGATTGGGAGGGTCTTGTGGGTCGGCGGGGGGGCCGATCGGGGGTTCGGGGGCGATCATGGGTTTATCCTAGTGGGGTTGGGAGGTAGGGGGTTCGCCTGGGCAGGAGGGCTTGGGTTCCCTCCTGCCCAATCGTAATCGGCGGGGAGGGGGGTGCCACTGGGAAGGAGGGCTTGGGCTTCCTCCTGCCTGATCGTAATTGGCGGATGGGGGTGCCGCCGGGCAGGAGGGTTGGGTTCCCTCCTGCCCGATCGTAGTCGAGGGGGAGGGCTGATTGCTACAGGAGAGATGGCTCATCTCTCCTACCGCGATGGTGATCGCCCACCCCCCTCCAAACTGCAGCACTTCGGGATGAGGATCGTCGGCAGGGGAGATGCCCTGCTGCGATGCTCACCCTGAAGTGCTGCGGTTCAGAGGAGGGTGGGCGATCACAATTGCAGCAGGAGAGATGAGCCATCTCTCCTGCAGTGATAGTTGCAGTAGGCGGTAGGCTTTTTTCTGAGGCCACTGAGCTGCAGCGATCAGCTAAGTGGCCCCTTTTTCGGCACTTATACCTGTTTTGACTTGGTCTAAGTCAAAACGTATAAGTGCCAACTAGACAACCTGCCTAAACTTTTGGTTATACCTAGGTGTAGGTTGGCCCACCTCCTTCCCTTTCCCCTCAAGTTGAAGGGGAAGATTCTGCCTTTTCAGCACTGAAAAGTTGTTTTTTGTTGAAGAAGGTGGGATTTTAAGGTGCACTTTTTTAAAGTAGAACAGCGCAAATGTCAATACAGTGTTCTGGCTCCAAACACTGAATACACAACTGTGTGGGTCTGTGAAAAATAGTGCGCTGGCCCCCCCATGAAAAAGCACGAAAGCACTACAAAAAAATAAAAGAAACTCTCTACTTACTTTTAACTATATGCATGAAAATGTACATATAAAATATACGCATAGTATATATTAAAGCACCAACTTTATTAGTGCATAAATGCATATCTCAATGTATTCTTCACTGAATGTTCTTTTTTCTTTGTTCTAATGTTGTTTTTTTCCTTGAAAATCAATAAACATATTTGAACTAAAAAAAAAAAACAAAACAAAAAAACAGAAAACATTGAACTGAAGAGTCATGCGCCTACGTCAGGCAGGAAGGCACTCATGCATGCGCAGTGTGCTCGGTTGCAAATTTTCTAAAGTTCTTAAAATGGCTACGCACTTGGTACCGTCTGTGCCAGGGCTCCATGGATGACGTTACCCACATATGAGAATATGCTGCCTGCTTGTCTTGGGATAACAGATTTTATGCTGCTTATCCTAGGAATAAACAAGTGGATTTCCCAAGCCATCTTAATAATGGCCTATGTATAGAATTCTCTTTTAGGAAATTATCCAAATTTTTTTTTTTTTAAACCCTGCTAAGCTGTTTTCACCACATTCTCCAGCAACAAATTCCAGAGTTTAATTACACATTGAGTGAAGAAATATTTTCTCTGGTTTGTTTTAAATCTACTACTTAGTAGTTTCATCGCATGCCCCTTAGTCCTAGCATTTTTGGAAAGAGTAAACAAGTAATTTACATCTACTGAACTGTCTCTTCTTCAAACTGAACATTTTTATTCACCAAGAGATCTTTAGGTACCAAGGTTATTTATATTTGTTCTAGCAGTTTCATCTTGAAATTTCAGTGATTTTATTTTCTAATTAGTCTTTAAGCCCGTTACATTAACGGGTGCTAGAATATATGTATGTCTGTCTTTCTTTCTTTCTGTCTCACTCCCTGCCCTTGTGTCTTTCTTCTTTTCTTTCTGTCTCCCTCCCTCCTATTATTTGTCTTTCTTTCTATTTGTCTCTCTTTCTGCCCCCTATGCAGCATTTATCTCCCCTTGTCCACTTTCCTGTACAGTAGCCATATCAGCATTCCCTCCCCCTCCATTTCCTTGTGCATCAGCATTTCCCCCCTCCCTACTTCCCTGTGCAGCATTTTCCTCCCTCGGGTGTTAGAATATATGTGTGTCTGTCTTTATTTCTTTCTCTTTCTGTCTCTTTAGCCACTTTTTCCTGTCCATTCTCCCTTCTTTTTACCTCCCCTGTGTCCACCACCACCCCTTCACTGCTCCCCTTATCCAGCAGCAGCCCTTCTCCCTTTGTTTTACCTCCCCCCTGTCCATCAGTACCTCTTCCTGCTCCCCCTGTCCAACAATAGGCATCCCTTCCTTTTTTCCCCCCCTGTCCATCATCACCTCTTCCTGCTCCCTCTGTCCAGCAGTAGGCCTCCCTTCATTTCACCCCCCCCTGTCCATCAGCATCTCTTCCTGCTCCCCCTGTCCAGCAGTAGGCCTCCCTTCATTTTTTCCCGCTATCAGCACCTCTTCCTGCTCCCCCTGTCCAGCATTAGGCCTCCCTTCATTTCCCCCCCCCTGTCCACCAGCACCCCTTCACTGCTCCCCTTATCCAGCAGCAGCCCTTCTCCCTTTGTTTTACCTCCCCCCTGTCCATCAGCACCTCTTCCTGCTCCCCCTGTCCAGCAGTAGGCCTCCCATCATTTCCCCCCATCCATCAGCACCTCTTCCTGCTCTCTCTATCCAGCAGTAGACCTCCCTTCATTTCCCCCCCTGTCCATCAGCAGGCCTCCCTTCATTTCCCCCCCTGTCCATCAGCACCTCTTCCTGCTCCCCCTGTCCAACAATAGGCCTCCCTTCCTTTTCCCCCCCCGTCCATCATCACCTCTTCCTGCTCCCCCTGTCCATGGGAGTTAGTACAGGGCCGGTCTCTGCCGTTCTCCCCAGAGTTTTTTATTTACTCGGTTAGAGTCCTTGCCGCCCCCCCTTCCCTTCCCACGTACCCGATTAGGAACTCGGCGATTCAAGCAGCCTGTGCAGCAGTCTTCACACGCTGCTTCGGGTTCTTCTACTGCCCTGATTTACTGTGGCATGTCCCTGATGACATCATCAGAGATGCGGCAGAGCAAATCAGGGCAGTAGAAGGGCCTGAAGCAGCGTGTGAAGACGCCTGCACACGCTGCTTAAATCGCCGGGTAGGTAGTCGGGTCAGCGGCAAGGGAAGGGGGTGAGCGGCAAAGGACTCCTGTGGTCTGTTGCGGAGGGCGGCCCGGCTCCATTTATCGATTCGTTCTGGAGAGGGGGGGGGGCAAATGCGCTGTGTTGGGGGGAAGGGTAGGCAGACGCAGGGACCGGGTTGCGCGCTTTCACGCTTCTGTGGTGCCTGAGCTGCAGGAGAGGGAGCGGGTTGTGTGTGGCGGGGGAGGCCCCTGGTGCAGTTCGAGAGAGGAGCCGGTACCATGCACAGTGAGAGCTGGAGGTGAGGAAGGCCGCCGCAGCTGTGTAACTTTTTTTTTTAATTTGAAAGCCGCCGCCGCCGCGCATACGCAGTCGTGTTTTCGCGATGGATCAGGGAACACGACTTTTGAGTGCGCATGCGCGGCCTAGCATTTTATTATATTAGATTTCTACTAACTCTCTTAGTCCTACTTGGGGACTGCCATAGAATAACAACACAGTTTATTCATCCGAATAAGAATAATTTTATTTATTTATTCAATTTTCTATACCGTTCTCCCAGGGGAGCTCAGAACTGTTTACATTAATTTATTCAGGTACTCAAGCATTTCTCCCTGTCTGTCCTGATAGGCTCACAATCTATCTAGTATATCTGGGACAATGAGAAGATTAAGTGACTTGCCCAGGGTGACAAGGAGCAGTGTGGATTTGAACCCACAACCTTAGGGGGCTGAGGTTGTAGATTTATCCACTGTGCCACACTCTCTGAGCCTTAACACAACATATAATAAAAGAAGCAACGTGAAATCAGAGAACTACCATCTGATATTCAGCACTATTTAACCAGCTAGGAATAGCTCCTGGCTGGTTAAATAGTGCTAAGCCAGCGGGACATAGCCACTGAATATTCATGGTCAGCATCTAGCCCAGTCACCAGTTATGTTACATGACATAGTTGGTTAGTGTCAATATTCATAGGCTTACTGGCTAAGTTGAGCAGCCAGATAGACCTGCACCCTTAAGTTGTGGGTTCAAACCCTGTGCTGCTCCTTATGACCCTGGTAAAGTTATTTAATCCTTCACTGCCCCAGGTACATTAGAAAGACTGTGAGCCTGCCGGGACAGATAGAGAAAATGCTTGAGTACCTGATTTGTAACCTGTTCTGAGCTTCTTTGGGAGGATGGGCTAAAAAATCAAATAAATAGTAGGTCTATCTTTGGCTGCTATAACTTAGCTGATGTGCTGATGAATATTGGTTTGACCAGCTATGGGCTCCTTTTGCTAAACGGTGCTAGACGTTTTTAGCGCAGGACAGTGAGTTAAATGTGCCAACACTAATAGAATTGCTATAAGTATCGGAGCATTTACCTTGCCTGCCCATGCTAAAAACCTCTAGTGTTGTTTAGTAAAACCCATTGTATGTTTTTAGCAACCAAAAAACCCAGAAAAATCAATGCTGGTCGCTGGATATGGTTCAATATTGAATTTCTGGATCCCGCACTCTAAATATTGGGCCCCAAGTATTTATTTCAGTAGGTTTTAGCACAATAGAGCCCCAAATTCTTTGTATTTGAATTTAAATCATTGTTTGGCCAAATGTGAATAATGTATTCGGGTCTGAATTGAATGCAAATATTCAGTACAGCCCTAGAAAAAACTAGTGTGTGTGTGTGTGTGTCAGTTCCTCTTCTGTAGTGCAATTATGTGCTTAAGTGAAAATAATGGTACTGTATATAATCTAATCTAAACCTTAAATTTATATACCGCATCATCTCCACAAATATGAAGCTCGACACGGTTTACAAGAACTTAAAAATATAGATAGAGAAGGAAAAGGTTTACATGAACTTATATGAAGAAGGGAAGAAAAAGGGGGGAGGATAGAATTACAATTTGGTGAAAAGCTAAGTTTTCAGTTGTTTGTGGAATAATTGGAGGGAGCCCAGGTTCCGCAGCGGGATGGTGAGGTCGTTCCAAAGTCCTGTGATTTTGAAGAGAAGGGATTTTCCCAGTTTACCTGCATAGTGAATGCCGAGTAGAGAGGGGAAGGCTAGTTTATACCTTTGGGCGGTTCTGGAGGAGTTGGGACTTGAGGAGTTGTAAGATAGTGGGATAAGGGGAGGAAGGATGCCGTGAATGATCTTAAAAGCCAGGCAGGAACATTTTAAATGGATTCTGGAGATCATTGGGAGCCAATGAAGTTTGGCAAGGAGTGGGGAGACATGGTCATATTTGCATTTTGCAAAGATCAATTTGGCTGCAGTATTCTGGATTAGCTGGAGTCTTTGAAGACTTTTTTTTGATAGATGGTATTGCAGTAATGGTAGATGGTATTGCAGTAATCTAGTTTGGAGAGGATGATGGATTGGACAAGGACGGCAAAATGTTGTTGGCGGAAGTAGGATCTTACTTTTCTCAGCAAGTGGAGGCTGAAAAAGCATGGAACTAAGGCCAGTACTGGGCAGATTTGCATGGTCTGTGTCCTGTATATGGCCATTTAGTTGAGAATGGGCAGGGATGGTTTAGATGTGCTGGAGTGAGCTTTGACGGAGACTCCAGTAGATGCACAGTAACGGGCAGAGCTCTGGGTTTCTTACCCAGAAATATCTAAGAAAAAGAACAATTTAAATTAAAGCATTAAATTATAGAGAGTGTATGTTTGGGTAGAATGGATGGACCATTTGGGTCTTTATCTGCTGTCATTTACTATGTTGCTACGTATTAATGGTTCCATGAGGCAGAAGGTATAGTGCTGATTTCTCCATTGAAATAAAAGCATAGTGTTTCTTTTACTATAAAGGGCACTAACCCCTCCCCCCCTTTTATGAAGCTATGAGCTATGAGCGTCGGAGCTAATACCGCTGTGCCCCGGCAATAAAAAAGCCTAATGCGATTTCATAAAAGTTCTCAATGCGGTGCTAGCCTGGGAGAATGGGTCACTGCAAAATGCATTAAAGCATTTTGTGGCAATTTGCCTATTTTTGAATTAATTTTTGAAAAATAATTTTGTAGAGGGGTTTGTCATGGTTGGAGAGAGGGTGTTCCTGTATTCTCTGGCTAGCATATTCTGATTAGTACACACTACTCAGATAACAGACTTAATGCAGGAACACTTAGGGCCTGATGCTATAAATACTGCTTATGGTAGACACTGCTAAGTGCCCTAATCATGGATGCCTAGCAACACATCAGTTCCATACACAACTTCATTGTTTTAAATGGTGTAATTAGCCATGCCATTAAAAACCAATTTTAAAAAAAAACCATTTTAATGATCAATTTAGGTTGCTCATGGATATCAGCTTGGGGCCCTCGATGCCTAACAATGCCTACTTGAAAAGTAGGTCTTGGTTAGAGGTGGAGAATAGGCATGGTTGACTTAGGGGTCACTGGGTGTTACAGTTAGGCACTGGTAAATTAGGCCAGGTTTTTACTGGGGCCTACCTCTAGAATTCCTAGCGATGCCTAAACATGCTTAGGTAGGGGTGCCAGGTTTCCTCTTAAAAAAAAAAAAAGACACCTGGTCCTTCCCCATTCCACCCCTGGCCCTGTCCAATTCTGCCTCCAGCTCCACCCCATTCTGCCCCTATACTAACCTCTGGTTTCCTTCCCTGAGCTTGGAAGGCCCTCTGCACATGTATGGACATTGATGCACAGAGGGCCTTCAGACACGGTCCCAAGTTTGGGGACTTCCAAAATTCTGACAAACTGCCGGGTTTTGGAAATCCATGTGGGTACCAGCACTCCTCTAAAAAGAGGACATTGTCTGGGTTTTACCAGACATCTGGTAACTCTGCGCCTAGGTTCCTCTAGGTGTGATTCTATAAGCGATGCCTAGTGGTTGATTGACAATCATGTTTACCAGCGCCTACAATTTAGACACAGTTAGGCGCTGTTTATAGAATCAGGCCCTTAGTGCCTCCAAAATAGGAGGCAGTAAGTGCTCCTGTGTTATTTTTTTGCATATCTTGTACGCTAGTGGCAATATTAGCACACAACCTCCCAAAAAAACCAAACAAAGCTCTAAAAAGTGCAGTGTTAAACCTAGGCTTAGCGCATGGGAAAGTCCTGTGTTAGAACATGTTAAGCCCAGATTTCAGCACTGTTTAGTAAAAGGGCCCCTGAAATATTAAATATTAGTGCCAGTATTTGCTCAGAATACTGTTCAGCGATTTTACATTATTGACCACTGCAGGCAGAATTTGACCTGGATATTCTATCCTGTGTCTAATCTGGATACCAGCATTGAATATCTGGGTGACAGCCATCTGCTAGAAGTTATCTGGGTGCCAGCCAATATTCAAAGCAGGGACCAGAGTACACACTGGATAAAGTTAGGACAGCCTTTTTGCTGTCCTAACTTTATCTGATCTAGAGCTGGAATTAACTAATGAGATAATTAAATTTGCTGACACAAAGTTGTTAAATCACAAGAGGATTGTGAAAAATTGCAAGAGGATCTTGTAAGACTGGGCGTCAAAATGGCAGATGGCATTTAATATGAGCAAGTGCAAAGTGATGCATGTTGTCATAAGCACCTTCAGAGCAATGGGCCCTAAGCTACCTATGACAGGAATTTGGCTCCTGTGGGCCACTGTGAGCCGCACAGGGATTTTTGGGAGGCCAGAAGGCAACACTGGACAACCAGAAATTTTTCAAAAAGTTTATTCATGTGAAACAAAAACCAAAATGTTCAGCTTGATTACAAACCAAAGCACTTTGAAAAACAAGAGAAAACAGGCAAAAACAAGATTCAAAAAATGTCAGAATGCTCCACATTTCTCTCCTCAAACTGCTCTGTCTTCCTGTGTAAAAAGGCTCAGCCACGCCCCAAACCTCCAGGTGTTGCAGGTTCTCTAGATCAGTGGTTCCCAACCCTGTCCTGGAGGAACACCAGGCCAATTGGGTTTTCAGGCTAGCCTTAATGAATATGCATGAAGCAAATTTGCATGCCTATCACTTCCATCATATGCAAATCTCTCTCATGCATATTCATTAGGGCTAGCCTGAAAACCCGATTGGCCTGGTGTTCCTCCAGGACAGGGTTGGGAATCACTGCTCTAGATGCCTGTCTCCCTCCCCCTCTGTAACTGTAGGGCAGAGGTAGGGAACTCCGGTCCGCGAGAGCCATATTCGTTGGGTTTTCAGGATTTCCCCAATGAATATACATGAGATCTATTTGCATGCACTGCTTTCAATGCATATTCATTGGGGAAATCCTGAAAACCCGACTGGAATATGGCTCTTGAGGACTTGAGTTCCCTACCCCTGCTGTAGGGAATAGCTCTAGACTAGAGTGACTTGTGCTAAAGTTCAGGTTGCTCACCACTCAAACTTCCTCTAGAGCAGGGATCTCAAAGTCCCTCCTTGAGGGCTGCAATCCAGTTGGGGTTTCAGGATTTCCCCAATGAATATGCATTGAAAGCAGTGCATGCACATAGATCTCATGCATATTCATTGGGGAAATCCTGAAACCCCAACTGGATTGCAGCCCTCAAGGAGGGACTTTGAGATCCCTGCTCTAGAGGAATCAGCGGGAATATCCTCAAACCTATTTGCATGAGGTTTAAACTGTGCTATGTTCTGCATCTCTTGATTCAATGTGTGCACTGCTCTAGGGACATCTCTAGCAGACTTAGGTTGCCCATCACAATGTGGGAAAGAAGAACCCGAACTATAGCTATGTGATGCTGAGTTCTGTGTTAGGAGTCACTGCCCAGGAAAAGGATCTAGGTGTTATTGTTGAGGATACGTTGAAACCCTCAGCTCAATGTGCAGCAGCTGCTAAGAAAACAAATAGAATGTTAGGAATTATCAGGAAAGTAATAGAAAACAAAAATGAAACTGTTATAATGCCCTTATATTGCTCTATGGTATGGCCATACCTCGAATACTATGTGCAGTCTGGTCACATCTTAAAAAAGATATACATAGCGGAATTAGAAAAGGTACAGTGTTATGCCTCCTGCAGCCTTACCCTGGTCCTAACTAGTCTGTAAAATATGCTGTATGTAATTAAGTGTTGTTTTATGACCTTACTGTTAGTTATTTCTTGCCAGGACATGTGAGACCAGGATTGTGGAAAATGTAGTCTGAGAAAGTGTATAAACTGTATTTCCTTTGGTCTGTATTCCCTCTCAGCTAAACTTGGACTCTCTTTGTCTGTTTTTCACTTCCTGGCTATCTTTAGCTCTTGATTGGCTTCTCTCTAGTGCCTCCTCCTCTTTCTGGTGAACTTCCTGCAGTACCTGTGTGCCTTAGCTGTCTTGCTGTTTTTCCTCTGCCGGAGCTCACCTCTAACCACACATGATTGATGGCCGTTTGGTAGTTTGGGCCACCCTGATGTTTCTCTTTGTTTAGAGGAACACTATTTTCAGTTCTCTGGCTCTCTTGTAAACAAACCTTGCATAAGAATCATCCTGTTACCTTCTCTGGCTCTCGGACTTTCAGTATTTGCCTCTCCCCTTCCCTCTATTCGTCTAATCTTATCACCTTACATCATACTGAATAAGAAGCTGTACCCAGAGGGTTCTTTCCATCTGTCCTCTGAGAAACTCCACAACTGTAAGTATCTGGTATATTTACTCAATAAAGCATATTTCAGAAAAAACAGGAAAGGTATCTATGTTTGAATCTGCCTAGAGAGGTTTAACTCCGCTTAAAATACGATATGTGATCTGGGATTGCATCGTATTAAAGTGGCAAATACAGAGAAGGGCGACAAAAATGATAAAAGGGATGCAACAACTTTCCTATGAGGAAAAACTAAAGCGGCTAGGGTTCTTCAGCTTGGAAAAGAGATGGCTCAGGGGTGATATGATAGAGGCCTATAAAATAATGAGTGGAGTAGAAAGGGTAGATGTAAATTGATTGTTCACTCTTTCCAAAGATACTAGGACTAGGGGACATGCAATGAAGCTACTAAGTAGTAGATTTAAAACAAACTGGAGAAAATATTTTTTCACGCGACTTGTAATTAAACAATGGAATTCATTGCCGGAGAATGTGGTGAAATCATTTAGCTTAGTGGGTTTGGATAGGCCATTATTGAGATAACTTGGGGAAATCCACTGCTTATTCCTAGGAAAAGCAGAATAAAATATTTTTTTACTATTTGGGATCTAACTAGGTACTTGTAATCTGGGTTGGCCATGGTTGGAAACAGGATACTGGGCTTGATAGACCTTTGGTCTGTCCCAGTATGACAATTCTTATGTTCTTACCCTATTAGTAGTCTGAAAATTGCTGCTAACCAGGAAATCCCAGCTTAGTCTAGAGTCTGCCCTTCGACCACCCAGAGATGAGTCAGATAGTGCTGCAACAGTCACCCCGGATTTTCAGCGGCACTTTCCTGTTGTCTGCTGCTGAAAATCTGGATTTGGCCTAGTCCAGTGTATCGCAAACTGTGTAGATTTTAAGTGTGCCCTGGCTCACTGGGCAGGAAGAAAGGCTCCAGCACCTGTGTCAGCTGACTTCTCCTACTGTCGTGTTGGTTGCATATCTGCCAGGACTCCTACCTTCCTCGTCTCTGCACCCCCGGACCAACAGCGGCAGCTCTGTGTGCTTTTAACTTCGGCACACAGCTGCTAAGCAGTAGTTTAGCCGCGGTTTCATCTGGTAGCCTCGGGGCCTTTGCTAGGCCGGCCCGCATTGCATCATCAAAGCAACAAGATAATTTTTAGATTTTTGTGCTCCTGGTTCAAATCAATCAGCTGCTCCCCACAACTAGTGTTGCCAGATTTCTTCTTTAAAAAAAGAAGACATCTGGCTGTGCCCAATTTTGCCCCAGTCACACCCTTTTCTGCTCCCAGTCCCACCCCTACATACCTCCTGTCTCCTTCCCTGAGGTCTGGAGGGCCTCTGTGCATGCGCAGATGTTGATGCGATGATGTCACACACATGTGCGCATGCTTATGATATCATCACATCGACGTATGTGAATGCACAGAGGGCCTCTAGCCTTGAGCTCAGGGACTTCCAAAATCTGGACAAACTGCTGGGTTTTGGAAATCCTTAGGACAGTCCTCCAAAAAGAGCACATGTCCGGGTTTGACATCTGGTAACCAGACGTTTGGTAACCCTGAGATATATTACCAATTGGGTTAATAAGTTTTGGGTAGCTGCTGCACTGGGGATAAATAATGTATATCATTAGAAGGATGGGAAAAGGGGAGGAGGCTGTGGAAGGATGGAATGCCATGAACTGAATTTTTTCCTTTTAAAACTTTCTTTCTCTTGGCAGCTCTGATATTGAGAGGGCTATGGTCAGTGAATGAACTGAGGGAGAATGGAGAGTAGCACTTGTAATCTTTTGTGTTTTGTATTTTTTGTGTAGTCTGTATCATCTAGTCCAGGGGTAGGCAATTTTGGTCCTCGAGAGCTGAAACCAGGTCAGGTTTTCAGGATATCCACAATAAATATGCATGAGATAGCTTTGCATTTCACACATCTATCTCATACATATTCATTGTGGATATCCAGGATGACCTGGCTCCTATTCTCGAGGACCAGAATTGCCTACCCCTGATCTAGTCTATTTTTGAGTCCTGGGTTCAGTCCTCAGAGAGGCAGTGGGAAATGGAATTATGAAACAACAGCCAGGTGTTACATTTTAGAAGTGTCCGTACTGGGGCTCCGTTGGTGACGTCACACATATGTGAGAATATCTGCCTGTTGTCCCTGGATAACACCTGTTACGGTGTTATCCCCCCCCCCAAAAAAAATTGGGGGATTTAACCATCATCCTTATTAACTCCTCCCCCAAATCATTAATTACAACATTGGTTGTAGTAAAAATACAATTTTATTAAAACATTCTGCAAACTGTACTGGAAAATTGTCAGTAGAAGTAATCTTGGATTAGCTTGCGTCGTACTACATTTCCCCTTGCAGCATCTGATCTCAAAGCATGTATAGCGATGTCTATGTCATCACATGCCAAATTATTGACGGCAATCTCCACTCGATGTCTCAGTGCTAGTTTGTGCAGCATGCAGCACACTGTGACAATGTCTGACACCTTCTGAGACCTATACTGCAAGGATCCTCCAGACTGAGAGATGCAAGCAACAGTAGTGACTCTTCAAGATCCCAAAAGTGTGCTGATGGTACACCTGGTTGCAATGGATGCCTCATTGTAGCGTCTCTCTGCCTCTGAGCGGGGCAACAGTAGTGGAGTCATCAGTCACGGCTTACATGCATTGTCACCATTTCCTAGAAGAAGACATGTTTTGTGAGGTAAAAATGCTCTGGCATCTCTCTCCTCCCCTCAGCCCTGGTATGGCATCTTGCCATCTCTTTCTCCCTTCTCCCTGCCACCCTCTCCTTCTGCTTCGCTTCCCTCCCTCCCACATGGTATCCTCACTCATCCTTTCTTTTTCTTCCCAGCCCTCACCCCATACTCTAGCATCTATCTCTCCTCTCCTCTGCTTCCCTTCCCTACCCTCCCTCTTCTGTATTCTGGCATCTGGCTCTCATCTGCTGTCCATCCCCTTTCTTCTTTTTCCCTCCTCCCTGCCAATTTGGCAGCTTTCTCTGCACCCACCACACACACACAGCCCCCCAAACCACTTACCCAGTAGTCACTCTTGACCAAATGTTCCATCTGAAAATTTTTGCCCAAAGGCAGAGTTGGAGAGAATACAAGAATCATGGCAGCTCCCGAGGAACTTGGACACAACATCAAGAATCCTTAGGTTTGCATCGCTGTGGTACCTCATCTCATCCTCTAGTGGGGTAGTAAATGGGACACGAGTACAGTCAATGGACCCAAGATATTAGGCATGGCAGCAATCCGGGAAGAGGTCAGTTTCATATCCTTCTGTTGCTCATTACCTTCTGGGAAGTTTATGTAGTGCCTGACACGTTTTTTCAGGGCTGAAAGTACTTATATAACATAAGAACATAAGCAATACCTCCGCTGGGTCAGACCCGAGGTCCATTGTGCCCAGCAGTCCGTGCACGCGGCGGCCCAACAGGTCCAGGACCTGTGCAGTAATCCTCTATCTATACCCCTCTATCCCCTTTTCCAGCAGGAAGTTATCCAATCCTTTCTTAAACCCCAGTACCGTGCTTTGCCCTATTACGTCCTCTGGAAGCAAATTCCAGGTGTCCACCACACGTTGGGTAAAGAAGAACTTCCTGGCATTTGTTTTGAATCTGTCCCCTTTCAACTTTTCTGAATGCCCTCTTGTTCTTTTATTCTTTGAAAGTTTGAAGAATCGGTCCTTCTCTACTCTCTCTATGCCCTTCATGATCTTGTAAGTTTCTATCATATCCCCTCTAAGTCTCCTCTTCTCCAGAGAAAAGAGACCCAATTTCTCCAATCTCTCAGCGTACGAAAGATTATCCATCCCTTTTATCAGACGCGTCGCTCTCCTCTGAACCCTTTCGAGTAACACCATATCTTTCTTAAGGTACGGCGACCAATATTGGACGCAGAACTCCAGATGCGGACGCACCATCGCCCGATACAACGGCAGGATTACTTCTTTCGTTCTGGTTGTAATACCCTTCTTGATTATGCTTAGCATTCTATTTGCCTTCTTAGCGGCCGCTGCGCATTGTGCCGTCGGCTTCATTGTCATGTCCACCATTACCCCCATCCCTCCCATCGTATAGTTGTATCTCGGGTTTCTGCTTCCACATGTAATACTTTACATTTTTCAACGTTGAACTTCATCTGCCATCTCGTCGCCCATTCCCCTAGTTTGTTCAAGTCCCTCTGCAATTCTTCGCAGTCCTCCTTTGTCCGAGCTCCACTAAATAGTTTGGTGTCATCTGCAAATTTTATTATCTCACACTTCGTCCCTGTTTCTAGATCATTTATGAATATATTAAATAGCAGTGGCCCAAGCACCGAGCCCTGTGGAACACCACTCGTGACCTTCCTCCAGTCCGAGTAGTGGCCCTTCACCCCTACCCTCTGTTTCCTACCCTCTAACCAGTTTCTGATCCATCTATGCACGTCTCCGTCCACCCCAAGGTTCTTCAGTTTCCGGAGTAGACGTTCATGAGGCACCTTGTCAAAGGCTTTTTGGAAATCCAGGTATATGATGTCTATGGGGTCTCCTCTGTCCATCCGTTTGTTAATTCCTTCAAAAAAGTACAATAAGTTAGTTAGGCACGATCTCCCCTTGCAGAAACCATGTTGGCTGGTTATCAGAAGTTCGTTTCTTTCAAAATGTTCATCGATGCTTTCTTTTATCAGTGCTTCTGCCATTTTCCCACAAATCCCACTAAAGGGTACTCTTATGGAGATATAGTAAAGAGGAATGGTCTCAGAAACCAACTTGGATAAGGATATTTTAATCCAGTACCAAGTCTTACAAGTTTATAGGTTATAGTTTACTTATCTTAGAAATGATTATAAAAAATAAAATTGTGGAACACTTAGACAAACATGATTTAATGAGACAGAGTCAACCGAGGGAGATCTTGCCTCACAAATTTGCTTGACTTCTTTTAAGGTGTGAATAAACATGTGGATAAAGGTGAGCCGGTTGATAATAGTGAATCTAGATTTTCAGAAAGCTTTTGATAAAGTTCCTCACGAGAGGCTCCTGAGAAAATTAAAGAGTCGTGGGATAGGTGGCAAAGTTCAGTTGTGGATTAGGAATTGGTTATCGGATAGAAAAGAGAGGGTAGGGCTAAATGGTCATTTTTCTCAATGGAGGAGAGTAAACAGTGGAGTGCCGCAGTACTGGGACTGTTGCTATTTAACTTATTTATAAATGATCTGGAAATTGGAACGACGAGTGAGGTGATTAAATTTGCAGATGACACTAAACTGTTCAAAGTTGTTAAAAGCATGCGGATTGTGAAAAATTGCAGTTGGACCGTAGGAAATTGAAAGACTGGGCATCCAAGTGGCAGATGAAATTTAATGTGGACAAATGCAAAGTGATACACATTGGGAAGAATAACCTGAATCACAGTTACTGGATGCTAGGGCTAGCGCCCAAGAAAAGGATCTGGGTGTCATTGTAGACAATACGATGAAACCTTCTACCCAATGTGTAGCAGCGGCCAAAAAAGCAAACAGGATGCTGGGAATTATTAAAAATGGAATAGTTAACAAGACTAAGAATGTCATAATGCCCCTGTATCGCTCCATGGTGCGACCTCATTTAATAATAATAATAATAATCAGTTTATATACCGCAAGGCTGTAAAGTTCTATGCGGTTTACAATAGTTTAAAAAAAACAATAAAAGAAGTTGAATAGAATTAAAAAAGTTAAAAGCCAATACAGTGTTCCCCCATGAATTCGTGGTTGGCAGTCCCGGTCATTCGCGGTATTTTCCGACTGTGAATGACCGGGCAGGGGAGGCAGGAGAGGGCAGCTGGAGAGGCAGGAGAGGGCAGCTGGAGCACCGGCGAGTGAAGGAAATCGCTAGCTGTATGCTCTGACCGCCTCTTCCTAAAGTCTTCCTAAAGTCGGGCCTTACCAATCAGGAGCTGCGTGTCAATTAGAGACACAAGTTTTTACGAATTAGCTGCCTAAATACTTCGAAAACAGATATGTTTTTAGATGTCTCCTAAATTACCCATAAGTATCAGTAAGCAAAAGCAATTGTTCTAAATCCTTATCCCATAACGCTGCTTGATATGAAAAAAGATTTTGATGATGTTTTTAAGTTTACATCCTTTAACAGGCGGAAAAACAAAATTCAGATGTGAGTATTGCATTCAATTCTGGTCTCTTTATCTCAAGAAAGATATAGTGGCGCTAGAAAAGGTTCAAAAAAGAGCGACCAAGATGGTAAAGGGGATGGAACTCTTCTCATATGAGGAAAGACTAAAACGGTTAGGGCTCTTCAACTTGGAAAAGAGACGGCTAAGGGGAGATATGATTGAAGTCTACAAAATCCTGAGTGGAGTAGAACGGGTACAAGTAGATCGATTTTTCACTCTGTCAAAAATTACAAAGACTGAGGGACACTCAACAAAGTTACAGGGAAATGCTTTTAAAACTAAAAGGAGGAAATTTTTTTTCCCCTCAGAGAATAGTTAAGCTCTGGAACGTGTTGCCAGAGGATCTGGTAAGAGCAGATAGCGTAGCTTATTTTAAGAAAGATCTGGACAAGTTCCTGGAGGAAAAGTCCATAGTCTGTTATTGAGAAAGACATGGGGGAAGCCACTGCTTGCTCTGTATTGGTAGCATGGAATATTGCTACACCTTGGGTTTTGGCCAGGTACTAGTGACCTGCATTGGCCACCGTGAGAACGGGATACAGATCTTGAATGAGCATTGGTCTGACCCAGTAAGGCTATTCTTATTTTCTTACTGATAAGCCTGATGGGGGACTTGTTTTGCCACCAATGTGGCTTTCTCAAGGGTTCTCAGGACACTTACTTTCGATGTCCTGCCTTATTGTGGGTTATTGATTTCTGCTGCAGAACCCTTGAGAAAGCCACGTTGGTGGCGAAATGGGTCTCCTTCAGGCTTATCAGTACTCTGCACTAGTGCTGCCCGATTCCCGATTCGAATCGATTCACTGATTCACTTAGGGTGAATCGATTCGAATCGATTTACCCCACCAAAAAATCTGCCTCCCGATTCATTGACTGACCCTCGCCCCTAAAGCAGGAGCGGCAGTGCTGCCTCTTGCTGGCCTGCCACTCCTGCTTTAGAGGGAGAGTGGGGAGGGTCAGACGGGAAGTGGCCAGCTAGTGTCTGGCTTCCCGCAGCAATTTACTGAAATTCAGCAGCCTGCCCTGCAGAAGATCGCTGGCTCTAGCGATCTTTGCAAGCTGCCATAGGTTGTCAGAGTTGTCTTCCCTCTGCTGCGGTCCCGCCCCTTCTCTGACATCAGAGAAGGGGTGGGACCGCGGCAGAGAGAAGACAACTCGGACAACCTATGGCAGCTTACAAAGATCGCTAGAGCCAGCGATCTTCTTCTGCAGGGAAAGGCTGCTGAATTTCGATAAATTAAACACGCAGGCCTTCTGGGGGGAGGGTTGGTTGTAGTCCTTCATGGGGGGTGCAGGCCTTACAGGGGGAGGGGGATGTAGTCCTTCATGGGGGGTGCAGGTCTTCCGGGGGAGGGGGGTTGTAGTCCTTCATGGGGGGTGCAGGCCTTCCGGGGGGAGGGGATGTGTAGTCCTTCATGGGGGTGCAGGCCTTCCGGGGGGAGGGGGGGTGTAGACCTTCATGGGGGGTGCAGGCCTTCCGGGGGGAGGAGGGTGTAGTCCTTCATGGGGGGGGGTACAGGCCTTCAGAAGGGACAGGCAGGCCTTCAGGGGGGGTGCAGGCCTTCCGGGGGGTGGGGTGGTACATGCCTTCGGGGGGGATGCAGCCTTCCAGGGGGGGGGGGTGCAGGCTGGCCTTCAGGGGTGGGGTGTAGGCCTTCAGGGAGGACATGCAGGCTTTCAGGGGTGGGGTGTAGGCCTTCAGGATGGGTGGTACATACCTTCCAAGGGGGGTGCAGGCCTTCAGGGGGGACAGGCTGGTCTTTAAGGGTGGGGTGTAGGCCTTCAGGGAGGTGCAGATGTTCAGGGGAGGGGGCCCTGGTGTAGAAGTACACGAAGGGAGGGAGGGAGGGAGGGAAGGGGGGGTTCAAAGAGACATGCATATGCCGGACTTTGGGGGCGAAGAAATAATGGGTCTAAAACAGAGGAGAGGGAGAGAGATGGTGGGCAATGGTATTTAGGGATGAAAGGGACAGAAAGGGAGAGATGGTGGACTCTGGGGTGGTAGGGAAGGAGGGAGCGATGTTGGATGAAAGGGTAGTTGAGAGAAGGTGGATCTGTGGATGGAGACGAAAAAAAGGAAAGATGCCAGACCTCTGGGAGATGGAAGGGGAGGACAGAGATGGAAGATTGATGGTTAGTATGGAGAAAGAAGAAAGAAGGAGATCCTGGCAAGCAAGTTATCAGAAGGCAACCAGAGCCTGGGACCAACAAGATTTGAATAATGACCAGACAACAAAAGGTAGAAAAACTAATTTTATTTTCTGTTTTGTGATTACAATATGTCAGATTTGAACCGTGTTTCCTATCAGAGCTGGTGTTAGACCGTGAACATGAGTTAGGATTTAACAGAGAGAGGAAAAGTCTTTTTTGTTTGTTTATTTTGTTTACACCACAGCACCAGTGTGGTTAGGAGAGGGCAACGGGGGTGAAGAGGCTATAAAATAAACCCACCAGGATGTTTTAAAAGAAAATTGAATCGAATTGAAAAATCGATTCAATAGGCTGAATCGAATTGAATCAAAAATTTTTTTTCCTGAATCGGGCAGCACTACTCTGCACACTTTGCTGTCTATAAAAAAGAAGAAAAGCAACAAAAAATGATGCATGACACATTAGAGATTATATACACAAATTAGGAGGTGTAGGTAAATTAGTCAGTGATGGAAACTATAAACCTGTACAACTTGGTACTGGATCAAAATATCCTTATCCAAATGGGTTTCTGAAACCATTCCTTCACTATATCTCTATAAGAGTACCCTTTAGTGAGATTTGTTTTGTATTTGAGGACTTTTTCCCTAAGGAGTCCCACAAACCATCTTACTGGTTTTACCTAGTGGCTCAATGTACTTATCCCAAATGTTTAGACCAGGGGTGGGCAACTCCGGTCCTCGAGGGCCAGAATCCAGTCGGGTTTTCAGGATTTCCCCAATGAATAAGCAGTGCATGCAAATAGATCTCATGCATATTCATTAGGGAAATCCTGAAAACCCGACTGGATTCCGGCCCTTGAGGACTGGAGTTGCCCACCCCTGGTCTAGACACAGATGACTGGTCCACCAGTCACATGCTGGAAGGTGCCTGTGCCAAGGAACTGCAGGACAATCAGCAGCATCACTAGCCCAGGCACAACATGGGACCGAGTCATGGATGCATCAATATCAGCTCTGATCTCCTCATATAGATCTAAAATCTCACCCCTGCTTAAATGGTAATCATTTACTACCTTCTGGTCTGACATCTGTTCAAAGGCCACCCACACACGATACACAAGTGGATAGGCATGCACTAAAGTCATCTGTAGCCACTATATCTCCCTCCTTCCATCATCATCATTGTTATGTCCTATAATCCCATGTCGTCTCATCAGGGCAAGCTGCAGAAAGTGGGGATAAAAACCACCATCAATAATGTACGTTGTAGCGAAATACACATGTGGCTTACATAAGCATATAATTCACAGGCTTTTAAATTTTACAATCCCAACATGCTTTGCGGAACTTTCTTTCTATAAAGCAATGACAGTGACAATGAACGTCATAAATGTCATATACACATTTTCGTCCAGTAGGAGGTGGAGAAATTCTGCAAACTATGCAATTAATAATGCAATAATACCGCTTCTGTGGCACATATATGCCCCCCCCCCGTTTCTCCTTTGGAACTTTCACAGCAGTTTTTACCAGTGCACATGAAACATGCCTTTAACACATGCGCATAAGACACATTCTTTACACACACATGTGTATTATGGTTTAAAGAGATCCCTAATTTCCCACAAGATATGAAAGAGTGCAACGGATATCCGTAACTACCTGGAAGGGCCTCAGTCAACGAGCCTACGCAAGTCATAGACTCCGACCTTACAAATCTGCGTACATTCCTGGCTCTTTAGCTCTAATCATCGGCAGCCTTCCAGTCCCTAACCTCAACTAAAAAAATTTTTTATTTTATTCCAAGTTCTTTTCTAGAAAATTTTTAATCTTATAATTTATTCTAAAAATATCAGCTTACTGAAAATCTCATTTCTCTAAATCGCTACACTTTTTCTTAATAGGAGACTTAATTAAACATCCAATGTTCAGTATCCATTAAAGTTACTTAGCTTTTAAATAACACTCCAGCAAACTGCTTCAGACCATGCCAACGTGGCCAACGTTTCGTGGTAATTTATTTAAACCCACTGCTTCAGGGCCAGTTAGTCTAGCATGCTCCTAGATTATAATGACACGGATCTAGTCTCTGTCATTGTCTAGTCCGTGTCATTATAATCTAGGAGCATGCTAGACTAACTGGCCCTGAAGCAGTGGGTTTAAATAAATTACCACGAAACGTTGGCCACGTTGGCATGGTCTGAAGCAGTTTGCTGGAGTGTTATTTAAAAGCTAAGTAACTTTAATGGATACTGAACATTGGATGTTTAATTAAGTCTCCTATTAAGAAAAAGTGTAGCGATTTAGAGAAATGAGATTTTCAGTAAGCTGATATTTTTAGAATAAATTATAAGATTAAAAATTTTCTAGAAAAGAACTTGGAATAAAATAAAAAAAATTTTTAGTTGAGGTTAGGGACTGGAAGGCTGCCGATGATTAGAGCTAAAGAGCCAGGAATGTACGCAGACTTGTAAGGTCGGAGTCTATGACTTGCGTAGGCTCGTTGACTGAGGCCCTTCCAGGTAGTTACGGATATCCGTTGCACTCTTTCATATCTTGTGGGAAATTAGGGATCTCTATTATTGTTAGTATTATTCCCACGTAGGGATTTGAGTTTAGTGTGTTTATTATGGTTTAAACCCATAAAAAATATTTTTATGAATTTCCACCTGCTATTGGCGGCCCAGACCTGCCAAGAATATGCTTCCAACACATGTGTTTCAATGCTACCAGTACCATCTGATCTGTTGCTAAATTTGGATAGTTAAATGCCAGCGCTTCATTTTGTGCATCATGTGGGCATCGATCGGAGTGCTCATTTTAATATTGATGAGCTCATTGTAATGTATTTACATATGATTATTGGAGGCTGCTACAAACCATGGAAAAGAACCACGATTTGCCCTTTTGTGCATCAATAGCTGAAATACTTCGACACTAAACCGCTTGAAACTGGTTTAGCGATGATTGTTAAATGCACGGTGAGTTTTGTGTAATGTGACCATTTATTTTTTTTTCATCAAAACGGGACATCTATTAATTGTCAGTCCCACCCCCAATCACGCCCTAGCCCCACTCCCAATTTTTTCCATTCATTTTTCATGTACACATAATATCTTATTAATTTATAATGGTAACCATAAAATTAAAAAAAAAAACCCACAAAGCACACTATACGCAGAGAAAATGTTAATTATCATTTATATTTGGGGGGGTTTCAAAGATGTCAAGGCAGATGACTTTAAAATATGCAATGTCACCTCAGTAACTATAGAAAAATAGACAAATATAGTGCAAAATATAGACAGCAGATATAAATTCTCAAAACTGACACAAATTGATCACTAAATTGAAAATAAAATCATTTTTCCTACCTTTGCTGTCTGATGATTTAATGAGTCTCTGGTTGCATTTCCTTCTGATTGGGCATTCTTTCTTTCTGCATTCAGGCCCAACAATTGTCCCTTTTTATTCCCTCCCTATTTCCTTCCTATGTCCATAATGTCCTCAGTGCCTCCTTCCTATGTCCTTAGTGCCCCTTCCTATGTTCTTAGTGCCCCCAGTGCCTCCTTCCGATGTCCTTAGTGCCCCTTCCTATGTCCTTAGTGCTTTATCCTGTCCTTAGTGCCCCAGTGCCTCTTTCCTATGTCCTTAGTGCCCCCAGTGCCTCCTTTCTATGTCCTTAGTGCCCCTTCCTGTGTTCTTAGTGCCTCCAGTGCCTCCTTCCTATGTCCTTAGTGCCCTCAGTGCCTCCTTCCTATGTCCTTAGTGCCCCTTCCCATGTCCTTAGTGACCCCAGTGCCTCCTTCCTATGTCCTTATTTTTTTTTTTATTCAATTTTTTTTTTTTTTTATATATACCATTCTCCCAGGGGAGCTCAGAACGGTTTACATGCATTTATTCAGGTACTCAAGTAGTTTTCCTTGTCTGTCCTGGGGGGGGGCTCACAATCTATCTAATGTACTTGGGGCAATGGGGGGATTAAGTGACTTGCCCAGGGTCACAAGGAGCAGCGTGGGCTTGAACCCACAACCACAGAGTGCCGAGGCTGTAGCTTTTAACCACTGCGCCACACTCTCCCCCAATCACTGCCTGGCTGGCCCGGAACTTCCTCTCCGACATCAGAATTGATGTCGGGAAGAAGGCTTCTGGGCGGAAGAAGAAGGTGCAGTGGCGGAGGGCGGATGGGGGTTAGAATAGGCGCTGGAGGGAGGGAGGGGAAGCGATCGCCTGTTCCGTTGTCCCCACGCACAGCTTTGGGATGCTGTCCCTGAAAATGGGACATTTTGGCGTCCCAAAGCGGTGAGCCAGGACAATGGGACGGCCGGTCCAATAACGGGCTGGTCCCATTGAAAACAGGACGTATGGTCATCTTAGTTTTGTGCATCTGGCCCTAGATTCTTACCTTGCTAATATCTTTTCTAGTAGATAGGTGTGTCATTCTGGAACCCCGCCCTGTCAGTATTTACCTGCCTGCCTATTGTCTCAATCAGGAAGTTCGAGTCAAAACTGAGATTTTGATGTCGGTCAGAACTTAATGGTATGAAGAATAATCTATTGCTACAACACATTGGGGGAATTTTTGAGCTCCATAAATGTTTCTGATTGGCATAGTTTTGTCAATGTTTTGATTGTTCAATTAAAATGTTTAACATGTTTGTTATACTTTCAAAGCAGAACAGATTTGTAGATTGGGGGGGGCCTCCCCATACCCCTCTTTCTTATGTGTTTCCTATATAGGACTATTGCCTGCTTTGGTACAAACTGAAGGTGGCAGCGGAGCTCTCTGGAGAAGGAAGAGGAGTTGAAAACCTAGAATGGATTCTTTCTGCATGGCTTGCGAGCATGGGAAAAACACCCTACTGTCCAGAATGACACACCTATCTACTAGAAAAGATATTTGCAAGATAAGAACCTAATCTCTTTTTAGGATTTATCAAGCTGTCAGTCAGGCATTTCAGATCTTTCAGCCTTTACTGAGCAGTAGTATAATGGGTACACCTCATGTCAAAATGATTGACAGCTGTCAGAGATAAGGATCGACCTATCAGCATTCACTTCTGGGTTAAGCCCCGCCCACACCACACCCCTGCCCGCCCATTGCCCTGCCCCTCTCCGCCCATGCCACGCCCCTCCCATAGTAATGAATGGTGGTAGCCCCATCCATGGCTCTGCCCCCGCCTATGCCCCGCCCCCACTCTCTGCCCATGCCCCGCGCCTCCCATAGGAATGAATGGTGGTAGCCCCGCCCATGGCCCCACCCCTCCCCTCATGCCCCACTCCTCCCATTGCCCCACCCCCCTCATGTCCCGCCCCGGAAATGCACTTTTTGATGACATCACTGGAAATGGGGTTGTGTTTGACTCTGGAAATACGCTTTCTGATGACATCACTGGAAATGGGAGTGCCTGCCCCTACCGGAAATGCACTTTTCTGATGATGTAGGCGGAAATAGGGTAAATGAAGCGACGGAAATGCGCTTTTCTGACCACGTAGGCGGAAATAGGGTAAATGAAGCGACGGAAATGCGCTTTTCTGACCACGTGGGCGGAAATAGGGGAAACAGACTTAGTCAAAACCCTCCCGGAAATGATGTGGCCAGAAAAAGAAGCGTCTTTATTTTAACAGTTTTTAGTTAAAAGACAGGGTTTAAGAGCTCATGTATAGAGCAGATCACAAAACAAAAGACATTCACAAAATCTTTCCTGTTTTTAAAACAGATCAGGGGTAGCAACAATTGAGAAAAGGTTGCATTTGCTTTTAACACACTTTCAGTAGGAATTCTGAGCTAATGGTTAATGGGCCAGCTCCCCTATTGTCATGGTAACAGCTGATAAGCCCCTTGCAGCCCCCCTCCCCTGATAAAGCCAAGGGGGAGAGAGGTGGAGGTGTGTTTAAACATGTCTGAACTTATCCCGGCCCCCTATTGTTGTCTTAACAATCTGAAAAAAAACAACCCAAAAGCAGCTGTCACCTAACAGGGCTCTGTTAAAAAGGCAGAGCTATGAAAGAATCTTTATTGAAGCAAATTTATTATGATCCATACGCGGCAGGAAGCTATGGAGGCATTAACTCTCTACTTCAAGCGGCTAAAAAGAGTGATATAACAGTCCGGAGAAAAGATGTAGTGGATTGGGTCACCGGTCAAAACGTATACAATTTACACAGAGCGTAAACCTGAAGATTCTTGTGATTATGGTCTGTGGACCGGCATAGTCCTTTCCAAAACACCAACAGAACTTAAATCAGTTATAAAGGTAGCTGTATACTGCATTCTAAATAAATGTCTGCAAGGCGTGAAGGATGAAGATTGTGGAGCCTGCTTAATACGTGCTGGTGGGCAAAAACACCACACTTGCTTGATATGGGGACATAAGGAAATACGGCAGAAACTAAAAAAAACTTGTGACATGCTATGCCTAGGACGTGTGGTAAATGTAGTCACTTTTGTAGGCTATAAAATGAAAATATTGATGCTTTGTAATGAAAGCATTAATATAATCATTGATTTAATCAGAGATATTAAGACCTCTATAAACGGGCCACGACTACTCAATAGATTGGTCAATTTCATGAGAGATGGTGAATATGTAGAGATTGTAAATGATTTAATCCGTGACACCGATTATAAATCATTCTTCAAAAGAAATGCTTTTTAAAACATGTTTTTTATTCTCGGGATTGTGGGAAATACAGTGTGTAACGGCATGTTTGTTTGTATAAAAGTTTAAACATTTTATTGTTATAAAATAAAGATTTTTTAAAAAATTACAAAATGTGTAGTGTGTTTTAGAAATGGCTAGCCACATGTATTATCAGCCCAAACTAAAAAAGGAAGGCGAAAAAAGAACAAAGGAGAACCAGCTTGGTTATCCAATGAGGTGAAAGATGCAGTGAGGGAGAAGAGGAACTCGTTTAAAAAATGGAAACGAGAAAAAACGACGGAAGCCTGGAACTGTCACAAAATCGACCAAAAAAGTGTCATAAAGTGGTAAGAGACGCCAAAAAAGTCTATGAGGAAAAGATAGCGGAAAAAGCCAAAAACTTCAAGCCTTTTTTTAGATATATAAAAGGAAAGAAACCAGCAAGAGAGGCAGTGGGCCCTCTTGACGAACAGGGAAGGAAAGGGTCAATCAAAGAGGACAAACAGGTTGCCGATAGGTTAAATTCGTTCTTTGCCTCAGTCTTCACAAACGAGGACATTACAACAGTGCCAACCACAGGGAAGATATTCACCGGGGGCATAGAGGAAAGCCTCACAACAGTAAATGTGACGTTGGACATGATATACTTTCAGATTGACAAACTAAAAAGCGACAAATCCCCTGGACCGGATGGAATTCACCCAAGAGTATTAAAGGAACTTAAGGTGGAAATTGGCGAATTATTACAATCTGTAGCTAACATGTCTATTAGAACTGGGCAAATACCAGAAGACTGGAGGATAGCAAATGTCAAGCCAATTTTCAAAAAAGGATCAAGATCCAGGAAACTACCGACCTGTGAGCCTCACATCGGTTCCAGGGAAGATAATCGAAACACTGATAAAAGATAACATTGTACAACACTTGGAGGATCACAATCTAATAAGGGCTAGTCAACACGGCTTCAGAAAAGGGAAGTCATGTTTGACAAATTTACTACAATTCTTTGAGAAAGTGAACAAACAAATGGACAGTGGAGAGCCAGTGGATATAATTTACTTGGACTTCCAGAAAGCGTTTGACAAGGTCCCACATGCAAGGCTTATGAAGAAACTACTAAGCCATGGAATAGGAGGAGAAGTGCACAGATGGCAAATGGCTAGAAAACAGAAGGCAGAGGGTTAGCATAAATGGGAAATTCTCGGATTGGGAGAAAGTGACTAGTGGCGTGCCCCAGAGCTCGGTTCTTGGGCCTATCTTGTTCAATATTTTTATAAACGATCTAGAAGAGGGAACAACATGCAATATAATAAAGTTTGCAGATGATACAAAACTATGTCGGGCGGTTGGCTCTCAAAGGGACTGCGAGGACCTCCAGAAAGATCTGAACAAGTTGGAAACGTGGGCGACAAAGTGGCAGATGAACTTTAACATAAACAAATGCAAGGTGATGCATCTAGGAAGGAAAAACAAAGAACACGAGTATAAGATGTTGGGGGTGACATTAGCAAAATGCGAACAAGAAAGGGATTTGGGGGTACTGATTGACAGTACCCTAAAGCCATCGGTACAATGTGTGGCGGCGGCGAAGAAAGCTAACAGGATGTTAGGCATAATTAAGAAGGGGATCACGAGTAGATCGGAAGATGTCATAATGCCACTTTATAGAACAATGGTCAGACCGCACTTAGAATATTGTGTCCAACACCGGTCTCCATACCTCAAGAGGGATATAACTCTGTTGAAGAAAGTGCAGAGGCGAGCCACGAAACTTGTCAAAGGAATGGAGCATTTGAGCTATAAAGAACGACTCAGGAAACTGGGATTGTTTACCCTCGAGAAGAGAAGACTGAGAGGGGATTTGATAGACTTTTAAAATATTAAAAGGATTTGATATAATAGACCAAGAAGCAGCATTGCTAACATTTTCTGATGTCACACGGACAAGAGGTCATAGCCTGAAACTGAGTGGCAGCAGGTTTAGGACAAATGTCAGGAAGTTCTGTTTCACACAGCGAGTGGTGGGTGCTTGGAATGCACTCCCGGAGGAGGTTGAGGCGGAGACTACTGTACTGGGATTCAGGCGCAGGTTGGATGCACACCTTCTTGCATATCATATTGAGGGATACGGTAAAGTCGGGTCTCCAAAAAGGAGTACCTAAATGGGCCGCCGCGTGTGTGGAGCACCGGACTAGATGGACCTCGGTCTGATCCGGTGAAGGCGTTTCTTATGTTATAAGGAACTAGGCTCTAGACACGTAGGGGTCATTTTGATATCTAAAATGACTAACCAAGACAAACATGCTCTAGCAGAGGCCTTAGACATACAATAAAGCCTTTGTGAATGGATAACCTCTATAGAGGGGGTGTAAGTGTATAAAATAAGCTGTGAGAAGACTATCAAGCGTTCTGGTTTTTGTGGGTGTTACACCGGACCCCGGATACATCAACCGCTAACATGGTGAGTAGAAAAGGGGCTTTTATTTTTGGTTTTAGGGATATCATTTTTTCTTTCTCTAAATCTATCATTGCATTTAAAAACAGGAACAGGGATCTGATGGTAGAAATAAACTATCTCTTACCAGAAAAAGACAACAGATATTAAACAGTAAGTGACAAATGTATTATCTGGCACATATGTTGGTTTTTAAAAACAGCATCTACAAAACATTCTTTTTTATGTTATGATTAGACCAAGAAACGGCTGGAGAGCCGACACCTTCTACATCGACAAGTTCTAACCAACAACCGGCTCCTTACCGGAAGCCAAAAGATAAACGAAATAGTAGGTATCCTGGTTTTGTAAGGAGACTAGGGTTAAAAGAAAATGTCATTACTTTTATAATGGTTGATCAAGAAAATATTAGGCAGTCAGATCCTCAAGGGTGGGGAAAAAGTATTAACGGTTATGCTATGTTATAAATTGTAGATCGGGAAAATGTTAGAAAGTCGCAAGCAGATACCTTGAACCTGACGGAAAAGTATAACAGGAAAAGATCGCATAGTAAAAGCTTCTTAGACGGGGAACCAGAGCCCAAAGGTGCTTACAGGAAACCAAAAACTAAACAAAATAGTAAGTATTCTGATTTTGTAAGGAGACTAGTGTAAAAGAAAATGTCATTACTTTTATAATGGTTGATGAAGAAAATATTAAGCACAGACAGATCCTCAAAGGGGAAAAAGTATTAACGGTCATGCTATGTTATAAATTGTAGATCAAGAAAATGTTAGAAAGTCACAAGCAGATACTGTGAAGCCGACAGAAAAGTTTAACAGCACAGAAGCACAGCTGGACAGCACAGAAGAAGGAGAATATTATGAAGTTGATAATTATTCTGATAGCAGCAAAGTGTCAGAGGATGGTTCAAATAAGGGTGCATCAGGTCCTTCTGAAGATTCAGAACCAATCAGCTATGTCCAGTTTGTGAAAAGATGGGATCGTAAACTGGACAAGTTTCATGGTGTACTTTATTCAGAAGAATTTTGTTTCATTAATTTAGACAGGATAACATCATTACGTAATGCTCAAAATGCTATACGCCAAGGCATTCAACATATCCTGGATGATGTTAGCAACAGAGTATCGCCCGGTGACTACGTACAAGTGCATCTACATTCGTCACTTTTTCACAACTCCTTGTTTTCTGGTAAATTAAATCCCGAATCACTAGATGCTGATGATTTCTTAGACCAGGTTGCTAAACTCCTTCAAAGTCACAGAGAAATACAGGTCTGTGATTTATTCCGTGTTGTTGTACTTGTAATAAGAAACAAGGAAGGTGGGGGTCGTAGGGTGTTAAAATCTATACTGTTTAGCCAGATTTTGCAGAAAAAAGGATGTATTTAATAGATTTGAATAACACAGGCAATAACCTGTGTTTTGCCAGTAGCCTTACAGCACTTATGTGCCCCGTAAAACTCAGAGATGCTGAACTGTTAATAGGTGCTGAAAAGCTACATAATGATTTGGGGTGGTCGGTACATAAAAAAGTCATGCTCGATGATGTAGAAACCATAGAACAACATTTAAAGATAAATATAAGAGTTGTGTTTTATACAAACTCGTGGTGTTGCTTTAAAACATCAGATCAACCCGTTTATCCAAAAACGGTTTTCTTATTGCTACATGACGATCATTTCTACGGCATAACCGATGTCAAAAAATTCTACGGGGAGCGTAATTTCTGCACTTTTTGCCAGAAGCCCTATAGTTACGACGTTATGTACGTTATGGTGTCGTCTTTGTTTGACACAGACGTGTTTGAACAATGACGGTATACAGCAGAGGTGTCCTAATTGCAAGATGTGTTGTCGCTGTAAAGACTGTTTAGATAGACATATGCAGCTGGTGCAGAAAAAAGAAGTGGAGTATTTATCTAAAACACTGTGTCTGAAATGTGAGTCCTATGTGAACGAAAAACATAAATGTAAGGGTAGGATGTGTAAGCTATGCCGTGAACCCTTAAGCGGTGATGACGTACACTTATGTTATATGACACCCATCGATAAACTCAAAACATCTGAAAAGTATATTATTTACGATTGCGAATGTATGCAGGAAACGGGCTGGCACATTCCTAATTACATATATGCCGAGGATTTGTACGAAACAAGAAAATGGGAATTCAAGGGTCTTGAGTGTATTTTTGCTTTTATACAGGTTTTTTGTGACAAAAAATTTAAAGACTATACCTTCATAGCCCATAATGCCAAAGGCTATGACGGGTATTTTGTTCTTAGCCAACTGTTAAAGGAAAAGATGGACACAGATCTGTTGGTTCAAGGTGGTAAGCTTTTACAAATCACAGTAGAACCTTTAGCTATTCGTTTCATAGACTCTCTAAATTTCCTACCTATGAAACTTAGCAAACTTCCAAAGGCCTTAGGTTTTCCAGGCTGTAAGGGTTATTTCCCGCATTTTTTTAATACTCAGGAAAATCAAAACTATGTGGGGCGTATGCCGGATATGGAGCATTATGGTGTGGGAAACATGATGCCTGAAGAAAAAGAGGAATTTTTAAAATGGTACAAGGACAACCAGCACAAGACATTTGATTTGCAAAAAGAGCTGGCTTATTACTGTCAACAGGATGTGGCTATTTTGCGACAGGCATATGTTCTCTACAGAGCAGAAATCATGAAAATGACACAGAAAGATGTGGTTGTAGAACGTGAGGGTACTTCAGAAATTCTAATGAATTGTTTAGACCCTTTCCAATATATAACCCTAGCCTCTGTATGTATGGCCATGTTCAGATTTATGTTTTTAGAACCCAAGACCATGGCGCTCATCCCCCCGGATAACTATCACAGATACAAAAAGAGATTTTCATCCCCCTCTATTCAATGGTTGCTGTATCAAGAGGCTGCACAAAATATACAGATCATGCATGCTCTGAACGGGGGGTGAAAGAAAGGTGAGGTCTTATTTTCTTGACGGTTACGCTGTCATTGATGGGGTAGAAACAGCTTTTGAATTTAATAGTTGCTTTTATCACGGCTGTCTGGTCTGTTATAATGATAAAGACCAGAATCCTGTAGCAGCCTTGACCTATGGCTCTCTTTATTACAAAAAGCAGCTAAAGACAGCCTACCTGGAAAGCCTGGGCTTCAAGGTCGTAAGTCTGTGGGAGCATGAGTGGAAGCGGATGGTCAAAGAAAATGATAGGGGCTGTGCAGACTTCCTGGCTAGCGCTGCATTACCGCAACCCTTGGTCCCACGAGATGCCTTTTTTGGGGGTAGAACAAATGCTGTTTCTCTATACTACAAAACAAAACCTGGGGAAAAAATACACTATTACGATTTTACCAGCCTATACCCATTTGTCAATAAAACAAAGGAATATCCAACAGACCATCCGCAAATCATTTATGACAACTTTGGTCCACCCACAAATTACTTTGGTTTTATAAAAGCAAAAGTATATCCTCCAAGAAAGCTCTTTTTTCCGGTGTTACCCGTCAGGGTGGGGGGTAAGCTTATGTTTCCTTTGTGCCGTACGTGTGCCGACGCACGGCAACAGGAAACGTGTGCCCATGCGAATGAGGAGCTTTCATGGGGACTTGGTGCACGGTGGAGATGGATGTTGCCATTGCAAAAGGTTATGTGGTTGTTGAAATCTATGAAATCTGGCATTTCGAGCAAAAATCTGACAGTCTCTTTTCTGAATACATCAAAATACACCTCCATCAAAAACAAGAGGCTTCTGACTACCCCCGGTGGTGCAATGATACAGAAAAACAAAACATGTACATCTCTGATTTCTATAGAAAAGAAGGTGTACTTTTGCGGGCAGACCATATTCAGCTAAACCCTGCTAAACGCCAAATAGCAAAACTTTTCTTAAATTCTCTGTGGGGGAAATTTGGTCAAAGGACAAACCTGCCTACCGTTAGCATTGTCAGAAAGCCTGATGATCTCTTTAAATATCTGTTTTCCCCTGAATTTGAGGTTTCATCGTGTGACTTTATCGATGATGAAACAGCCTGCGTGTCTTGGAAGCACTCAAAAGACCGCACTACTTTGCCTGGTAACACTAATGTTTTCATAGCCTGTTTTACAACAGCCTATGCGCGTTTAGAGTTGTATAAACTTCTAGACAATCTACAAGAACGTTGTCTGTACCACAATACAGATTCTGTGATATTTGTGAGCTGCGAGGGTGATTGGAACCCCCCTCTGGGCGATTATTTAGGGGAGCTCACCAGTGAGATACCTGCCAATGAACATATAACTGAATATGTATCAGCGGGTCCTAAAACATACGGTTACAAACTGACAAGTGGAAAGACCTGTATGAAAGTGAAAGGGATAACGTTAAATGTAGAAAACAGCCAGAAAATCAATTGTACTAGTTTAAAAGATCTAGTTTTTGACTACAAACCGGGTGCAGAAGGTTTACCACAGAAAAAGATAGGGGTGCAACAAACCGGTATTATAAGAAACAAAAAGAGGTGGGCTATAGAGACCGGTGTGATTAAAAAAACACAGCAAGTTGTGTATGACAAAAGAGTGAAGAAGGAGGATGGGTTCAGCACACTACCCTATGGATAATAGCACGGTGGATGCCCCCTGGTCGCACCCTTTCTCTTGTATATTAGCAGGACCGTCCAATTCAGGCAAGAGCTTCTTTGTTAAAAAACTGTTAGAACACGCTGGCCATGTATTGTCTGTCATACCTGACAATATTGTTTGGTGTTATAGTTGTTGGCAACCTTTGTATAAAGAAATGTTAAATAAATACCCTTTTATTACTTTTACGGACATTTTGCCTGATACTTTTAACGATGACTGAATGTTTCCAACCCATAAAGTAAACTTGGTTATTATAGATGATCTAATGGATTCTGCCTGTAAAAGCGGCGAAATAGAGAATGCCTTTACTAAGTATGTACATCACAGAAACCTGAGCATCATATATATAGTTCAGAATGTTTTCTGCCAGGGTAAAACAAGCCGGACTATAACTTTAAACACCAAATACATGGTTCTCTTTAAGAATCCTAGAGATAAGTTACAGATAGCCATTCTGGCTAGGCAGATGTACCCTGGAAAATCACAATTCTTTTTAGAGGCCTTCGAGGATGCCACCAGAAAGCCGTACGGCTATCTCTGTGTGGACTTAAATATCACAACGCCTGAGGCTTACAGATTGAGAACGGATATTTTCCCGCCAGACTGGACAACGGTATATTGTGTAAAACCATAATCAACCCGTAAAAGGCTGTGAATACATAACCAGATCCCTTCATATACGCTGGGGCGTGTCTCAGGTAACATGTCTAGCCGTGTAAAGAGAAACCTGCCCTTTTAAAACTTTTAGTCCAAGCCTCGCCGCAGCACAGAAAAGCCATCCTGAATACAGCCTCTGATGATTTGGTGGCTGCTACAGCTGAAATCGCTCTCAACACCCTAAAAGGTAACATCCCGCTTTCACAAAACCAGATAAAGGTTTTAAAAGGGAAGCGTCACGCTATAAAAAGACTGTGTGATAAAAGATTAACCCTTAAGAAAAAAAAGAAGCAGTTGGTGAAACAATCGGGTGGATTTATAGGGCCCTTGTTAAGTTTTGCTATACCGTTGATAACGGGTCTTCTGACAAACCGCTGATGCATCACGCTGAAAAAATGTACCTAGGTCCCTAGTCAACAACTCGAGCGCTTGAGAAACCCCATAGACCGGAAAGAAAATATTAGAACCTCAACCATACTTAGGTTAGACGAAGAAATGAAAAACATACTGCAGAGCCCTGGTATGTCTGACCATGAAAAAATTAAACGTTACTCAGAAGTGTTACAACATTATCTCGTGTTGAACAGACAAAGGGATATGGAAAAAGAAAAGCTAAATGTGTATCTACAGGGACCGGTTGATGCTTCAACAACCCCCGCTCCAGAAAATAGTATACCTCCTGACTCTGTGGTTCAAGAAGTGTTAAACAGCATCAATACGCGCTATAGGAAAAATGCCGAAGTCCTGCTTAACAAACTGTCAAAAAACAAAAGTGTTGCATCCTGGGAGGGAGATGGTACATTTGTATACCAAGGAACACCTATCAGTGGTTCTAACCTGCTCGACCTCGTTCGCAGTGTCACGCAGACCCATGCTCTTTCAGAGCAAAGAAGGCCCCTAGGCTGGGGGGAGTTCATGCAAACCTTAGCTCAATTAAATATGCCTTCCTCGGTTGTGGGTAACGCAGCCAACAGAGAGTTCAAGTTTCAAGTTTATTAAATTTTAATATACCGACCATCAAGCAAATATCTGGACGGTTTACATTGGATTTAAAAATTTGACAGTTAAGAGTAGAAGCAATTGAAAACAAAAAGTATTAAGTAATTTAAATAATATATAGTGAACATTAAAAACAATAACAAGACAGACTTGACAGTGAGGAGAGAGGGAGTGGATGGGTAAAGTTACATTTTAAGTAGGAAAAAAGAAAGAGGGGTTAGGGAAAAAAACATGTGGGATGGGGATAAGATATATTGAATGTTTGTGAAAGCGCAAAATTAAATTGCAAAGAATTTAAGAGGATAGAAATTAAGTAGAAGAGAATGCATCTTGAAATAAAAAAGTTTTTAAGTTTTTCTTAAATTTGTCAAGATTTTGTTCGTCACAAAGTGGTTGTGGAAGGGAGTTCCACAATGTCGGGGCAGTTACCGTATTTTCGCGGATATAACGCGCACCATTGTAAAACGCGCACAGGGGTATAGCGCGCAGAAATCACGATGATATGTACAAAAACTTTTCTATACCGCGCTCAGGCATATAACGCGCATGCTGCCCGACTCTCCTCTGGCCACCCCGACTCTCCTTTCGCTCTCCCCGACTCTCCTCTGGCCACCCCGATTCTCCTTTCGCCCTCCCCGACTCTCCTCTGGTTGCCCCGACTCACCCTGACTTTCGGTGCACTGCCCTGCCTCTCCGTGCCTGTCCCCCTTGAAGTCCTGTCCCCCCTTGAAGGTCTGCCTGTCCCCCCTTGAAGGTCTGCCTGTCCCCCCTTGAAGTCCTGTCCCCATCCTGAAAGCCTGATGCCCCCCCTCGACGTCCGATTCTTCTCCCCCCTCGGCAGGACCACTCGCACCCCCACCCCGAAGGACCGCCGACTCCACGACAATATTGGGCCAGGAGGGAGCCCAAATCCTCCTGGCCACGGCGACCCCCTAACCCCACCCCGCACTACATTACGGGCAGGAGGGATCCCAGGCCCTCCTGCCCTCGACGCAAACCCCCTCCCCCCAACGACCGCCCCCCCCCAAGAACCTCCGCCCGTCCCCCAGCCGACCCGCGACCCCCCTGGCCGACCCCCACGACACCCCCACCCGCCTTCCCCGTACTTTGTGTAGTTGGGCCAGAAGGGAGCCCAAACCCTCCTGGCCACGGCGACCCCCTAACCCCACCCCGCACTACATTACGGGCAGGAGGGATCCCAGGCCCTCCTGCCCTCGACGCAAACCCCCCTCCCTCCAACGACCGCCCCCCCCCAAGAACCTCCGACCGACCCGCGACCCCCCTGGCCGACCCCCCCACCCCCTTCCCCGTACCTTTGGAAGTTGGCCGGACAGACGGGAGCCAAACCCGCCTGTCCGGCAGGCAGCCAACGAAGGAATGAGGCCGGATTGGCCCATCCGTCCTAAAGCTCCGCCTACTGGTGGGGCCTAAGGCGCGTGGGCCAATCAGAATAGGCCCTGGAGCCTTAGGTCCCACCTGGGGGCGCGGCCTGAGGCACATGGGCCAAACCCGACCATGTGTCTCAGGCCGCGCCCCCAGGTGGGACCTAAGGCTCCAGGGCCTATTCTGATTGGCCCACGCGCCTTAGGCTCCACCAGTAGGCGGAGCTTTAGGACGGATGGGCCAATCCGGCCTCATTCCTTCGTTGGCTGCCTGCCGGACAGGCGGGTTTGGCTCCCGTCTGTCCGGCCAACTTCCAAAGGTACGGGGAAGGGGGGTGGGGGGGTCGGCCAGGGGGGTCGCGGGTCGGTCGGAGGTTCTTGGGGGGGGGGCGGTCGTTGGAGGGAGGGGGGTTTGCGTCGAGGGCAGGAGGGCCTGGGATCCCTCCTGCCCGTAATGTAGTGCGGGGTGGGGTTAGGGGGTCGCCGTGGCCAGGAGGGTTTGGGCTCCCTTCTGGCCCAACTACACAAAGTACGGGGAAGGCGGGTGGGGGTGTCGTGGGGGTCGGCCAGGGGGGGTCGCGGGTCGGCTGGGGGACGGGCGGAGGTTCTTGGGGGGGGGCGGTCGTTGGGGGGAGGGGGTTTGCGTCGAGGGCAGGAGGGCCTGGGATCCCTCCTGCCCGTAATGTAGTGCGGGGTGGGGTTAGGGGGTCGCCGTGGCCAGGAGGGTTTGGGCTCCCTCCTGGCCCGATATTGTTGGGGAGTCGGCGGTCCTTCGGGGTGAGGGTGCGAGTGGTCCTGCCGGGGGGGGGGGGATGTATCGGACGTCGGGGAGTCGGCCGGGCAAGAGGGCTTGGGCTCCCTCTTGCTCCGATCGTGGATGCGGGTGCGGGTGGGAGCGCGTGCGAGCGGTCGTTCGGGGTGGGGGTGCGAGCGGTCCTGCTGGGGGGGTGAATCGGGCGTCGGGCGGGGTGGGAACTATGTTTAAAAACTTTTGTATACCGCGCTCAGGCATATAACGCGCGAGGGGTATGCGCGGTACGTAAAATCACGTATAACGCGCGCGTTATATCCGCGAAAATACGGTACTGCAAAGTTTATTTTGCGTGTGTAATAAAATTCTTTTATGGACGGAATCAATAAGAGATTTTGATTTGAAGATCTCAGAGTTCGAGTGGGGCACTGAGGGATAAGAAGTTTGTGAAGATATGATGGCAGATGAGAAGATTTTATTTTGAATGACAAAAGGATGATTTTGTAGGTGATTCGGTGAGTCATGGTACTGTTACGCCTCAAGGAGAGCCCAGCTATGAAGGTTCCTGAACTATATAGTTCCTAGAGGATAAAGGAATTGAGGGGTACAGATAGGAGTAGAGGTAGGTTATAGGAATAGTCTGGGACCACTGCTCAGGCAATGGGCCTGATGGGCCGCTGCGGGAGCGGACCGCTGGGCGAGATGGACCTCTGGTCTGCCTCAGCGGAGGCAACTTCTTATGTTCTTATATACAAAACCTGTCAAGACCAAAGAACTCCTTCCTCATAAAAGACGTAAATTATTACCCAGTTACCGGTGGCTGAGTGTATAAAAACATATCTTCAATAAAATAATGTTTTTTAAAAATGAAAATAAAAGACTGCAGACATTTTGATTTTAAGGTTTACTTTTTTTATTTAGAAACAGCATGACATTCATGGTAGGAAACACAGCCCTGGGGTGTATGAAACGGGTTTTGAAAAGGTCTACACAAGACTTGTTTTTTATTTTATACAAATTTCAGTACCATTTCAACATTTTGCATTAAATCTTCAGAATACATTTCTAAAATATTTTCAAAAGGTTGCCCTTTACAGCGATGATGTAAAAAAAAAAAAAACAACACACAGTGATAGCCACAGGCCTCAGACAGTGGGTGCTGTACCTGTCTATTATGATATAATACAGCCTTACAGTGTTTATTGAAAAAGTTCATAATGCTGTTAGGAAAGAATAAACTATCCAGTGGTTGTCCGTAAGAATCAAAAAATTCTCCTGTCCCGTCCCCGGTAACATAGAGGGCCAACTAGTGTTCACCTGGTAGGTTGTGTGGGTGTGTGTTCACGACAATTCCCACGGGTTTCCTTGGTATTTCTAATCCTGTTAACCAGTAACTGGGCAGTACATCTAAAAAAGATTCTGCAACACAGGAGTCCTTCTTTAAAACACGGAAGATCTGTACGGTGTTCATGTTCAAGAATGGTCAAAAAGAACATTCCTTCTATGATTAACTTTTATCACGTTGTTGAAAACCCCATACACAATCATGTTCACAGTGTGAGGTAAAGCTCTGGCAAAACGTATTTCAGCCCGCAGGTTACCGGTTTTGATCAGCGAGTAGTGGTCAGCGCACTCCTGGTCCGGCGATAGGTCAAAGGCTAGCAGCATATAACCTTTGTAAAACTCCTGACAATCAACCAGGAGGGCATTGTCTTTCAAGTGTTTACCGGTCGCTTGAATAAGCTGCATATATTCTCTCACACAATTTCCATTTTCAAAGTCGGGTTGTAGAGGTTTTCCGGGTACTTGTTCACCATCTACATACAGAGCTGCAAAATTAATATCGTAATGTTTAAAATTGAAAGGGTTTTTAGCGTAATTACCACTGAAAGCGTCGTTATCCACAAAGCCCAACATGATGAGCTTTGGTAACTGCCCCAAAAAGAGATTTTCCTGATTAGTCACATGGGCACCGGCCGGTATGCTAAACACCTTAAACCCCACACGGTCTATCGCATACTTGGCGTTAGCTTTCAGTAGAGCTTCAGCATGTCCCAAGCGCACTCCAGGGGCCACTTTAACTCTCTTTACAAAGAGGGCAGCGTTTAAGATAAGGAGTTTATAATTTTGGTCAGCATCACCGCTCATTAAACAGAAAGAGTTTTTGTTACATGACAGTTTTATTTTAAGATCTATGCCGTTGATGAGTAGCTTTTCTTGAAAAAATAGATCGCTGTGTAAATGTCCCAACAGTTCCACCTTGTGGCTAGATGCTGTAAAGTGAGCCCTTTCGGTAAAACCCACATTACGTGCACCTATATCTCTTAACGTCGTGATGTTTGGCTGTATCCTTATAAAACAGGCCGCTTGTGAACTGTGATTTGAGGGCTCCTTCACCGTAATTGAGGATCAGCTCTATGAGGGCTCTGTAGGGGTAACAGTTATTACTCTGACTAATCAGCTGGTCTCCCAGAGTAACATCCAATTGGCTAAAAATAGATGCAATCGGGTAGTTTACCAGGGCTACTTTGGCGGCTGTGTCAATGTCTGAACCGTCTTCTTTCACAATTTTACAGGTCAGATGCAGGAGAATGTTGTTTAAATCAATGTAGTCTTCACCGTGCCACGCTATGTAGAAGTCCAAAGATGCTGTTTCGGATAAAGCTGATAATGGTGGTATTTCCACATAGATGCTTTTTTCGATACTGGTTTGGGTTGGGGATAGCTCAAACAGATCTAGTTCTGATTTAACGCATTCTTCAGAGCCGTTGTGTACAAAAGCCATAGTTTTTTAGAATATATCACGTTTCGTAGAACGGGTCCTTCTCTTCTTGGATCCGCTGGATAGCTTCTGTGATTTGTTACCTTGAGGTTTCTTTCTTTTAAAAGGTTTTGGAGGTCATTGCAGAATCTCTTGAGGATGGGTCCTCTTTCTTTTAACAGCCCGTCTAACCACAGCCAGTCCCGACCCCGCCTGCTCTACGGAATGGTTTATTTTATTTAGAACGGTTGTTGCGACATGGCCCATGACATCTTTAGCTAAGTTTTTTGCGGCTCCTTTCACATGTGGTTTAATAATTTCAAAACCCCTTCTCAAAAGCGGTATTGCTTTTCTAAAGAGACTACGAAATACGCCACCTACACCGGCACCGTACATGACAGGGGCCCCGTGATATCCTGAAAGTCCATAACCGGCTTGTGCTGTGTAATAATTTTTGTATGCTTTGGGGTCTCAGTAATCTTTAGACACCAACATTTTAAAACACAACAGTCTTCCTGGGCCGCAGGTGAAGCTTAAGGATCACCTTCCCGTAACAAAATGAGACGTTCCTGTTCTGATCCGTCTTTATTTCAAATGTGATGGTATCGATGTGCTGCTTGTTCACAGGTACATAGTGCGGTTTATCATACGTGAGGGTGATAAACTTATCCACTGACCCTAGAGCTGGAACACAGCACAACAGTTGTACAAAATGGTCACCTACTAACTGGTGCTCTACAATATCGGTGTAGAGGGTATTAAAGCCGGCCTCAATATTTGCTGGGAAATGAGAATGCCTTGTATTAACGTTAGCCTTTACCCCCAAAATGGTTGCCAAATCACCCCCTGCAGAAATAACAGACTTATCCTCTGATTTTACATAAATTCTTCGCTTATTGGGGTCATATATGATTCTCGGCGGTCTCTCAGACTCATAGGTGCTTCTAATGTCATGATTCATGGTTTCCAATAACCTCCCCATGGTCGCATAATATCCTCTCTGGATTGTAAATTGGCGTACATTTCCTTCTCCAGAGGTGACAACGTACTTTATGTCTTCCTTAATATTTTCCCAAGTATGTGGGTATTGTATTTCCACCAGCCCCGCTTCCCACAGACCCTGTAAGTCCAAAGGCCTAGCTATTTGTATGGTGAAATTAGAGCTGGTATTATGGGGAAACATAGCTGCCGAAGCACTGCTAGGCAATGTGATATAAAAGCCACCGTCATTCATTTTGTTTTTTTCTCTCTCTGTGCTGCTTCAAAAGACAAAATCAGATGTCTTGAATCTCTGAGGCCTTCACCCAACTGTTAAATTTATCAGGCCACCCCTTCCATTTCACGAGACAAATTATGTTCTTACCCCCTCCTTTTACCTTTAGAACCTTTTCGATATGGTATATTCTGTCCTCTAGAGCAGTGTTCTTCAACCTTTTTACACCCGTGGACCGGCAGAAATAAAATAATTATTTTGTGGACCGGCAAACTACTAGGACTAAAATTTAAAAACCCGTTTACGCCCCATCTCCGCGAGCTTGGTCCCCGCAAACCATCTGATCCCATCTGCACAAGCCGCAATTATGATTTTATATTGAACTAGTGTTTAAGCCCGTTACATTAACGGGTGCTAGAATATATGGCTGTCTGTCTTTCTTTCTTTATGTCTCTCTCCCTGCTCCTGTTTCTTTCTTCCTTTCTTTCTGTCTTTCTCCCTCCTGCAATTTTTTTCTCTCTCTCCCTGGCACCCTTTGCCTGTCTGTCTTTATTTCTGTGTCTCTCTGGTCCCGTCTGTCTTTATTTCTGTCTGTCTCTCTCCCTAGCCTCCTTTGTCTGTCTGTATTTCTTTCTGTGTCTCCCCCCCCCCCCACTTTCCTTTGCAGAAGCAGCAGTGCTATTTCCCTTCCCCTCCAGATCCCTGTGAAGTAGTAGCAGCATTTCCCCCCACCCACCCCCCATTCCCTTCTCTCCCCCCCCCCACTTTCCTTTGCAGAAGCAGCAGTGCTATTTCCCTTCCCCTCCAGATCCCTGTGAAGTAGTAGCAGCATTTCCCCCCACCCACCCCCCATTCCCTTCTCTCCCCCCCCCACTTTCCTTTGCAGAAGCAGCAGCGGTATTTCTCTTTCCCTCCAGGTCCTTGCTGAAGCAGTAGCAGCATTTTCCCCCCCCCCCCATTCCCTTCTCTCCCCCCCCACTTTATTTTGCAGAAGCAGCTGTGATATTTCCCTTCCCCTCCAGATCTCTGAGAAGTAGTAGCAGCATTTTCCCCCACCCACCCCCCATTCCCTTCTCTCCCCTACCACCACTTTCCTTTGCAGAAGCAGCAGCGGTTTTCCCTTCCCCTCCAGGTCCCTGCTGAGTAGTAGAAACATTTTCCCCCATCCCCCATTCCCTTCTTACCTTGAGCTGCCCTGCTCCGTTCGGCCCCTCCCCCTTCCCTTCCCGTGTGCTGGCCTGCTGCGGCTGAAGGTTTTTTTCGTCGACTCCTCCTGTTAAAACTCCCCCCCCTCCCGCAACCGCTCCTGTTCAAAGCGGCCTGCTGAGGTTCGCGGCCGCTGTAACGAACCTCGCAGCCGCTCTCCAACTCGGTAGCATGTTCCCTCTGACGCGATTGCGTCAGAGGGAACGTGCTACCATGTGGAGAGCGGCCTGCGAGGTTCGTTACAGCGGCCGCGAACCTCAGCAGGCCGCTTTGAACAGGAGCGGTAGCGGCTGTTGCAGGAGGATTGGGGGGGGGGAATTCGTGAGCGGCGGCAGGACCATGAGGCGGGATTGAGTTTTTTCGGCTTCCCCTATCTGGGGAAACCGCCGTGCCGAACTCAGCTGCGCGTGGGGCCGTAGTAAGCGCGGGGCATGCTGCAGTCTTGGCGGCCACGGACATACGGATCATGGAAGCACGCTGATAAGACTGCGCATGCGCCGCCTACGGTTTTATTATATAGATGTATTTTATTAAAGTATAAAAAGAAACAATATTCTGAACAATTGTGATTTTATAAATACAAATATACAGAGCACGGACCAGCAAAACCCCTGTCTCCCCTCCCCTTCACATATATCCCCTCTATTATCAAGAAAACTGAACAAGCCAAGTTATTATAGAATGCTACATAGAAATATCATGCTAACAGAATACTGCAGTCCCCAGTTATGTCTCTAGCAGGATATATATTTCAAATCTGATATATTCTAAAGACAAAATAGAAATAAAATTATTTTTTTCTACCTTTTGTTGTCTCTGGTTTCTGCTTTCATCTTCTTTTCACTCTTTTCCTTCCAGCATCTGCCCGTTCCATCCAATGTCTGCCCTCTCCCTCTTCCATATGTATCTGACTTCTTTCTATGCCCCTCTTCCCTATCCATCCAGCCTGTTCCTCCTCTCTCCTTTTTACATAATTCATTCCAGCTTCACTGCCTTCTTCATTTTTGTCTCTCCTACACCAGATCTAGCATCTTTATCCCTCTCTCATTTCTCTGCTGACCCCCTTTCCAGCATCAATGTCTCTCTACTTTCTCATTCCTCTCTCCCCTTTCCCTCATCTAATCTCTCCATTCCACCCTGACCCCTTTCCCCTCCTGTAATCTCCTTGCCAGCTGTTTCCTTCCTTTTTTCTTTCTCCCTTCCCTCCTTCCTTTTTTTCCTTCTCTCTTCCCTCCTCCAACATTAACTCTCTTCCCATCCCTTTCCCTCCTCCCCTCCCAGCAGCATCTCTCCTTTTTCTCCCTTCCCTCCTTCCTCTATCCAACATTAACTCTCTTCCCATCCCTTTCCCTCCTCCCCTTCCAGCAGCATCTCTCCTTCTCCCTTCCCTCCCTCTATCCAACATTAACTCTCTTCCCATCCCTTTCCCTCCTCCCTTTCCAGCAGCATCTCTCCTTCTTCTCCCTTCCCTCCTCCCTCTATCCAACATTAATTCTCTTCTCTCCCATCCCTTTCCCTCCTCCCCTCCCAGCAGCATCTCTCCTTCTAACTCTCTCCAAGTTCAGTAACAACTCTCCCTTTATCCAGCAGCTTCCCTGCCTCCTACAGTGGCTGTCTCCCCTTCCAGCAGCTCTCAGTACTTGCCTGCAGGAAGTTGCCGGTAAATCACCGCCCTGGCAAGTAGGAGAGCTGGTGGGAGGGGAGGAAGTCACTGTGAAGGCTCCCCAGGATCTTGCTCGCACACGCTGACCATCTCCCTCCACCTGCACCTGAATCTGCAGCTCTCTCCGCAGCCCTCTTCAGCAACTCGGCAGGGGCGGCGATCAAGGCAGGCTGCCAACGTCGGGACCTTCACTCTCTGAGTCCCGCCTATTTTGTTTCAACTTCCTGTTTCCGAACAGGCGAGACTCAGAGAGGGAAGGCTCCGACGTCGGCAGCCTATCTTAATCGCCTGAGGCTGGGAGGAACATTAATGAGCAGGAACCGCAGTCGGCAGGAAATTTAACTGCCGACTTGATCTCGCCGGCCCTGTGCGGACCGGCAGAAATTTTCTGCAGACCGGCACCGGTCCACGGACCGGCGGTTGAAGAACTGTGCTCTAGAGGCTTGACTTTTAGTAATTCTTCAGGATAAAAAGAACCTTGTATAGCTTCGCTATCGTAATCCTGTATCTTGTATATTGTTCTCTGACCCCTGTTTAAAACATCTTTTATTATAAATATCTCATCCGTCCATGTCTGCTCGTAACCTTTCTGAAATTTTCCTTTAAGTTTTGATAGCCTTACATGGTCTCCTTTCATTAAGAGATCCTTGGTGGGATCACGTTTGATGTTACTGCCGTAGACTGTTTTCCAAATCTGCAAAGAGTTTGAGGGTGTCACATCTACATGCCTCGCCTGTATCGTTCTGTGAAAACTATAATTATAGCTGTGCACTATAGCCTGTAGGACGTCTTGATAAGTAAAGGTATTAAGGGCTGTAAAATATCTCCACATTTTGGATTTTAAAGTCCTGTTAAATCTTTCCACTACAGCTGCTTTAACATCATTATGGGTCACAAAATGGCTAACACCTTTTTGTTTTAATAAATTCTTCAGAGACTTATTTAAAAATTCTTTACCCTTGTCTGTTTGAAGTTTTTCAGGTGTACGCCCTAAATTAAATATTGTTTCAAAGGCTTTGGTAACTTCATGACCGGTTTTTGTTTTTAAACTCACGACCCATGCATATTTTGACAGGATATCTATTACCGTTAAGATGTATTTGTAACCGTTGTTATAACGGGCAAAGGCTGACATGTCGACTAAGTCACTTTGCCACTGTCTGTCAACTTCCGACACAATTGTTTTATTTCTTTTAAAATGGATTCTAGCCAGTCTGTGTAAATTGAATGCGTTTTGACTGGTGACCCAATCCACTACATCTTTTCTCCGGACTGTTATATCACTCTTTTTAGCCGCTTGAAGTAGAGGGTTAATGCCTCCATAGCTTCCTGCCGCGTATGGATCATAATAAATTTGCTTCAATAAAGATTCTTTCATAGCTCTGCCTTTTTAACAGAGCCCTGTTAGGTGACAGCTGCTTTTGTTTTTTTTTTTTTCAGATTGTTAAAACAACAGTAGGGGGCCGGGATAAGTTCAGACATGTTTAAACACACCTCCACCTCTCTCCCCCTTGGCTTTATCAGGGGAGGGGGGCTGCAAGGGGCTTATCAGCTGTTACCATGATAATAGGGGAGCAGGCCCATTAACCATTAGCTCAGAATTCCTACTGAAAGTGTGTTAAAAGCAAATGCAACCTTTTCTCAATTGTTTCTGCCCCTGATCTGTTTTAAAAACAGGAAAGATTTTGTGAATGTCTTTTGTTTTGTGATCTGCTCTATCCATGAGCTCTTAAACCCTGTCTTTTAACTAAAAACTGTTAAAATAAAGACGCTTCTTTTTCTGGCCACATCATTTCCGGGAGGGTTTTGACTAAGTCTGTTTCCCCTATTTCCGCCTACGTGGTCAGAAAAGCGCATTTCCATCGCTTCATTTACCCTATTTCTGCCTACGTCATCAGAAAAGCGCATTTCTGGTAGGGGCAGGCACTCCCATTTCCAGTGATGTCATCAGAAAGCGTATTTCTGGGGTCAAACACGCCCCCATTTCCGGTGATGTCATCAAAAACTGCATTTCCGGGGCGGGACATGAGGGGGTGGGGCAATGGGAGGGGCGGGACATAAGGGGCGGGGCCACCATCATTCATTCCTATGGGAGAGGCGTGGCATGGGCGGAGAGTGGGGTGGGGCAATGGGCGGGCAGGGGCGTAGTGTGGGCGGGGCTTAACCCGGAAGTGAACACTGATTGGTCGATCCTTATCTCTGACAGCAGTCAATCATTTTGACATGCGGTATACCCATTATACTACTCTGGGCAGAGGTATGGGTAGTAACTTACGCCACCAGGGAATCCACCTTCACTGGAACTTAAAGCTGGTTAAATTCAGCATCCATCAGACAGAGCCTTACCATGGCTTTGGTCACCCAAAGGGTCTCCTCTGAGACCTCCAAATGGTCCGTGAGCATATTTATGATGTCTTAATGAGAGGGAAAACAGGTGGTCTGAGCTTCTGTGCTGTTTATAAGCAAGCATTGTGTAGTAGAGGACTGTGGAGTCTATTTTTAATTCCTGGAGGGATTCTGTGATCACCTGTAAAAGAGCTGAAGGCATGCACAGCCTGTGCACAGCTGGGTCCTCTCTCAGATCAGGATCTCCACCACATCCGGATCTGGCTCCCCCTAGAGATGAAGCAGAATCTCCTGCTACAGAGTATCCTGAACAGGAAAGTGAAGGCATAAAAAGAGAGCCCTCCCCATCCCAGTCTTCCTCAAACTGGACCCCCCCATCTTGCACATGGCTCTGATACTAGGGAATTGAGCTCTTGGGGTGGAATACTTAGTGTCAGCATGGTTGCAGTCCCCAAGGGTTCCATGTGGCCCTTATAAATCCTGGAAGTATCAAACATCATATTGATGAATTTGGGGGAAACCCCTGTCCAGGACAACCAGAATGCTCCTGTGAATTCTCACAAGCTCTTTGCCGGGGACGCACTTGCGCTGCTCCCTGGCTCAAACCTAGATTTTTTTTTTTTAATTGGCCCTCACACTATCTGGGTACTAAAACCCTCCCCCATGGGATGGGAGGAGGCTAAGCCAGTGGCTCCCTTCACCCCACTCACTTGTGCACGGCATGTGGGATACAAACGATCGTCAGACAGCATCACAAGTTTGTCATGAATCTAAGGTATTCTGGCTTGAGGAATCCATCACCCCTGATTTTAAGCAAAATCAAGGTGTTTTGAAGCAGATAGAGTATTTTATTTTCAAATTGGGAAATCCAAGATGGCCCCCTTGATAGTGTTTTTAGTGCCAAAAACAGCCCAGAGGAGCTACACTGGGGTCAAAGACCTATCAAATTTGGGAATTTTAGAGGTGGGGGAAATCAGACGCCATTGTTCTTGCAAACTTTACTATGAAGTGGAGGGAGAAAGCTATATTCAAACTCTCCCCTCACATTTTTTTGGCAGGCTTTTCAGTGCCATGAAAACTTGGACTTTAACATGCCATTGTACAAAAAGGATTAATGGGTTTCTGCTCCTGAAGAAGATAGCGAAATAGAGCTCTGTGGGGCAGTGACTAACATCCTTTGGATTCAGCTAAGTTGGATTTTTGTTTTAAATATATTTTTGATATTTATTTGAGCAGCGAAAAGAAAACTGAAGATAGCATTTGCCAAATGAGGAAAGCACATTGTAAAGTTTTTCACATTATAATTTTCACTTGTTTAGCACTATTTTTTCACTATAGAGGAGACATTATGATGAACGGAGCAAACTCATTTAGGTTAATAGGAAAGCAGTGAAGGATCCACCACTGTATACACTAAAGGTGTGATGTGAGAGATAGGAAAAAAACCAGGGGCTAGATTCTCAAAACTTTGTGGTTAAAACCGTTATTGTAGCTATTTCAAAAAGGCGAGTCATTCATCAAAAATCACACATACAAATGAGGTTGGTGGAGAGTAACAAAGATTCATGGTGATAGCGATCAGCACAAGTGCCGAAAAAACGCACAAATTAAAAAAAAAATTGAAGATTGGCAGGAGGGATGCCCACTCTGTCCCATCACTGAAGTCAAGCATCACCCCCCTCCCAATGGCAGTGGAAGAGATGCCACTCCCTCCCATTGCCTAAGTCAAGCAATTCCTCCCACAGCAGCAGGAGAGAAGCAAACTCCCTTCCACTATCACCCAGCGCCCCATCCTCATAGCAGGAGAGATGCCCACTCTATCCTGCCGTTGCCCAACCCCCCAACAACTCCCCTTGTGCTCATGGTGACCCCCTGACACTCTCTACCTTATTCAGGAAGTCTGGCTGGAGGAATGCCTACCTGCTCCAGCTGGCAGGTCCATCTCATACAAAATGATGTGCCTTTCCCTTCCCTGATTCAACCTGGTTCCTTAAGGCCCCTCCTGTGGGAAAGTGTGTGTGTGTAAAGTCAGGCATGGAGTGAGTTGTTGGGGAGGTTGGACGATGGTGGAAGTGAATGGTCATCTCACTCACTGTGGTGGGGGGGAGGGAGTTAGCAGTGTCAGGTGATTGTACAATGCGACAAGAGAGAGTGGACATCTCTTCTGCCAATCTTCGATTTGGGTTTTTTTAAAATTGTAATTTGCAGGGGGTGAGGGTCTAAGTTGTCAAACCTTACTTTCCTGTCAGTGCCTGAGCCAATCAGTCTCAAGCACTGATCAGAAAGTAAGGTTACGACAGCTAAGACCTATCGGATTTTGGCCGCAGATGTGGCAAGATTTAATGACTCACTTGACGATGATAAAGAATCACTTGAATTGCTCATTTTACCATTAATGAACACTTTTTACTACATTTGCATGACAGTATCGGAGACTGCTAGAAAACTTGGAAAAGACAACGGTAAGCCTTTTTGATAATCCATCGCTAAAATACATAAACACTAAACTGGCTGGAACCAGTTTAGAGACCATGTTAAAGGCAACATCAAGTTTTGAGAATCTGGCCCCAGGAGAGAAAAGGACTTTGGAATCTAAGTGAGGACAGCTTGTCAAGGAAAAGGCAGTGGTCTACAGTGTCAAAAGCAGCAGACAAATCAAGAAGCATGAGGATAGAGTAGAAACCTTTGGATCTGGCCAGTGTAGAAGGCTTGGGTGGCGCAAATTGCGCAGAAGAAGCAATAGCAGGGCATGACAGAGACCTTTCAGTCCTGATCAGAGGGTCTTATATACATTTAAAGTTTTGAGAAGTCAGGATAATTAACAAAAGACCAGGAAATCGATGTGTAGTGTAGGAAAATGGGAATTTCGTATTTATGTGAAATGCTAGATAAAGCAAGATCATAAGAGAAATTAGATATATATATATTGGAGAGGTATTATTTGCCTCCATCTTTCATTCTTTTTTTGTGTCCTTTGTCTAAACCTACTGAAGTTTCCTGCCTTGACTTCATGGTTTAATTAATGCCAGACCTCTCAGTCTGACTTATGGCAGTTGGAGAGAAGATATAGGGTTTCACATGATTGGAATACAGATAGTTATATGTACCTTAACAATAATTATTGAATATGAATGAAATATGGCATGTGGCTGTGAGTGACTGTATGGGATCCCATGTTATGTGTGTGAATGTGTGTTTATTTTTATTTTTTTTGTTTAATTCTTTATTCATTTTAAAACTGACAAACAAGTGATTAATATTAAAGCATTACATTACTAATAAAATATACAGCACTTGACATTCTTATACATATAATCCATTAAAGTAGAAATTATAACCCTTTCCCCCCCCAACAATTCTTCAACAGAAATCCAATCATTAAATAAAAATATTAATCATCTAATTTCCCCCCTCCCTCCAATAAAATACATGTATCCATCAGAAAGGAAAACGATATTCATTCATTACAATAATTCTCTAATGGCCCCCAGATCTTTATAAAGTTGTTATAATTACCTTTCTGTACAGCAATTGCTCTTTCCATTTTAAAAATGTGACAAAGTGAATTCCACCAAAAAGAATAATTAAGATTTGTATAATTTTTCCAATTAGCCGTAATGTGCTGAATTGCCACCCCTGTCATTATTAATAGAAGTTTGTTATTATAAGATGAAATTTGACTTTTTTCCTCATAGCCATGCCAAACAGAATAGTATCATAAGACAAAGCAACATGATTTTCAAGTAAATGATTAACCTGCGTCCAAATTGAATTCCAAAATAATTTAATACAGGGACAGTAAAAAAGTAAATGACCCAATGTCCCCACTTCCAGATTACAATGCCAGCATTTATTAGACTTAGATCTATCTAACTTTTGCAAACGAACTGGGGTCCAAAAAGCTCTTTGCAACAAAAAGAACCAAGTTTGCCTCATAGATGCTGACATTGTACATCTCATTCTCCAAGACCAAATTCGTGGCCATTGAGATGCAGAAATTTGCTGCCTTATCTCAATACTCCAAATGTCTCTAAGACCATTTTTTTGTTTTTTATTCACATATCCAGATAATTTATACCACAAAGCAGCTTGATGTCCCAGGAAATCCGCTTGAAAACAAAGGAACTCCAGACTATATTGATTATTCAGATTTTTCCATTCAGGGAACCCTACCTGAATAGCCTGCTTCAGCTGCAACCATTTAAAATTTTGTGATTTATTAAGACCGAATCTATGTGAAAATTCAAGCATTTTACCATCTGAAATAACGTCATTTAGAGTTCGAATGCCTGCAATGATCCAGGTTTTCCATAAGATTTTAGATCCGACAATTTGAATCTTGGAATTAATCCATAAAGATTGATTTGTAGATTTACTTATTGGAATAGGTGTTAAATTGCTAATATATCTCAATGTTTTCCATGTATCTGATAAAATTCTATTCTCCTTATATCTTCTAGGTATTCTAATACTGGGCACATGAACCAAATTTAAGGGAAACAAGAGACGCCATTCTAAATAGAGCCAATCCGGTGCATTCTCAAAGAGTTCTGGGAGGATCCAATACATACCTTGATGTAAAATATAGGCTTGATGATACCTATAAAAATTAGGAAAATTTACCCCACCCTCCTCAATTGGCCTTTGAAGAGATACTAAAGCAATTCTATGCATTTTACCTTGCCAAAGAAATTTCATAAGGATACCGTTAAGTTTTTTATAAAGGACCCATGAAAAAAGATTGGTATCATACTCATTTGATACCAAACCAGAGGTAATATCTTCATTTTAATAGTTTGAACTCTCCCCCACCAAGAAATATATAATGGATTCCATTGCTCACATAACTCTGTAACTCTTTTTAATAAAAGTTTTTCATTCTCTTTAACTTTATCGTCTAAATTATTTTTAATCATAATTCCTAAGTACTTTAAGCCATCTTCTTTCCATACAAATGGAAAAGAATCAAATAATCCTTTAGAACAATACACATTTAAAGGAAGAATTTCAGACTTACTCCAATTTATTTTGTAACCTGAAAATTTTCCAAATGTATCAATCAATTCTAGCAAACATGGAATAGTAGTTTCTGGATTTCTCAAATAGAGCAGAATATCATCTTCACTGTTCCCTCTAAGCTGAGCAGGTGTCCTCCAGCTGCATTGCTACCACTAGGGGGTGGAATATTTTCAGTCGCTAAGGACAGGTATGTTCCCTGGAGTCCTGCAGAACTTGCCTGTCCCTCACAATTGAAAAATGTGACAGTAAAACAGCACCCTCTATTGGTGAGACTGTGGGTGGAGGACTCCTGCTCAGCTTAGAGGGAACACTGCGGGGCCGGGGCGGGCGGGGGAATGCTGAAACTTTATATTCCCAATCAGAATGAGATATACCCTGTATCCCCTTTGCTTGATGAATGGCTAATAACAAGGGTTCTAATACAACATCAAACAACAAAGGAGATAAAGGACAGCCTTGTCTAACTCCCCTCTGCAAATTAAATTTCTCATAAATTCATAAATTGAATGTATGTTTAAATATGAGAATTGGTTTTGAAAATTTTATTTTTATGTATTTGAAACCTGGAGAAATCCTGAGAAGTAACATCTGCAATTTGACCTCTTTGACCTTTAAGCTAGTCTACCATAGAACCTTGTGAAGGGTGGGCTCCTTTAGCCCATATAGCAATTTCCAGTAAGGGAGGTTATATGGGTTTTGTGTGTGTAAGTGAAACTTGAAACTGTCAGTTTTTCCAAAGCAAGTTTTCTCCTGACACAGAAAGCTGTTTTGGATTCAAAGTTTTTTTGGGTATAATATAATGTTTATACATATGCAGAAAGTTTTGTGAACAGATATAAAATTTGTAAAACTGTTTTTTGAGCCTGGTAGCTATGTTAAAAGAAATTTTCTTTGTTCATACCTAAGGCCGATTCATACCTCTGTTGGCTGATTGGTTGACAGGTGTGATGTCATACTAAGCACTGTGAAAGTATATAAGTGAACCTTGGAGCATAGGTTCCTGGTGTTCATATTTGTCAGGAGAGATGTACTTTGACATGCCTGACTATATATGGCTCCCTTGCACAAATTACTTTTTGACTCAAGTTCCAGTAATTCTAATAATAAACAATATCTGATTGGGAAAAATTTGTGCAATTGTCATTATACCTGAACACCTAAGGGCAGGGTTAGTGCAGTACGCTGCTTACCAGGAAGGGCCATTGGAGACTATGGCAAGGGCAGTTTCAATAGAGTGCAGGGGGAGAAAGCCTGATTGAAGTGGGTCAAGGATGGCTAGGGATGATAGAAAGTCCAGGCAGCAGCAGTGAACAGCACATTTGAGTAGCTTGGATAAGAAGGGGAGGAGGGAAATTGGTCGATAGTTGGCAGGCCAGTGAAAGTTTTTTGAGGAGTGTGTAATTATGGACTATTTCAAGGCATCAGAGACAGTTGCAGTAGAAAGTGATAGATTGAGGATGTGAAAGATAGATACCATTGAGCAGAGGGGTAAGAATCCGTTCAGAGGAGCAGATAGTGTGGTTGGAAGAGGAGAGAACATATGCAGTTTCCTCTTCAGTGATTTTAGAAAAGGAAGAAAAGAAGGCAAGGGCTGAGGCAGGGTTAACAGAATGAGCAGGGGGAGAGAGAGGTGGCTTGGTTGAAAAGTCAAGGTTAATTTTGTGGACTTTTTCATAGAAGTAATCAGCCATAGTGTGGGGGTAAAGTGATGAAGGGGTTGGAGGAGGGGCACTTTGAGCAGAGAATTCAGCATGGCAAAGAGAAGGTTATGATTGGAACCAAGAGAGTCAGTCAGGCAGGTGTATTAGTCTTGTTTAGCAAGTGAAAGAGCAGACTGGAAGGAGGTCAGGAGGAATTTGAAGTGAATGAAGTCAGCATGAGTGTGGGATTTGAACCAGAGACATTCAGCAGATCTGGCACAGGAATGTAAGTATTGGATTTTCAGGTTCAGCTAGGGCTGGGGTTTGGCGTGACTTACAGAGCTTGAGGTGGAAGAGAGGAGGGGTGTTTTCTGAATCTAAAAAGTGCTTTAAGAAGAGAGATTTGACTTTTATTGATGACTGAATTCCATTCCTTTTGCCTTCATGTTTTCCTATTTTGTTTCAGGGCTTTTCATCACCTCTTCCTGTTGTGTTAATGTTCTTGAGGTGTTTAAGGGCCTTCAAAATCTATCTTTCTGCTGCTTTGGTCTTACTTTGGATTTTTGAGTTATTGCACTCAGTGGTAACATCCCTTCCATCCACTCTTACTGGGTGCAAAAGCTCAAAAATCTTGCGGATCTTCAATTCTACTTCAGATTTTTGTGTTGGAACTAAAGTACTGAGTGCCAGGATGCTGTTACATTTATTTTAGTGTTTGGCTGGTCCATTTTACTGCTGTGCTGTACTCTTCATATGTTTAGGACTTGACTGGCAGGTCTTCCTCTTTTTGCACTCTTTAGGTTTATAAGGGCTTTCCTTCCTATTTTGGAGCTCTCTTTAGGTGTTTTATGCCATATTATGTGTGCCTTGTATTTAGGTTAGCACTACATGGGTTGCTTTAGGGCCGTTAATGAGGAGAGGACATGATGAAGGGAGTGGCCATTTTGGTGAGCAGGGACTGTGGAGCATAGTTGAAGATTGAAAGAGGATGTTAAGGTTAGAAGCCTAGAAGAATGAGTTGGAGTCATTGGCGTGAATGTTAAAATCATCAAGAATGAGGGAAGGAGATGAGGGTTCAAAAAAGTATCAAAGTCAGTGAGAAAGGGACTTATCAGGCGGTTGGTAAATGACTACTATATGGAGGGGTAGAGGAGCAAATAGATAGAATGGACTTCAAAGGAAGAAAAGCAATGCGACTGAGGTGGAATAAAGGGTTGAAATCTACAACAGGGTGTGAATAGCAGCCCAACATCACCTCTGTGACGAGCTGGGTGAAGCATATGGGGAAAAAAAGATAACCTTCATGACATAGGGTGGCAGCTGAGGCAGAGTCATCAGGGTTGATCCAGGTCTTGATTAGTGCAAGACGTAAGAAGACTTGAGGCGGTCCAGAGGAGGGCGACGAAAATGATAGGAGGCTTGCGCCAGAAAACGTATGAGGAGAGACTGGAAGCCCTGAATATGTATACCCTAGAGGAAAGGAGAGACAGGGGAGATATGATTCAGACGTTCAAATACTTAAAGGGTATTAATGTAAAACAAAATCTTTTCCAGAGAAAGGAAAATGGTAAAACCAGAGGACATAATTTGAGGTTGAGGGGTGGTAGATTCAGGGGCAATGTTAGGAAATTCTACTTTACGGAGAGGGTGGTGGATGCCTGGAATGCGCTCCCGAGAGAGGTGGTGGAGAGTAAAACTGTGACTGAGTTCAAAGAAGCGTGGGATGAACACAGAAGATTTAGAATCAGAAAATAATATAAAATATTGAACTAGGCCAGTTACTGGGCAGACTTGTACGGTCTGTGTCTGTGTATGGCCGTTTGGTGGAGGATGGGCAGGGGAGGGCTTCAAAGGCTGGGAGGGTGTAGATGGGCTGGAGTAAGTCTTAACAGAGATTTCGGCAGTTGGAACCCAAGCATAGTACCGGGTAAAGCTTTGGATTCTCGCCCAGAAATAGCTAAGAAGAAGAAAAAAAAAAAAATTTAAATTGAATCAGATTGGGCAGACTGGATGGACCATTCGGGTCTTTATCTGCCGCCATCTACTATGTTACTATGTTACTATGTATTTAGATCACCATAAATCAATAATTCTGATTTCACTTGATTTATCTGCAGCTTTTGATACTATAGATCATCATTTACTTATTAATAGACTATCTTCAATTGGCATTTCAGGACAGGTGCTAAGTTGGCTTAAATCATATTTCCAAGATCGCTCAGCAAAAGTAGTGTTTAATAATTCAACATCTAATAATTTCACCAATTCATTTGGAATTCCACAAGGCTCAATTCTCTCACCGCTTCTATTTAATATTTTTTTGGCACCTTTACTGACGCTCAGTCAATCCATTGGATTTTCCACATTTGCATATGCAGATGATATACAATAGCTTCATCCTTTAAATCCATTAGATTAAAATGAGATAATATCCATAAATAACAAGTTAATACAAATAAGCCAATGGCTTAAGGAGAATATGTAAGCGCTGAATCCAACAAAATCTTCAGTGATGTTTTTCCCCTGGAAAAAAGATCTAAAAGAACAACTTTCATCTCAGATATTATTAAACGATATTCCCCTTCAACAAGTAAATACAACAAAAATATTGGGAGTAACTTTGGATCAAGAATTTAGCTATCATAATCAAATTAGCACAGTTGTCAAAAACTGTTTCAATAAATTGCGGCTTATCAGATCAATAGCAAAGGTTCTTAAACCAGAAGCACTTAATATTCTTATTCACTCCCTAATCATTTCTAGGTTTGATTATTGCAATTCTTTATATTGTGCATAACTCATAAAGAAATAAGAAGATTACAAATAATATAAAATACAGCTATAAAAATTATAACAAAACAAAAAAATATGATCATGTTACACCTCTCCTACAAGATGCACACTGGTTACCTATTATACACAGAATAACGTTTAAAATCGTATTATTAAGGGGCGCGATCCAAGATGGCCACCGCTATCTGTTGCTGAAAAGACGCTGGAGGGTGTCTTTTTTGCTTACTGGAATAATGTTTCAAGTTTCAAGTTTAATATTTATTTGATTAATCGCCTTGTCAATATTCAAGGCGATTTACACATGGATAAAAGTTACAAAATGAAAAGAATTTTAAAAGAATTAAAAACTAACTAGACACAGATGATAACTAGACAAACTGGAAACAAGAGGAAGGTAAGGGAAGAAGTTACAATGTAATTGAGCAGAGTGGGAAGCCAAATAAGGAAAACACAAAAGGATGGGATAAAAAATAATTGAATGTGTGAAGAAAAGAGAATTAGAATCAAAAATTTTTTTGAATATTGATTAAAAGAAACCAATGCCGAAGAGAAGGGGTAGAAGCGTCGGTGGAGCCTCCCAGCGCTCGAGCCCCGCAGTTCTTACTGTCGATGACATTTTCCGACGTCTTCAAAGCGAGCCGAGTCGTTTGGGGAATCGCCCGATGGGAGCGCCGGCTGAGAGGAGTGCTTCGGCGGATACCCCCGGGCTGGATGTCACGCTAAGCCCCGACATCAGGACGCCTCCCCTACAGCCGTTGCCGCTGGGAGCTAGCTCTCCGAGGGAGGAGAGCATGTCTGAAGAGGCAGAGTTTTCCTCTCGAGAGGCCAGCGAAGCGGAGGGCTTGCTACAGGGAACAGCACAAGGGAAATTTCTCCTTGTAAGAGAACCAGCAACCGGGACAACTATGTCTGAGGGTCAACAAGGCTCAAGGGAGGTAAAACACTCGGATGAACCAATTAACATTGCACAGGTACTTTCCTTTGCCCCTATCCGACCCCCTGAGGTTACATTGGAATCCTTATGGGATTTGGTTTCTAGTCTGGGTAATTCTCTCAGTCCTCAGATAAAGAATTTGGATAAAGAATTACAAGTTCAGAAAGAAGAAATTAAAATTGTGAAACAGGACATTGTAGTTATAAAAACTGAGATTCAAGAAGAAAAGAAGGACTTAAAAATGTTAAAGAGCAACCAAGATTTGATTGTGAAAGATAACCTTAATATGAGAAGAAAATTGGAAGTACTTGAAAACAATAGTCGGTTTAATAATTTGCGTTTGATTAATTTTCCGAAGGTTGCGTCAATTCCTCCAGGAGAAATGATAAAACGTTACTTTCTGGAAAATTTAAAAATTCCAGAGAGTTCATTTCCACCATTGTCAAGAGTGTACTATTTGCCCAATAGAAAAAATCAGGACTCTCAAAAAAAAGATGGTGATGGCAGACCACAGGAAAATCCTTTGGATGTTACTGCTTTATTGGAACAATCTGATAGAGAGGTGGCTAGTCCAGCCACTCTCTTACTGACTGTAGCTTTGGCTCCAGACAGAGATTGGATTCTTAAACTTTTCTTCAAAAATAGATCCAGGGATTTCCTTGGCTTCCATATTCAAGTTTATCCTGATGTTTCGAGAGAAACTCAGAAAAGAAGGAGGGAATTTTTATTGTTAAAACCTGGTGTGACCCAGATGGGGGGATTATTTTTTCTTAGATATCCTTGTAAGTGTGTAATTAGATATAATTCCCTTAAATATATTTTCTTTGAACCGTCTCATCTGACTGCTTTCCTCTCTATGAAGCGCCTTGAAAAAGGAGAAACATCTGTGTCTTAATTAATTAAGCTCTCTTTCAGCATCAGATGATATGTTTTGGTTAAATTTCTTATTGTACTATATTTACTCCTAATTCCTTAATCTTGGATCCATTGTTGAGGACTAGTGTACGATTAAGTCGGATTCATTACCTTTTATGTAATTTTGATGTAATTTTGATTTATTTTCAAGATTGAGAATAATCAATGATATGTTTTCTTGATTGTACTTTTCTGTACAAGATTGTAATGCTTGTTAAAATTTTTAAAAATTCATAAATAAAAAAAAATAAAAAAAAATCGTATTATTAATATTTAAAATCCAACAATCACACGAGCCGTTATTTCTGGACAGACTACTAATACCTTACTCTTCACTTAGGACGCTGAGATCGATGCAACAAAACTTATTTTCCATTCCTTCTTTAAAAATAATTGGGACAAGACGAGCAACCATATTTTCAGTACAAGCACCCCAACTATGGAACAATTTACCAATTTATCTACGTAATGAACCATCACTAGTCAAATTCAAACGCAGTCTGAAAAGCATTTTTTATAAAGATGCATTCAATACATAGATAGATAATTGTAATAAACACAGTACTTATTCTTTAAAGAATCAAATGGGTAGGACATCAACATGGAAACTATAAGTGCTCTTTAATCTTAATCCTCTTTTTTCTCTTCTTTCAAAAGATCATTAATATTAATCTTGATCTTTATACATTCTTCATATTAAAATTATCTACTTTTAAACTGATTAATTATTCCTAACATTACCTCTTTCCTTGAATCATTTTAAAATAATTGAAGCTCTTTCTATTAATTAATTTTTTCAATATTTTTTTCTAAATTGACCCTATCCTTATGTACAAACCTTAAATGTTTTTTGTTTTTTTTTTTAAATTAATTTTATAAATTGTATAAATTGTATTTCTGCCTTTTACCTACTTGTTTCAGTTTGTATTAATAGAACATAATGATTAGTCTGTATAATCTTGTCTTATTTGTATTTGTATTTGTCATCCCTGGCTTTTATTGTACATTACAATTATGTAATACGCATTGAAATATTGGATATTGCGTAAAATCAAAATTTAATAAACTTGACTAACTTGTCTTAACAGGCTTAAACACTAGTCTGTCAATAAAGCTAGAATTCTGGAAATAAAAATCAAATTGGCACAAAAGGATAGATATCTAGAGAATTGAAAACAAGTCTTCCAAAGGCTTGACATCTTGAGAGAAGAAACTATCCTCAAAGTCTTAAAGTCTGGAAAGTTCAGAAGACTGAATACATAGAAATCTAGAGAGAGAGAGAAATAGCCTATCACAAGGGTAAAATGCATGGAGAAAATGAAAATGTCTGTCCTAAAAGGTTAGCAGTCTAGAGAGAGGTGAAAAACTTGTCTTAGGTCTAGCTCAGAGAAATGGAAATGTTTTTCCCTAAAGGTAAAAAATCAAGAGAGAGAGAAAATTATGTCTAAAAGGGATAGAAATCTGGAATAAGGAAACAAGGCTAAAATCCTAGATAGAAGAAAAACATGTGACTCAAAGGATAGACTTTTTCTTTTGTCCTGATTAATAGACTGTGGGTTCAGATTTTTTCCAACTCTGCAGATTTCTGTCTTCAAAGGGTAGAAATCCGGAGAAAGGAAAAAAGTCAACCCTAAAACCTAGAATCCTGGAGAATGCTGAAGCTGAATTGAGCAAGAGAGGAATTGGAGGAAACCCAGTAGGAACATGTTTGTAATGCGCATATGACTCCAGAATGCGTAAGCATCTGATAGTAGACTATATAGAAAAAAATGTCAGTCCACAGACTATGAGATAAAATGGAGCAAAACGAAAAAAAACATCCAAAAAGGATGTAGTGGCCTCCTCATCTCCCCTTATAGCCACACCCAAACCTCCGTGGCCTTTTAGAATAAAAAGAAATTGGAGAAAAAAGTTTTGTAGGGACTTCTGGAGAGAGGAGAAAGGTTTGTTCTAAAGGATAAAAGCTTGTAGAAAGGTTAATGTTTTCTCAAACGCTAGAAATCAAAAGAGAGAGAAAAATTCTGTCTTTAAAGGATGGAAATCTGGACAATAGAAAAAATGCAATCTTAAAATCTACAAACCTAGAGAGAAGAAAAACGTCTGAACCAAAAGATAGAAATCTGGAGAGAGAAGGAAATAATCTGAACCCTAAGTTTACAAATCTAAACAGAATAAAAAAGTATGTCTTCACAGGGTAGAAATCTGGAGAAAAGGAAAATGTATGTTGCAAAGGATAAAAGTATGAAGAGAGGAAATAGGTTTGTCCAAAGGAGAGAATTCTGGAAAGAGAGAAATCTGTCAATAAAGCTAGAATTCTGGAAATATAAAACAAGTTGGCACAAAAGGATAGATATCTAGAGAGTTTTAAACAAGTCTCCCAAAGGCTTGACATCTTGAGAGAAGAAACTATCACCAAAAGCTTAAAATCTGGAAAGGGGGTAAAAGTCTGTCCCCAAAGTTCAGAAGACTGAATACATAGAAATCTAGAGAGAGAGACAAATAGCCTATCACAAGGGTAAAATGCATGGAGAAAATTAAAATGTCTGTCTTAAAAGATTAGCAGTATAGAGAAAGGTAAAAGGCTTATCTTAAGGCTTGCTCAGAGAAATGTAAAATATTTTTTCCCATAAAGGAAAGAAATCAAGGGAGAGAGCAAAATTATGTCTTCAAGGTATAGAAATCTAGAAAAAGGAAAAAAGGCTAAAATCCTAGATAGAAGAAAAACATGGTACTCAAAGGATAGACTTAACTGTGGGTTCAGATTTTTTCCAACTCTCCAGATTCTGTCTTCAAATGGTAGAAATCCAGAAAAAGGAAAAAGGTCAATAATAAAAGCTAGTATTCTGGAAAATGCTGAAGCTGAATTGAGCAAGAGAGGAAATGGAGGAAACGCATCGGTATGTAAAACCCAGTAGGAATATGTCTGTAATGCGCATATGACTCCAGAATGCGTAAGCGTCTAATAGTAGATTATATAGAAAAAAATGTCAAGTCCACAGACTATGAGATAAACTGGAGCAAAAAGAAAAAAACATCCAAAAAGGATGTAGTGGCCTCCTCATCTCCCCTTATAGCCACACCCAAACCTCCATGACCTTTTAGAATAAAAAGAAATTGGAGAAAAAAGTTTTGTAGGGAATTCTGGAGAGAGGAGAAAGGTTTGTTCTAAAGGCTTAAAGCTTGGAGAAAGGGAAATATTTTCTCAAAGGCTAGATATCAAAAGAGAGAGAACAATTCTGTCTTTAAAGGATAGAAATGTGGAATAAAGAAAAAAGACAATCTTAAAATCTAGAAACCTAGAGAGAAGAAATACTTCTGAACCAAAGGACAGAAATCTGGAGAGAAAAGGAAATAATCTGAACCAAAAGATTACAAATCTAGACAGAAGAAAAAAGTCTGTTTTCACAGGGTAGAAATCTAAAGAAAATTATGCAGCAAAGGATAGAAATATGAAGAGAGGAAATAGTTTTTTCCAAAGAGAGAATTCTGGAGAGAGGGAAATCTGTCAATAATGCTAGAATTCTGGAAATAAAAAACAAATTGGCATAAAAAGGATATATATATAGAGAGAGAGTTTTAAACAAGTCTCCCAAAGGCTTGACATCTTGAGAGAAGAAACTATCCCCAAAGGCTTAAAGTCCGGAGAGGGGTTAAAGCCTGTCCCCAAAGTTCAGAAGACTGAATACATAGAAATCTAGAGAGAGAGAAAAATAGTCTATCAGAAGGGTAAAATGCATGGAGAGAAGTAAAATGTCTGTCATTAAAGGTTAGCAGTATAGAGAGAGGTGAAAGGCTTATCTTAAGGCTAGCTCAGATAAATGTAAAATGTTTTTTCCCCTAAAGGAAAGAAATCAAGAGAGAGAGAAAAATTATGTCTAAAAGAGATAGAAATCTGGAAAAAGGAAAAAAGGCTAAAATCCTAGATAGAAGAAAAACATGGGACTCAAAGGATAGACTTAACTGTGGGTTCAGATTTTTTCCAACTCTCCAGATTTCTGTATTCAAAGGGTAGAAATCCAGAGAAAGGAAAAAAGTCAACACTAAAAGCTAGAATCCTGGAAAATGCTGAAGCTGAATTGAGCAAGAGAGGATTTGGAGGAAACGCACCGGTATGTAAAACCTAGTAGGAACATGTCTGTAATGCGCATATGACTCCAGAATGCGTAAGCGTCTAATAGTAGATTATATAGAAAAAAATGTCAATCCACAGACTATGAGATAAACTGGAGCAAAAAGAAAAAAACATCCATAAACATAGTAACATAGTAACATAGTAACATAGTAACATAGTAGATGACGGCAGATAAAGACCCGAATGGTCCATCCAGTCTGCCCAACCTGATTCAATTTAAAATTTTTTTTTTTTTTTTTTCTTCTTAGCTATTTCTGGGTGAGAATCCAAAGCTTTACCCGGTACTGTGCTTGGGTTCCAACTGCCGAAATCTCTGTTAAGACTTACTCCAGCCCATCTACACCCTCCCAGCCATTGAAGCCCTCCCCTGCCCATCCTCCTCCAAACGGCCATACACAGACACAGACCGTACAAGTCTGCCCAGTAACTGGCCTAGTTCAATCTTTAATATTATTTTCTGATTCTAAATCTTCTGTGTTCATCCCACGCTTCTTTGAACTCAGTCACAGTTTTACTCTCCACCACCTCTCTCGGGAGCGCATTCCAGGCATCCACCACCCTCTCCGTAAAGTAGAATTTCCTAACATTGCCCCTGAATCTACCACCCCTCAACCTCAAATTATGTCCTCTGGTTTTACCATTTTCCTTTCTCTGGAAAAGATTTTGTTCTACGTTAATACCCTTTAAGTATTTGAACGTCTGAATCATATCTCCCCTGTCTCTCCTTTCCTCTAGGGTATACATATTCAGGGCTTCCAGTCTCTCCTCATATGTCTTCTGGTGCAAGCCTCCTATCATTTTCGTCGCCCTCCTCTGGACCGCCTCAAGTCTTCTTACGTCTTTCGCCAGATACGGTCTCCAAAACTGAACACAATACTCCAAGTGGGGCCTCACCAATGACCTGTACAGGGGCATCAACACCTTCTTTCTTCTACTGACTACGCCTCTCTTTATACAGCCCAGAATCCTTCTGGCAGCAGCCACTGCCTTGTCACACTGTTTTTTCGCCTTTAGATCTTCGGACACTATCACCCCAAGGTCCCTCTCCCCGTCCGTGCATATCAGCTTCTCTCCTCCTAGCATATACGGTTCCTTCCTATTATTAATCCCCAAATGCATTACTCTGCATTTCTTTGCATTGAATTTTAGTTGCCAGGCATTAGACCATTCCTCTAACTTTTGCAGATCCTTTTTCATATTTTCCACTCCCTCTTCGGTGTCTACTCTGTTACAAATCTTGGTATCATCTGCAAAAAGGCACACTTTTCCTTCTAACCCTTCAGCAATGTCACTTACATACATATTGAACAGGATTGGCCCCAGCACCGAACCCTGAGGGACTCCACTAGTCACCTTTCCTTCCTTCGAGCGACTTCCATTAACCACCACCCTCTGGCGTCTGTCCGACAGCCAGTTTCTGACCCAGTTCACCACTTTGGGTCCTAACTTCAGTCCTTTAAGTTTGTTCAACAGCCTCCTATGAGGAACTGTATCAAAGGCTTTGCTGAAATCCAAATAAATTACATCTAGCATATGTCCTCGATCCAGCTCTCTGGTCACCCAATCAAAAAATTCAATCAGGTTCGTTTGGCACGATTTACCTTTTGTAAAGCCATGTTGCCTCGGATCCTGTAACCCATTAGATTCAAGGAAATACACTATCCTTTCTTTCAGCAACACTTCCATTATTTTTCCAACAACTGAAGTGAGGCTCACCGGCCTGTAGTTTCCTGCTTCATCCCTGTGACCACTTTTATGAATAGGGACCACATCCGCTCTCCTCCAATCCCCAGGAATCACTCCCGTCTCCAGAGATTTGTTGAACAAGTCTTTAATAGGACTCGCCAGAACCTCTCTGAGTTCCCTTAGTATCCTGGGATGGATCCCGTCTGGTCCCATCGCTTTGTCCACCTTCAGTTTTTCAAGTTGCTCATAAACACCCTCCTCTGTGAACGGCGCAGAATCTACTCCATTTTCTCGTGTAACTTTGCCGGACAATCTCGGTCCTTCTCCAGGATTTTCTTCTGTGAACACAGAACAGAAGTATTTGTTTAGCACATTTGCTTTCTCCTCATCACTCTCCACATATTTGTTCCCAGCATCTTTTAGCCTAGCAGTTCCATTTTTTATCTTCCTCCTTTCACTAATATATCTGAAAAAATTTTTATCTCCCTTTTTTACATTTTTAGCCATTTGTTCTTCCACCTGTGCCTTCACCAAGCGTATCTCTCTCTTGGCTTCTTTCAGTTTCACCCTGTAGTCTTTTCTGCTCTCCTCTTCTTGGGTTTTTTTATATTTCATGAACGCCAACTCTTTCGCCTTTATTTTCTCAGCCACTAGGTTGGAGAACCATATCGGCTTCCTTTTTCTTTTGTTTTTATTGATTTTCTTCACATAAAGGTCCGTAGCCATTTTTATCACTCCTTTCAGCTTAGACCACTGTCTTTCCACTTCTCTTATGTCCTCCCATCCTAACAGCTCTTTCTTCAGGTACTTTCCCATTGCATTAAAGTCCGTACGTTTGAAATCTAGGACTTTAAGTATCGTGCGGCCGCTCTCCACTTTAGCCGTTATATCAAACCAAACCGTTTGATGATCGCTACTACCCAGGTGAGCACCCACTCGAACATTAGAGATACTCTCTCCATTTGTGAGGACCAGATCCAATATCGCTTTTTTCCCTTGTGGGTTCCGTCACCATTTGTCTGAGCAGAGCCTCTTGAAAGGCATCCACAATCTCCCTACTTCTTTCCGATTCCGCAGACGGAACATTCCAGTCCGCATCCGGCAGGTTGAAATCTCCCAACAGCAGAACCTCCTCTTTCCTTCCAAACTTTTGGATATCCACAATCAGATCCTTATCAATTTGCTGCGATTGAGTCGGAGGTCTGTAGACTACACCCACGTAGATAGAAGTTCCATCTTCTCTTTTCAGAGCAATCCATATCGCTTCTTCCTCTCCCCAGGTCCCTTGCATTTCGGTCGCTTGGATATTGATCTTTACATAGAGAGCTACTCCTCCACCTTTATGACCATCTCTGTCCTTCCTAAAAAGATTATATCCCGGTATGTTTGCATCCCATCCATGTGATTCACTGAACCATGTCTCTGTGATAGCAACAATATCTAGATCTGCCTCTAATATCAGGGCTTGCAGATCATGAACTTTGTTGCTTAGACAAAAGGATGTAGTGGCCTCCTCATCTCCCCTTATAGCCACACCCAAACTTCCATGACCTTTTAGAATAAAAAGAAATTGGAGAAAAAAGTTTTGTATGGACGTGGAGTGTGGAGAGAGGAGAAAGGATAAAAGCTTGTAGAAAGGGTAAGGTTTTCTCAAAGGCTAGAAATCAAAAGAGAGAGAAAAATTCTGTCTTTAAAGGATGGAAATCTGGAAAATGGAAAAAAGGCAATCTTAAAATCTACAAACATGGAGAAGAAAAACGGCTGAACCAAAAGATAGAAATCTGGAGAGAAGGAAATAATCTGAACCCAAAGTTTACAAATCTAGACAGAAGAAAAAAGTATGTCTTCACAGGGTAGAAATCTGGAGAAAAGGAAAATATATGTGCAAAGGATAAAAGTATGAAGAGAAGAAATAGGTTTGTCCAAAGGAGAGAATTCTGGAGAGAGGGAAATCATAATAATAAAATGCTAGAGCGCGCATGCGCTCTTGAAAAATCGTGAGTCCTGGCGCCGTGAGGTGTGCTTCTGTGGCAGTATTCTAATTGACACCTCACGGCGCTTGCAGGGGCTGGAGGCGCGCGACTGTGGAATTTTGTCAGCGCGGTCGTCTTCAGGAGCATTTGGAAGTTTGTGGACCGGCAAGAGAGTGGCGGTTTCAAGCGGCAGCGGCTGGCATTTTCTCTCCTGTTAGTGGAGAGTGTCGGTTTTGGGGTGTGCAGCCGCTGTTACAAAGTTAAAAAAAATAATATGGCTCAGGGAAGTGGAGGGGGAGAGGGAAAGAGGGATACTTGGGAGAGAGGGGTGTGCTGGGAGGCCAACAGAGAGAAGGGAGCCAGAAGAGACAGAGAAATACAGGCAGGGGGCCAGGCAGAGAGAGAGAGAGAGACAGAAAGAAAGACAGGGGTCAGGCAGAAAGACAGAGAGACAGAAAAACAAGGGGCCAGGCAGAGAGACAGAGAGAAAGAAAAACAGGGAGCCAGGCAGAAAGACAGAGAGACAGACAAATAAAAAATTGGGGCCAGGGAGAGAGTGAGCCAGAAAGATAAATAGGGGGCCAGACAGAAAGACAGACAGAAAGAAAGATAGCCATCTATACAGTGGCCAAGGAAAGAGAGAGAGACAGAAGGAAAGGCAGGGGTCAGGCAGAAAGACAGAGAGACAGAAAAACAGGGGGCCAGGCAGAGACACAGAGAAAAAGAAAAACAGGGAGCCAGGCAGAGAGACAGAGAAACAAAAACTGGTTGCCAGAGAGAGAGACAGGGGGCCAGGCAGAGAGACAGCCAGAAAGATAAACAGGGGGCCAGGCAGAAAGACAGCCAGACAGAAAGACAGCCATCCACACAGCGGCCAAGGAAAGAGATAGAGAAATAAAGAAAGAATGACAGACAGACAGTGGGCTAGAAAGACAGACAGCCAGCAGCCAAGGACCGTTCAAAACACAGCCATCAGACTCATCTACGCTCTTAGAAAATTTGACCACATCACTCCCGCCTATGTAGACTCTCACTGGCTTCCAATAAAAGCAAGAACTCAATTCAAATTCTATTGTCTACTATTTAAAGTAACCCATGGCACTGCCCCCAGCTACTTAAGCAACCGCCTACACCGCTACCACTCACCCAGATCAAGGAGAACTCAGAACCTATTCACCTTCCCCCCTCATAATGGTACCCGACGTAAGAAACTTTACGACAGCCTTCTGGCGACACAGGCAGCGAAAATTGACCCAACATCACCAAACTGATGATCAAAACAACAGACATCAAAGTGTTTCTAAAAGAAATCAAAACAGTCCTATTCAAAAAACACACGTCCTCACTCACTAATCTCCTCCCACTCGTACATGCTTTCTCCCCAGCGAATAGCACATCAGTCATTCCCTCGAACCTCACCTACCATAAAAAAAAAAAAACAACATTCAGATTTCTTAAAAAGCATCTACCACAAGTATCCAATAAACTTTTTCCTTCAATGCTAGGTAATCTTCTTCTATTACCCGAACATATTGTTTTTCTCCACTGTATCCTATAACTACTTGAATCTTTATATGTAATTTCTCAACTATATTATGTAATGTACAAGAATCACTGTTATATAATTCTCTCGGTAATGTCCAGATATCTTCTAATTTGTAATCCGCTTAGAACCGCAAGGCACAAACGGAATAGAAATCACTAATGTAATGTAAGAGAAAGAAAAAACCAGACAGATAGACAGCGGCCAAGGAGACAGAGAGAAAGAATGACAGACAAAAAGGGAGAAAGACAGACAGAAGGAAAGACAAGCAGGCAAGGGGTTAGAGAGACAGATAAAAAGAAAGAATGACAGACAGAGAGGATGCCAGAAAGACAGACAGATAGAAAAACAGACAGCCAACAGCCAAGGAGAGAGAGAGAGAGAGAGTAAAAAAAAATACAGAGACAGACAGCGGCCAAGGAGAGAGAGAGAGAGAGAGAAAGAAAAAAAGACATACAGACGGCCAGCGGCCAAGGAGAAAGAGAGAAAGAATGATATACAGACAGGGGGACAAAGAGACAGACAGAAAGGCAGAGAGATAGACAGAAATAAAGACAGACAGCCAGAAACCAAGAAAAGAAAGAGAGAAACAAGCAAACAAAAAAAAAGACAGACAGTGGGCAATGGAGAGAGACAGAAAGAAAAGGGCCAGGAAGAGAGAAAGAAAGACATACATCCTATATAATGTTCCCTGTCGCCATGTTTTCTGATCCGTGGCCGGATTCTATTTTAGAACGCGGCGGCAGGGAACACTCTGGCCACTCCACTCCTCCCGTCCTCGCTCACCAACCGCTGGAAGAAGCACAGGCAAGCTCTCTCTCTGCCCGCCGCTCTGTCACTCCTCACACGCGCACAACGCCGAGCCAACAGGTCACAGCCCAGTAGAAGCCCTAACACAGCGCCGACCATAAGGGAATTGTGCACAGGAGCCCCGCCCTGACACATCCCTCCAAGACAAGCAGCACGGACATGGAGCACCGAAGGCAGCCCGAAAACACATGCCGACTCTGCCTAAAAGGCCCGGCGCACAGCTCCAACCGTGCAACCACTGTGCGCTAACTGAAGAAAACGCCACGGACGCCCAACCGCAAGGCAGGCTCTCAGAATGACTCCTGCAGCTCCGAGCAGCCAGCGCTCCTGACATGCAGCCCGCCAGGAAGAGGTGCTGTTGAACCGGGGGAGCAAGGAAGATGGACAGGGGGAGCAGGGAAGAGGTGCTACTGGGCCGGGGGAGCAGGTAAGAGGTGCTACTGGAACGTGGGAGCAGGAAAGAGGGACAGGGGGAGCAGGGAAGAGGTGCTACTGGACCGAGGAGCAAGGAAGAGGAACAGGGGGAGCAGGAAAGAGGTGCTACTGGACCGTGGGAGCAGGGAGGAGGGACAGGGGGAGGAGGGAAGAAGTGATACTGGACTGTGGGAGCAAGGAAGAGGGACTGGGGGAGCAGGGAAGAGGTGCTGCTGGACAGGGAAGTGGAGTGGGCAGGGAAATGCTGCTGGTGAGAAAAGGGGACTCGGGCTGAAAGGGAACAGATGGGAGAAGGGGGATGGGGGGGGTAAAAATGGGTTTGGAGCTGGGGCTGAATATAGGGGACATGTGAGGGAAGGAGGCTTTACTAGCACCCGTTAATGTTAACGGGATTAAACACTAGTCTGTCAATAAAGCTAGAATTCTGGAAATAAAAATCAAGTTGGCACAAAAGGATAGATATCTAGAGAATTGAAAACAAGTCTTCCATAGGCTTGACATCTTCAGAGAAGAAACTATCCTCCAAGTCTTAAAGTCTGGAAAGTTCAGAAGACTGAATACATAGAAATCTAGACAGAGAGAGAAATAGCCTATCACAAGGGTAAAATGCATGGAGAAAATGAAAATGTCTGTCCTAAAAGGTTAGCAGTCTAGAGAGAGGTGAAAAGCTTGTCTTAAGTCTAGCTCAGAGAAATGGAAATGTTTTTCCCTAAAGGTAAAAAATCAAGAGAGAGAGAAAATTATGTCTAAAAGGAATAGAAATCTGGAATAAGGAAACAAGGCTAAAATCCTAGATAGAAGAAAAACATGTGACTCAAAGGATAGACTTTTTCTTTTGTCCAGATTAATAGACTGTGGGTTCAGATTTTTTCCAACTCTGCAGATTTCTGTCTTCAAAGGGTAGAAATCCGGAGAAAGGAAAAAAGTCAACCCTAAAAGCTAGAATCCTGGAGAATGCTGAAGCTGAATTGAGCAAGAGAGGAATTGGAGGAAACGCACCGGTATGTAAAACCCAGTAGGAACATGTTTGTAATGCGCATATGACTCCAGAATGCGTAAGCATCTGATAGTAGACTATATAGAAAAAAATGTCAGTCCACAGACTATGAGATAAAATGGAGCAAAACGAAAAAAAACATCCAAAAAGGATTTAGTGGCCTCCTCATCTCCCCTTATAGCCACACCCAAACCTCCGTGGCCTTTTAGAATAAAAATAAATTGGAGAAAAAAGTTTTGTAGGGACTTCTGGAGAGAGGAGAAAGATTTGTTCTAAAGGATAAAAGCTTGTAGAAAGGTTAATGTTTTCTCAAACACTAGAAATCAAAAGAGAGAGAAAAATTCTGTCTTTAAAGGATGGAAATCTGGAAAATAGAAAAAAGGCAATCTTAAAATCTACAAACCTAGAGAGAAGAAAAACGTCGGAACCAAAAGATAGAAATCTGGAGAGAGAAGGAAATAATCTGAACCCAAAGTTTACAAATCTAAACAGAATAAAAAAGTATGTCTTCACAGGGTAGAAATCTGGAGAAAAGGAAAATGTATGTTGCAAAGGATAAAAGTATGAAGAGAGGAAACAGGTTTGTCCAAAGGAGAGAATTCTGGAAAGAGAGAAATCTGTCAATTAAGCTAGAATTCTGGAAATATAAAACAAGGTGGCACAAAAGGATAGATATCTAGAGAGTTTTAAACAAGTCTCCCAAAGGCTTGACATCTTGAGAGAAGAAACTATCACCAAAGGCTTAAAATCTGAAAAGGGGGTAAAAGTCTGTCCCCAAAGTTCAGAAGACTGAATACATAGAAATCTAGAGAGAGAGAAAAATAGCCTATCAAAAGGGTAAAATGCATGGAGAAAATTAAAATGTCTGTCTTAAAAGATTAGCAGTATAGAGAAATGTAAAAGGCTTATCTTAAGGCTTGCTCAGAGAAATGTAAAATATTTTTTCCCATAAAGGAAAGAAATCAAGGGAGAGAGCAAAATTATGTCTACAAGGTATAGAAATCTAGAAAAAGGAAAAAAGGCTAAAATCCTAGATAGAAGAAAAACATGGTACTCAAAGGATAGACTTAACTGTGGATTCAGATTTTTTCCAACTCTCCAGATTTCTGTCTTCAAAGGGTAGAAATCCAGAAAAAGGAAAAAAGTCAATAATAAAAGCTAGAATTCTGGAAAATGCTGAAGCTGAATTGAGCAAGAGAGGAAATGGAGGAAACGCATCGGTATGTAAAACCCAGTAGGAATATGTCTGTAATGCGCATATGACTCCAGAATGCGTAAGCGTCTAATAGTAGACTATATAGAAAAAAATGTCAGTCCACAGACTATGAGATAAACTGGAGCAAAAAGAAAAAAACATCCAAAAAGGATGTAGTGGCCTCCTCATCTCCCCTTATAGCCACACCCAAACCTCCGTGGCCTTTTAGAATAAAAAGAAATTGGAACAAAAAATTTTGTAGGGAATTCTGGAGAGAGGAGAAAGGTTTGTTCTAAAGGCTTAAAGCTTGGAGAAAGGGAAATATTTTCTCAAAGGCTAGATATCAAAAGAAAGAGAATAATTCTGTCTTTAAAGGATAGAAATGTGGAAAAAAGAAAAAAGACAATCTTAAAATCTAGAAACCTAGAGAGAAGAAATACTTCTGAACCAAAGGACAGAAATCTGGAGAGAAAAGGAAAAAATCTGAACCAAAAGATTACAAATCTAGACAGAAGAAAAAAGTCTGTTTTCACAGGGTAGAAATCTAAGGAAAATTACGCAGCAAAGGATAGAAATATGAAGAGAGGAAATAGTTTTTTCTGGAGAGAGGGAAATCTGTCAATAATGCTAGAATTCTGGAAATAAAAAACAAATTGGCATAAAAAGGATATATATATATAGAGAGAGAGTTTTAAACAAGTCTCCCAAAGGATTGACATCTTGAGAGAAGAAACTATCCCCAAAGGCTTAAAGTCCGGAGAGGGGTTAAAGCCTGTCCCCAAAGTTCAGAAGACTGAATACATAGAAATCTAGAGAGAGAGAGAGAGAAATAGTCTATCAGAAGGGTAAAATGCATGGAGAGAAGTAAAATGTCTGTCATTAAAGGTTAGCAGTATAGAGAGAGGTGAAAGGCTTATCTTAAGGCTAGCTCAGATAAATGTAAAATGTTTTTTCCCCTAAAGGAAAGAAATCAAGAGAGAGAGAAAAATTATGTCTAAAAGAGATAGAAATCTGGAAAAAGGAAAAAAGGCTAAAATCTTAGATAGAAGAAAAACATGGGACTCAAAGGATAGACTTAACTGTGGGTTCAGATTTTTTCCAACTCTCCAGATTTCTGTCTTCAAAGGGTAGAAATCCAGAGAAAGGAAAAAAGTCAACACTAAAAGCTAGAATCCTGGAAAATGCTGAAGCTGAATTGAGCAAGAGAGGAATTGGAGGAAACGCACCGGTATGTAAAACCTAGTAGGAACATGTCTGTAATGCGCATATGATTCCAGAATGCGTAAGCGTCTAATAGTAGATTATATAGAAAAAAATGTCAATCCACAGACTATGAGATAAACTGGAGCAAAAAGAAAAAAAACATCCAAAAAGGATGTAGTGGCCTCCTCATCTCCCCTTATAGCCACACCCAAACCTCCATGACCTTTTAGAATAAAAAGAAATTGGAGAAAAAAGTTTTGTATGGACGTGGAGAGAGGAGAAAGGATAAAAGCTTGTAGAAAGGGTAAGGTTTTCTCAAAGGCTAGAAATCAAAAGAGAGAGAAAAATTCTGTCTTTAAAGGATGGAAATCTGGAAAATGGAAAAAAGGTAATCTTAAAATCTACAAACATGGAGAAGAAAAACGGCTGAACCAAAAGATAGAAATCTGGAGAGAAGGAAATAATCTGAACCCAAAGTTTACAAATCTAGACAGAAGAAAAAAGTATGTCTTCACAGGGTAGAAATCTGGAGAAAAGGAAAATATATGTGCAAAGGATAAAAGTATGAAGAGAAGAAATAGGTTTGTCCAAAGGAGAGAATTCTGGAGAGAGGGAAATCATAATAATAAAATACTAGAGCGCGCATGCGCTCTTGAAAAATCGTGAGTCCTGGCGCCGTGAGGTGTGCTTCTGTGGCAGTATTCTAATTGACACCTCACGGCGCTTGCAGGGGCTGGAGGCGCGCGACTGTGGAATTTTGTCAGCGCGGTCGTCTTCAGGAGCATTTGGAAGTTTGTGGACCGGCAAGAGAGTGGCGGTTTCAAGCGGCAGCGGCTGGCATTTTCTCTCCTGTTAGTGGAGAGTGTCGGTTTTGGGGTGTGCAGCCGCTGTTACAAAGTAAAAAAAAATAATATGGCTCAGGGAAGTGGAGGGGGAGAGGGAAAGAGGGATACTTGGGAGAGAGGGGTGTGCTGGGAGGCCAACAGAGAGAAGGGAGCCAGAAGAGACAGAGAAATACAGGCAGGGGGCCAGGCAGAGAGAGAGAGAGAGACAGAAAGAAAGACAGGGGTCAGGCAGAAAGACAGAGAGACAGAAAAACAAGGGGCCAGGCAGAGAGACAGAGAGAAAGAAAAACAGGGAGCCAGGCAGAAAGACAGAGAGACAGACAAATAAAAAATTGGGGCCAGGGAGAGAGTGAGCCAGAAAGATAAATAGGGGGCCAGACAGAAAGACAGACAGAAAGAAAGATAGCCATCTATACAGTGGCCAAGGAAAGAGAGAGAGACAGAAGGAAAGGCAGGGGTCAGGCAGAAAGACAGAGAGACAGAAAAACAGGGGGCCAGGCAGAGACACAGAGAAAAAGAAAAACAGGGAGCCAGGCAGAGAGACAGAGAAACAAAAACTGGTTGCCAGAGAGAGAGACAGGGGGCCAGGCAGAGAGACAGCCAGAAAGATAAACAGGGGGCCAGGCAGAAAGACAGCCAGACAGAAAGACAGCCATCCACACAGCGGCCAAGGAAAGAGATAGAGAAATAAAGAAAGAATGACAGACAGACAGTGGGCTAGAAAGACAGACAGCCAGCAGCCAAGGACCGTTCAAAACACAGCCATCAGACTCATCTACGCTCTTAGAAAATTTGACCACATCACTCCCGCCTATGTAGACTCTCACTGGCTTCCAATAAAAGCAAGAACTCAATTCAAATTCTATTGTCTACTATTTAAAGTAACCCATGGCACTGCCCCCAGCTACTTAAGCAACCGCCTACACCGCTACCACTCACCCAGATCAAGGAGAACTCAGAACCTATTCACCTTCCCCCCCTCATAATGGTACCCGACGTAAGAAACTTTACGACAGCCTTCTGGCGACACAGGCAGCAAAAATTGACCCAACATCACCAAACTGATGATCAAAACAACAGACATCAAAGTGTTTCGAAAAGAAATCAAAACAGTCCTATTCAAAAAACACGTCCTCACTCACTAATCTCCTCCCACTCGTACATGCTTTCTCCCCAGCGAATAGCACATCAGTCATTCCCTCGAACCTCACCTACCATAAAAAAAAAAAAACAACATTCAGATTTCTTAAAAAGCATCTACCACAAGTATCCAATAAACTTTTTCCTTCAATGCTAGGTAATCTTCTTCTATTACCCGAACATATTGTTTTTCTCCACTGTATCCTATAACTACTTGAATCTTTATATGTAATTTCTCAACTATATTATGTAATGTACAAGAATCACTGTTATATAATTCTCTCGGTAATGTCCAGATATCTTCTAATTTGTAATCCGCTTAGAACCGCAAGGCACAAACGGAATAGAAATCACTAATGTAATGTAATGTAAGAGAAAGAAAAAACCAGACAGATAGACAGCGGCCAAGGAGACAGAGAGAAAGAATGACAGACAAAAAGGGAGAAAGACAGACAGAAGGAAAGACAAGCAGGCAAGGGGTTAGAGAGACAGATAGAAAGAAAGAATGACAGACAGAGAGGATGCCAGAAAGATAGACAGATAGAAAAACAGACAGCCAACAGCCAAGGAGAGAGAGAGAGAGAGAGAGTAAAAAAAAATACAGAGACAGACAGCGGCCAAGAGAAAGAGAGAGAGAAAGAAAAAAAGACATACAGACGGCCAGCGGCCAAGGAGAAAGAGAGAAAGAATGATATACAGACAGGGGGACAAAGAGACAGACAGAAAGGCAGAGAGATAGACAGAAATAAAGACAGACAGCCAGAAACCAAGAAAAGAAAGAGAGAAACAAGCAAACAAAAAAAAAAAGACAGACAGTGGGCAAGGGAGAGAGACAGAAAGAAAAGGGCCAGGAAGAGAGAAAGAAAGACATACATCCTATATAATGTTCCCTGTCGCCATGTTTTCTGATCCGTGGCCGGATTCTATTTTAGAACGCGGCGGCAGGGAACACTCTGGCCACTCCACTCCTCCCGTCCTCGCTCACCAACCGCTGGAAGAAGCACAGGCAAGCTCTCTCTCTGCCCGCCGCTCTGTCACTCCTCACACGCGCACAACGCCGAGCCAACAGGTCACAGCCCAGTAGAAGCCCTAACACAGCGCCGACCATAAGGGAATTGTGCACAGGAGCCCCGCCCCGACACATCCCTCCAAGACAAGCAGCACGGACATGGAGCACCGAAGGCAGCCCGAAAACACATGCCGACTCTGCCTAAAAGGCCCGGCGCACAGCTCCAACCGTGCAACCACTGTGCGCTAACTGAAGAAAACGCCACGGACGCCCAACCGCAAGGCAGGCTCTCAGAATGACTCCTGCAGCTCCGAGCAGCCAGCGCTCCTGACATGCAGCCCGCCAGGAAGAGGTGCTGTTGAACCGGGGGAGCAAGGAAGACGGACAGGGGGAGCAGGGAAGAGGTGCTACTGGGCCGGGGGAGCAGGTAAGAGGTGCTACTGGAACGTGGGAGCAGGAAAGAGGGACAGGGGGAGCAGGGAAGAGGTGCTACTGGACCGAGGAGCAAGGAAGAGGAACAGGGGGAGCAGGAAAGAGGTGCTACTGGACCGTGGGAGCAGGGAGGAGGGACAGGGGGAGGAGGGAAGAAGTGATACTGGACTGTGGGAGCAAGGAAGAGGGACTGGGGGAGCAGGGAAGAGGTGCTGCTGGACAGGGAAGTGGAGTGGGCAGGGAAATGCTGCTGGTGAGAAAAGGGGGCTCGGGCTGAAAGGGAACAGATGGGAGAAGGGGGATGGGGGGGGGTAAAAATGGGTTTGGAGCTGGGGCTGAATATAGGGGACATGTGAGGGAAGGAGGCTTTACTAGCACCCGTTAATGTTAACGGGATTAAACACTAGTCTGTCAATAAAGCTAGAATTCTGGAAATAAAAATCAAGTTGGCACAAAAGGATAGATATCTAGAGAATTGAAAACAAGTCTTCCATAGGCTTGACATCTTCAGAGAAGAAACTATCCTCCAAGTCTTAAAGTCTGGAAAGTTCAGAAGACTGAATACATAGAAATCTAGACAGAGAGAGAAATAGCCTATCACAAGGGTAAAATGCATGGAGAAAATGAAAATGTCTGTCCTAAAAGGTTAGCAGTCTAGAGAGAGGTGAAAAGCTTGTCTTAAGTCTAGCTCAGAGAAATGGAAATGTTTTTCCCTAAAGGTAAAAAATCAAGAGAGAGAGAAAATTATGTCTAAAAGGAATAGAAATCTGGAATAAGGAAACAAGGCTAAAATCCTAGATAGAAGAAAAACATGTGACTCAAAGGATAGACTTTTTCTTTTGTCCAGATTAATAGACTGTGGGTTCAGATTTTTTCCAACTCTGCAGATTTCTGTCTTCAAAGGGTAGAAATCCGGAGAAAGGAAAAAAGTCAACCCTAAAAGCTAGAATCCTGGAGAATGCTGAAGCTGAATTGAGCAAGAGAGGAATTGGAGGAAATGCACCGGTATGTAAAACCCAGTAGGAACATGTTTGTAATGCGCATATGACTCCAGAATGCGTAAGCATCTGATAGTAGACTATATAGAAAAAAATGTCAGTCCACAGACTATGAGATAAAATGGAGCAAAACGAAAAAAAACATCCAAAAAGGATTTAGTGGCCTCCTCATCTCCCCTTATAGCCACACCCAAACCTCCGTGGCCTTTTAGAATAAAAATAAATTGGAGAAAAAAGTTTTGTAGGGACTTCTGGAGAGAGGAGAAAGATTTGTTCTAAAGGATAAAAGCTTGTAGAAAGGTTAATGTTTTCTCAAACACTAGAAATCAAAAGAGAGAGAAAAATTCTGTCTTTAAAGGATGGAAATCTGGAAAATAGAAAAAAGGCAATCTTAAAATCTACAAACCTAGAGAGAAGAAAAACGTCGGAACCAAAAGATAGAAATCTGGAGAGAGAAGGAAATAATCTGAACCCAAAGTTTACAAATCTAAACAGAATAAAAAAGTATGTCTTCACAGGGTAGAAATCTGGAGAAAAGGAAAATGTATGTTGCAAAGGATAAAAGTATGAAGAGAGGAAACAGGTTTGTCCAAAGGAGAGAATTCTGGAAAGAGAGAAATCTGTCAATTAAGCTAGAATTCTGGAAATATAAAACAAGTTGGCACAAAAGGATAGATATCTAGAGAGTTTTAAACAAGTCTCCCAAAGGCTTGACATCTTGAGAGAAGAAACTATCACCAAAGGCTTAAAATCTGAAAAGGGGGTAAAAGTCTGTCCCCAAAGTTCAGAAGACTAAATACATAGAAATCTAGAGAGAGAGAAAAATAGCCTATCAAAAGGTTAAAATGCATGGAGAAAATTAAAATGTCTGTCTTAAAAGATTAGCAGTATAGAGAAATGTAAAAGGCTTATCTTAAGGCTTGCTCAGAGAAATGTAAAATATTTTTTCCCATAAAGGAAAGAAATCAAGGGAGAGAGCAAAATTATGTCTACAAGGTATAGAAATCTAGAAAAAGGAAAAAAGGCTAAAATCCTAGATAGAAGAAAATCATGGTACTCAAAGGATAGACTTAACTGTGGATTCAGATTTTTTCCAACTCTCCAGATTTCTGTCTTCAAAGGGTAGAAATCCAGAAAAAGGAAAAAAGTCAATAATAAAAGCTAGAATTCTGGAAAATGCTGAAGCTGAATTGAGCAAGAGAGGAAATGGAGGAAACGCATCGGTATGTAAAACCCAGTAGGAATATGTCTGTAATGCGCATATGACTCCAGAATGCGTAAGCGTCTAATAGTAGACTATATAGAAAAAAATGTCAGTCCACAGACTATGAGATAAACTGGAGCAAAAAGAAAAAAACATCCAAAAAGGATGTAGTGGCCTCCTCATCTCCCTTTATAGCCACACCCAAACCTCCGTGGCCTTTTAGAATAAAAAGAAATTGGAACAAAAAATTTTGTAGGGAATTCTGGAGAGAGGAGAAAGGTTTGTTCTAAAGGCTTAAAGCTTGGAGAAAGGGAAATATTTTCTCAAAGGCTAGATATCAAAAGAAAGAGAATAATTCTGTCTTTAAAGGATAGAAATGTGGAAAAAAGAAAAAAGACAATCTTAAAATCTAGAAACCTAGAGAGAAGAAATACTTCTGAACCAAAGGACAGAAATCTGGAGAGAAAAGGAAAAAATCTGAACCAAAAGATTACAAATCTAGACAGAAGAAAAAAGTCTGTTTTCACAGGGTAGAAATCTAAGGAAAATTACGCAGCAAAGGATAGAAATATGAAGAGAGGAAATAGTTTTTTCCAAAGAGAGAATTCTGGAGAGAGGGAAATCTGTCAATAATGCTAGAATTCTGGAAATAAAAAACAAATTGGCATAAAAAGGATATATATATATATAGAGAGAGTTTTAAACAAGTCTCCCAAAGGATTGACATCTTGAGAGAAGAAACTATCCCCAAAGGTTTAAAGTCCGGAGAGGGGTTAAAGCCTGTCCCCAAAGTTCAGAAGACTGAATACATAGAAATCTAGAGAGAGAGAGAGAGAAATAGTCTATCAGAAGGGTAAAATGCATGGAGAGAAGTAAAATGTCTGTCATTAAAGGTTAGCAGTATAGAGAGAGGTGAAAGGCTTATCTTAAGGCTAGCTCAGATAATGTAAAATGTTTTTTCCCCTAAAGGAAAGAAATCAAGAGAGAGAGAAAAATTATGTCTAAAAGAGATAGAAATCTGGAAAAAGGAAAAAAGGCTAAAATCTTAGATAGAAGAAAAACATGGGACTCAAAGGATAGACTTAACTGTGGGTTCAGATTTTTTCCAACTCTCCAGATTTCTGTCTTCAAAGGGTAGAAATCCAGAGAAAGGAAAAAAGTCAACATTAAAAGCTAGAATCCTGGAAAATGCTGAAGCTGAATTGTTCAAGAGAGGAATTGGAGGAAACGCACCGGTATGTAAAACCTAGTAGGAACATGTCTGTAATGCGCATATGATTCCAGAATGCGTAAGCGTCTAATAGTAGATTATATAGAAAAAAATGTCAATCCACAGACTATGAGATAAACTGGAGCAAAAAGAAAAAAATATCCAAAAAGGATGTAGTGGCCTCCTCATCTCCCCTTATAGCCACACCCAAACCTCCATGACCTTTTAGAATAAAAAGAAATTGGAGAAAAAAGTTTTGTATGGACGTGGAGAGAGGAGAAAGGATAAAAGCTTGTAGAAAGGGTAAGGTTTTCTCAAAGGCTAGAAATCAAAAGAGAGAGAAAAATTCTGTCTCTAAAGGATGGAAATCTGGAAAATGGAAAAAAGGCAATCTTAAAATCTACAAACATGGAGAAGAAAAACGACTGAACCAAAAGATAGAAATCTGGAGAGAAGGAAATAATCTGAACCCAAAGTTTACAAATCTAGACAGAAGAAAAAAGTATGTCTTCACAGGGTAGAAATCTGGAGAAAAGGAAAATATATGTGCAAAGGATAAAAGTATGAAGAGAAGAAATAGGTTTGTCCAAAGGAGAGAATTCTGGAGAGAGGGAAATCATAATAATAAAATGCTAGAGCGCGCATGCGCTCTTGAAAAATCGTGAGTCCTGGCGCCGTGAGGTGTGCTTCTGTGGCAGTATTCTAATTGACACCTCACGGCGCTTGCAGGGGCTGGAGGCGCGCGACTGTGGAATTTTGTCAGCGCGGTCGTCTTCAGGAGCATTTGGAAGTTTGTGGACCGGCAAGAGAGTGGCGGTTTCAAGCGGCAGCGGCTGGCATTTTCTCTCCTGTTAGTGGAGAGTGTCGGTTTTTGGGGTGTGCAGCCGCTGTTACAAAGTAAAAAAAAATAATATGGCTCAGGGAAGTGGAGGGGGAGAGGGAAAGAGGGATACTTGGGAGAGAGGGGTGTGCTGGGAGGCCAACAGAGAGAAGGGAGCCAGAAGAGACAGAGAAATACAGGCAGGGGGCCAGGCAGAGAGAGAGAGAGAGAGACAGAAAGAAAGACAGGGGTCAGGCAGAAAGACAGAGAGACAGAAAAACAAGGGGCCAGGCAGAGAGACAGAGAGAAAGAAAAACAGGGAGCCAGGCAGAAAGACAGAGAGACAGACAAATAAAAAATTGGGGCCAGGGAGAGAGTGAGCCAGAAAGATAAATAGGGGGCCAGACAGAAAGACAGACAGAAAGAAAGATAGCCATCTATACAGTGGCCAAGGAAAGAGAGAGAGACAGAAGGAAAGGCAGGGGTCAGGCAGAAAGACAGAGAGACAGAAAAACAGGGGGCCAGGCAGAGACACAGAGAAAAAGAAAAACAGGGAGCCAGGCAGAGAGATAGAGAAACAAAAACTGGTTGCCAGAGAGAGAGACAGGGGGCCAGGCAGAGAGACAGCCAGAAAGATAAACAGGGGGCCAGGCAGAAAGACAGCCAGACAGAAAGACAGCCATCCACACAGCGGCCAAGGAAAGAGATAGAGAAATAAAGAAAGAATGACACACAGACAGTGGGCTAGAAAGACAGACAGCCAGCAGCCAAGGACCGTTCAAAACACAGCCATCAGACTCATCTACGCTCTTAGAAAATTTGACCACATCACTCCCGCCTATGTAGACTCTCACTGGCTTCCAATAAAAGCAAGAACTCAATTCAAATTCTATTGTCTACTATTTAAAGTAACCCATGGCACTGCCCCCAGCTACTTAAGCAACCGCCTACACCGCTACCACTCACCCAGATCAAGGAGAACTCAGAACCTATTCACCTTCCCCCCTCATAATGGTACCCGACGTAAGAAACTTTACGACAGCCTTCTGGCGACACAGGCAGCGAAAATTGACCCAACATCACCAAACTGATGATCAAAACAACAGACATCAAAGTGTTTCGAAAAGAAATCAAAACAGTCCTATTCAAAAAACACGTCCTCACTCACTAATCTCCTCCCACTCGTACATGCTTTCTCCCCAGCGAATAGCACATCAGTCATTCCCTCGAACCTCACCTACCATAAAAAAAAAAAAACAACATTCAGATTTCTTAAAAAGCATCTACCACAAGTATCCAATAAACTTTTTCCTTCAATGCTAGGTAATCTTCTTCTATTACCCGAACATATTGTTTTTCTCCACTGTATCCTATAACTACTTGAATCTTTATATGTAATTTCTCAACTATATTATGTAATGTACAAGAATCACTGTTATATAATTCTCTCGGTAATGTCCAGATATCTTCTAATTTGTAATCCGCTTAGAACCGCAAGGCACAAACGGAATAGAAATCACTAATGTAATGTAATGTAAGAGAAAGAAAAAACCAGACAGATAGACAGCGGCCAAGGAGACAGAGAGAAAGAATGACAGACAAAAAGGGAGAAAGACAGACAGAAGGAAAGACAAGCAGACAAGGGGTTAGAGAGACAGATAGAAAGAAAGAATGACAGACAGACAGGATGTCAGAAAGACAGACAGATAGAAAAACAGACAGCCAACAGCCAAGGAGAGAGAGAGAGAGAGAGAGTAAAAAAAATACAGAGACAGACAGCGGCCAAGGAGAGAGAGAGAAAGAAAAAAAGACATACAGACGGCCAGCGGCCAAGGAGAAAGAGATAAAGAATGATATACAGACAGGGGGACAGAGAGACAGACAGAAAGGCAGAGAGATAGACAGAAATAAAGACAGACAGCCAGAAACCAAGAAAAGAAAGAGAGAAACAAGCAAACAAAAAAAAAAAGACAGACAGTGGGCAAGGGAGAGATACAGAAAGAAAAGGGCCAGGGAGAGAGAAAGAAAGACATACATCCTGTATAATGTTCCCTGTCGCCATGTTTTCTGATCCGTGGCCGGATTCTATTTTAGAACGCGGCGGCAGGGAACACTCTGGCCACTCCACTCCTCCCGTCCTCGCTCACCAACCGCTGGAAGAAGCACAGGCAAGCTCTCTCTCTGCCCGCCGCTCTGTCACTCCTCACACGCGCACAACGCCGAGCCAACAGGTCACATCCTAGTAGAAGCCCCAACACAGCGCCGACCATAAGGGAATTGTGCACAGGAGCCCCGCCCCGACACATCCCTCCAAGACAAGCAGCACGGACATGGAGCACCGAAGGCAGCCCGAAAACACGTGCCGACTCTGCCTAAAAGGCCCGGCGCACAGCTCCAACCGTGCAACCACTGTGCGCTAACTGAAGAAAACGCCACGGACGCCCAACCGCAAGGCAGGCTCTCAGGATGACGCCTGCAGCTCCGAGCAGCCAGCGCTCCTGACATGCAGCCCGCCAGGAAAAGGTGCTGTTGAAACCGGGGGAGCAAGGAAGACGGACAGGGGGAGCAGGGAAGAGGTGCTACTGGGCCGGGGGAGCAGGTAAGAGGTGCTACTGGAACGTGGGAGCAGGAAAGAGGGACAGGGGGAGCAGGGAAGAGGTGCTACTGGACCGAGGAGCAAGGAAGAGGAACAGGGGGAGCAGGGAAGAGGTGCTACTGGACTGTGGGAGCAGGGAGGAGGGACAGGGGGAGGAGGGAAGAAGTGATACTGGACTGTGGGAGCAAGGAAGAGGGACTGGGGGAGCAGGGAAGAGGTGCTGCTGGACAGGGAAGTGGAGTGGGCAGGGAAATGCTGCTGGTGAGAAAAGGGGGCTCGGGCTGAAAGGGAACAGATGGGAGAAGGGGGGTGGGGGGGGTAAAAATGGGTTTGGAGCTGGGGCTGAATATAGGGGACATGTGAGGGAAGGAGGCTTTACTAGCACCCGTTAATGTTAACGGGATTAAACACTAGTCTGTCAATAAAGCTAGAATTCTGGAAATTAAAATCAAGTTGGCACAAAAGGATAGATATCTAGAGAATTGAAAACAAGTCTTCCATAGGCTTGACATCTTCAGAGAAGAAACTATCCTCCAAGTCTTAAAGTCTGGAAAGTTCAGAAGACTGAATACATAGAAATCTAGAGAGAGAGAGAAATAGCCTATCACAAGGGTAAAATGCATGGAGAAAATGAAAATGTCTGTTCTAAAAGGTTAGCAGTCTAGAGAGAGGTGAAAAGCTTGTCTTAAGCCTAGCTCAGAGAAATGGAAATGTTTTTTCCCTAAAGGTAAAAAATCAGAGAGAGAGAAAATTATGTCTAAAAGGGATAGAAATCTGGAATAAGGAAACAAGGCTAAAATCCTAGATAGAAGAAAAAACATGTGACTCAAAGGATAGACTTTTTCTTTTGTCCAGATTAATAGACTGTGGGTTCAGATTTTTTCCAACTCTGCAGATTTCTGTCTTCAAAGGGTAGAAATCCGGAGAAAGGAAAAAAGTCAACCCTAAAAGCTAGAATCCTGGAGAATGCTGAAGCTGAATTGAGCAAGAGAGGAATTGGAGGAAACGCACCGGTATGTAAAACCCAGTAGGAACATGTTTGTAATGCGCATATGACTCCAGAATGCGTAAGCATCTGATAGTAGACTATATAGAAAAAAATGTCAGTCCACAGACTATGAGATAAAATGGAGCAAAACGAAAAAAAAACATCCAAAAAGGATGTAGTGGCCTCCTCATCTCCCCTTATAGCCACACCCAAACCTCCGTGGCCTTTTAGAATAAAAATAAATTGGAGAAAAAAGTTTTGTAGGGACTTCTGGGGAGAGGAGAAAGATTTGTTCTAAAGGATAAAAGCTTGTAGAAAGGTTAATGTTTTCTCAAACACTAGAAATCAAAAGAGAGAGAAAAATTCTGTCTTTAAAGGATGGAAATCTGGAAAATAGAAAAAGGCAATCTTAAAATCTACAAACCTAGAGAGAAGAAAAACGTCGGAACCAAAAGATAGAAATCTGGAGAGAGAAGGAAATAATCTGAACCCAAAGTTTACAAATCTAAACAGAATAAAAAAGTATGTCTTCACAGGGTAGAAATCTGGAGAAAAGGAAGATATCTAGAGAATTTTAAACAAGTCTCCCAAAGGCTTGACATCTTGAGAGAAGAAACTAATCACCAAAGGCTTAAAATCTGAAAAGGGGGTAAAAGTCTGTCCCCAAAGTTCAGAAGACTGAATACATAGAAATCTAGAGAGAGAGACAAATAGCCTATCACAAGGGTAAAATGCATGGAGAAAATTAAAAATGTCTGTCTTAAAAGATTAGCAGTATAGAGAAAGAGTAAAAGGCTTATCTTAAGGCTTGCTCAGAGAAATGTAAAATATTTTTTCCATAAAGGAAAGAAATCAAGGGAGAGAGCAAAATTATGTCTTCAAGGTATAGAAATCTAGAAAAAGGAAAAAAGGCTAAAATCCTAGATAGAAGAAAAAACATGGTACTCAAAGGATAGACTTAAACTGTGGGTTCAGATTTTTTCCAACTCTCCAGATTCTGTCTTCAAATGGGTAGAAATCCAGAAAAAGGAAAAAGGTCAATAATAAAAGCTAGTATTCTGGAAAATGCTGAAGCTGAATTGAGCAAGAGAGGAAATGGAGGAAACGCATCGGTATGTAAAACCCAGTAGGAATATGTCTGTAATGCGCATATGACTCCAGAATGCGTAAGCGTCTAATAGTAGATTATATAGAAAAAAATGTCAGTCCACAGACTATGAGATAAACTGGAGCAAAAGAAAAAAACATCCAAAAAGGATGTAGTGGCCTCCTCATCTCCCCTTATAGCCACACCCAAACCTCCATGACCTTTTAGAATAAAAAGAAATTGGAGAAAAAAGTTTTGTAGGGAATTCTGGAGAGAGGAGAAAGGTTTGTTCTAAAGGCTTAAAGCTATGGAGAAAGGGAAATATTTTCTCAAAGGCTAGATATCAAAAGAGAGAGAATAATTCTGTCTTTAAAGGATAGAAATGTGGAATAAAGAAAAAAGACAATCTTAAAATCTAGAAACCTAGAGAGAAGAAATACTTCTGAACCAAAGGACAGAAATCTGGAGAGAAAAGGAAATAATCTGAACCAAAAGATTACAAATCTAGACAGAAGAAAAAAGTCTGTTTTCACAGGGTAGAAATCTAAAGAAAATTATGCAGCAAAGGATAGAAAATATGAAGAGAGGAAATAGTTTTTTCCAAAGAGAGAATTCTGGAGAGAGGGAAATCTGTCAATAATGCTAGAATTCTGGAAATAAAAAACAAATTGGCATAAAAAGGATATATATATAGAGAGAGAGTTTTAAACAAGTCTCCCAAAGGCTTGACATCTTGAGAGAAGAAACTATCCCCAAAGGCTTAAAGTCCGGAGAGGGGTTAAAGCCTGTCCCCAAAGTTCAGAAGACTGAATACATAGAAATCTAGAGAGAGAGAGAAAAATAGTCTATCAGAAGGGTAAAATGCATGGAGAGAAGTAAAATGTCTGTCATTAAAGGTTAGCAGTATAGAGAGAGGTGAAAGGCTTATCTTAAGGCTAGCTCAGATAAATGTAAAATGTTTTTTCCCCTAAAGGAAAGAAATCAAGAGAGAGAGAAAAATTATGTCTAAAAGAGATAGAAATCTGGAAAAATGAAAAAAGGCTAAAATCCTAGATAGAAGAAAAACATGGGACTCAAAGGATAGACTTAACTGTGGGTTCAGATTTTTTCCAACTCTCCAGATTTCTGTCTTCAAAGGGTAGAAATCCAGAGAAAGGAAAAAAGTCAACACTAAAAGCTAGAATCCTGGAAAATGCTGAAGCTGAATTGAGCAAGAGAGGATTTGGAGGAAACGCACCGGTATGTAAAACCTAGTAGGAACATGTCTGTAATGCGCATATGACTCCAGAATGCGTAAGCGTCTAATAGTAGATTATATAGAAAAAAATGTCAATCCACAGACTATGAGATAAACTGGAGCAAAAAGAAAAAAACATCCATAAAGGATGTAGTGGCCTCCTCATCTCCCCTTATAGCCACACCCAAACCTCCATGACCTTTTAGAATAAAAAGAAATTGGAGAAAAAAGTTTTGTATGGACGTGGAGTGTGGAGAGAGGAGAAAGATAAAATGCTTGTGGAAAGGGTAAGTTTTTCTCAAAGGATAGAAATCAAAAGAGAGAGAAAAATTCTGTCTTTAAAAGGATGGAAATCTGGAAAATGGAAAAAAAGGCAATCTTAAAATCTACAAACATGGAGAAGAAAAACGGCTGAACCAAAAGATAGAAATCTGGAGAGAAGGAAATAATCTGAACCCAAAGTTTACAAATCTAGACAGAAGAAAAAAAGTATGTCTTCACAGGTAGAAATCTGGAGAAAAGGAAAATATATGTGCAAGGATAAAAGTATGAAGAGAAGAAATAGGTTTGTCCAAAGGAGAGAATTCTGGAGAGAGGAAATCATAATAATAAAATGCTAGAGCGCGCATGCGCTCTTGAAAAATCGTGAGTCCTGGCGCCGTGAGGTGTGCTTCTGTGCAGTATTCTAATTGACACTCTCACGGCGCTTGCATGGGCTGGAGGCGCGCGACTGTGAGTTTTGTCAGCGCGGTCGTCTTCAGGAGGCATTTGGCAGTTTGTGGACCGGCAAGGAGAGTGGCGGTTTCAAGCGGCAGCGCCGGCATTTTCTCTCCTGTTGGTGGAGAGTGTCGGTTTTGGGTGTGCAGCCGCTGTTACAAAGTAAAAAAAAAAAAAAATACGGCTCAGGGAAGTGGAGGGGGAGAGGGAAAGAGGGATACTTTGGAGAGAGGGGTGTGCTGGGAGCCAACAGAGAGAAGGGAGCCAGAAGAGACAGAGAAATACAGGCATGGGGTCCGGCAGAGAGAGAGAGAGAGAGCGACAGAAAGAAAGACAGGGGTCAGGCAGAAAGATAGAGAGACAGAAAATCAAGGGGCCAGGCAGAGAGACACAGAGAAAGAAAAACAGGGAGCCAGGTAGAAAGACAGAGAGGACAGACAAAACAAAAAATTGGGGCCAGGGAGAGAGGAGCCAGAAAGATAAATAGGGGGCCAGACAGAAAGACAGACAGAAAGAATGATAGCCATCCATACAGTGGCCAAGGAAAGAGAGAGAGACAGAAGGAAAGGCAGGGGACAGGCAGAAAGACAGAGAGACAGAAAAACAGGGATCCAGGCAGAGACACAGAGAGAAAGAAAAACAGGGAGCCAGGTAGAAAGACAGAGAGACAGACAAACAAAAAATTGGGGCCAGGGAGAGAGTGAGCCAGAAAGATAAATAGGGGGCCAGACAGAAAGACAGACAGAAAGAATGATAGCCATCCATACAGTGGCCAAGAAAGAGAGAGAGACAGAAGGAAAGGCAGGGACAGGCAGAAAGACAGAGAGACAGAAAGACAGCCATCCACACAGCGGCCAAGGAAAGAGATAGAGAAATAAAGAAAGAATGACAGACAGACAGTGGGCCAGAAAGACAGACAGCCAGCAGCCAAGGACCGTTCAAAACACAGCCATCAGACTCATCTACGCTCTTAGAAAATTTGACCACATCACTCCCGCCTATGTAGACTCTCACTGGCTTCCAATAAAAGCAAGAACTCAATTCAAATTCTATTGTCTCCTATTTAAAGTAACCCATGGCACTGCCCCCAGCTACTTAAGCAACCGCTGTGACATTTCCGCTCCCCGAGACGGTCATGTCAGAGTGAAAACCCGGTCTCAGTCTCTTACTCGAGACCAGACTCTCCTGAGAAGGATCAGGAAGAAGATCCTGAAAGCCTAGCTGCCTATCCTGAGTCTTCTAGCCTAGAGCAGTGCCCTGAGTATAGGTTAACTGCCCGGCCCAGAAAAGCTTCCAGTCACACTAAGGGATTTAATCAAGCTCCAGTGATATTCTACCCTGTAGCCTGAGGGGGAGCCCAAGAACACACAAGCTAGGCACACAATCACCCAGTGTAGGGCGTGGCCCTAAGCCTGTTAAGCAGCTCTCCAGAGCATTAAAGGAGGCTGCCCAAGAGAGTCTGGGAGAGAGTTCTCCGGGCCAGGAGAAGGCCAGACCTCACTCCAGAGCCAATGGAGTGTGAGGCTCCAATGCCTCAGGAACCAGCAGAGCAGCTGGATACACCAGAAAGCATGGACCTGGATGAAGGGTGTATGCTGGAGACCGTTATGGAAGAAGCCATGGATGTGGGCTTGGCAACTTTCCACTGAACACTACAGGTACAAGGCTGTACAGCAATAATAGTGGAGAGGATTTTTGGCAGAACTGTTTGATTGTTTTGTGCTGTAAAGACAAGCTCAGAGCAGTGCTGCACCAGCTTGATTGGATTGCTACATTGCAGCTGTGCAGGAGCTCAGAGAAGCCAAAGACTGTGAGCTAATCAGGGCTGGAAATTTAGGAGCCTGCAGTAAGGCTTCAGTTTTTGTCTTTTGTGTTTTTGCTTAAAGTTTACCTGGTGAAGAAACTGGACTGTGTTGGTTAGTAAGCCCAGGACTCCAGCTCAGGCTGGATAAGTGCTTAAGAGACTAATTGTGCTGTTTTTCAGAGCCTGTGTGATCAGGTAGAGCAAGCACTAAAACCTGGACTGGAAGTATAATGATAGCAAGCTTGCTGTGCTTTCACTGGACTGGGGTGAAAGTTAAAAGTCTTTTTGTTTTCTGTTTTCTTTCTTTTTGCCCTTGTTTGGGAGAAAGGAAACTTGGACTATAATAATGTGATATGATTTATGTGGCAAGTGACTAATTAAACTTTCACATTATTTTGTTCAACTTGACTCACGGTGCTTTATTTTTAGCAAAGCCCAAGATAGTGAGACACCAGTGAGGTCTCCCCCTTTGGGAGCCACGTCAGGAGTGTGCTACCCTCTACCGAGGTCTTCTGAACTTTACCAAGACCCCGGCAGGTGACAAAATGGTGGCAGTGGTGGGATTTTAGCACACTCTACTGGTGGTTTCAAGTTTGAACCTATAAAGGAAAAAAAAAAAAAAAAAAAACGAAAATTTTGCAGTTTTTTTTTTTGCTTCATAATTTTTCTTTTGGAGTGTTCCCGTGACGCAGGACGACGCTGCCGGAACCACACCCGGCTATACTTCTGAGGGACCACCGGAAGGACCAGACCAGAAGGAAGTGCCTGAGTCGGGAGTAACAGGACGTACAAGCACAGCCAGAACGACTGGAGGCCAAGGAGGCCTATTTACCAAAGGCGCAGACTCGTCAGTACCTCAGGTAAAGAGTACCTAGGGAGGGGACTGACGAGGATACGAGAGGTATCGGTTAAGATACTCCTCGGGGTTAAAACAAAGAGGGATAGTTTACTCTCTCTGGTGAGACCGCACTTGGGTTTCCTTTTTTGTGTTTGTCTTTTTACACAGGTCGGAGGATGGACCCACAGCAATTCCTAGCGGTGCTGGCGCAAGAAAGACGTCAACATTCAGAGGACATACAGAACCTGATAAAAGCGAATCAGGAGATGTGGCATTCTGGACAGCAAGCCGCGAGGCGGCAACATGATGAAATCCTATTGGCCATGGGCGAGCAGACCAAGGTCTGGGCTCAGACATTACACCCTATGGTGACCAACCCAGGCGCAGCGCATCCGCCGGGTCCTCCGGCGCAGCCCATGGTAGGACAAATTCCATTACACACATTGAATTTGTGCAAAATTTCTCCTGGGGACGCGCCTGATGAATTTTTAAACGCCTTCGAGCGTATTGCAACAGCAGCCGGATGGCCCCCTGATCAGTGGGCCGTGCGTCTGTTGCCTTGCCTGGCCGGGGAAACTCTATCTGCCTTTCAGACTCTCAGTCCTGAGCAAGCTAGTAATTATGCCACAGTAAGAACACACATCTTAGATTACCTAGGATATACCTGTGAGCACTACCGACAGAAGTTTAGAGCCACGCAGTTACTAGCGAAAGAAAGACCCAAAGCGTTGGTACAGAGGCTGTCAAAACTGGCAGAAAGGTGGCTACAGCCTCACCTGTCGGATCCTAGAGCCCTCTTTGCGGAGGTTGTGAAGAGCAGGTGCTCGAAGCAGTCCCCAAAGATTTGAGGGGATGGATCCGCAGGCAAGGCTGTCAGACTTTCCAAGAGGTAGTGGAGGCAGCCGAAGCCTTCATAGATGCTCAGAACTCTTTTGAGGAAAGAAAAGCTGATAGGCCCAGTAGAGGGGAAACAGGAGAGAACAGCCTCCATGGTCCAAGTCCTGGATTCCCAGAATTCCTCCCAGAGGAAACCACACCCAGTACTCCTAGGAAGACAGGCAGGATACGAGCCTCCGGTGCTTCAAGTGTGGGAAGCAGGGGCATACCCAGCGATATTGTCGGGAGAAAAGAGACCTTGTAGTGTGCAGGCCTCTGGGTTAAACCAGACCGGACCTTACCAGGTGCCCATCTTGATAGCTGGGAAAAGGGTTCAAGCTCTAGTGGATACTGGTGCCGAACAATCTGTGATTTCACGCAGACTGTGGAAACAGATTGGTAAGGCAGGCCATCCTAGGGAAGGGCCCGAATCCGTCTTCCTTGCCTGTATACATGGGGACTCCCGGGAATACCCTCTCCGCCAAATGCTCATAGAGACGAAGAGGGGAAGTTGGGACATGAAGGTAGCGGTGGTGGACTTTTCACCATATCCAGTAGTACTAGGGAAGGACTGGGCAGGCCTAACCCAACAGGTCGCCCAAGCTGGAGAGGCGGTGCGTGAACCCCTGCACAAGCAGAAATGGGTGATGGGGGCTAGAGTGGTACGAAACCAGTCCCAAGGTTACTCCTGGGGGAGGAGAGAGAGTACCCGGGGGCCAAGTACGAATTGGAAACCGGTGATAAGATGGGCTCCCTTATCTGATAAAGCCCATATTCCTACAAGGGCTTATGACGTGCCGCGGGGTACGATTTGTACGCCGCCCAAGAACAGGTAGTCCCAGCGCAAAACCGGGCACTGATTAATACAGACATACAGGTGTCCTCGCCACCGGGCTCTTACTTGAGGATAGCGCCGAGGTCAGGGTTAGCTCTACGGCACGCTATAGATGTGGCCGCAGGGGTGGTTGACCCGGACTATAGGGGTAACTTAGCCGTGTTGCTAGTTAACCAGAGCAATACTGACTATAAGATCTGCCCCGGGGACCGAATCGCTCAAATGATTTGTGAGCGCATTTGGCACCCGAAATTGACAAAATATAAAGAACTTCCCGATACTCAAAGGGGAGTAAAAGGGTTCGGATCCTCAGATAAAGGGCAAGACGGGGAGTCCCAGCCACCGGGGAAAGGGAAACAAACTGAACAGGACCAAACTCTCCGGGAAGAGATAAAATCCTTACGAGAGGAACTGGAGAAACTAAAGGCAGGTCAGAATCAGGCAAGCCCACAGATAATTACACCCGAAACAGCTAGCAACCAGGCCAGTTCAACAGGAGCGGAGGTAGAGAAGTTACAAAAAGACCTCGCTCAAATGTATGGGCAAGTGCAGCAAGTAAGGAAACAGCTACAGGAGGAACAAACTCGCGGCCAAGATATGTTGGTGAGGCTTAAAAAAACGGAAGAGCTTAAAGACCGACTAGCGGGAAAAGAAACAGAGGCTCAGTTGCTGGCCAAACAAAATGAGGCAGGCATCGAACGGTGGGAACGCCACTTCGGAAGATGGCTGACTCACTGGACGAAGCAAGTGAGGATATGGACAAGCTACATCAACAGGTTAATGCCCTTCGGGAAAAGAGTTAGGAGAAGTCAGACAGGCAGTGTCCGCCCTGGCTCAGAGAATGGACGTTTGAGGAGTCGGGTGGGAGACTAGCCCAGGGGTACAGGCAGGGTATGAAACTCCAGTACTGCAGTGGCCCGACGATTTCATGGATCCTGACCCATTACCTACTAATCAGGGGAAGAAGTTTAATAAAACCCGTAGGCGGTATTGATGTACTAGCTAAGCTTAACCCAATGTGGAGGCTGTCTAGAATGTACGAGACACCCCAGCAGAAGCAGAAGCCTCAGACTAGGCAGCCTTTAAGTGAGGGGGTATGTGACATTTCCGCTCCCCGAGACGGTCATGTCAGAGTGAAACCCGGTCTCAGTCTCTTACTCGAGACCAGACTCTCCTGAAAGGATCAGGAAGAAGATCCTGAAAGCCTAGCTGCCTATCCTGAGTCTTCTAGCCTAGAGCAGTGCCCTGAGTATAGGTTAACTGCCCGGCCCAGAAAAGCTTCCAGTCACACTAAGGGATTTAATCAAGCTCCCAGTGATATTCTGCCCTGTAGCCTGAGGGGGAGCCCAAGAACACACAAGCTAGGCACACAATCACCCAGTGTAGGGCGTGGCCCTAAGCCTGTTAAGCAGCTCTCCAGAGCATTAAAGGAGGCTGCCCAAGAGAGTCTGGGGAGAGAGTTCTCCGGGCCAGGAGAAGGCCAGACCTCACTCCAGAGCCAATGGAGTGTGAGGCTCCAATGCCTCAGGAACCAGCAGAGCAGCTGGATACACCAGAAAGCATGGACCTGGATGAAGGGTGTATGCTGGAGACCGTTATGGAAGAAGCCATGGATGTGGGCTTGGCAACTTTCCACTGAACACTACAGGTACAAGGCTGTACAGCAATAATAGTGGAGAGGATTTTTGGCAGAACTGTTTGATTGTTTTGTGCTGTAAAGACAAGCTCAGAGCAGTGCTGCACCAGCTTGATTGGATTGCTACATTGCAGCTGTGCAGGAGCTCAGGAGAAGCTCAAAGACTGTGAGCTAATCAGGGCTGGAAATTTAGGAGCCTGCAGTAAGGCTTCAGTTTTTGTCTTTTGTGTTTTTGCTTAAAGTTTACCTGGTGAAGAAACTGGGACTGTGTTGGTTAGTAAGCCCAGGACTCCAGCTCAGGCTGGATAAGTGCTTAAGAGACTAATTGTGCTGAGTTTTTCAGAGCCTGTGTGATCAGGTAGAGCAAGCACTAAAACCTGGACTGGAAGTATAATTGATAGCAAGCTTGCTGTGCTTTCACTGGACTGGGGTGAAAGTTAAAAGTCTTTTGTTTTCTGTTTTCTTTCTTTTTGCCCTTGTTTGGGAGAAAGGAAACTTGGACTATAATAATTGGTGATATGATTTATGTGACAAGTGATAATTAAACTTTGCACAGTATTTTGTTCAACTTGACTCACGGTGCTTTATTTTTAGCAAAGCCCAAGATAGTGAGACACCAGTGAGGTCTCCCCCTTTGGGAGCCACGTCAGGAGTGTGCTACCCTCTACCGAAGGTCTTCTGAACTTTACCAAGACCCCAGCAGGTGACACCGCCCTACACCGCTACCAATCACCCAGATCAAGGAGAACTCAGAACCTAATCACCTTCCCCCCCTCATAATGGTATCCGACGTAAGAAACTTTACGACAGGCTTCAGGCGACACAGGCAGCGAAAATTGACCCAACATCACCAAACTGATGATCAAAACAACAGACATCAAAGTGTTTCGAAAGAAATCAAAACAGTCCTATTCAAAAAACACGTCCTCACTCACTAATCTCCTCCACTCGTACATGCTTTCTCCCCAGCGAATAGCACATCAGTCATTCCCTCGAACCTCACCTACCATAAAAAAAAAAACAACATTCAGATTTCTTAAAAAGCATCTACCACAAGTATCCAATAAACTTTTTCCTTCAATGCAAGGTAATCTTCTTCTATTACCCGAACATATTGTTTTTCTCCACTGTATCCTATAAACTACTTGAATTCTTATATGTAATTTCTCAACTATATTATGTAATGTACAAGAATCAACTGTTATATTAAATTCTCTCGGTAATGTCCAGATATCTTCTAATTTGTAATCCGCTTAGAATCGCAAGGCACAAGCGGAATAGAAATCACTAATGTAATGTAAGAGAAAGAAAAAAACCAGACAGATAGACAGCGGCCAAGGAGACAGAGAGAAAGAATGACAGGACAAAAAGGGAGAAAGACAGACAGAGAAAGACAAGCAGACAGGGGTTAGAGAGACAGATAGAAAGAAATAGAATGACAGACAGACAGGATGCCAGAAGACAGACAGAATAGAAAAACATACAGCCAACAGCCAAGGAGAGAGAGAGTAAAAAAAATACAGGACAGTGGGCAAGGGAGAGAGACAGAAAGAAAAGGGCCAGGGAGAGAGAAAGAAAGACTATACATCCCTATATAATGTTCCCTGTCGCCATGTTTTCTGATCCGATGGCCGGATTCTATTTTAGAACGCGGCGGCAGGGAACACTCTGGCCACTCCACTCCTCCCGTCCTCGCTCACCAACCGCTGGAAGAAGCACAGGCAAGCTCTCTCTCTGCCCGCCGCTCTGTCACTCCTCACACGCGCACTAACGCCGAGCCAACAGGTCCACAGCCCAGTAGAAGCCACCAACACAGCGCCGACCATAAGGGAATTGTGTCACAGGAGCTCCGCACCGACACAACCCTCCAAGACAAGCAGCACGGACATGGAGCACCGAAGGCAGCCCGAAAACACGTGCCGACTCTGCCTAAAAGGCCCGGTGCACAGCTCCAACCGTGCAACCACTGTGCGTTAACTGAAGAAAACGCCACGGACCGCACCAACCGCAAGGCAGGCTCTCAGGATGACGCCTGCACGCTCGAGCAGCCAGCGCTCCTGACATGCAGCCCGCCAGGTAAGAGGTGCTGTTGAAACGGGGGAGCAAGGAAGACGGACAGGGGGAGCAGGGAAGAGGTGCTACTGGCCGGGGGAGCAGGTAAGAGGTGAGTTACTGGGAACGTGGGAGCAGGAAAGATGGACACGGGGGAGCAGGGAAGAGGTGCTACTGGACAGAGGAGCAAGGAAGAGGAACAGGGGGAGCAGGGAAGAGGTGCTACTGGACCGTGGGAGCAGGGAGGAGGGACAGGGGGAGGAGGGAAGAAGTGATACTGGACTTGATGGGAGCAAGGAAGAGGGACTGGGGAGCGGAGGAAGAGGTGCTTGCTGGACAGGGAAGTGGAGTGGGCAGGGAAATGCTGCTGGTGAGAAAAGGGGCTCGGGCTGAAAGGGAAAAGATGGGAGAAGGGGGATGGGGGGGGGTAAAAATGGGTTTGGAGCTGGGGCTGAATATAGGGGACATGTGAGGGAAGGAGGCTTTACTAGCACCGTTAACATTAACGGGATTAAACACTAGTCTGTCAATAAAGCTAGAATTCTGGAAATAAAAATCAAGTTGGCACAAAAAGGATAGATATCTAGAGAATTGAAAACAAGTCTTCCATAGGCTTGACATCTTCAGAGAAGAAACTATCCTCCAAGTCTTAAAGTCTGTAAAGTTCAGAAGACTGAATACATAGAAATCTAGACAGAGAGAGAGAAATAGCCTATCACAAGGGTAAAATGCATGGAGAAAAATGAAAATGTCTGTCCTAAAAGGTTAGCAGTCTAGAGAGAGGTGAAAGCTTGTCTTAAGTCTAGCTCAGAGAATGGAAATGTTTTTCCCTAAAGGTAAAAAATCAAGAGAGAGAGAAAATTATGTCTAAAAGGAGAATAGAAATCTGAATAACAGGAAACAAGGCTAAAATCCTAGATAGAAGAAAAACATGTGACTCAAAGGATAGACTTTTTTCTTTTGTCCAGATTAATAGACTGTGGGTTCAGATTTTTTCCAACTCATGCAGATTTCTGCTTCAAAGGGTAGAAATCCGGAGAAGAGAAAAAAAAGTCAACCCTAAAAGCTAGAATCTGGAGAATGCTGAAGCTGAAATTGAGCCAGAGAGGACTTGGACGGAAACGCACCGGTATGTAAACCCAGTAGGAACATGTTTGTAATGCGCAATATGACTCCAGAATAGCGTAAGCATCTGATAGTAGACTATATAGAAAAAAATGTCAGTCCACAGACTATGAGAATAAAATGGAGCAAAACGAAAAAAAAACATCCAAAAAGGATTTAGTGGCCTCCTCATCTCCCCTTATAGCCACACCCCAAACTCCGTGGCCCTTTTAGAATAAAAATAAATTGGAGAATAAAATGTTTTGTAAGGGACTTCTGGGAGAGAGGAGAAAGATTTTGTTCTAAAGGATAAAAGCTTGTAGAAAGGTTAATGTTTTCTCAAACACCGTCAGAAATCAAAAGAGAGAGAAAAAAATTCTGTCTTTAAAGGATGGAAATCTGGAAAATAGAAAAAAGGCAATCTTAAAATCTACAAACCTAGAGAGAAGAAAAACGTCGGAACCAAAAGATAGAAATCTGGAGAGAGAAGGAAATAATCTTGAACCCAAAGTTTAACAAATCTAAACAGAATAAAAAAGTATGTCTTCACAGGGTAGAAATCTGGAGAATAAGGAAAATGTAATGTTGCAAAGGATAAAAGTATGAAGAGAGGAAACTAGGTTTGTCCAAAGGAGAGAATTCTGGAAAGAGAAGAAATCTGTCAATTAAGCTAGAATTCTGGAAATATAAAACAAGGTGGCACAAAAGGATAGATATTCTAGGAGAGTGTTAAACAAGTCTCCCAAAGGCTTGACATCTTGAGAGAAGAAACTATCACCAAAGGCTTAAAATCTGAAAAGGGGGTAAAAGTCTGTCCCCAAAGTTCAGAAGGACTGAATACATAGAAATCTAGATGAGAAGAGAAAAATAGCCTAATCAAAAGGGTAAAATGCATGGAGAAAATTAAAATGTCTGTCTTAAAAGATTAGCAGTATAGAGAAATGTAAAAGGCTTATCTTAAGGCTTGCTCAGAGAAATGTAAAATATTTTTTCCCATAAAGGAAAGAAATCAAGGGAGAGAGCAAAATTATGTCTACAAGGTATAGAAATCTAGAAAAAGGAAAAAAGGCTAAAATCCTAGATAGAAGAAAAACATGGTACTCAAAGGATAGACTTAACTGTGGATTCAGATTTTTTCCAACTCTCCAGATTTCTGTCTTCAAAGGGTAGAAATCCAGAAAAAGGAAAAAAGTCAATAATAAAAGCTAGAATTCTGGAAATGCTGAAGCTGAATTGAGCAAGAGAGGAAATGGAGGAAACGCATCGGTATGTAAAACCCAGTAGGAATATGTCTGTAATGCGCATATGACTCCAGAATGCGGTAAGCGTCTAATAGTAGACTATATAGAAAAAAATGTCAGTCCACAGACTATGAGATAAACTGGAGCAAAAAGAAAAAAACATCCAAAAGGATGTAGTGGCCTCCTCATCTCCCCTTATAGCCACACCCAAACCTCCGTGGGCCTTTTAGAATAAAAAGAAATTGGAACAAAAAATTTTGTAGGGAATTCTGGAGAGAGGAGAAAGGTTTGTTCTAAAGGCTTAAAGCTTGGAGAAAGGGAAAATATTTTCTCAAATGCTAGATATCAAAAGAAAGAGAATAATTCTGTCTTTAAAGGATAGAAATGTGGAAAAAAGAAAAAAGACAATCTTAAAATCTAGAAACCTAGAGAGAAGAAATACTTCTGAACCAAAGGACAGAAAATCTGGAGAGAAAGGAAAAAATCTGAACCAAAAGATTACAAATCTAGACAGAAGAAAAAAGTCTGTTTTCACAGGGTAGAAATCTAAGGAAAATACGCAGCAAAGGATAGAAATATGAAGAGAGGAAATAGTTTTTTCTGGAGAGAGGGAAATCTGTCAATAATGCTAGAATTCTGGAAATAAAAACAAATTGGCATAAAAAGGATATATATATATAGAGAGAGAGTTTTAAACAAGTCTCCCAAAGGATTGACATCTTGAGAGAAGAAACTATCCCCAAGGCTTAAAGTCCGGAGAGGGGTTAAAGCCTGTCCCAAAGTTCAGAAGACTGAATACATAGAAATCTAGAGAGAGAGAGAGAGAAATAGTCTATCAGAAGGGTAAAATGCATGGAGAGAAGTAAAATGTCTGTCATTAAAGGTTAGCAGTATAGAGAGAGGTGAAAGGCTTATCTTAAGGCTAGCTCAGATAAATGTAAAATGTTTTTTTCCCCTAAAGGAAAGAAATCAAGAGAGAGAGAAAAATTATGTCTAAAAGAGATAGAAATCTGGAAAAAGGAAAAAAGGCTAAAATCTTAGATAGAAGAAAAACATGGGACTCAAAGGATAGACTTAACTGTGGGTTCAGATTTTTTCCAACTCTCCAGATTTCTGTCTTCAAAGGGTAGAAATCCAGAGAAAGGAAAAAAGTCAACACTAAAAGCTAGAATCCTGGAAAATGCTGAAGCTGAATTGAGCAAGAGAGAATTGGAGGAAACGCACCGGTATGTAAAACCTAGTAGGAACATGTCTGTAATGCGCATATGATTCCAGAATGCGTAAGCGTCTAATAGTAGATTATATAGAAAAAAATGTCAATCCACAGACTATGAGATAAACTGGAGCAAAAAGAAAAAAACATCCAAAAAGGATGTAGTGGCCTCCTCATCTCCCCTTATAGCCACACCCAAACCTCCATGACCTTTTAGAATAAAAAGAAATTGGAGAAAAAAGTTTTGTATGGACGTGGAGAGAGGAGAAAGGATAAAAGCTTGTAGAAAGGTAAGGTTTTCTCAAAGGCTAGAAATCAAAAGAGAGAGAAAAAATTCTGTCTTTAAAGGATGGAAATCTGGAAAATGGAAAAAAGGTAATCTTAAAATCTACAAACATGGAGAAGAAAAACGGCTGAACCAAAAGATAGAAATCTGGAGAGAAGGAAATAATCTGAACCCAAAGTTTACAAATCTAGACAGAAGAAAAAAGTATGTCTTCACAGGGTAGAAATCTGGAGAAAAGGAAAATATATGTGCAAAGGATAAAAGTATGAAGAGAAGAAATAGGTTTGTCCAAAGGAGAGAATTCTGGAGAGAGGGAAATCATAATAATAAAATACTAGAGCGCGCATGCGCTCTTGAAAAATCGTGAGTCCTGGCGCCGTGAGGTGTGCTTCTGTGGCAGTATTCTAATTGACACCTCACGGCGCTTGCAGGGGCTGGAGGCGCGCGACTGTGGAATTTTGTCAGCGCGGTCGTCTTCAGGAGCATTTGGAAGTTTGTGGACCGGCAAGAGAGTGGCGGTTTCAAGCGGCAGCGGCTGGCAATTTTCTCTCCTGTTAGTGGAGAGTGTCGGTTTTGGGGTGTGCAGCGCTGTTACAAAGTAAAAAAAAATAATATGGCTCAGGGAAGTGGAGGGGGAGAGGGAAAGAGGGATACTTGGGAGAGAGGGGTGTGCTGGGAGGCCAACAGAGAGAAGGGAGCCAGAAGAGACAGAGAAATACAGGCAGGGGGCCAGGCAGAGAGAGAGAGAGAGACAGAAAGAAAGACAGGGGTCAGGCAGAAAGACAGAGAGACAGAAAAACAAGGGGCCAGGCAGAGAGACAGAGAGAAAGAAAAACAGGGAGCCAGGCAGAAAGACAGAGAGACAGACAAATAAAAAATTGGGGCCAGGGAGAGAGTGAGCCAGAAAGATAAATAGGGGGCCAGACAGAAAGACAGACAGAAAGAAAGATAGCCATCTATACAGTGGCCAAGGAAAGAGAGAGAGACAGAAGGAAAGGCAGGGGTCAGGCAGAAAGACAGAGAGACAGAAAAACAGGGGGCCAGGCAGAGACACAGAGAAAAAGAAAACAGGGAGCCAGGCAGAGAGACAGAGAAACAAAAACTGGTTGCCAGAGAGAGAGACAGGGGGCCAGGCAGAGAGACAGCCAGAAAGATAAACAGGGGGCCAGGCAGAAAGACAGCCAGACAGAAAGACAGCCATCCACACAGCGGCCAAGGAAAGAGATAGAGAAATAAAGAAAGAATGACAGACAGACAGTGGGCTAGAAAGACAGACAGCCAGCAGCCAAGGACCGTTCAAAACACAGCCATCAGACTCATCTACGCTCTTAGAAAATTTGACCACATCACTCCCGCCTATGTAGACTCTCACTGGCTTCCAATAAAAGCAAGAACTCAATTCAAATTCTATTGTCTACTATTTAAAGTAACCCATGGCACTGCCCCCAGCTACTTAAGCAACCGCCTACACCGCTACCACTCACCCAGATCAAGGAGAACTCAGAACCTATTCACCTTCCCCCCCTCATAATGGTACCCGACGTAAGAAACTTTACGACAGCCTTCTGGCGACACAGGCAGCAAAAATTGACCCAACATCACCAAACTGATGATCAAAACAACAGACATCAAAGTGTTTCGAAAAGAAATCAAAACAGTCCTATTCAAAAAACACGTCCTCACTCACTAATCTCCTCCCACTCGTACATGCTTTCTCCCCAGCGAATAGCACATCAGTCATTCCCTCGAACCTCACCTACCATAAAAAAAAAAAAACAACATTCAGATTTCTTAAAAAGCATCTACCACAAGTATCCAATAAACTTTTTCCTTCAATGCTAGGTAATCTTCTTCTATTACCCGAACATATTGTTTTTCTCCACTGTATCCTATAACTACTTGAATCTTTATATGTAATTTCTCAACTATATTATGTAATGTACAAGAATCACTGTTATATAATTCTCTCGGTAATGTCCAGATATCTTCTAATTTGTAATCCGCTTAGAACCGCAAGGCACAAACGGAATAGAAATCACTAATGTAATGTAATGTAAGAGAAAGAAAAAACCAGACAGATAGACAGCGGCCAAGGAGACAGAGAGAAAGAATGACAGACAAAAAGGGAGAAAGACAGACAGAAGGAAAGACAAGCAGGCAAGGGGTTAGAGAGACAGATAGAAAGAAAGAATGACAGACAGAGAGGATGCCAGAAAGATAGACAGATAGAAAAACAGACAGCCAACAGCCAAGGAGAGAGAGAGAGAGAGAGAGTAAAAAAAAATACAGAGACAGACAGCGGCCAAGAGAAAGAGAGAGAGAAAGAAAAAAAGACATACAGACGGCCAGCGGCCAAGGAGAAAGAGAGAAAGAATGATATACAGACAGGGGGACAAAGAGACAGACAGAAAGGCAGAGAGATAGACAGAAATAAAGACAGACAGCCAGAAACCAAGAAAAGAAAGAGAGAAACAAGCAAACAAAAAAAAAAAAGACAGACAGTGGGCAAGGGAGAGAGACAGAAAGAAAAGGGCCAGGAAGAGAGAAAGAAAGACATACATCCTATATAATGTTCCCTGTCGCCATGTTTTCTGATCCGTGGCCGGATTCTATTTTAGAACGCGGCGGCAGGGAACACTCTGGCCACTCCACTCCTCCCGTCCTCGCTCACCAACCGCTGGAAGAAGCACAGGCAAGCTCTCTCTCTGCCCGCCGCTCTGTCACTCCTCACACGCGCACAACGCCGAGCCAACAGGTCACAGCCCAGTAGAAGCCCTAACACAGCGCCGACCATAAGGGAATTGTGCACAGGAGCCCCGCCCCGACACATCCCTCCAAGATAAGCAGCACGGACATGGAGCACCGAAGGCAGCCCGAAAACACATGCCGACTCTGCCTAAAAGGCCCGGCGCACAGCTCCAACCGTGCAACCACTGTGCGCTAACTGAAGAAAACGCCACGGACGCCCAACCGCAAGGCAAGGCTCTCAGAATGACTCCTGCAGCTCCGAGCAGCCAGCGCTCCTGACATGCAGCCCGCCAGGAAGAGGTGCTGTTGAACCGGGGGAGCAAGGAAGACGGACAGGGGGAGCAGGGAAGAGGTGCTACTGGGCCGGGGGAGCAGGTAAGAGGTGCTACTGGAACGTGGGAGCAGGAAAGAGGGACAGGGGGAGCAGGGAAGAGGTGCTACTGGACCGAGGAGCAAGGAAGAGGAACAGGGGGAGCAGGAAAGAGGTGCTACTGGACCGTGGGAGCAGGGAGGAGGGACAGGGGGAGGAGGGAAGAAGTGATACTGGACTGTGGGAGCAAGGAAGAGGGACTGGGGGAGCAGGGAAGAGGTGCTGCTGGACAGGGAAGTGGAGTGGGCAGGGAAATGCTGCTGGTGAGAAAAGGGGGCTCGGGCTGAAAGGGAACAGATGGGAGAAGGGGGATGGGGGGGGGTAAAAATGGGTTTGGAGCTGGGGCTGAATATAGGGGACATGTGAGGGAAGGAGGCTTTACTAGCACCCGTTAATGTTAACGGGATTAAACACTAGTCTGTCAATAAAGCTAGAATTCTGGAAATAAAAATCAAGTTGGCACAAAAGGATAGATATCTAGAGAATTGAAACAAGTCTTCCATAGGCTTGACATCTTCAGAGAAGAAACTATCCTCCAAGTCTTAAAGTCTGGAAAGTTCAGAAGACTGAATACATAGAAATCTAGACAGAGAGAGAAATAGCCTATCACAAGGGTAAAATGCATGGAGAAAATGAAAATGTCTGTCCTAAAAGGTTAGCAGTCTAGAGAGAGGTGAAAAGCTTGTCTTAAGTCTAGCTCAGAGAAATGGAAATGTTTTTCCCTAAAGGTAAAAAATCAAGAGAGAGAGAAAATTATGTCTAAAAGGAATAGAAATCTGGAATAAGGAAACAAGGCTAAAATCCTAGATAGAAGAAAAACATGTGACTCAAAGGATAGACTTTTTCTTTTGTCCAGATTAATAGACTGTGGGTTCAGATTTTTTCCAACTCTGCAGATTTCTGTCTTCAAAGGGTAGAAATCCGGAGAAAGGAAAAAAGTCAACCCTAAAAGCTAGAATCCTGGAGAATGCTGAAGCTGAATTGAGCAAGAGAGGAATTGGAGGAAATGCACCGGTATGTAAAACCCAGTAGGAACATGTTTGTAATGCGCATATGACTCCAGAATGCGTAAGCATCTGATAGTAGACTATATAGAAAAAAATGTCAGTCCACAGACTATGAGATAAAATGGAGCAAAACGAAAAAAAACATCCAAAAAGGATTTAGTGGCCTCCTCATCTCCCCTTATAGCCACACCCAAACCTCCGTGGCCTTTTAGAATAAAAATAAATTGGAGAAAAAAGTTTTGTAGGGACTTCTGGAGAGAGGAGAAAGATTTGTTCTAAAGGATAAAAGCTTGTAGAAAGGTTAATGTTTTCTCAAACACTAGAAATCAAAAGAGAGAGAAAAATTCTGTCTTTAAAGGATGGAAATCTGGAAAATAGAAAAAAGGCAATCTTAAAATCTACAAACCTAGAGAGAAGAAAAACGTCGGAACCAAAAGATAGAAATCTGGAGAGAGAAGGAAATAATCTGAACCCAAAGTTTACAAATCTAAACAGAATAAAAAAGTATGTCTTCACAGGGTAGAAATCTGGAGAAAAGGAAAATGTATGTTGCAAAGGATAAAAGTATGAAGAGAGGAAACAGGTTTGTCCAAAGGAGAGAATTCTGGAAAGAGAGAAATCTGTCAATTAAGCTAGAATTCTGGAAATATAAAACAAGTTGGCACAAAAGGATAGATATCTAGAGAGTTTTAAACAAGTCTCCCAAAGGCTTGACATCTTGAGAGAAGAAACTATCACCAAAGGCTTAAAATCTGAAAAGGGGGTAAAAGTCTGTCCCCAAAGTTCAGAAGACTAAATACATAGAAATCTAGAGAGAGAGAAAAATAGCCTATCAAAAGGTTAAAATGCATGGAGAAAATTAAAATGTCTGTCTTAAAAGATTAGCAGTATAGAGAAATGTAAAAGGCTTATCTTAAGGCTTGCTCAGAGAAATGTAAAATATTTTTTCCCATAAAGGAAAGAAATCAAGGGAGAGAGCAAAATTATGTCTACAAGGTATAGAAATCTAGAAAAAGGAAAAAAGGCTAAAATCCTAGATAGAAGAAAATCATGGTACTCAAAGGATAGACTTAACTGTGGATTCAGATTTTTTCCAACTCTCCAGATTTCTGTCTTCAAAGGGTAGAAATCCAGAAAAAGGAAAAAAGTCAATAATAAAAGCTAGAATTCTGGAAAATGCTGAAGCTGAATTGAGCAAGAGAGGAAATGGAGGAAACGCATCGGTATGTAAAACCCAGTAGGAATATGTCTGTAATGCGCATATGACTCCAGAATGCGTAAGCGTCTAATAGTAGACTATATAGAAAAAAATGTCAGTCCACAGACTATGAGATAAACTGGAGCAAAAAGAAAAAAACATCCAAAAAGGATGTAGTGGCCTCCTCATCTCCCTTTATAGCCACACCCAAACCTCCGTGGCCTTTTAGAATAAAAAGAAATTGGAACAAAAAATTTTGTAGGGAATTCTGGAGAGAGGAGAAAGGTTTGTTCTAAAGGCTTAAAGCTTGGAGAAAGGGAAATATTTTCTCAAAGGCTAGATATCAAAAGAAAGAGAATAATTCTGTCTTTAAAGGATAGAAATGTGGAAAAAAGAAAAAAGACAATCTTAAAATCTAGAAACCTAGAGAGAAGAAATACTTCTGAACCAAAGGACAGAAATCTGGAGAGAAAAGGAAAAAATCTGAACCAAAAGATTACAAATCTAGACAGAAGAAAAAAGTCTGTTTTCACAGGGTAGAAATCTAAGGAAAAATTACGCAGCAAAGGATAGAAATATGAAGAGAGGAAATAGTTTTTTCCAAAGAGAGAATTCTGGAGAGAGGGAAATCTGTCAATAATGCTAGAATTCTGGAAATAAAAAACAAATTGGCATAAAAAGGATATATATATATATAGAGAGAGTTTTAAACAAGTCTCCCAAAGGATTGACATCTTGAGAGAAGAAACTATCCCCAAAGGTTTAAAGTCCGGAGAGGGGTTAAAGCCTGTCCCCAAAGTTCAGAAGACTGAATACATAGAAATCTAGAGAGAGAGAGAGAGAAATAGTCTATCAGAAGGGTAAAATGCATGGAGAGAAGTAAAATGTCTGTCATTAAAGGTTAGCAGTATAGAGAGAGGTGAAAGGCTTATCTTAAGGCTAGCTCAGATAAATGTAAAATGTTTTTTCCCCTAAAGGAAAGAAATCAAGAGAGAGAGAAAAATTATGTCTAAAAGAGATAGAAATCTGGAAAAAGGAAAAAAGGCTAAAATCTTAGATAGAAGAAAAACATGGGACTCAAAGGATAGACTTAACTGTGGGTTCAGATTTTTTCCAACTCTCCAGATTTCTGTCTTCAAAGGGTAGAAATCCAGAGAAAGGAAAAAAGTCAACATTAAAAGCTAGAATCCTGGAAAATGCTGAAGCTGAATTGTTCAAGAGAGGAATTGGAGGAAACGCACCGGTATGTAAAACCTAGTAGGAACATGTCTGTAATGCGCATATGATTCCAGAATGCGTAAGCGTCTAATAGTAGATTATATAGAAAAAAAATGTCAATCCACAGACTATGAGATAAACTGGAGCAAAAAGAAAAAAATATCCAAAAAGGATGTAGTGGCCTCCTCATCTCCCCTTATAGCCACACCCAAACCTCCATGACCTTTTAGAATAAAAAGAAATTGGAGAAAAAAGTTTTGTATGGACGTGGAGAGAGGAGAAAGGATAAAAGCTTGTAGAAAGGGTAAGGTTTTCTCAAAGGCTAGAAATCAAAAGAGAGAGAAAAATTCTGTCTTTAAAGGATGGAAATCTGGAAAATGGAAAAAAGGCAATCTTAAAATCTACAAACATGGAGAAGAAAAACGACTGAACCAAAAGATAGAAATCTGGAGAGAAGGAAATAATCTGAACCCAAAGTTTACAAATCTAGACAGAAGAAAAAAGTATGTCTTCACAGGGTAGAAATCTGGAGAAAAGGAAAATATATGTGCAAAGGATAAAAGTATGAAGAGAAGAAATAGGTTTGTCCAAAGGAGAGAATTCTGGAGAGAGGGAAATCATAATAATAAAATGCTAGAGCGCGCATGCGCTCTTGAAAAATCGTGAGTCCTGGCGCCGTGAGGTGTGCTTCTGTGGCAGTATTCTAATTGACACCTCACGGCGCTTGCAGGGGCTGGAGGCGCGCGACTGTGGAATTTTGTCAGCGCGGTCGTCTTCAGGAGCATTTGGAAGTTTGTGGACCGGCAAGAGAGTGGCGGTTTCAAGCGGCAGCGGCTGGCATTTTCTCTCCTGTTAGTGGAGAGTGTCGGTTTTGGGGTGTGCAGCCGCTGTTACAAAGTAAAAAAAAAATAATATGGCTCAGGGAAGTGGAGGGGGAGAGGGAAAGAGGGATACTTGGGAGAGAGGGGTGTGCTGGGAGGCCAACAGAGAGAAGGGAGCCAGAAGAGACAGAGAAATACAGGCAGGGGGCCAGGCAGAGAGAGAGAGAGAGAGACAGAAAGAAAGACAGGGGTCAGGCAGAAAGACAGAGAGACAGAAAAACAAGGGGCCAGGCAGAGAGACAGAGAGAAAGAAAAACAGGGAGCCAGGCAGAAAGACAGAGAGACAGACAAATAAAAAATTGGGGCCAGGGAGAGAGTGAGCCAGAAAGATAAATAGGGGGCCAGACAGAAAGACAGACAGAAAGAAAGATAGCCATCTATACAGTGGCCAAGGAAAGAGAGAGAGACAGAAGGAAAGGCAGGGGTCAGGCAGAAAGACAGAGAGACAGAAAAACAGGGGGCCAGGCAGAGACACAGAGAAAAAGAAAAACAGGGAGCCAGGCAGAGAGATAGAGAAACAAAAACTGGTTGCCAGAGAGAGAGACAGGGGGCCAGGCAGAGAGACAGCCAGAAAGATAAACAGGGGGCCAGGCAGAAAGACAGCCAGACAGAAAGACAGCCATCCACACAGCGGCCAAGGAAAGAGATAGAGAAATAAAGAAAGAATGACACACAGACAGTGGGCTAGAAAGACAGACAGCCAGCAGCCAAGGACCGTTCAAAACACAGCCATCAGACTCATCTACGCTCTTAGAAAATTTGACCACATCACTCCCGCCTATGTAGACTCTCACTGGCTTCCAATAAAAGCAAGAACTCAATTCAAATTCTATTGTCTACTATTTAAAGTAACCCATGGCACTGCCCCCAGCTACTTAAGCAACCGCCTACACCGCTACCACTCACCCAGATCAAGGAGAACTCAGAACCTATTCACCTTCCCCCCTCATAATGGTACCCGACGTAAGAAACTTTACGACAGCCTTCTGGCGACACAGGCAGCGAAAATTGACCCAACATCACCAAACTGATGATCAAAACAACAGACATCAAAGTGTTTCGAAAAGAAATCAAAACAGTCCTATTCAAAAAACACGTCCTCACTCACTAATCTCCTCCCACTCGTACATGCTTTCTCCCCAGCGAATAGCACATCAGTCATTCCCTCGAACCTCACCTACCATAAAAAAAAAAAAACAACATTCAGATTTCTTAAAAAGCATCTACCACAAGTATCCAATAAACTTTTTCCTTCAATGCTAGGTAATCTTCTTCTATTACCCGAACATATTGTTTTTCTCCACTGTATCCTATAACTACTTGAATCTTTATATGTAATTTCTCAACTATATTATGTAATGTACAAGAATCACTGTTATATAATTCTCTCGGTAATGTCCAGATATCTTCTAATTTGTAATCCGCTTAGAACCGCAAGGCACAAACGGAATAGAAATCACTAATGTAATGTAATGTAAGAGAAAGAAAAAACCAGACAGATAGACAGCGGCCAAGGAGACAGAGAGAAAGAATGACAGACAAAAAGGGAGAAAGACAGACAGAAGGAAAGACAAGCAGACAAGGGGTTAGAGAGACAGATAGAAAGAAAGAATGACAGACAGACAGGATGTCAGAAAGACAGACAGATAGAAAAACAGACAGCCAACAGCCAAGGAGAGAGAGAGAGAGAGAGAGTAAAAAAAAATACAGAGACAGACAGCGGCCAAGGAGAGAGAGAGAAAGAAAAAAAGACATACAGACGGCCAGCGGCCAAGGAGAAAGAGATAAAGAATGATATACAGACAGGGGGACAGAGAGACAGACAGAAAGGCAGAGAGATAGACAGAAATAAAGACAGACAGCCAGAAACCAAGAAAAGAAAGAGAGAAACAAGCAAACAAAAAAAAAAAAGACAGACAGTGGGCAAGGGAGAGATACAGAAAGAAAAGGGCCAGGGAGAGAGAAAGAAAGACATACATCCTGTATAATGTTCCCTGTCGCCATGTTTTCTGATCCGTGGCCGGATTCTATTTTAGAACGCGGCGGCAGGGAACACTCTGGCCACTCCACTCCTCCCGTCCTCGCTCACCAACCGCTGGAAGAAGCACAGGCAAGCTCTCTCTCTGCCCGCCGCTCTGTCACTCCTCACACGCGCACAACGCCGAGCCAACAGGTCACATCCTAGTAGAAGCCCCAACACAGCGCCGACCATAAGGGAATTGTGCACAGGAGCCCCGCCCCGACACATCCCTCCAAGACAAGCAGCACGGACATGGAGCACCGAAGGCAGCCCGAAAACACGTGCCGACTCTGCCTAAAAGGCCCGGCGCACAGCTCCAACCGTGCAACCACTGTGCGCTAACTGAAGAAAACGCCACGGACGCCCAACCGCAAGGCAGGCTCTCAGGATGACGCCTGCAGCTCCGAGCAGCCAGCGCTCCTGACATGCAGCCCGCCAGGAAAAGGTGCTGTTGAACCGGGGGAGCAAGGAAGACGGACAGGGGGAGCAGGGAAGAGGTGCTACTGGGCCGGGGGAGCAGGTAAGAGGTGCTACTGGAACGTGGGAGCAGGAAAGAGGGACAGGGGGAGCAGGGAAGAGGTGCTACTGGACCGAGGAGCAAGGAAGAGGAACAGGGGGAGCAGGGAAGAGGTGCTACTGGACTGTGGGAGCAGGGAGGAGGGACAGGGGGAGGAGGGAAGAAGTGATACTGGACTGGGGGAGCAAGGAAGAGGGACTGGGGGAGCAGGGAAGAGGTGCTGCTGGACAGGGAAGTGGAGTGGGCAGGGAAATGCTGCTGGTGAGAAAAGGGGGCTCGGGCTGAAAGGGAACAGATGGGAGAAGGGGGATGGGGGGGGTAAAAATGGGTTTGGAGCTGGGGCTGAATATAGGGGACATGTGAGGGAAGGAGGCTTTACTAGCACCCGTTAATGTTAACGGGATTAAACACTAGTCTGTCAATAAAGCTAGAATTCTGGAAATAAAAATCAAGTTGGCACAAAAGGATAGATATCTAGAGAATTGAAAACAAGTCTTCCATAGGCTTGACATCTTCAGAGAAGAAACTATCCTCCAAGTCTTAAAGTCTGGAAAGTTCAGAAGACTGAATACATAGAAATCTAGAGAGAGAGAGAAATAGCCTATCACAAGGGTAAAATGCATGGAGAAAATGAAAATGTCTGTTCTAAAAGGTTAGCAGTCTAGAGAGAGGTGAAAAGCTTGTCTTAAGCCTAGCTCAGAGAAATGGAAATGTTTTTCCCTAAAGGTAAAAAATCAAGAGAGAGAGAAAATTATGTCTAAAAGGGATAGAAATCTGGAATAAGGAAACAAGGCTAAAATCCTAGATAGAAGAAAAACATGTGACTCAAAGGATAGACTTTTTCTTTTGTCCAGATTAATAGACTGTGGGTTCAGATTTTTTCCAACTCTGCAGATTTCTGTCTTCAAAGGGTAGAAATCCGGAGAAAGGAAAAAAGTCAACCCTAAAAGCTAGAATCCTGGAGAATGCTGAAGCTGAATTGAGCAAGAGAGGAATTGGAGGAAACGCACCGGTATGTAAAACCCAGTAGGAACATGTTTGTAATGCGCATATGACTCCAGAATGCGTAAGCATCTGATAGTAGACTATATAGAAAAAAATGTCAGTCCACAGACTATGAGATAAAATGGAGCAAAACGAAAAAAAAAACATCCAAAAAGGATGTAGTGGCCTCCTCATCTCCCCTTATAGCCACACCCAAACCTCCGTGGCCTTTTAGAATAAAAATAAATTGGAGAAAAAAGTTTTGTAGGGACTTCTGGGGAGAGGAGAAAGATTTGTTCTAAAGGATAAAAGCTTGTAGAAAGGTTAATGTTTTCTCAAACACTAGAAATCAAAAGAGAGAGAAAAATTCTGTCTTTAAAGGATGGAAATCTGGAAAATAGAAAAAAGGCAATCTTAAAATCTACAAACCTAGAGAGAAGAAAAACGTCGGAACCAAAAGATAGAAATCTGGAGAGAGAAGGAAATAATCTGAACCCAAAGTTTACAAATCTAAACAGAATAAAAAAGTATGTCTTCACAGGGTAGAAATCTGGAGAAAAGGATAGATATCTAGAGAATTTTAAACAAGTCTCCCAAAGGCTTGACATCTTGAGAGAAGAAACTATCACCAAAGGCTTAAAATCTGAAAAGGGGGTAAAAGTCTGTCCCCAAAGTTCAGAAGACTGAATACATAGAAATCTAGAGAGAGAGAAAAATAGCCTATCAATAGGGTAAAATGCATGGAGAAAATTAAAATGTGTCTTAAAAGATTAGCAGTATAGAGAAAGGTAAAAGGCTTATCTTAAGGCTTGCTCAGAGAAATGTAAAATATTTTTTCCCATAAAGGAAAGAAATCAAGGGAGAGAGCAAAATTATGTCTACAAGGTATAGAAATCTAGAAAAAGGAAAAAAGGCTAAAATCCTAGATAGAAGAAAAACATGGTACTCAAAGGATAGACTTAACTGTGGGTTCAGATTTTTTCCAACTCTCCAGATTTCTGTCTTCAAAGGGTAGAAATCCAGAAAAAGGAAAAAAGTCAATAATAAAAGCTAGAATTCTGGAAAATGCTGAAGCTGAATTGAGCAAGAGAGGAAATGGAGGAAACGCATCGGTATGTAAAACCCAGTAGGAATATGTCTGTAATGCGCATATGACTCCAGAATGCGTAAGAGTCTAATAGTAGACTATATAGAAAAAAATGTCAGTCCACAGACTATGAGATAAACTGGAGCAAAAAGAAAAAAACATCCAAAAAGGATGTAGTGGCCTCCTCATCTCCCCTTATAGCCACACCCAAACCTCCGTGGCCTTTTAGAATAAATAGAAATTGGAACAAAAAATTTTATAGGGAATTCTGGAGAGAGGAGAAAGGTTTGTTCTAAAGGCTTAAAGCTTGGAGAAAGGGAAATATTTTCTCAAAGGCTAGATATCAAAAGAGAGAGAATAATTCTGTCTTTAAAGGATAGAAATGTGGAAAAAAGAAAAAAGACAATCTTAAAATCTAGAAACCTAGAGAGAAGAAATACTTCTTAACCAAAGGACAGAAATCTGGAGAGAAAGGAAATAATCTGAACCAAAAGATTACAAATCTAGACAGAAGAAAAAAGTCTGTTTTCACAGGGTAGAAATCTAAGGAAAATTATGCAGCAAAGGATAGAAATATGAAGAGAGGAAATAGTTTTTTCCAAAGAGAGAATTCTGGAGAGAGGGAAATCTGTCAATAATGCTAGAATTCTGGAAATAAAAAACAAATTGGCATAAAAAGGATATATATATATAGAGAGAGAGTTTTAAACAAGTCTCCCAAAGGCTTGACATCTTGAGAGAAGAAACTATCCCCAAAGGCTTAAAGTCCGGAGAGGGGTTAAAGCCTGTCCCCAAAGTTCAGAAGACTGAATACATAGAAATCTAGAGAGAGAGAGAGAGAAATAGTCTATCAGAAGGGTAAAATGCATGGAGAGAAGTAAAATGTCTGTCATTAAAGGTCAGCAGTATAGAGAGAGGTGAAAGGCTTATCTTAAGGCTAGCTCAGATAAATGTAAAATGTTTTTTCCCCTAAAGGAAAGAAATCAAGAGAGAGAGAAAAATTATGTCTAAAAGAGATAGAAATCTGGAAAAAGGAAAAAAGGCTAAATTCCTAGATAGAAGAAAAACATAGGACTCAAAGGATAGACTTAACAGTGGGTTCAGATTTTTTCCAACTCTCCAGATTTCTGTCTTCAAAGGGTAGAAATCCAGAGAAAGGAAAAAAGTCAACACTAAAAGCTAGAATCCTGGAAAATGCTGAAGCTGAATTGAGCAAGAGAGGAATTGGAGGAAATGCACCGGTATGTAAAACCTAGTAGGAACATGTCTGTAATGCGCATATGACTCCAGAATGCGTAAGCGTCTAATATAGAAAAAAATGTCAATCCACAGACTATGAGATAAACTGGAGCAAAAAGAAAAAAACATCCAAAAAGGATGTAGTGGCCTCCTCATCTCCCCTTATAGCCACACCCAAACCTCCATGACCTTTTAGAATAAAAAGAAATTGGAGAAAAAAGTTTTGTATGGACGTGGAGAGAGGAGAAAAGATAAAAGATTGTAGAAAGGGTAAGGTTTTCTCAAAGGCTAGAAATCAAAAGAGAGAGAAAAATTCTGTCTTTAAAGGATGGAAATCTGGAAAATGGAAAAAAGGCAATCTTAAAATCTACAAACATGGAGAAGAAAAACGGCTGAACCAAAAGATAGAAATCTGGAGAGAAGGAAATAATCTGAACCCAAAGTTTACAAATCTAGACAGAAGAAAAAAGTATGTCTTCACAGGGTAGAAATCTGGAGAAAAGGAAAATATATGTGCAAAGTATGAAGAGAAGAAATAGGTTTGTCCAAAGGAGAGAATTCTGGAGAGAGGAAAATCATAATAATAAAATGCTAGAGCGCGCATGCGCTCTTGAAAAATCGTGAGTCCTGGCGCCGTGAGGTGTGCTTCTGTGACAGTATTCTAATTGACACCTCACGGCGCTTGCAGGGGCTGGAGGCGCACGACTGTGGAGTTTTGTCAGCGCGGTCGTCTTCAGGAGCATTTGGCAGTTTGTGGACCGGCAAGAGAGTGGCGGTTTCAAGCGGTAGCGCCGGTATTTTCTCTCCTGTTAGTGGAGAGTGTCGGTTTTGGGGTGTGTAGCCGCTGTTACAAAGTTAAAAAAAAAAAAATACGGCTCAGGGAAGTGGAGGGGGAAAGGGAAAGAGGGATACTTTGGAGAGATGGGTGTGCTGGGAGGCCAACAGAGAGAAGGGAGCCAGAAGAAACAGAGAAATACAGGCAGGGGGCCAGGCAGAGAGAGAGAGAGAGAGAGACAGAAAGAAAGACAGGGGTCAGGCAGAAAGACAGAGAGAAAGAAAAACAGGGAGCCAGGCAGAAAGACAGAGAGACAGACAAACAAAAAATTGGGACCAGGGAGAGAGAGAAAGCCAGAAAGATAAATAGGGGGCCAGACAGAAAGACAGACAGAAAGAAAGATAACCATCCATACAGTGGCCAAGGAAAGAGAGAGAGACAGAAGGAAAGGCAGGGGTCAGGCAGAAAGACAGAGAGAAAGAAAAACAGGGAGCCAGGCAGAGAGACAGAGAAACAAAAACTGGTTGCCAGGGAGAGAGACAGGGGGCCAGGCAGAGAGACAGCCAGAAAGATAAACAGGGGGCCAGGCAGAAAGACAGACAGCCATCCACACAGCGGCCTAGGAAAGAGATAGAGAAATAAAGAAAGAATGACAGACAGACAGTGGGCCAGAAAGACAGCCAGCCAGCAGCCAAGGACCGTTCAAAACACAGCCATCAGACTCATCTACGCTCTTAGAAAATTTGACCACATCACTCCCGCCTATGTAGACTCTCACTGGCTTCCAATAAAAGCAAGAACTCAATTCAAATTCTATTGTCTACTATTTAAAGTAACCCATGGCACTGCCCCCAGCTACTTAAGCAACCGCCTACACCGCTACCACTCACCCAGATCAAGGAGAACTCAGAACCTATTCACCTTCCCCCCTCATAATGGTACCCGACGTAAGAAACTTTACGACAGCCTTCTGGCGACACAGGCAGCGAAAATTGACCCAACATCACCAAACTGATGATCAAAACAACAGACATCAAAGTGTTTCGAAAAGAAATCAAAACAGTCCTATTCAAAAAACACGTCCTCACTCTCCTCCCACTCGTACATGCTTTCTCCCCAGCGAATAGCACATCAGTCATTCCCTCGAACCTCACCTACCATAAAAAAAAAAAAAACAACATTCAGGTTTCTTAAAAAGCATCTACCACAAGTATCCAATAAACTTTTTCCTTCAATGCTAGGTAATCTTCTTCTATTACCCGAACATATTGTTTTTCTCCACTGTATCCTATAACTACTTGAATCTTTATATGTAATTTCTCAACTATATTATGTAATGTACAAGAATCACTGTTATATAATTCTCTCGGTAATGTCCAGATATCTTCTAATTTGTAATCAGCTTAGAACCGCAAGGCACAAGCGGAATAGAAATCACTTATGTAATGTAATGTAAGAGAAAGAAAAAACCAGACAGATAGACAGCGGCCAAGGAGACAGAGAGAAAGAATGACAGACAATAAGGGAGAAAGACAGACAGAAGGAAAGACAAGAGACAGATAGAAAGAAAGAATGACAGACTGACAGGATGCCAGAAAGACAGACAGATAGAAAAACAGACAGCCAACAGCCAAGGAGAGAGAGAGAGAGTAAAAAAAAATACAGAGACAGACAGCGGCCAAGGAGAGAGAGAGAGAGAGAAAGAAAAAAAGACATACAGACGGCCAGCGGCCAAGGAGAAAGAGAGAAAGAATGATATACAGACAGGGGGACAGAGAGACAGACAGAAAGGCAGAGAGATAGACAGAAATAAAGACAGACAGACAGAAACCAAGAAAAGAAAGAGAGAAACAAGCAAACAAACAAAAAAAGACAGACAGTGGGCAAGGGAGAGAGACAGAAAGAAAAGGGCCAGGGAGAGAGAAAGAAAGACATACATCCTATATAATGTTCCCTGTCGCCATGTTTTCTGATCCGTGGCCGGATTCTATTTTAGAACGCGGCGGCAGGGAACACTCTGGCCACTCCACTCCTCCCGTCCTCGCTCACCAACCGCTGGAAGAAGCACAGGCAAGCTCTCTCTCTGCCCGCCGCTCTGTCACTCCTCACACGCGCACAACGCCGAGCCAACAGGTCACAGCCCAGTAGAAGCCCCAACACAGCGCCGACCATAAGGGAAATGTGCACAGGAGCCCCGCCCCGACACATCCCTCCAAGACAAGCAGCACGGACATGGAGCCCCGAAGGCAGCCCGAAAACACGTGCCGACTCTGCCTAAAAGGCCCGGCACACAGCTCCAACCGTGCAACCACTGTGCGCTAACTGAAGAAAACGCCACGGACGCCCAACCGCAAGGCAGGCTCTCAGGATGACGCCTGCAGCTCTGAGCAGCCAGCGCTCCTGACATGCAGCCCGCCAGGAAGAGGTGCTGTTGAACCGGGGGAGCAAGGAAAACGGACAGGGGGAGCAGGGAAGAGGTGCTACTGGGCCGGGGGAGCAGGTAAGAGGTGCTACTGGAACGTGGGAGCAGGTAAGAGGGACAGGGGGGAGCAGGGAAGAGGTGCTACTGGACCGAGGAGCAAGGAAGAGGAACAGGGGGAGCAGGGAAGAGGTGCTACTGGACCGTGGGAGCAGGGAGGAGGGACAGGGGAGGAGGGAAGAAGTGATACTGGACTGTGGGAGCAAGGAAGAGGGACTGGGGGAGCAGGGAAGAGGTGCTGCTGGACAGGGAAGTGGAGTGGGCAGGGAAATGCTGCTGGTGAGAAAAGGGGGCTCGGGCTGAAAGGGAACAGATGGGAGAAGGGGGATGGGGGGGTAAAAATGGGTTTGGAGCTGGGGCTGAATATAGGGGACATGTGAGAGAAGGAGGCTTTACTAGCACCCGTTAATGTTAACGGGTTTAAACACTAGTCTGTCAATAAAGCTAGAATTCTGGAAATAAAAATCAAGTTGGCACAAAAGGATAGATATCTAGAGAATTGAAAACAAGTCTTCCATAGGCTTGACATCTTCAGAGAAGAAACTATCCTCCAAGTCTTAAAGTCTGGAAAGTTCAGAAGACTGAATACATAGAAATCTAGAGAGAGAGAGAAATAGCTTATCACAAGGGTAAAATGCATGGAGAAAATGAAAATGTCTGTCCTAAAAGGTTAGCAGTCTAGAGAGAGGTGAAAAGCTTGTCTTAAGTCTAGCTCAGAGAAATGGAAATGTTTTTCCCTAAAGGTAAAAAATCAAGAGAGAGAGAAAATTATGTCTACAAGGTATAGAAATCTAGAAAAAGGAAAAAAGGCTAAAATCCTAGATAGAAGAAAAACATGGTACTCAAAGGATAGACTTAACTGTGGGTTCATATTTTTTCCAACTCTCCAGATTTCTGTCTTCAAAGGGTAGAAATCCAGAAAAAGGAAAAAAGTCAATAATAAAAGCTAGAATTCTGGAAAATGCTGAAGCTGAATTGAGCAAGAGAGGAAATGGAGGAAACGCATCGGTATGTAAAACCCAGTAGGAATATGTCTGTAATGCGCATATGACTCCAGAATGCGTAAGAGTCTAATAGTAGACTATATAGAAAAAAATGTCAGTCCACAGACTATGAGATAAACTGGAGCAAAAAGAAAAAAACATCCAAAAAGGATGTAGTGGCCTCCTCATCTCCCTTTATAGCCACACCCAAACCTCCGTGGCCTTTTAAAATAAATAGAAATTGGAACAAAAAATTTTATAGGGAATTCTGGAGAGAGGAGAAAGGTTTGTTCTAAAGGCTTAAAGCTTGGAGAAAGGGAAATATTTTCTCAAAGGCTAGATATCAAAAGAGAGAGAATAATTCTGTCTTTAAAGGATATAAATGTGGAAAAAAGAAAAAAGACAATCTTAAAATCTAGAAACCTAGAGAGAAGAAATACTTCTTAACCAAAGGACAGAAATCTGGAGAGAAAAGGAAATAATCTGAACCAAAAGATTACAAATCTAGACAGAAGAAAAAAGTCTGTTTTCACAGGGTAGAAATCTAAGGAAAATTATGCAGCAAAGGATAGAAATATGAAGAGAGGAAATAGTTTTTTCCAAAGAGAGAATTCTGGAGAGAGGGAAATCTGTCAATAATGCTAGAATTCTGGAAATAAAAAACAAATTGGCATAAAAAGGATATATATATATAGAGAGAGTTTTAAACAAGTCTCCCAAAGGCTTGACATCTTGAGAGAAGAAACTATCCCCAAAGGCTTAAAGTCCGGAGAGGGGTTAAAGCCTGTCCCCAAAGTTCAGAAGACTGAATACATAGAAATCTAGAGAGAGAGAGAGAGAAATAGTCTATCAGAAGGGTAAAATGCATGGAGAGAAGTAAAATGTCTGTCATTAAAGGTCAGCAGTATAGAGAGAGGTGAAAGGCTTATCTTAAGGCTAGCTCAGATAAATGTAAAATGTTTTTTCCCCTAAAGGAAAGAAATCAAGAGAGAGAGAAAAATTATGTCTAAAAGAGATAGAAATCTGGAAAAAGGAAATAAGGCTAAAATCCAAGATAGAAGAAAAACATGGGACTCAAAGGATAGACTTAACTGTGGGTTCAGATTTTTTCCAACTCTCCAGATTTCTGTCTTCAAAGGGTAGAAATCCAGAGAAAGGAAAAAAGTCAACACTAAAAGCTAGAATCCTGGAAAATGCTGAAGCTGAATTGAGCAAGAGAGGAATTGGAGGAAACGCACCGGTATGTAAAACCTAGTAGGAACATGTCTGTAATGCGCATATGACTCCAGAATGCGTAAGCGTCTAATAGTAGATTATATAGAAAAAAATGTCAATCCACAGACTATGAGATAAACTGGAGCAAAAAGAAAAAAACATCCAAAAAGGATGTAGTGGCCTCCTCATCTCCCCTTATAGCCACACCCAAACCTCCATGACCTTTTAGAATAAAAAGAAATTGGAGAAAAAAGTTTTGTATGGATGTGGAGAGAGGAGAAAGGATAAAAGCTTGTAGAAAGGGTAAGGTTTTCTCAAAGGCTAGAAATCAAAAGAGAAAGAAAAATTCTGTCTTTAAAGGATGGAAATCTGGAAAATGGAAAAAAGGCAATCTTAAAATCTACAAACATGGAGGAGAAAAACGGCTGAACCAAAAGATAGAAATCTGGAGAGAAGGAAATAATCTGAACCTAAAGTTTACAAATCTAGACAGAAGAAAAAAGTATGTCTTCACAGGGTAGAAATCTGGAGAAAAGGAAAATATATGTGCAAAGGATAAAAGTATGAAGAGAAGAAATAGGTTTGTCCAAAGGAGAGAATTCTGGAGAGAGGGAAATCATAATGATAAAATGCTAGAGCGCGCATGCACTCTTGAAAAATCGTGAGTCCTGGCGCCGTGAGGTGTGCTTCTGTGACAGTATTCTAATTGACACCTCACGGCGCTTGCAGGGGCTGGAGGCGCGCGACTGTGGAGTTTTGTCAGCGCGGTCGTCTTCAGGAGCATTTGGCAGTTTGTGGACCGGCAAGAGAGTGGCGGTTTCAAGCGGTAGCGCCGGCATTTTCTCTCCTGTTAGTGGAGAGTGTCGGTTTTGGGGTGTGCAGCCGCTGTTACAAAGTAAAAAAAAAAAAATACGGCTCAGGGAAGTGGAGGGGGAGAGGGAAAGAGGGATACTTTGGAGAGATGGGTGTGCTGGGAGGCCAACAGAGAGAAGGGAGCCAGAAGAAACAGAGAAATACAGGCAGGGGGCCAGGCAGAGAGAGAGAGAGAGAGACAGAAAGAAAGACAGGGGTCAGGCAGAAAGACAGAGAGACAGAAAAACAAGGGGCCAGGCAGAGAGACAGAGAGAAAGAAAAACAGGGAGCCAGGCAGAAAGACAGAGAGACAGACAAACAAAAAATTGGGACCAGGGAGAGAGAGAGCCAGAAAGATAAATAGGGGGCCAGACAGAAAGACAGACAGAAAGAAATATAGCCATCCATACAGTGGCCAAGGAAAGAGAGAGAGACAGAAGGAAAGGCAGGGGTCAGGCAGAAAGACAGAGAGAAAGAAAAACAGGGAGCCAGGCAGAGAGACAGAGAAACAAAAACTGGTTGCCAGGGAGAGAGACAGGGGGCCAGGCAGAGAGACAGCCAGAAAGATAAACAGGGGGCCAGGCAGAAAGACAGACAGCCATCCACACAGCGGCCTAGGAAAGAGATAGAGAAATAAAGAAAGAATGACAGACAGACAGTGGGCCAGAAAGACAGACAGCCAGCAGCCAAGGACCGTTCAAAACACAGCCATCAGACTCATCTACGCTCTTAGAAAATTTGACCACATCACTCCCGCCTATGTAGACTCTCACTGGCTTCCAATAAAAGCAAGAACTCAATTCAAATTCTATTGTCTACTATTTAAAGTAACCCATGGCACTGCCCCCAGCTACTTAAGCAACCGCCTACACCGCTACCACTCACCCAGATCAAGGAGAACTCAGAACCTATTCACCTTCCCCCCTCATAATGGTACCCGACGTAAGAAACTTTACGACAGCCTTCTGGCGACACAGGCAGCGAAAATTGACCCAACATCACCAAACTGATGATCAAAACAACAGACATCAAAGTGTTTCGAAAAGAAATCAAAACAGTCCTATTCAAAAAACACGTCCTCACTCACTAATCTCCTCCCACTCGTACATGCTTTCTCCCCAGCGAATAGCACATCAGTCATTCCCTCGAACCTCACCTACCATAAAAAAAAAAAAACAACATTCAGATTTCTTAAAAAGCATCTACCACAAGTATCCAATAAACTTTTTCCTTCAATGCTAGGTAATCTTCTTCTATTACCCGAACATATTGTTTTTCTCCACTGTATCCTATAACTACTTGAATCTTTATATGTAATTTCTCAACTATATTATGTAATGTACAAGAATCACTGTTATATAATTCTCTCGGTAATGTCCAGATATCTTCTAATTTGTAATCAGCTTAGAACCGCAAGGCACAAGCAGAATAGAAATCACTTATGTAATGTAATGTAAGAGAAAGAAAAAACCAGACAGATAGACAGCAGCCAAGGAGACAGAGAGAAAGAATGACAGACAAAAAGGGAGAAAGACAGACAGAAGGAAAGACAAGAGACAGATAGAAAGAAAGAATGACAGACAGACAGGATGCCAGAAAGACAGACAGATAGAAAAACAGACAGCCAACAGCCAAGGAGAGAGAGAGAGAGAGTAAAAAAAAATACAGAGACAGACAGCGGCCAAGGAGAGAGAGAGAGAAAGAAAAAAAGACATACAGACGGCCAGCGGCCAAGGAGAAAGAGAGAAAGAATGATATACAGACAGGAGGACAGAGAGACAGACAGAAAGGCAGAGAGATAGACAGAAATAAAGACAGACAGCCAGAAACCAACAAAAGAAAGACAGAAACAAGCAAACAAACAAAAAAAGACAGACAGTGGGCAAGGGAGAGAGACAGAAAGAAAAGGGCCAGGGAGAGAGAAAGAAAGACATACATCCTATATAATGTTCCCTGTCGCCATGTTTTCTTATCCGTGGCCGGATTCTATTTTAGAACGCAGCGGCAGGGAACACTCTGGCCACTCCACTCCTCCCGTCCTTGCTCACCAACCGCTGGAAGAAGCACAGGCAAGCTCTCTCTCTGCCCGCCGCTCTGTCACTCCTCACACGCGCACAACGCCGAGCCAACAGGTCACAGCCCAGTAGAAGCCCCAACACAGCGCCGACCATAAGGGAATTGTGCACAGGAGCCCCGCCCCGACACATCCCTCCAAGACAAGCAGCACGGACATGGAGCCCCGAAGGCAGCCCGAAAACACGTGCCGACTCTGCCTAAAAGGCCCAGCACACAGCTCCAACCGTGCAACCACTGTGCGCTAACTGAAGAAAACGCCACGGACGCCCAACCGCAAGGCAGGCTCTCAGGATGACGCCTGCAGCTCCGAGCAGCCAGCGCTCCTGACATGCAGCCCGCCAGGAAGAGGTGCTGTTGAACCGGGGGAGCAAGGAAGACGGACAGGGGGAGCAGGGAAGAGGTGCTACTGGGCCGGGGGAGCAGGTAAGAGGTGCTACTGGAACGTGGGAGCATGAAAGAGGGACAGGGGGGAGCAGGGAAGAGGTGCTACTGGACCGAGGAGCAAGGAAGAGGAACAGGGGGAGCAGGGAAGAGGTGCTACTGGACCGTGGGAGCAGGGAGGAGGGACAGGGGAGGAGGGAAGAAGTGATACTGGACTGTGGGAGCAAGGAAGAGGGACTGGGGGAGCAGGGAAGAGGTGCTGCTGGACAGGGAAGTGGAGTGGGCAGGGAAATGCTGCTGGTGAGAAAAGGGGGCTCGGGCTGAAAGGGAACAGATGGGAGAAGGGGGATGGGGGGTAAAAATGGGTTTGGAGCTGGGGCTGAATATAGGGGACATGTGAGGGAAGGAGGCTTTACTAGCACCCGTTAATGTTAACGGGATTAAACACTAGTCTGTCAATAAAGCTAGAATTCTGGAAATAAAAATCAAGTTGGCACAAAAGGATAGATATCTAGAGAATTGAAAACAAGTCTTCCATAGGCTTGACATCTTCAGAGAAGAAACTATCCTCCAAGTCTTAAAGTCTGGAAAGTTCAGAAGACTGAATACATAGAAATCTAGAGAGAGAGAGAAATAGCCTATCACAAGGGTAAAATGCATGGAGAAAATGAAAATGTCTGTCCTAAAAGGTTAGAGAAAAATACAGGGACTCATATATGAAAGCCCTAGTCAGTAAAAGTGTTTATGATGAAAGATGATAGACTGACTACATTGGTGATAAATGCCAGCGGGGAGAGAGCTGATGATAGCTTAGAAAAATGCTCAGAAAAAGTGAAACTCTGAGGGGGGTGAATACCTCCCCTTGGGCAAGAGTTTACAATCCAATCATTGCATTTGCTATTTGGAGCATCACTCTCTGACCGCTGGTAAAACTCAATTGTTTCAATAGTTTTTGATTGACAAAAAATTGTTCAAAAGTATCATACACAAAATCTCTTGCTCATTGAATGATACTATACACTTATCTGTGCAAGCTTTTAAGGATTGTGGTTGTAAGGGCTCTAGGGGTCTCAACGTGGCCCCGTTTCGATAATCTTCTTCAGGAGACCCAATACTGCACACTCTGAAACCCTTTTGCTAACGTATCTTTCAAGAGATGATCTAGAATTACAACAAACATTTTATCAGTCACAGCGCACGAATTATACTTGCAGTGCGTTGTGAAGAAGTTATACTGATTTATAGCAATAATGCAAGCAGGAAGCACTATAAATGAACAAATGGAACATAAAAATTGAAAAATTGAAATTGAAATCCTTATTCACCAATGTAGTCAGTCTATCATCTTTCATCATAAACACTTTTACTGACTAGGGCTTTCATATATGAGTCCCTGTATTTTTCTCTAACGTAGTTGTACCTAAACTACAGGGTTCGTTATGGCAACTATGGGGTGGGAAGCGCACTCCTATAATGAACAGCAAGCAAATGAACTACTGTCCTCTTTTCAACTATTTAACACTGGGGACAATATATCCATTCCATCAGACTGGGATCATTTAGAGATGTTACAAAAGCGTATGGTGAGGGGAGAACTACATGCTGCTACCCTGGCAGAATACTGTCGGTTAAAAAGGATACCATGAGGGTTACGTATGCGTACTGAACCCAGACTATTTTTGGATAATGTCAACTTTTTAGACAAATGGAACGCTATTTTAAATAAGTGCTCCTTAGATTTAATGCTCCTGGTTATAGAGACTACTAAAAGTGAATTACAAACATATACCACTGAGTTCCAAACAGCTAAAGAGGGATTAGAAGGGGGTTTAGCAGCTGATGAATATAGTAAGTCTCTACAGGAGTTCAACACCAAAATAGAGGGGTTTAGGGAAGATCTTAGGAAGAATAAGATTAAAAAATTACATCGTGATGAATTAGACTATACAAAGGGGTTTGTCTATGCGTGGATGGACAAATCCCGATCTACCAAGTGCAGCATTAAACACCCTACCTACACACATACGTCATCCGACTCATCTGAAGATGACAGAAGACAGAAAACCTCAGTAGTAGGCCCTAATGTCCATTTTCAAGGGGGACCAAAACCCAACGTAAAAAGGTCCACCAGAGCGAAACAAACCAGGAATCCTCCTTAACATCAAACATTTTCAATCTATCCCATAGAAATCTCACTACAGTAGAAACATCTGTGTTGAACAAAGGGCTTTCTTTCGTACCATCTCATACTTACCAACCTGTGGACACTAGAATAGCTTTGTTCAAATTTATTAGGAAATGCAAACTTAAAAATTTTTTTCATAACAAAAAGGCAGACAACCATGATATCAGCATGGCAGATCCAGAACCTCCAGTACAAGCAAAGTTATTACTGAAATCTACATGGTGCCCTCCTGGCACCGTGGACCCCCATATTCAAACGTTTGAGAATTTTCTATTGAAGGAAATTGCTCATTTAGAACACCAGCAGTCTCCCCTCCGTTTTAATCTGTCGCGTTTACAGCAAGAAGTTTGAACACCTTAGCTGCAGATGACAGTATTATTATAAGACCCGCCGACAAGGGAGGAGGCATAGTCATTTTAGATACTGAACAGTATGTGGCAGAAGCCCATCGCCAATTATCTGACACTACATATTATGAGGTCCTTCAGCATGATCCAGTAGAAGACATACAAGATGTTATTTCAAACATTTTGGTACAGGGGTTAGAAATGGGAGTCATAACTGAGAGGGAATATAGATTTCTACACTGTAAGTACCCTAGAATTCCAGTTATTTACTTTGTCCCGAAGATTCATAAATCACTCAACAACCCCCCAGGTAGACCAATTGTCTCGGGCATAGGATCAATATTGGAACCCCTATCATCTATGCTGGATTCTTACCTTAAGGGCCGTGTCCCCCTAGCACCTTCATATGTTCTGGATTCAGCCAGCATGATACAATTCTTGGCCATGTTCACCAATATTCCACATGGTGCCATATTGTTTACCTTAGACATCACTGCGTTATATACAAATATACCACAATGTGATGCTATTGATGTCATCAAGGAAGAATTGCAGATGATGGACATCTCTGCTAGTAAGATCAAATTTTTGCTAAAACTGGCTTCCATAGTACTGGGTTTGAATTATTTCCAGTTTGGAGAAGTGTTTTACAAACAAATCAAAGGTACCGCCATGGGAGCTAAAGTGGCTCCATCTGTAGCTTGTCTCTATGTTTCTAAATTTGAAAAAGTCTTTTTGTATCCATCTACATATTGGCAACATCTGGTTTTTTGGAAAAGATACATAGATGACATCTTTGGAATATGGACGGGCACAGCAGATGAATTGGACCAATTTCTAGTCTGGTTGAATAGTTGTGATGTCAATTTGCATTTCACGTTGACTAAAGACTATTACCAAGTACCTTTTTTGGACATTAATATCCGGTTGATTGATGGCAGTTTTCAAACAAGCATCTATCGAAAACCCACTGATCGCAACAATCTACTCCAATACGACAGTTTTCACCCCAAACATCTAAGGGATAACATCCCTGCAGGACAATTTTTGAGACTCCGAAGATTGTGTACTTCCACACAGGATTACATTTCTAAGGCAGAAGTTATGAAAACTAGGTTCGAGGACAAGGGGTATCCTGCTACTGTAATTAAGAAAGCATACAAGAGGGGCTTGTATGCCAATCGTTCCTTACTATTAGAACCACATTCTAGAAGTGATGATCAATCTCTAGTATGTGTCTTACCCTACTCTCACCTGGCGTTCCACATCAAACGCATCATTAAACAACATTGGCATGTGATGCAGTACCACTCGGAGTTTCAGGAGCCCCCTCGATTTGCGTTTTCTAGAAATCAAAACTTGAAGCAAAGGCTGGTTCATTCCCAGTTTTTACGTTTTCAACGGAACACCTTCACCATCACGAGTGGGCATAATCCGTGTGGACACTGTAAAATGTGCCAGTATAGTGTTCCTTTACAGCACATGAGACTTAACATCAAAAGAAGACAAACTCCTTTAGTCTCAGATTGTAACACGAAACAAGTTGTGTACATAGTACAATGCCCTTGTGGTTTATGCTATGTGGGCTGCACAGTGCGTAGTGTTAAGATCAGAATAGGTGAGCACATAAGTAGAATAAACTCAGGCACACAGGAAGCCCCCCTTGTACAGCACTGGATGCAACAGCGTCATGACATTTTTGGTTTAAGATTCTCAGTGCTAGATACAGTCCAATCTGTCAGAGGGGGTAATATACCCAAACTCCTCTGGCAGAAGGAACAGAAGTGGATCTTTGAGTTCAACACGCTTCACCCCAATGGACTAAACAATGAGATTGAGTGGGTGGCTTTCTTATGACTTCTTATGATTTCAGCTCTCCCAGTGAATTTGGCCAGTAGTTTGAACAGTTCTGATGTGTTTTTCTTCAAATGAACTTTATTTACAGTGTTAGTGACGCACCCATTACAGTAACCTTTGACGTCATCATTTTCTGACGTCATCACGTTCCGTCGGAGGTCACCCCTCCTCCTCACAGTAGTATAAAATCAGTGAGGAGTGAAGCGGTCTCCGTCGTTTGGACTTTCTGAATCTGGCAAACGGTATGTGAATAAGGATTTCAATTTCAATTTTTCAATTTTTATGTTCCATTTGTTCATTTATAGTGCTTCCTGCTTGCATTATTGCTATAAATCAGTATAACTTCTTCACAACGCACTGCAAGTATAATTCGTGCGCTGTGACTGATAAAATGTTTGTTGTAATTCTAGATCATCTCTTGAAAGATACGTTAGCAAAAGGGTTTCAGAGTGTGCAGTATTGGGTCTCCTGAAGAAGATTATCGAAACGGGGCCACGTTGAGACCCCTAGAGCCCTTACAACCACAATCCTTAAAAGCTTGCACAGATAAGTGTATAGTATCATTCAATGAGCAAGAGATTTTGTGTATGATACTTTTGAACAATTTTTTGTCAATCAAAAACTATTGAAACAATTGAGTTTTACCAGCGGTCAGAGAGTGATGCTCCAAATAGCAAATGCAATGATTGGATTGTAAACTCTTGCCCAAGGGGAGGTATTCACCCCCCTCAGAGTTTCACTTTTTCTGAGCGTTTTTCTAAGCTATCATCAGCTCTCTCCCCGCTGGCATTTATCACCAATGTAGTCAGTCTATCATCTTTCATCATTGTCCTAAAAGGTTAGCAGTCTAGAGAGAGGTGAAAAGCTTGTCTTAAGTCTAGCTCAGAGAAATGGAAATGTTTTTCCCTAAAGGTAAAAAATCAAGAGAGAGAGAAAATTATGTCTAAAAGGGATAGAAATCTGGAATAAGGAAACAAGGCTAAAATCCTAGATAGAAGAAAAACATGTGACTCAAAGGATAGACTTTTTCTTTTGTCCAGATTAATAGACTGTGGGTTCAGATTTTTTCCAACTCTGCAGATTTCTGTCTTCAAAGGGTAGAAATCCGGAGAAAGGAAAAAAGTCAACCCTAAAAGCTAGAATCCTGGAGAATGCTGAAGCTGAATTGAGCAAGAGAGGAATTGGAAGAAACGCACCGGTATGTAAAATCCAGTAGGAATATGTTTGTAATGCGCATATGACTCCAGAATGCGTAAGCATCTGATAGTAGACTATATAGAAAAAAATGTCAGTCCACAGACTATGAGATAAAATGGAGCAAAATTAAAAAAAACATCCAAAAAGGATGTAGTGGCCTCCTCATCTCCCCTTATAGCCACACCCAAACCTCCGTGGCCTTTTAGAGTAAAAAGAAATTGGAGAAAAAAGTTTTGTAGGGACTTCTGGAGAGAGGAGAAAGATTTGTTCTAAAGGATAAAAGCTTGTAGAAAGGTTAATGTTTCTCAAACGCTAGAAATCAAAAGAGAGAGAAAAATTCTGTCTTTAAAGGATGGAAATCTGGAAAATAGAAAAAAGGCAATCTTAAAATCTACAAACCTAGAGAGAAGAAAAATGTCGGAACCAAAAGATAGAAATCTGGAGAGAGAAGGAAATAATCTGAACCCAAAGTTTACAAATCTAAACAGAATAAAAAAGTATGTCTTCACACGGTAGAAATCTGTAGAAAAGGAAAATGTATGTTGCAAAGGATAAAAGTATGAAGAGAGGAAATAGGTTTGTCCAAAAGAGAGAATTCTGGAAAGAGAGAAATCTGTCAATAAAGCTAGAATTCTGGAAATATAAAACAAGTTGGCACAAAAGGATAGATATCTAGAGAGTTTTAAACAAGTCTCCCAAAGGCTTGACATCTTGAGAGAAGAAACTATCACCAAAGGCTTAAAATCTGAAAAGGGGGTAAAAGTCTGTCCCCAAAGTTCAGAAGACTGAATACATAGAAATCTAGAGAGAGAGAGAGAAATAGTCTATCAGAAGGGTAAAATGCATGGAGAGAAGTAAAATGTCTGTCATTAAAGGTTAGCAGTATAGAGAGAGGTGAAAGGCTTATCTTAAGGCTAGCTCAGATAAATGTAAAATGTTTTTTCCCCTAAAGGAAAGAAATCAAGAGAGAGAGAAAAATTATGTCTAAAAGAGATAGAAATCTGGAAAAAGGAAATAAGGCTAAAATCCTAGATAGAAGAAAAACATGGGACTCAAAGGATAGACTTAACTGTGGGTTCAGATTTTTTCCAACTCTCCAGATTTCTGTCTTCAAAGGGTAGAAATCCAGAGAAAGGAAAAAAGTCAACACTAAAAGCTAGAATCCTGGAAAATGCTGAAGCTGAATTGAGCAAGAGAGGAATTGGAGGAAACGCACCGGTATGTAAAACCTAGTGGGAACATGTCTGTAATGCGCATATGACTCCAGAATGCGTAAGCGTCTAATAGTAGATTATATAGAAAAAAATGTCAATCCACAGACTATGAGATAAACTGGAGCAAAAAGAAAAAAACATCCAAAAAGGATGTAGTGGCCTCCTCATCTCCCCTTATAGCCACACCCAAACCTCCATGACCTTTTAGAATAAAAAGAAATTGGAGAAAAAAGTTTTGTATGGACGTGGAGAGAGGAGAAAGGTTTGTTCTAAAGGCTTAAAGCTTGGAGAAAGGGAAATATTTTCTCAAAGGCTAGATATCAAAAGAGAGAGAATAATTCTGTCTTTAAAGGATAGAAATGTGGAAAAAAGAAAAAAGACAATCTTAAAATCTAGAAACCTAGAGAGAAGAAATACTTCTGAACCAAAGGACAGAAATCTGGAGAGAAAAGGAAAAATCTGAACCAAAAGATTACAAATCTAGACAGAAGAAAAAAGTCTGTTTTCACAGGGTAGAAATCTAAGGAAAATTATGCAGCAAAGGATAGAAATATGAAGAGAGGAAATAGTTTTTTCCAAAGAGAGAATTCTGGAGAGAGGGAAATCTGTCAATAATGCTAGAATTCTGGAAATAAAAAACAAATTGGCATAAAAAGGATATATATATATATAGAGAGAGTTTTAAACAAGTCTCCCAAAGGATTGACATCTTGAGAGAAGAAACTATCCCCAAAGGCTTAAAGTCCGGAGAGGGGTTAAAGCCTGTCCCCAAAGTTCAGAAGACTGAATACATAGAAATCTAGAGAGAGAGAGAGAAATAGTCTATCAGAAGGGTAAAATGCATGGAGAGAAGTAAAATGTCTGTCATTAAAGGTTAGCAGTATAGAGAGAGGTGAAAGGCTTATCTTAAGGCTAGCTCAGATAAATGTAAAATGTTTTTTCCCCTAAAGGAAAGAAATCAAGAGAGAGAGAAAAATTATGTCTAAAAGAGATAGAAATCTGGAAAAAGGAAATAAGGCTAAAATCCTAGATAGAAGAAAAACATGGGACTCAAAGGATAGACTTAACTGTGGGTTCAGATTTTTTCCAACTCTCCAGATTTCTGTCTTCAAAGGGTAGAAATCCAGAGAAAGGAAAAAAGTCAACACTAAAAGCTAGAATCCTGGAAAATGCTGAAGCTGAATTGAGCAAGAGAGGAATTGGAGGAAACGCACCGGTATGTAAAACCTAGTAGGAACATGTCTGTAATGCGCATATGACTCCAGAATACGTAAGCGTCTAATAGTAGATTATATAGAAAAAAATTTCAATCCACAGACTATGAGATAAACTGGAGCAAAAAGAAAAAAACATCCAAAAAGGATGTAGTGGCCTCCTCATCTCCCCTTATAGCCACACCCAAACCTCCATGACCTTTTAGAATAAAAAAAATTGGAGAAAAAAGTTTTGTATGGACGTGGAGAGAGGAGAAAGGATAAAAGCTTGTAGAAAGGGTAAGGTTTTCTCAAAGGCTAGAAATCAAAAGAGAAAGAAAAATTCTGTCTTTAAAGGATGGAAATCTGGAAAATGGAAAAAAGGCAATCTTAAAATCTACAAACATGGAGGAGAAAAACGGCTGAACCAAAAGATAGAAATCTGGAGAGAAGGAAATAATCTGAACCCAAAGTTTACAAATCTAGACAGAAGAAAAAAGTATGTCTTCACAGGGTAGAAATCTGGAGAAAAGGAAAATATATGTGCAAAGGATAAAAGTATGAAGAGAAGAAATAGGTTTGTCCAAAGGAGAGAATTCTGGAGAGGGAAATCATAATAATAAAATGCTAGAGCGCGCATGCGCTCTTGAAAAATCGTGAGTCCTGGCGCCGTGAGGTGTGCTTCTGTGACAGTATTCTAATTGACACCTCACGGCGCTTGCAGGGGCTGGAGGCGCGCGACTGTGGAGTTTTGTCAGCGCGGTCGTCTTCAGGAGCATTTGGCAGTTTGTGGACCGGCAAGAGAGTGGCGGTTTCAAGCGGTAGCGCCGGCATTTTCTCTCCTGTTAGTGGAGAGTGTCGGTTTTGGGGTGTGCAGCCGCTGTTACAAAGTAAAAAAAAAAAAAAATACGGCTCAGGGAAGTGGAGGGGGAGAGGGAAAGAGGGATACTTTGGAGAGATGGGTGTGCTGGGAGGCCAACAGAGAGAAGGGAGCCAGAAGAAACAGAGAAATACAGGCAGGGGGCTAGGCAGAGAGAGAGAGAGAGAGACAGAAAGAAAGACAGGGGTCAGGCAGAAAGACAGAGAGACAGAAAAACAAGGGGCCAGGCAGAGAGACAGAGAGAAAGAAAAACAGGGAGCCAGGCAGAAAGACAGAGAGACAGACAAACAAAAAATTGGGACCAGGGAGAGAGAGAGCCAGAAAGATAAATAGGGGGCCAGACAGAAAGACAGACAGAAAGAAAGATAGCCATCCATACAGTGGCCAAGGAAAGAGAGAGAGACAGAAGGAAAGGCAGGGGTCAGGCAGAAAGACAGAGAGAAAGAAAAACAGGGAGCCAGGCAGAGAGACAGAGAAACAAAAACTGGTTGCCAGGGAGAGAGACAGGGGGCCAGGCAGAGAGACAGCCAGAAAGATAACAGGGGGCCAGGCAGAAAGACAGACAGCCATCCACACAGCGGCCTAGGAAAGAGATAGAGAAATAAAGAAAGAATGACAGACAGACAGTGGGCCAGAAAGACAGACAGCCAGCAGCCAAGGACCGTTCAAAACACAGCTATCAGACTCATCTACGCTCTTAGAAAATTTGACCACATCACTCCCGCCTATGTAGACTCTCACTGGCTTCCAATAAAAGCAAGAACTCAATTCAAATTCTATTGTCTACTATTTAAAGTAACCCATGGCACTGCCCCCAGCTACTTAAGCAACTGCCTACACCGCTACCACTCACCCAGATCAAGGAGAACTTAGAACCTATTCACCTTCCCCCCTCATAATGGTTCCCGACGTAAGAAACTTTACGACAGCCTTCTGGCGACACAGGCAGCGAAAATTGACCCAACATCACCAAACTGATGATCAAAACAACAGACATCAAAGTGTTTCGAAAAGAAATCAAAACAGTCCTATTCAAAAAACACGTCCTCACTCACTAATCTCCTTCCACTCGTACATGCTTTCTCCCCAGCGAATAGCACATCAGTCATTCCCTCGAACCTCACCTACCATAAAAAAAAACCAACATTCAGATTTCTTAAAAAGCATCTACCACAAGTATCCAATAAACTTTTTCCTTCAATGCTAGGTAATCTTCTTCTATTACCCGAACATATTGTTTTTCTCCACTGTATCCTATAACTACTTGAATCTTTATATGTAATTTCTCAACTATATTATGTAATGTACAAGAATCACTGTTATATAATTCTCTCGGTAATGTCCAGATATCTTCTAATTTGTAATCCGCTTAGAACTGCAAGGCACAAGCGGAATAGAAATCACTAATGTAATGTAATGTAAGAGAAAGAAAAAACCAGACAGATAGACAGCGGCCAAGGAGACAGAGAGAAAGAATGACAGACAAAAAGGGAGAAAGACAGACAGAAGGAAAGACAAGAGACAGATAGAAAGAAAGAATGACAGACAGACAGGATGCCAGAAAGACAGACAGATAGAAAAACAGACAGACAGCGGCCAAGGAGAGAGAGAGAGAGAAAGAAAAAAAGACATAAAGACGGCCAGCGGCCAAGGAGAAAGAGAGAAAGAATGATAGACAGACAGGAGGACAGAGAGACAGACAGAAAGGCAGAGAGATAGACAGAAATAAAGACAGACAGCCAGAAACCAAGAAAAGAAAGAGAGAAACAAGCAAACAAACAAAAAAAGACAGACAGTGGGCAAGGGAGAGAGACAGAAAGAAAAGGGCCAGGGAGAGAGAAAGAAAGACATACATCCTATATAATGTTTCCTGTCGCCATATTTTCTGATCCGTGGCCGGATTCTATTTTAGAACGCGGCGGCAGGGAACACTCTGGCCACTCCACTCCTCCCGTCCTCGCTCACCAACCGCTGGAAGAAGCACAGGCAAGCTCTCTCTCTGCCCGCCGCTCTGTCACTCCTCACACGCGCACAACGCCGAGCCAACAGGTCACAGCCCAGTAGAAGCCCCAACACAGCGCCGACCATAAGGGAATTGTGCACAGGAGCCCCGCCCCGACACATCCCTCCAAGACAAGCAGCACGGACATGGAGCACCGAAGGCAGCCCGAAAACACGTGCCGACTCTGCCTAAAAGGCCCGGCGCACAGCTCCAACCGTGCAACCACTGTGCGCTAACTGAAGAAAACGCCACGGACGCCCGCCCGTAAGGCAGGCTCTCAGGATGACGCCTGCAGCTCCGAGCAGCCAGCGCTCCTGACATGCAGCCCGCCAGGAAGAGGTGCTGTTGAACCGGGGGAGCAAGGAAGACGGACAGGGGGAGCAGGGAAGAGGTGCTACTGGGCCGGGTGAGCAGGTAAGAGGTGCTACTGGAACGTGGGAGCAGGAAAGAGGGACAGGGGGAGCAGGGAAGAGGTGCTACTGGACGGAGGAGCAAGGAAGAGGAACAGGGGGAGCAGGGAAGAGGTGCTACTGGACCGTGGGAGTAGGGAGGAGGGACAGGGGAGGAGGGAAGAAGTGATACTGGACTGTGGGAGCAAGGAAGAGGGACTGGGGGAGCAGGGAAGAGGTGCTGCTGGACAGGGAAGTGGAGTGGGCAGGGAAATGCTGCTGGTGAGAAAAGGGGGCTCGGGCTGAAAGGGAACAGATGGGAGAAGGGGGATGGGGGGGTAAAAATGGGTTTGGAGCTGGGGCTGAATATAGGGGACATGTGAGGGAAGGAGGCTTTACTAGCACCCGTTAATGTTAACGGGATTAAACACTAGTCTGTCAATAAAGCTAGAATTCTGGAAATAAAAATCAAGTTGGCACAAAAGGATAGATATCTAGAGAATTGAAAACAAGTCTTCCATAGGCTTGACATCTTCAGAGAAGAAACTATCCTCAAAGTCTTAAAGTCTGGAAAATTCAGAAGACTGAATACATAGAAATCTAGAAAGAGAGAGAAATAGCCTATCACAAGGGTAAAATGCATGGAGAAGATGAAAATGTCTGTCCTAAAAGGTTAGCAGTCTAGAGAGAGCTGAAAAGCTTGTCTTAAGTCTAGCTCAGAGAAATGGAAATGTTTTTCCCTAAAGGTAAGAAATCAAGAGAGAGAGAAAATTATGTCTAAAAGGGATAGAAATCTGGAATAAGGAAACAAGGCTAAAATCCTAGATAGAAGAAAAACGTGACTCAAAGGATAGACTTTTTCTTTTGTCCAGATTAATAGAATGTAGGTTCAGATTTTTTCCAACTCTGCAGATTTCTGTCTTGAAAGGGTAAAAATCCAGAGAAAGGAAAAAAGTCAACACTAAAAGCTAGAATCCTGGAGAATGCTGAAGCTGAATTGAGCAAGAGAGGAATTGGAGGAAACGCACCGGTTTGTAAAACCCAGTAGGAACATGTCTGTAATGCGCATATGACTCCAGAATGCGTAAGCGTCTAATAGTAGATTATATAGAAAGAAATGTCAGTCCACAGACTATGAGATAAACTGGAGCAAAAAGAAAAAAACATCCAAAAAGGATGTAGTGGCCTCCTCCTCTCCCCTTATAGCCACACCCAAACCTCCGTGGCTTTATAAAATAAAAAGAAATTGTAGGAAAAAGTTTTGTAGAAAATTCTGGAGAGAGGAGAAAGGTTTGTTCTAAAGGCTAAAAGCTTGTAGAAAGGGTAATGTTTCCTCAAAGGCTAGAAATCAAAAGAGAGAGAAAAATTCTGTCTTTAAAGGATGGAAATCTGGAAAATGGAAAAAAGGCAATCTTAAAATCTACAAACATGGAGAAGAAAAACGGCTGAACCAAAAGATAGAAATCTGGAGAGAAGAAAATAATCTGAACCCAAAGTTTACAAATCTAGACAGAAGAAAAAAGTATATCTTCACAGGGTAGAAATCTGGAGAAAAGGAAAATGTATGTGCAAAGGATAAAAGTATGAAGAGAAGAAATAGGTTTGTCCAAAGGAGAGAATTCTGGAGAGAGGGAAATCATAATAATAAAATGCTAGAGCACGCATGCTGTTATGCCTCCGCATATTACTGATATGTTCAGAATATTATATGTCTCCTCAAGTCTGCTTACCTGAACTCCTGAACCTTAGTGTTACCTTGACAACATCAAATGCTTTACTCCCTGACTTCAGTTGCCTGCGTACCGCTCAAATAACATCAGTAAGGACAGACCTGGGTGTTATCAAAACAGAGAACAAAAGAGCAAGACCAGTCCCTGCAACACCTCATTAACGCCAGATGGGACCTGAATGTTATCCAAACAAAGGAACTGGCCAGGGGGGTAACTGAAATTCAGCATGCTACCGACATGAATCCACAAGTCTGACATTCTGACCTTCTTGACCTGAATGTTGCCTACATCACATCAAAGAAAGAGTGAAACCAGATGAGAAGCCAGTTTACTTCAACACCTCCTTATGACATTCTGAATACCTCCTGGGTAGCATCAAAGAGGACAGGGAAACCAAACAAGTATCTGACCTCCTTGAACTATGTGTTGTCAAAACAAATAACAAAGGACCAGTACCAACTGTCTTACTAAGAGGGCAGCAGTTTTTCTCTATAAAAGAGAAAAACTCAGCCCATAGAATTAGAATCCAAGACGTCGCAAGGGACAAAATCCACGATGTCTAAAGGTTCAGTCTCCCGTGTCTACTCACCTATCAATTGCAAGGATTCTCCAATTGTGAGGGAAGAGTGTTTGCCTGGGATACGGTGAAGTTATTTAATTCTTATATATGTATAATAAAGTGTTATTGTTTATGTTTGATATTGTCTGGGTGCTTTTCTGAGTGTTACTGATCATCCCACCTGTTAGAAATTAGTGGCGGAACAAATTGGCACCAGAAGTGGGGTTGATCTAATGACGTCAGGAAAGCTAACTAGGCAACAAGGGGTTGAGGAGCAGGCTCCCAATCCCTCCATTCCAAATGGGAATGAAATTATGGGAAAATTAATGGCCACTGAGTGGTCTGTAGAAGCAGGGTTGTGTGAATCCTGTACTTTTGGAAGTGGGGATCCACATGAATTATGTGCCTCCTTACAAAAGGTGAAAATCTCAAAAGGAGAAGAGCAAGAAGTAATTTCTAGACAAGGAAGGATGATTTTGTCAGACTGGAGGAATTTGCATGAAGCTAAACAGGAATTACAATTGAAATTAGAAGAGTTGGAAAAGAAAAAGAATAAACAACAGCATGCCATTACAATGCTACAATGTCAGAATAAGTTGTTAATGGATAAGGTAGAAACCTATCAAAATGTAACAGAAAAGTCAGCTATGCGATATGCACGATATAAATACAAGAAACGGAGGTGGAAAGTGAGTTACAGAAAAGTTAAAATCTTAATTTATCATCTGCCGAATGATTGGAATCCAAACAAACGGGATGGGAATATTTGGGATTCAAATTCTAATAACAGTGAGGAGGATATATGTGTTAAAGGAGAACAGGCAGAAAGTTTAGAAGCAGAGCCCAGGAGCTGGGCGCAGCAGGGATTATGTTAGATGCCACAGATGCCCCTGAATTTGTTCAAATTAGTCAAGAAGTAGCAATGCAACATGCATTGCGGGAGGATCCTTATCCTACAAAAAATGCCCAATGGTCTTTATTAGAGATAATTAGTAGGGGTGTCACGAGGCGATATCCACTTGAATCTGATTGGCCCTCAAATGATAAGATTTGGTATACATTAAAAGATGCTCAAATGAGAATTAAGGAGGAGTCTATGAAGGCAGCCTTAGTAATAGGTCACGCTGACACATATATGTCATTACCTTTTACTGAGTCCATGAGAAATAAAATAATTAAGTATGCTGCACCAGCATACAAACAGGTAAAGATAACTTTGTTGATCAATCAAATAGACAGGACTATTTTGGAAGCCTTAGAAGCGGTCCGACAGTTAGGAGATCGGGGGGACTGGGGACCTCAAAATACTTTTGATAAAAAGAGAACAGGACAATCCAATTCAAACAGGGCTAAGCGGGTGTCTCGGAGGAATATGTTTTTGGCATTAATAAAAGATGGTGTAAAGAGGGAAGAAATAGATGGAAAAGATACAAGGACATTATGGGGAATGTACAAAAGTAGAGGACTGGGAAAGAAATCTATGCCTCAAGCACAAGTGAACAAAGGAGAGAGGGTGCCAACGGCTCCCCCTGAGGAAACTGCTTCCATTCTTTATCCTGATTTAAAAGGGTGGAAGTGTTGGGAGGATCAATAATGTGAATGCCGAACCTCAGTGTGTGCCTGGACCAAATTAGAACAGCGTCCGCAGGTAGAGATAAATATTTAGTAGAAACCTGGGGAGCAACAGGTACAAGCTGTAGTGGACGCTGGGGTGTAGGAATATAAATATCAGGATTGGGGGGAAAATTATACAAGCAGGAAGAAAAATTTAACAAATTTTAAAATTGGACAATTACCAATTTGGGATTAATCTATGGGATTCCTTGCCAGATATCCAAAAAGGGTTAACATGACAGCTTTCCGATGGAATCTATAGTTTTGGTAAATTGCCAGACATTTCTATGAGATCAGTAGTGGTGGGGAAACCAATAGTAGTACCGATCTCCACAAAAAATTGTAAACATGAACCAATACATTTTTTTTTATATTCCTATAGTGGAGCAATGTCCAGAACCATTTGCATTCACTTGGCAAGGGAGGCAATATACATAAACCAGACTACCACAAAAATACTTACATAGTCCCACTTTCTATCACAAGATTAAAGCAGAAAGTGGGCAAAAGGATGCCGAGAGGTGATAGAGAAAGCTAAACTTCCCTTCTCCCCAAAGTAAAAAACAGACTTGGGCCTTTTTGGATTTTGGAGGCAACATATTTCACATCTGGGGTAACATATGGGGTAGGTTGGACAATAAAAAAATAGAATAATGAATAAAGTTTTGTTAGATAGTATAAGGAAGTTGCACTCCAAGTAATTTTGCAAATGTGTCTTTTACCTCAAACACTAACATTGTGAACCACTGTACCTGCACGTAAACCTCTCTTATATGTTTTATAGATTAAAGCGTCCCTGCTTGAATTTTTATGATTGTGTGACAGAGCTTTGAAATGGAAGAAAATAGAAAAGAAGACCAGTAAAACTATATAGAGCAATTAACTTAAATTTCTATCTCTCTTTCTTTTAGAAGCTTAGTATCCAGACATGGTCCGGAGAACCAATTTCACTGTGCCACATTTAAAATACTTCCAGCAATGTGACCTGATAGTGGGAATCCAATGGATACCACATTTGTTTGAGACTCTTTTGATTAATAGTGTGCTTATTTACAGATTAAAATCAACCCTGAATCATTACTGATGGAAGAAAGCATGCCGGAGCTCTGTGTTTGTCTGTTTCTGTTATGTGTTGTCTGTTTTAGCTTAAGGGGTACCCCAACATTGTACATTGGCCATTTCCAGAGTTTATTCCACCCCTTCTATTAGTCCAAATGGTACCATATCCCTTTCCAAAAAAGATTCCCCCACATACCAGAAAGTATCTAATGAAAACCATGCTCACAATGATTTTATGCTATGGCTCACAGGTAATCGAGGCCAGCAGCGTGCCAGATTTTAGGAATAAAGGGGACGCCCATGTGGGATCCCTACGTGGGTCAGGGCAAAGGGTCTATATAGTGGGCAGACTTGGTGGGCCTTGGCCCTTGTCTGCTGTCATCTTTCTATGTTTCTATACAGCCCAATGATAATTTAGTTAGGGGTTATATTATAAAAGGATATCTGAAGAGAAATAATTAGAAAACTTTATACCTGGTAAAATGGTGTTCATTGGTATTTGATATTTGCTAAATAAAATAAAAAATGGTCTCTCTTTATTTAACTTACCAGGTATAAACAGTGCAGTGCACATCTCTGACATAAGTTATTTTGGTATCACATTCTGTACGTGTGTATGGTCTCTCTTAAATGACATAATAATTATGTCCAGAACATAAAAAGGTGTATTTTCTGAATGTCCTACAGAATACCTTTAAGTGCATTAGTGTTGTTTCTCTTATCTCACACAAATACTACCTTACACACAAGTATTGTGTCAAATGTTATCACATTCTGTACGTGTGTATGGTCTCTCTTAAATGACATAATAATTATGTCCAGAACATAAAAAGGTGTATTTTCTGAATGTCCTACAGACTACCTTTAAGTGCATTAGTGTTGTTTCTCTCATCTCACACAAATACTACTTTACACACAAGTATTGTGTCACATGTTATCACCTTCTGTACCTAAAGTGGTTTTTCTCCTTTTTCTCTTATACTCTCTTTTACCACTAGGGGGGTTTAATGTAACTAAAGCATTGAAGCTAAACAGTCATGAGTAAATATTTTCCTTGAAAAATCACGTACTGGGAAATGTTATTCCATATAGACTTTCATCCTTTTGTGATAAAATTGATCAGCTCTGCTCTCTCATTCTGATGATTTGGCTAACATGCTGGGTTAAGAGAAAATTTCACCAGATCGAGAAGATGATGACACGCAACCAGACATACAGTGCCATGAAGCTATTATGTGGCACCGACTTGGGAATGGAAGTGAGCCTATATCCTGCCACTTCACATTAGGGCTGGTCTCTGGGGGTAGTGCACGTGACTTACATGAGTGAAGGCATGTGAGTGGCATAGCAAGCCTATTGAAACTGGAGCATAGCCAGACCCTAACCAAAGCTACTAAGATACCAGATAACTGCGGTGATCGATGGTGAATATGAAGCTACCCTAAATGTATGCCATGAGTAAGAGCACAAATATATTAATAAGATTATTAATTTTCATGATTCCCGATACGTGATACTTTCAAGTGAAAGGCCTAATTAGCAAAAAATATTAGAGACTGCAAACATATCAGTTGAGAACATAAGGAAATAATTTAACCTGAGGTATAGTACTGGCTGGTAAACAAGCATATTTCGGCATAAGGAAATAATTTAACCTGAGGTATAGTAAATACTATTGTTTCTGAAATACTGGCTGGTAAACAAGCATATTTCGGCTCCAGAGAAGCGGAGGTATTTAGATGGGTGCGGTAATGTTAATCATACAGCAATATACTTTAGATAGTAATGTTTCTTCAGCCTTACAGTGGACTATTTGTGAGATTCGTGTTTTGTCTTTTATACAACAAAGAATTAACTTTATCCAGCAGTTAAATACCTCATTGATTTTTGTATTATTTAATAACACCACGTCCTTAGATAGAACCTGGTGGAATTTTTGATATAAAACAATGTTCTGATTTCTCATGTGAAGGGTTGCTTACGTTATTTGATGTAAGGAACTCTACAATAATGTGTCCTTTCACTGTGATGCCTTTGCTACTATGGGCAACAAATAGATGAACAAAATAAAACAAACGTGTCATTCTATGAACCATGTTCTTTATAAAAATGTTGCTAGCAGTACTGTTAAACTTGTGATTCATGCTATTCAAGCTCCCTTTTCAGTATGTGTATAGCAAATGTAAATATTAATTTTTCTTTTACCGATGTATTTTATTGCCATCTATAAAGAAAGCCATGCAAAATAATTGTGAAAAACAGACTTGAGTATCCAAGGGTGGAATGTTATGCCTCCGCATATTACTGATATGTTCAGAATATTATATGTCTCCTCAAGTCTGCTTACCTGAACTCCTGAACCTTAGTGTTACCTTGACAACATCAAATGCTTTACTCCCTGACTTCAGTTGCCTGCGTACCGCTCAAATAACATCAGTAAGGACAGACCTGGGTGTTATCAAAACAGAGAACAAAAGAGCAAGACCAGTCCCTGCAACACCTCATTAACGCCAGATGGGACCTGAATGTTATCCAAACAAAGGAACTGGCCAGGGGGGTAACTGAAATTCAGCATGCTACCGACATGAATCCACAAGTCTGTTTATCTGACATTCTGACCTTCTTGACCTGAATGTTGCCTACATTACATCAAAGAAAGAGTGAAACCAGATGAGAAGCCAGTTTACTTCAACACCTCCTTATGACATTCTGAATACCTCCTGGGTAGCATCAAAGAGGACAGGGAAACCAAACAAGTATCTGACCTCCTTGAACTATGTGTTGTCAAAACAAATAACAAAGGACCAGTACCAACTGTCTTACTAAGAGGGCAGCAGTTTTTCTCTATAAAAGAGAAAAACTCAGCCCATAGAATTAGAATCCAAGACGTCGCAAGGGACAGAATCCACGATGTCTAAAGGGTCAGTCTCCCGTGTCTACTCACCTATCAATTGCAAGGATTCTCCAATTGTGAGGGAAGAGTGTTTGCCTGGGATACGGTGAAGTTATTTAATTCTTATATATGTATAATAAAGTGTTATTGTTTATGTTTGATATTGTCTGGGTGCTTTTCTGAGTGTTACTGATCATCCCACCTGTCAGAAATTAGTGGCGGAACACATGCGCTCTTGAAAAATCATGAGTCCTGGCGCCGTGAGGTGTGCTTCTGTGGCAGTATTCTAATTGACACCTCACGGCGCTTGCAGGGTCCGGAGGCGCGCGACTGTGGAGTTTTGTCAGCGCGGTCATCTTCAGGAGCATTTGGCAGTTTGTGGACTGGTAAGAGAGTGGCGGTGGCGGTTTCAAGCGGCAGCGCCGGCATTTTCTCTCCTTTTAGTGGAGTGTCGGTTTTGGGGTGTGCAGCCGCTGTTACAAAGAAAAGAAAAAAAATACGGCTCAGGGAAGTGGAGGGGGAGAGGGAAAGAGGGATACTTTGGAGGGAGGGGTGTGCTGGGAGGCCAACAGAGAGAAGGGGGCCAGAAGAGACAGAGAAATACAGGCAGGGGGCCAGGCAGAGAGAGAGAGAGAGAGAGACAGAAAGAAAGACAGGGGTCAGGCAGAAAGACAGAGAGACAGAAAAACAAGGGGCCAGGCAGAGAGACAGAGAGAAAGAAAAACAGGGAGCCAGGCAGAAAGACAGAGAGACAGACAAACAAAAAATTGAGGCCAGGGAGAGAGACAGCCAGAAAGATAAATAGGGGGCCAGAAAGAAAGACAGACAGAAAGAAAGATAGCCATCCATACAGTGGCCAAGGAAAGAGAGAGAGACAGAAGGAAAGGCAGGGGTCAGGCAGAAAGACAGAGAGACAGAAAAACAGGGGGCCAGGCAGAGACACAGAGAGAAAGAAAAACAGGGAGCCAGGCAGAGAGACAGAGAAACGAAAACTGATTGCCAGGGATAGAGACAGGGGGCCAGGCAGAGAGACAGCCAGAAAGATAAACAGGGTGCCAGGCAGAAAGACAGACAGACAGAAAGACAGCCATCCACACAGCTGCCAAAGAAAGAGAGAGAGAAATAAAGAAAGAATGACAGACAGACAGTGGGCCAGAAAGACAGACAGCCATCAGCCAAGGACAGAGAGAGAGAGAAAAAACAAGACAGATAGACAGCGGCCAAGGAGACAGAGAGAAAGAATGACAGAGAGAAAGGGAGAAAGACAGACAGAAGGAAAGACAAGCAGACAAGAGGTCATAGAGACAGATAGAAAGAAAGAAAGAATGACAGACAGACAGGATGCCAGAAAGACAGACAGATAGAAAAATAGACAGCCAACAGCCAAGGAGAGAGAGAGAGAGAGAGAGAGAGTAAAAAAAAATACAGAGACAGACAGCGGCTAAGGAGAGAGAGAGAGAGAAAGAAAAAAAGACATACAGACGGCCAGCGGCCAAGGAGAAAGAGAGAAAGAATGATATACAGACAGGGGGACAGAGAGACAGACAGAAAAGCAGAGAGATAGACAAAAATAAAGACAGACAGCCAGAAGCTAAGAAAAGAAAGAGAGAAACAAACAAACAAAAAAAAAAGACAGACAGTGGGCAAGGGAGAAAGACAGATAGAAAAGGGCCAGGGAGAGAGAAAAAAAGACATACATCCTATATAATGTTCCCTGCCGCCATGTTTTCTGATCCGTAGCCGTATTCTATTTTAGAACGCGGCGGAAGGGAACACTCTGGCCACTCCACTCCTCCCGTCCTCGCTCACCAACCACTGGAAGAAGCACAGGCAAGCTCTCTCCCTGCTCGCCGCTCTGTCACTCCTCACACACGCACAACGCAGAGCCAACAGGTCACTGCCCAGTAGAAAACCCAACACAGCGCTGACCATAAGGGAATTGTGCACAGGAGCCTCGCCCCGACACAACACTCCAAGACAAGCAGCATGGACATGGAGCCCCGACGGCAGCCCGAGAACATGTGCCGACTCTGCCTAAAAGGCCCGGCGCACAGCTCCAACCGTGCAACCACTGCGCGCCAACTGAAGAAAATGCCACGGATGCCCGCCCGCAAGGCAGGCTCTCAGGATGACGCCTGCAGCTCCGAGCAGCCAGCGCTCCTGATATGCAAACTGCCAGGAAGAGGTGCTGTTGGACCGGGGGAGCAAGGAAGACAGATAGGGGGAGCAGGGAAGAGGTGCTACTGGGCCGGGGGAGCAGGGAAGAGGTGCTACTGGACCGTGGGAGCAGGAAAGAGGGACAGGGGGAGCAGGGAAGAGGTGCTACAGGACCGGGGAGGAAGAAGAGGGACAGGGGGAGCAGGGAAGAGGTGCTACTGGACCGTGGGAGCAGGGAGGAGGGACAGGGGGAGGAGGGAAGAAGTGATACTGGACTGTGGAAGCAGGGAAGAGGGACAGGGGGAGCAGGGAAGAGGTGCTGCTGGACAGGGAAGTGGAGTGGGCAAGGAAATGTTGCTGGTGAGAAAAGGGGGCTCGGGCTGAAAGGGAACAGATGGGAGAAGGGGGCTGGGGGGGTAAAAATGGGTTTGGAGCTGGGGCTGAAAATAGGGGACATCTGAGGGAAGGAGGCTTTACTAGCACCCGTTAATGTTAACGGGCTTAAACATTAGTCTGTCAATAAAGCTAGAATTCTGGAAATAAAAATCAAGATGGCACAAAAGGATAGATATCTAGAGAATTGAAAACAAGTCTTCCAAAGGCTTGACATCTTGAGAGAAGAAACTATCCTCAAAGTCTTAAAGTCTGGAAAGTTCAGAAGACTGAATACATAGAAATCTAGAGAGAGAGTGAAATAGCCTATCACAAGGGTAAAATGCATGTAGAAAATGAAAATGTCTGTCCTAAAAGGTTAGCAGTCTAGAGAGAGGTGTAAAGCTTGTCTTAAGTCTAGCTCAGAGAAATGGAAATGTTTTTCCCTAAAGGTAAAAAATCAAGAGAGAGACAAAATTATGTCTAAAAGGGATAGAAATCTGGAATAAGGAAATAAGGCTAAAATCCTAGATAGAAGAAAAACATGTGACTCAAAGGATAGACTTTTTCTTTTGTCCAGATTAATAGACTGTGGGTTCAGATTTTTTCCAACTCTGCAGATTTCTGTCTTCAAAGGGTAGAAATCCGGAGAAAGGAAAAAAGTCAACCCTAAAAGCTAGAATCCTGGAGAATGCTGAAGCTTAATTGAGCAAGAGAGGAATTGGAGGAAACGCACCGGTATTTAAAACCCAGTAGGAACATGTTTGTAATGCGCATATGACTCCAGAATGCGTAAGCATCTGATAGTAGACTATATAGAAAAAATGTCAGTCCACAGACTATGAGATAAAATGGAGCAAAACGAAAAAAACATTCAAAAAGGATGTAGTGGCCTCCTCATCTCCCCTTCTAGCCACACCCAAACCTCCGTGGCCTTTTAGAATAAAAAGAAATTGGAGAAAAAAGTTTTGTAGGGACTTCTGGAGAGAGGAGAAAGGTTTGTTCTAAAGGATAAAAGTTTTTAGAAAGGTTAATGTTTTCTCAAAGGCTAGAAATCAAAAGAGAGAGAAAAATTCTGTCTTTAAAGGATGGAAATCTGGAAAATAGAAAAAAGGCAATCTTAAAATCTATAAACCTAAAGAGAAGAAAAACGTCTGAACCAAAAGATAGAAATCTGGAGAGAGAAGGAAATAATCTGAACCCAAAGTTTACAAATCTAAACAGAATAAAAAAGTATGTCATCACAGGGTAGAAATCTGGAGAAAAGGAAAACGTATGTTGGAAAGGATAAAAGTATGAAGAGAGGAAATAAGTTTGTCCAAAGGAGAGAATTCTGGAAAGAGAGAAATCTGTCAATAAAGCTAGAATTCTGGAAATATAAAACAAGTTGGCACAAAAGGATAGATATCTAGAGAGTTTTAAACAAGTCTCCCAAAGGCTTGACATCTTGAGAGAAGAAACTATCACCAAAGGCTTAAAATCTGGAAAGGGGGTAAAAGTTTGTCCCCAAAGTTCAGAAGACTGAATACATAGAAATCTAGAGAGAGAGACAAATAGCCTATCACAAGGGTAAAATGCATGGAGAAAATTAAAATGTCTGTCCTAAAAGATTAGCAGTATAGAGAAAGGTGAAAGGCTTATCTTAAGGCTTGCTCAGAGAAATGTAAAATATTTTTTCCCATAAAGGAAAGAAATCAAGGGAGAGAGCAAAATTATGTCTACAAGGTATAGAAATCTAGAAAAAGGAAAAAAGGCTAAAATCCCAGAGAGAAGAAAAACATGGTACTCAAAGGATAGACTTAACTATGGGTTCAGATTTTTTCCAACTCTCCAGATTTCTGACTTCAAAGGGTAGAAATCCAGGAAAGGAAAAAAGTCAATAATAAAAGCTAGAATTCTGGAAAATGCTGAAGCTGAATTGAGCAAGAGAGGAAATGGAGGAAACGCATCGGTATGTAAAACCCAGTAGGAATATGTCTGTAATGCGCATATGACTCCAGAATGCGTAAGCGTCTAATAGTAGACTATATAGAAAAAAATGTCAGTCCACAGACTATGAGATAAACTGGAGCAAAAAGAAAAAAACATCCAAAAAGGATGTAGTGGCCTCCTCATCTCCCCTTATAGCCACACCCAAGCCTCCGTGGCCTTTTAGAATAAAAAGAAATTGGAACAAAAAATTTTGTAGGGAATTCTGGCGAGAGGAGAAAGGTTTGTTCTAAAGGTTTAAAGCTTGGAGAAAGGGAAATATTTTCTCAAAGGCTAGATATCAAAAGAGAGAGAATAATTCTGTCTTTAAAGGATAGAAATGTGGAAAAAAGAAAAAAGACAATCTTAAAATCTAGAAACTAGAGAGAAGAAATACTTCTGAACCAAAGGACAGAAATCTGGAGAGAAAAGGAAATAATCTGAACCCAAAGATTACAAATCTAGACAGAAGAAAAAAGTCTTTTTTCACAGGTTAGAAATCTAAGGAAATTATGCAGGAAAGGATAGAAATATGAAGAGAGGAAATAGATTTTTCCAAATAGAGAATTCTGGAGAGAGGGAAATCTGTCAATAATGCTAGAATTCTGGAAATAAAAAACAAATTGGCATAAAAAGTATATATATATATAGAGAGAGTTTTAAACATGTCTCCCAAAGGCTTGACATCTTGAGAGAAGAAACTATCCCCAAAGGCTTAAAGTCCAGAGAGGGGTTAAAGTCTGTCCCCAAAGTTCAGAAGACTGAATACATAGAAATCTAGAGAGAGAGAGAGAGAAATAGTCTATCAGAAGGGTAAAATGCATGGAGAGAAGTAAAATGTCTGTCATTAATGGTTAGCAGTATAGAGAGAGGTGAAAGGCTTATCTTAAGGCTAGCTCAGATAAATGTAAAATGTTTTTTCCCCTAAAGGAAAGAAATCAAGAGAGAGAGAAAAATTATGTCTAAAAGGGATAGAAATCTGGAAAAAGAAAAAAGGCTAAAATCCTAGATAGAAGAAAAACATGGGACTCAAAGGATAGACTTAACTGTGGGTTCAGATGTTTTCGAACTCTCTAGATTTCTGTCTTCAAAGGGTAGAAATCTGGAGAAAGGAATAAAGTCAACACTAAAAGCTAGAATTCTAGAAAATGCTGAAGCTGAATTGAGCAAGAGAGGAATTGGAGGAAACGCACCGGTATGTAAAACCCAGTAGGAACATGTCTGTAATGCGCATATGACTCCAGAATGCATAAGCGTCTAACAGTAGATTATATAGAAAGAAATGTCAGTCCACAGACTATGAGATAAACTGGAGCAAAAAGAAAAAAACATCCAAAAAGGATGTAGTGGCCTCCTCATCTCCCCTTATAGCTACACCCAAACCTCCGTGGCCTTTTAGAATAAAAAGAAATTGGAGGAAAAAGTTTTGTAGAAAATTCTGGAGAGAGGAGAAAGGTTTGTTCTAAAGGCTAAAAACTTGTAGAAAGGGTAATGTTTCCTCAAAGGCTAGAAATCAAAAGAGAGAGAAAAATTCTGTCTTTAAAGGATGGAAATCTGGAAAATGGAAAAAAGGCAATCTTAAAATCTACAAACATGGAGAAGAAAAACGGCTGAACCAAAAGATAGAAATCTGGAGATAAGAAAATAATCTGAACCCAAAGTTTACAAATCTAGACAGAAGAAAAAAGTATGTCTTCACAGGGTAGAAATCTGGAGAAAAGGAAAATATATGTGCAAAGGATAAAAGTATGAAGAGAAGAAATAGGTTTGTCCAAAGGAGAGAATTCTGGAGAGAGGGAAATCATAATAATAAAATGCTAGAGCGCGCATGCGCTCTTGAAAAATCGTGAGTCCTGGCGCCGTGAGGTGTGCTTCTGTGGCAGTATTCTAATTGACACCTCACGGCGCTTGCAGGGACTGGAGGCGCGCGACTGTGGAGTTTTGTCAGCGCGGTCGTCTTCAGGAGCATTTGGCAGTTTGTGGACCGGCAAGAGAGTGGCTGTTTCAAGCGGCAGCGCCGGCATTTTCTCTCTTGTTAGTGGAGAGTGTCGGTTTTGGGGTGTGCAGCCGCTGTTACAAAGTTAAAAAAAAAAATACGGCTCAGGGAAGTGGAGGGGGAGAGGGAAAGAGGGATAATTTGGAGGGAGGGGTGTGCTGGGAGGCCAACAGAGAGAATGGAGCCAGAAGAGACAGAGAAATACAGGCAGGGGGCAAGGCAGAGAGAGAGAGAGACAGAAAGAAAGACAGGGGTCAGGCAGAAAGACAGAGAGACAGAAAAACAAGGGGTCAGGCAGAGAGACAGAGAGAAAGAAAAACAGGGAGCCAGGCAGAAAGACAGAGAGACAGACAAACAAAAAATTGGGGCCAGGGAGAGAGACAGCCAGAAAGATAAATAGGGGGCCAGACAGAAAGACAGACAGAAAGAAAGATAGCCATCCATACAATGGCCAAGGAAAGAGAGAGAGACAGAAGGAAAGGCAGGGGGCAGGCAGAAAGACAGAGAGACAGAAAAACAGGGGGCCAGGCAGAGACACAGAGAGAAAGAAAAACAGGGAGCCAGGCAGAGACAGAGAAACAAAAACTGGTTGCCAGGGAGAGAGACAGAGGGCCAGGCAGAGAGACAGCCAGAAAGATAAACAGGGGGCCAGGCAGAAAGACAGAAAGACAGCCATCCACACAGCGGCAAAGGAAAGAGATAGAGAAATAAAGAAAGAATGACAGACAGACAGTGGGCCAGAAAGACAGACAGCCAGCAGCCAAGGACCATTCAAAACACAGCCATCAGACTCATCTACGCTCTTAGAAAATTTGACCACATTACTCTCGCCTATGTAGACTCTCACTGGCTTTCAATAAAAGCAAGAACTCAATTCAAATTCTATTGTCTACTATTTAAAGTAACCCATGGCACTGCCCCCAGCTACTTAAGCAACCGCCAAACCGCTACCACTCACCCAGGTCAAGGAGAACTCAGAACCTATTCATCTTCCCCCCTCATAATGGTACCCGACGTAAGAAACTTTACGACAGCCTTCTGGCGACACAGGCAGCGAAAATTGACCCAACATCACCAAACTGATGATCAAAACAACAGACATCAAAGTGTTTCGAAAAGAAATCAAAACAGTCCTATTCAAAAAACACGTCCTCACTCACTAATCTCCTCCCAATCGTACATGCTTTCTCCCAAGCGAATAGCACATCAGTCATTCCCTCGAACCTCACCTACCATAAAAAAAAAACCAAAACATTCAGATTCCTTAAAAAGCATCTACCACAAGTATCCAATAAACTTTTTCCTTCAATGCTAGGTAATCTTCTTCTATTACCTGAACATATTGTTTTTCTCCACTGTATCCTATAACTACTTGAATCTTTATATGTAATTTTTCAATTATATTATGTAATGTACAAGAATCACTGTTATATAATTCTCTCGGTAATATCCAGATATCTTCTAATTTGTAATCCGCTTAGAACCGCAAGGCACAAGCGGAATAGAAATCACTAATGTAATGTAATGTAAGAGAAAGAAAAAACCAGACAGATAGACAGCGGCCAAGGAGACAGAGAGAAAGAATGACAGACAAAAAGGGAGAAAGACAGACAGAAGGAAAGACAAGCAGACAAGGGGTTAGAGAGACAGATAGTAAGAAAGAATGTCAGACAGACAGGATGCCAGAAAGACAGACAGATAGAAAAACAGACAGCCAACAGCCAAGGAGAGAGAGAGAGAGAGAAAAAAAAAAAAATACAGAGACAGACAGCGGCCAAGGAGAGAGAGAGAAAGAAAGAAAAAAGACATACAGACGGCCAGCGGCCAAGGAGAAAGAGAGAAAGAATGATATACAGACAGGGGGACAGATAGAAAGACAGAAAGGCAGAGAGATAGACAGAAATAAAGACAGACAGCCAGAAACCAAGAAAAGAAAGAGAGAAACAAACAAACAAAAAAAAAAGACAGACAGTGGGCAAGGGAGAGAGACAGAAAGAAAAGGGCCAGGGAGAAAGAAAGACATACATCCTATATAATGTTCCCTGTCGCCATGTTTTCTGATCCGTGGCCGGATTCTATTTTAGAACGCGGCGGCAGGGAACACTCTGGCCACTCCACTCCTCCCGTCCTCGCTCACCAACCGCTGGAAGAAGCACAGGCAAGCTCTCTCTCTGCCCGCCGCTCTGTCACTCCTCACACGCGCACAACGCCGAGCCAACAGGTCACTGCCCAGTAGAAGCCCCAACACAGCGCCGACCATAAGGGAATTGCGAACTGGAGCCCCGCCCCGACACAACCCTCCAAGACAAGCAGCACGGACATGGAGCCCCGAAGGCAGCCCGAAAACACGTGCCAACTGTGCCTAACAGGCCCGGCGCACAGCTCCAACCGTGCAACCACTGTGCGCTAACTGAAGAAAACGCCACGGACACCCGCCCGTAAGGCAGGCTCTCAGGATGACGCCTGCAGCTCCGAGCAGCCAGCGCTCCTGACATGCAGCCCGCCAGGAAGAGGTGCTGTTGGACCGGCGGAGCAAGGAAGACGGACAGGGGGAGCAGGGAAGAGGTGCTACTGGACCGTGGGAGCAGGAAAGAGGGGAGCAGGGAAGAGGTGCTACTGGACCGGGGAGCAAGGAAGAGGAACAGGGGGAGCAGGGAAGAGGTGCTACTGGACCGTGGGAGCAGGAAAGAGGGGAGCAGGGAAGAGGTGCTACTGGACCGTGTGAGCAGGGAGGAGGGACAGGGGGAGGAGGGAAGAAGTGATACTGGACTGTGGGAGCAAGGAAGAGAGACAGCAGGAGCAGGGAAGAGGTGCTGCTGGACAGGGAAGTGGAGTGGGCAGGGAAATGCTGCTGGTGAAAAAAGGGGGCTCGGGCTGAAAGGGAACAGATGGGAGAAGGGGGTTGGGGGGGTAAAAATGGGTTGGGAGCTGGGGCTAAAAATAGAGGACATGTGAGGGAAGGAGGCTTTACTAGCACCCGTTAATGTTAACGGGATTAAACACTAGTCTGTCAATAAAGCTAGAATTCTGGAAATAAAAATCAAGTTGGCACAAAAGGATAGATATCTAGAGAATTGAAAACAAGTCTTCCATAGGCTTGACATCTTGAGAGAAGAAACTATCCTCCAAGTCTTAAAGTCTGGAAAGTTCAGAAGACTGAATACATAGAAATATATATAGAGAGAGAAATAGCCTATCACAAGGGTAAAATTCATGGAGAAGATGAAAATGTCTGTCCTAAAAGTCTAGAGAGAGCTGAAAAGCTTGTCTTAAGTCTAGCTCAGAGAAATGGAAATGTTTTTCCCTAAAGGTAAGAAATCAAGAGAGAGAGAAAATTATATCTAAAAGGGATAGAAATCTGGAATAAGGAAACAAGGCTAAAATCCTAGATAGAAGAAAAACGTGACTCAAAGGATAGACTTTTTCTTTTGTCCAGATTAATAGAATGTAGGTTCAGATTTTTTCCATCTCTGCAGATTTCTGTCTTGAAAGGGTAAAAATCCAGAGAAAGGAAAAAAGTCAACCCTAAAAGCTAGAATCCTGGAGAATGCTGAAGCTGAATTGAGCAAGAGAGGAATTGGAGGAAACGCACCGGTTTGTAAAACCCAGTAGGAACATGTCTGTAATGTGCATATGACTCCAGAATGCGTAAGCGTCTAATAGTAGATTATATAGAAAGAAATGTCAGTCCACAGACTATGAGATAAACTGGAGCAAAAAGAAAAAAACATCCAAAAAGGATGTAGTGGCCTCCTCATCTCCCCTTATAGCCACACCCAAACCTCCGTGGCCTTTTAAAATAAAAAGAAATTGTAGGAAAAAGTTTTGTAGAAAATTCTGGAGAGAGGAGAAAGGTTTGTTCTAAAGGCTAAAAGCTTGTAGAAAGGGTAATGTTTCCTCAAAGGCTAGAAATCAAAAGAGAGAGAAAAATTCTGTCTTTAAAGGATGGAAATCTGGAAAATGGAAAAAAGGCAATCTTAAAATCTACAAACATGGAGAAGAAAAACGGCTGAACCAAAAGATAGAAATCTGGAGAGAAGAAAATAATCTGAATCCAAAGTTTACAAATCTAGACAGAAGAAAAAAGTATGTCTTCACAGGGTAGAAATCTGTAGAAAAGGAAAATATATGTGCAAAGGATAAAAGTATGAAGAGAAGAAATAGGTTTGTCCAAAGGAGAGAATTCTGGAGAAAGGGAAATCATAATAATAAAATGCTAGAGCGCGCATGCGCTCTTGAAAAATCGTGAGTCCTGGCGCCGTGAGGTGTGCTTCTGTGGCAGTATTCTAATTGACACCTCACGGCGCTTGCAGGGGCTGGAGGCGCGCGACTGTGGAGTTTTGTCAGCACGGTCGTCTTCAGGAGCATTTGGCAGTTTGTGGACCGGCAAGAGAGTGGCGGTTTCAAGCGGCAGCGCCGGCATTTTCTCTCCTGTTAGTGGAGAGTGTCGGTTTTGGGGTGTGCAGCCGCTGTTACAAAGCCAAGGAGAGAGAGAGAGAGAGAGAAAAAAAAAATACAGAGACAGACAGCGGCCAAGGAGAGAGAGAGAGAGAGAAAGAAAGAAAAAAAGACATACAGACGGCCAGCGGCCAAGGAGAAAGAGAGAAAGAATGATATACAGACAGGGGGACAGATAGAAAGACAGAGAGATAGACAGAAATAAAGACAGACAGCCAGAAACCAAGAAAAGAAAGAGATAAACAAACAAACAAAAAAAAAAGACAGACAGTGGGCAAGGGAGAGAGACAGAAAGAAAAGGGCTAGGGAGAAAGAAAGACTTACATCCTATATAATGTTCCCTGTCACCATGTTTTCTGATCCGTGGCCGGATTCTATTTTAGAACGCGGCGGCAGGGAACACTCTGGCCACTCCACTCCTCCCGTCCTCGCTCACCAACCGCTTGAAGAAGCACAGGCAAGCTCTCTCTCTGCCCGCTGCTCTGTCACTCCTCACATGTGCACAACGCCGAGCCAACAGGTCACTGCCCAGTAGAAGCCCCAACACAGTGCCGACCATAAGGGAGTTGCGCACAGGAGCCCCCCTCCCGACACATCCCTCTAAGACAAGCAGCACGGAAATGGAGCCTCGAAGGCAGCCCGAAAACACGTGCCGACTCTGCCTAAAAGGCCCGGCGCACAGCTCCAACTGTGCAACCACTGTGCGCTAACTGAAGAAAACGCCACGGACGCCCAACCGCAAGGCAGGCTCTCAGGATGACGCCTGAAGCTCCGAGCAGCCAGCGCTCCTGACATGCAGCCCGCCAGGAAGAGGTGATGTTGAACCGGGGGAGCAAGGAAGACGGACAGGGGAAGCAGGGAAGAGGTGCTATTGGGCCGGGGGAGCAGGTAAGAGGTGCTACTGGAACGTGGGAGCAGGAAAGAGGGACAGGGGGAGCAGGGAAGAGGTGCTACTGGACCGTGGGAGCAGGGAGGAGGGACAGGGGGAGGAGGGAAGAAGTGATACTGGACTGTGGGAGCAAGGAAGAAGGACAGGGGGAGCAGGGAAGAGGTGCTGCTGGACAGGGAAGTGGAGTGGGCAGGGCAATGCTGCTGGTGAGAAAAGGGGGTTCGGGCTGAAAGGGAACAGATGGGAGAAGGGGGATGGGGGTAAAAATGGGTTTGGAGCTGGGGCTGAATATAGGGGACATATGAGGGAAGGAGGCTTTACTAGCACCCGTTAATGTTAACGGGATTAAATACTAGTCTGTCAATAAAGCTAGAATTCTGGAAATAAAAATCAAGTTGGCACCAAAGGTTCTAGAGAATTGAAAACAAGTCTTCCAAAGGCTTGACATCTTGAGAGAAGAAACTATCCTCAAAGTCTTAAAGTCTGGAAAGTTCAGAAGACTGAATACATAGAAATCTAGAGAGAGAGAGAAATAGCCTATCACAAGGGTAAGATGCATGGAGAAAATGAAAATGTCTGTCCTAAAAGGTTAGTCTAGAGAGAGGTGAAAAGCTTGTCTTAAGTCTAGCTCAGAGAAATGGAAATGTTTTTCCCTAAAGGTAAAAAATCAATAGAGAGAGAAAATTATGTCTAAAAGGGATAGAAATCTGGAATAAGGAAACAAGGCTAAAATCCTAGATAGAAGAAAAACATGTGACTCAAAGGATAGACTTTTTCTTTTGTCCAGATTAATAGACTGTGGGTTCAGATTTTTTCCAACTCTGCAGATTTCTGTCTTCAAAGGGTAGAAATCCGGAGAAAGGAAAAAAGTCAACCCTAAAAGCTAGAATCCTGGAGAACGCTGAAGCTGAATTGAGCAAGAGTGGAATTGGAGGAAACGCACCGGTATGTAAAACCCAGTAGGAACATGTTTGTAATGCGCATATGACTCCAGAATGCGTAAGCATCTGATAGTAGACTATATAGAAAAAAATGTCAGTCCACAGACTATGAGATAAACTGGAGCAAAACGAAAAAAACTTCCAAAAAGGATGTAGTGGCTTCCTCATCTCCCCTTATAGCCACACCCAAACCTCCGTGGCCTTTTAGAATAAAAAGAAATTGGAGAAAAAAGTTTTGTAGGGACTTCTGGAGAGAGGAGAAAGGTTTGTTCTAAAGTATAAAAGCTTGTAGAAAGGTTAATGTTTTCTCAAAGGCTAGAAATCAAAAGAGAGAGAATAATTCTGTCTTTAAAGGATAGAAATGTGGAAAAAAGAAAAAAGACAATCTTAAAATCTAGAAACCTAGAGAGAAGAAATACATCTGAACCAAAGGACAGAAATCTGGAGAGAAAAGGAAATAATCTGAACACAAAGATTACTAATCTAGACAGAAGAAAAAAGTCTGTCTTCACAGGGTAGAAATCTAAGGAAAATATATGCAGCAAAGGATAGAAGTATGAAGAGAGGAAATAGTTTTGTCCAAAGAGAGAATTCTGGAGAGAGGGAAATCTGTCAATAATGCTAGAATTCTGGAAATAAAAATCAAGTTGGCACAAAAGGATAGATATCTAGAGAGTTTTAAAGAAGTCTCCCAAAGGCTTTACATCTTGAGAGAAGAAACTATCCCCAAAGGCTTAAAGTTTGGAGAGGAGTTAAAGTCTGTCCTCAAAGTTTAGAAGACTGAATACATAGAAATCTAGAGAGAGAGAAATAGTCTATCAGAGGGGCAAAATGCATCAGGAAAGTAAAATGTCTGTCCTAAAAGGTTAGCAGTCTAAAGAGAGGTGAAAGGCTTATCTTAAAGCCTGCTCAGAGAAATGTAAAATGTTTTTTCCCCTAAAGGAAAGAAATCTAGAGAGAGAGAAAAATTATGTCTAAAAGGGAAATAAATGTGGAAAAAGAAAAAAGGCTAAAATCCTAGATAGAAAACAAAATGGGACTCAAAGGATGGCCTAAAGAGGAAAGGGGTAGAGGGTGCAATTATGTGATTTAATATACTAAATCACATAAGCGTACACTTAGTGTGGCTGAATGTAATAAAAGCTGAACATAATAAAAGTATCACACCCGATTTACCCACAGTTCAAGCATGCACAACATACACGCATCTTACGCCGAGTGCGGCTGAATGTAATAGAAGTGTCACACCCAATTTACCCATAGCTCAAATGCTCATAGCATACAGTATTTTGTATTAAAGTTTTTGGGTTGTGGAACGAACGAATCGTCTGAGTTTCCATTATTTCCTATGGGGAAATTCGCTTTGATATAAGAGTGCTTTGGATTAAGAACATGCTTCTGGAACAAATTATGCCCACAACCCAAGGTTTTACTGTAATCCAAATGAATTTGTACTTTAACATCACATAAATAAAAATATATCCTGTAAGCACCTACGTTTCCTTCATAAATATTCACTGTTAATGCTTCTCAATTTAAGCATGGTGCATTTGATACTCCTGAACACCAACACATGCGTGGTAAAATTCTAACATAGTTGCCAATGCTGACAATCTTGAATGTTCTTAAAACTAAAATGTAATTCAACAAATTACTTCCTTCCAAAAACTTTTGCATCGCGACATTATATGAAAAAGGAAAAACTTGTAGGTACGTACACTTCTCTCATAAGCATTAACTTCTGCTGCTCATGAATGCTTAAAAAAATGGCGCTTATATTTTCAAGCGGACCGGTGTATGCGTATTAGGAATGTATGAAAGTTTAAAATTCTCATAAGGCATATTTGTTTGATTTAATTTACATCATGAGTAACAACAGTAATGACCATATCCAGTTTGAGACACCCATCCCTCCACAACAAATAGTGCAGGATCTTCTCATATGAACACAGACCATTCAGTAATGCTGTTAATGTCATCAGGAAATAAACTATTCAGTCTTTGAATCCACTGCAATTCTCTTTGTTTTAAGTCTTTGAACTCGATCTCCTACCTGCATAGATTTGTGTTCAATATCTATAGCAAGACATCTCAAATCTTCAAACTTGTGTTTTAATGGCGTGCAATGTTCCACTATAACTTCTATGAGATCTATCCCTAGGACTAATTGTTCATGAGACTGACAATGGCTAGACATCAGATATTCCCTGTTTCCCTCTCGTTCTTCCAAGTTTCCTTTTTTAATTTAATTTTAATGCAATGTATCCTAACCATTTCCCTTCTGTCGCATGTTGTGTCTATTATCTGTAGGTTCAGATTTTTTCCAACTCTCAAGATTTCTGTTTTCAAAGGGTAGAAATCCGGAGAAAGGAAAAAAGTCAACACTAAAAGCTAGAATCCTGGAGAATGCTGAAGCTGAATTGAGCAAGAGAGGAATTGGAGGAAACGCACCGGTATGTAAAACCCAGTAGGAATCTGTCTGTAATGCGCATATGACTCCAGAATGCGTAAGCGTGTGATAGTTCAATATATAGAAATAAATGTTAGTCTACAGACTATGAGATAAACTGGAGCAAAAAGAAAAAAACATCCAAAAAGGATGTAGTGGCCTCCTCATAGCCATACCCAAACCTCCGTGGCCTTTTAGAATAAAAAGAAATCAAGAGAGAGAGAAAATTATGTCTAAAAGGGATAGAAATCTTTCCCCAACAGCTAGTCGGTCACGGCCTAGCTGCTCTGCCCCCAAATTCCCATATCTTAAATTCAATTCCAATAAACCCAGTAGCAAGACCTGCGGTGTCGCCCGGCCTCACATCTGTCTGTGGTGGTACCGCACAAAGTCTACAACATTATAATCACTACTTATTCTTCCCACATCCCTGGCCGCCTGGAAGGATCCCCTTCCCATTTCCGCACAGCTGCGACCCACCCCCCCACCCCACTAAACATCCTCATAACAACAACACCCCATCCATAACCAACCCAATGAACCCTCTCCCCTCCCCCTCACCCCCCCCGAATCCGCAAAATCCTAAACCTTTTCCAAAATACAAACCCAACCAACAGGGAGGGAAGGGCAGGCAACTAAAATAACTTCAAATACCCACTCCCTTAAATTTTTTCTTTTCCACAGACGCCTGCCCTCCTCATACCCAATCTCCCTCAACCACCCAACCTCCCTCAACCAACACCTCACTTCTCCCGCCCGAATTCCACCAATCACTACCCCAATCATTCCCACAAATCACTCACCATTCTAATCCTCTTTCCACATTCCAAGTTCCACCAATCCCAGCTTTAACTTTCCTCACCAACTGCCCACACTTACCCAATCATCATCCCCCTTTTCTATCCCCCCCCCATGATTCTTTCAATAAATATTTTTTGCTGGGCTCGCCAATATTATGAGCCCTCTGTTATACACAGTGAGCTTTCATAACATTCGGACTCGCACCATGCACACAACTCACAAATTACTATAAATAAAACTACAAACACTTGGCTGAAAATTTGGCCGCAGCTTTATTAATTCATTTAAACAACTAACAATATACATCCACTTTTATCCCTCTCTTCCTTGGCGGCCTTTAGTTTCCTTTCCCCAACAGCTAGTCGGTCACGACCTAGCTGCTCTGCCCCCAAATTCCCATATCTTAAATTCAATTCCAATAAATCCAATAGCAAGACCTGCGGTGTCGCCCGGCCTCACATCTGTCTGTGGCGGTGCCGCACACAGTCTACAACATTATATTCACTACTTATTCTTCCCACCTCCCTGGCCGACTGGAAGGATTCCCTTCCCATTTCCACCAAAGCGGTGACAGCATACGCTTGTCACCGCTCCCCACTAAATGCACTAAACTGCAGCCAAATCAAGCCTGGTATAAAGATTCTAACAAATCCTGAACTGTGCTTAAGAAAATGTTTAACCCTATATCAGATAAGTGGACTCCATCAGGGCGATAGAGACCAGGACAATCCGCAGTCAACAAATCATGACTCAATATCATACCCCCCATACATCCAACCCATCTAGCCACATCCACGTTCATACGCTGCCGCAGACGCTCAATCCCTTGCTCAGAGCGAGCATCCTTCCATAGCAAACGAGGGATAATCTTGGACCATACTATACGAGTTAAAGGAAATTGTGAGAAGATATGGATAAAATCCCTCTTCATCTGGTTAATTAAATCAACACCCTTAACATAACATAAATCATTCCCACCCAAATGTATCAAAATTAAATCAGGATATGAAAAACGTGCACCTTCCAACAATGTAGGCAAAAGTTGATTCCAGCGCATTCCTCGCTGTCCCATCCAGTGAATGTCGATACCAAGACCAGCCAGGCCAAGATTCAACCTCCGTCTGGATTCAGCTGCATGTTTTTGCGCCCAGAACAGTCAGATACAAATATCAACTGGCAAATTCCGGATGGAAACTAAACAGAAAACAAAGAAAAAATTGACAGCACAATCAGGAAGACACTGGACGAACATAACCCAAATATCTATTAGAAGCCCAACGCCCGGGGGTCACGTGATGCACTCATCCTGATCAGACGTGTCTGAGTACCTCTCCCGAACTCTGGGCTGATTTTTAGCCATATCCCGCTATATATTTGCATTTCCAGCCTGTTTTCTTTGGCTACCGGTTGGGGCAAGGTCTTGGCTGCTCGTCTGTACCAATTCTGGCAGGGGCGCTTCGTTATGCCGGCCAGAGTCCAGAGGTCTACTAAAGTTGTAAGAGGCCCTGCTACACCAGCTAAGATGGCGGATAATACTTCATCTGACCGCATGCAGCTCACCCCCACCATCATGCTGCAGGCGGATGCAATCGAGGAGCTGAAAAAACATCTTACAACCTTTTTGGACGACAAGCTAACGCGCTTGCAATCCACGGTTGACGGTCTAAAAGACTCGGTGGAGCGGCAGACCACTCGCCTGCAACACGTGGAGGACAGGGTCTCGGAGCAGGATGATCGCACGGTGGCTCTGGAGGCGGGAGTCCGTGCCCTGGAGGAGAAGTGCCGCAAACTGGAGGACCGGGCTGAAGATATTGAGAACAGGAGCCGTAGAAATAACATACGGCTTATCGGACTTCCAGAATCAATTTCGGGTGCGAGTTTGCATGACCTGGTCTCCACGTGGCTACCTAAGGAGTTGGAGATGGATAATGGAGATTCGCCCCTCCTGGTTGAGAGAGTGCATCGGATCGGAGCCTACAGGGAGGGAGAACGGAAGCCGAGGCCGGTCATTGCACGTATTCTTAATTTCGCTGACAAGACTAAGCTTATGCTTCAATATAAAGCGAAAGGCACAGTCTCGTATGAAGGCCAGCGGCTTCTCCTGTTTCAGGATTACTCCCCTCGGGTCTCTGAGCAGCGCCGTGCTATGGCTCCGTATTGCACGCAGCTCCACACGAAGCAGCTGCGTTTTGCCTTGCAATACCCGGCAAAACTGAGGGTCCACCATGCCAACAAATCGCACTATTTTAACACTCCGGCGGAAATTCGAGCCTTTCTAGAGAGCTTGCCAGACTGAGTATCCTGCACTTGCCTGTACCTTACCTTTCCAGTCTGCACTGCAACGGAGACTCGATCCAGCTCTGTGCCTTGTGAGGATGATACCCTGCTGTAACATTGCTGATCTGGACTTTTTGTGATGCTCACCTATTTGATTTGGCTTTTTTCCTCTCTTTCCCTCTTTTCTTTGCTGTTTGGGGACCTCTGGGATCCGGGGAGGACCTGTTGTCTCCAGTTGGGAGTGTGAGCTGGTGATCCTTGGGCCCTAGACCGAGTGGAAATGGTCTCGGGGTCCTATCCTTTATTTTTCCTATTTCTTTTACTATCCTGCTCATGTGATTCTTCTTGCTAGGCGGGGGCTCGAGGCTATGTGCCCCTTTTGTGAGCCTGCTTCTGCTCGTTGCTGCCTTCATGGCTACGGTTCTCAGCCGGGCAGTGAGTGGGGCGCGTGCTGTTGAGTCCCCTCGCTTTTCTGATTTCCTCCTTATCTGGGTTTTTGCTTGCTGTATCTAGCGTCTTCTCACTTTTCTCTCCTGGACCTTGGGGTGGGTTGGAGGGGGGATCTGGGTCTGGGGTGGATTGTTTGGGTATGCAGGGGTAGCCGTTCTCTGGCTCCAGTGGGTCTCTGGGAGATTGTAATGTGCAATACCTGTGCTTTGCTCCGATCTTACTGTGTATTTCTTTATTGATTTCACTGGGTTGCCCCCTGAGGGGATGTTGTTTTTGGGACTGCTGGGCTTTTCATCGGGGCATGAGGGGATTTCTTTTCACGTATTTCTGGGAGGTAGGGGTTTTCGGGTTTGTTGGGAGTATTGCTTTGTTGGGTAGGAGTTTGTGGGCAGGGGTCTGGTAGCTCTATAGAGTGGGTATAGACTGGGGTGTTATGGGGTGGGATAGGGAGTCAAGGTTCGGTTAGCGGGATGTCCTTTTCTGCCAGATATCGGCTTAGGGTAAGGGAGGGGGGAGGGGTGGTTGTGTGCAGACAGTTTTCCTTGGGATTGGGGTATTGGAGAGTCAGGGGAGAACTTTCCGGGAGTAGGGCGTGTGGTGGTAGGGGGGGTAGGATGTGTGTTGTATGGCTGTGGATGCTTGTCGGGGGGGTGTGAATGGGGGTGGTGGGGTGGTGATTAAGGGTCGTGATGACTGGGGGGCCGGAGGGGCTGCGGGACGTCTGTTTTTCTCTGGAGCCGGGCTTGGCTGGGAGGTCCGGTTTCTGGCATGCTTTTCTTTCTGTGCAAATAGATTGCTATGGTGGCTTTTTCTGCTCAGTAGTTATGGTTAACTTAACTGTAGTTACTCTGAATGTAGATGGTATACACTCTCCAGTTAAACGCAAAAAAATCCTCACTTGGCTTCGGCAACACCACGTTGACGTAGCTTTCCTGCAGGAAACACACCTGACGGGTACTGAACATGAGAAACTACGGAGAGAATGGGTGGGAGATGTGAGTTACTCCGCTTACAATGGAAGGCAGAGAGGGGTGGCCGTTTTACTGCACAAACACTTACCATTCCAAACTCATAAGATTATTTCAGATAGAGATGGCCGATATGTCATTGTGGTGGGAGAGGTCTGGGGTTCTCAGCTCCTCTTCTGCAACCTATATGCCCCAAATGTTTATAGTCATAGTTTTTTTTCTGGGCTGCTGGGAATTCTAGCTCAATATCCCACTTATCAATTGATTGTGGGGGGGGATTTTAATATTACTGCTGATTCGACCTTGGATTGCTCTCCTGCCAAGCCGCGGCCTAGACACTATGCTCGCATGGGGGGGAATTTTTTATGTGCTCAGCTGGAGGTAGTGGACGCTTGGAGAACTCTTCATCCATTTGATAGGGAATATACCTTTTACTCTAACCCTCATTCTGCGTATTCCCGTTTGGATTACTTTCTGGTGTCCACCAATTTTTTCGCCTGCGTGGATAGGGTTACTGTTGAAGATGTCCCCTTCTCTGATCACTCGGCGGTGGTGCTTACTTTAGGGATCACGGGCCTGAAGGGGGATAGAACTTGGCGGTTCCCGGCGGCTTTGTACTCGGACCGAGATTTTGGACTCTATTTGCGGACCCATTGGCTGGAGTATATTGCGCATAATGATACCCCTGACGTAGACTCCGAGGTGTTCTGGGACGCTTCTAAAGCGGTGATGCGGGGCCATATTATTCAATATGTGGCCACTAAAAGGAAACAGCAGGGAGAGAAACTTCTTGCTCTTACGGACCGCTTGGCTGTGTTACGTGCCCGTCACCGGACGTCCTTGACGGCGTCGGATGGACAACAGATCAAATTGTTACGCCGTCAGATCAATGAGATATTGGACTATCGGACTCGTCAGAATCTATATTATCAGAGGTTTCGGCTTTATCGGTGGGGAGGTAAGGCGGGTAAACTGCTTGCGAACCTAGTTCGGCCTTATCGGAAGAAACAAATCATCCGGCAGGTGAAGAATGCTAGGGGGGATAGCGTTACGCAGGAAGCCCAAATCCAGGAACAGTTTGTGGCTTTTTATAGCGCTCTTTATGCGCGAAGGGATTTTACGGAGGCGGACCGCGATTCCTTTTTCCGGGATATTTGTCTCCCACGGATCTCCGTTACTCAGGCTGAACACCTGAGTGCCCCTATCTCTCTAGAGGAAGTTCGTTTAGGGATCCGAAAGTTGAAGCTTACTAAGTCTCCGGGGCCGGATGGTTTTGGTCCGGAATATTACAAACTCTTACCTGATCTTCTTGCGCAGCCCTTGGGGAATTTCTTTAACTTTTTAGCCGCGTCTACCTCTGGTCTCCGGAGTAACATAGCCCACATCACCCTGCTCCCTAAACCCGGAAAGGATCTTACCCAGGTAGGATCCTACCGACCGATTTCGTTGCTGAATCAAGATGTTAAATTGTTGGCTTCCATCCTGGCAGCACGACTGAATTTGGTCTTGCCCCAGCTTGTCGCGGATGATCAGGTTGGATTTGTACCCCAACGGTATGCTTCTATGAATCTCCTTAAGGCTTTGACGGCGATCCATGAACATCGCGATGGAGGGGGCACCTCTGCTATCGTTGGGTTAGACATGGAGAAAGCCTTTGACAGTATTTCGTGGCAGTATCTCTTTTGGGTGCTTCGGGAGTATGGCATGGACGGGAACTTCCTTATGTGGATTCAGGGCTTATATACTTTGCCGCAGGCCAGACTTATCATTAATGGAGGCCTTTCGTCCCCCTTCTCGCTGTGTAGGGGCACGCGTCAGGGATGCCCCCTTTCCCCGCTTCTGTTTGTCTTGGCACTGGAGCCGCTCGCCATTAAGATCCGTAATACTCCTTTGTTGCGGGGAATCCAGATAGGGAGCGTGGAGTGCCGTATCACGTTGTTTGCGGATGACATTTTATTATTTTTGGATCAGGCGCCCCTTCATTTGCCGGTGGCGTTGCGTTTGGTAGCGGAGTTTGGTGTACTGTCGGGTCTCCAAGTAAATTGTGCTAAGTCCGAGCTTCTTCCTCTATCTGGCCTGGGTCCTGAACCTTGGCATGCTAATTTGCAGATACCGCCGGTGCGGAAGCCGATGAGATATCTAGGTATTTATCTTCATACTGATCCTCGGGTTATGTACAGAAGTAACGTGCTAGCTGCTATTGATAAAGTTCAAAACTTGTGCTCTGCCTGGCGAGATCTCCCACTGACCCTGTTGGGGAGGGCGGCTCTGGTTAAAATGATCCTCCTACCCAAATTGCTGTACCCTTTACAAACAGTGCCCTTTTGGGTGCTGCAGCGAGATGTGGGGCGGCTACGGTCCATTTTTACCTCGTTTTTATGGCGCCAGAAGGCGGCGAGGATAGCTTATGCGAAATTGACTCTCGCTAAAGGGGAGGGGGGCTTGAGCCTCCCGGACATCCGTGCGTATAATGTGGCGGCTCTCTTGCGTTTTGTACATGAAGGGGTGACTGGAGTTGCTCGTTTTTCTCCGTCTGGATGGCTGACTGGGTGGTGCGCACCCTACACTTTTATCAATCTTCTCCATGTGTCTTCGAGTAAGGCGGGGGGCGGAGTGTTGCCTTCTAAGTTGCGGTTCTTGCGTCCCTTCCGTTTGGCCTGGCAGTGGTGGCGTAGATTGCAGGACAGGTCTCCGATTGCCTCCCCTTTTTTGCAACTTCAGGGTAATCCTGGCTTCCCACCGGGTCTCGGCTATTCTCCATTCGTCTCCTGGGCCTCTAGAGGGGCCTCTAACCTATCTTTTCTGATTGCGGCTGATACGGGTACTTTTGTCTCGTTTGCTTCTATTCGGGAACGATGTGGCATCCCTAACCAGCAATTTTTTGCTTATTTACAGGCCCGGCACTATTGCCAGACTTTGCATCAACAGTTTGGAGCGGATTGGCTGTGCGGCTCTTTGGATGCGTACCTACTTAATATCTCGGCTTCTCAGAGCTCCTTGTCGGTATGGTACAGGGTGATTCGATCTGTAGCCTCCCAGGACCATTTAGCTGCTCTCAGAGACCGGTGGAACCGCGATCTTGCCGCTCAATATACCCATGATACGTTTCTCGATCTTTTTTCCACTTTGCATGCTTTTGTGAAGTCTGCGGCTTGGCAGGAAACTCAATTTAAAATCCTCCACAGGGCATACATTACTCGAGAGCGAGGGGCGGGCATGGGATTATGGGAAGACCCGATGTGCACTAGGTGCTCAGGAGCCCCGGGGACGCTCATACATTCCTTTTTGGAGTGCCCTGGCTTATCTATCTGGAATTTTTCTTTTGCACAGTTGCAGTTGGTCTTGCAACGATCAGTTGAGTGGGATTACAAGACATTGCTCCTCGGGGACCAGTCTCTGTTGGAGGAGCAGGGTTTCACGATGCCACAAAGGCGCTTCATCTACATGACAGTACTAACGGTTAAACGAACGATCTTACAATATTGGGTGCAGGTGGGACCTGTCCCCTTGGATAGCTGGCTGACTCAGATGATTGAGCTGGCGCGGTTCGAACTTTGTTATTTTAAATGTTCTTTTAACCCTGAGCTTCTGGCTTACATGGCTCTTTGGAGGGTGTTCCTGCAGCTACCTCTGGTTCTCCGGCGTGGGGTGGGTGGGGAGGGGGGGATGGTGTGACTGGATGGGGGGTATGGAGTGTATGGACGGGGTTTGCATGTTTGGATGCCTGATCTGCGATGGTTGGTTTGAGTGTTTATTCTTTTGGGGGACCTTATGGGGGGTGGGTTGGGTCTGTTTTCCACTAACATATAAAAAGTCTTGAGGCTTCCATAAGAGGTGGGCTGTTCTTATTGGGACTGACCTGTGCTTGGTGGTTTCTCTTGTTCTTCTGTTGAGGATTGCTCTGCCTCTGTATGACCAGCATGTATCTGCAATTTTGTGTTGCACTGGTGTTCTGTATTTTTGGATTTATGCCTGTTTCTATTGTGGTCTCTTGAATAAAAATGATGTTCAAAAAAAAAGAAGCCCAACGCCCAATTCTTCGAATAAGCTCAGGGGATCCCCCTTTATGTGCTGCAAAGGTCGCTGCCCCAATTCTGAAAGAATGAGTACCAAAAAGTGTAGAGTCAAAACCCAAGCTAACCAATGCTTTCTTAAAAACTGCAGAAAATTGGAATCGAGTTAATGGGGCCCCATCAGCATGTACTAACCAATACAGACCCTTTACAGGCCGTAGCGGCGCATACATGTGAGCCAAAGCCACCGGACATTCTGAAAATAGAGCTGAGGTATGCAACCTCAACCAACTGCCCTTTCCCAGAGGGTCTGTCTTAGAGCGCCGTATGCAACAACGCAATTCCGATGCAGACAACACCACATCAGACCCCAAAATCCCCGTCCCACCTAATGCCCGCTTGGAAGGAGCAACCAACTCATTAATACAAAGGGCTCCAAAAAAGGCTACAGAAAAAGCCAAACGAAAAAGAAGTACTTCAAAAGGAGACACACAAATCCCCTGCAGAGCAGCTCCCATAGCCACCAAATACTCGGGCAAAATAGGCAACCGTAACACAGGCGGACGGGTATGAGCAGACCCTTTAACAAACCCACTCGAAGCTTTTTAACTAAAAAGGAAGCAGTAGGATCGATCCACTCTCGTAACTTACAAAGAAAAGCCACCCCAGCTAAGGCTTGATTGAGGGCACCCACAGACCAACCCATTGAATGAACAAATAAAATGAAGTCAATAATGCAGGACTCATCAATCACTGGAACTCCAGTGACCAAAAAATACTGTAAGAAGTGCTCAAAACGCCGCAATCCTGCACTGTAGACTCTCCAGGTAGAGGAAGCTAATGAATCCGTCAACAAAGTCGTGAAGATACCAGGAAATGCTGCCACAACTCCGCAGGCATCACTGTTGGCCCAGTGTCCGCTCCCGGGTCCAAGGCATGAAAACGGACCCACTGAAAGCGAGAGAGAGAATCAGTAAGATCATTACTGTAGCCCGGCACATGCCTTGCCCGTAGAGTCAAATTCAGCTGTAAACAATCCAGCACCACCAAGCGCAATAAGCCCACCAAAAGAGGACAATGCGCACTTTGCTTATTTACATCCTCCACCACTGCCAAATTATCAGAACTCAAAAGGACTCTTCTATTCATCAAACTGTGACCAAACAATTGCAAGGCCACCCAAACCGGAAAGAGCTCCAAGAAGGCCACATTAGCACACCAACCCCGGGTGTGCCACCACTCTGGCCATGTCTCCGCACACCAGGCCCCATGAAAATAAATTCCAAAACCCGACCTTCCAGCTGCATCTGTAAATAACTGCAAATCCGCAGCTGACACCGCCGGCTGAGGCCATACCCAGACACCATTAAATGTCATCAAAAAGGTTTTCCAAATCAGTAAATCCTCATGGACCGCACGAGACAATCGAATCCTATAGTACTTTTTTTGGACCCCTTTCGTCAAAAAGGCCAAACGACGAGCAAAGACACGACCCATCTGAATAACCCGAGAGGCAAAATGTAAACGCCCCACCAAAGATTGCACCTCTGTGAGGGTCAATTTGCGCTTCTGAAGAGCCCTATCTATTTCCATGCGCAATGCCTGCACTTTATCTGCAGGCAAACGCGATTCCATATGCATAGAATCTAACTCTATGCCCAAAAAAAACAAAAAACGAGCAAGGCCCTTCAGATTTTTCTTCCGCTAAAGGAACCCCAAAGAACTGCATCAGGCAGCGAAAAGTATTCAACAAGACCCCACACTGATCAGACCCCGCTCTCCCTCCAAACAAAAAATCATCCAAATAATGGACTATAGCGGGTGACCCAGCACTCTGCTCAGTTGCCCAATGCAGAAACGTAGAGAAAGCCTCAAAATAGGCACAGGACACCGAACAGCCCATGGGCATACATCTATCAAAGTAAAATTGCTGTTCAAATTGAAAACCTAATAAAGGGAAGGAAGAAGGATGAACCGGCAGTAAACGAAAAGCCGATTCAATATCAGCCTTTGCCATTAAAGCACCAGGACCCAGACACCGAAACATGTCCAATGCACAATCAAAGGAAGCATACTGTACAGAACAAAAACAGGAATCAATAAAAGAATTCACGCTGTGATACTGTACAGAACAAAACCGGGAATCAATAAAATAATTCACGCTGTGACCCAACGGAAAAGATAAATTATGAATTAAACGGAACTTCCCAGGCTCCTTCTTTGGAATGACACCCAATGGAGACAATATAATGTGCCACACTTTTACAAGATGTATATATTGATGCCACAAATAAGTGTAAGCAGTGCTGCTTTAGTTTAAGGGAATGTGTATTTCAAAAACGGAGGAAAAAGCCTCAGACAAATGCCCTCCCACCACCACAATGGTGGATAAAGGTGGTTGGGTGGTAACCTCATTGGCAGAAAACCTCCATTGCACTCCCTGTTAAATAAACTATAAGCAGGGCTGTCTATGCAATTGATAGATGAAAAAAACTTTCAGCTTATCTAAAAACAGCACTGCCTACACTTATTTGTGGCATCAATATATACATCTTGTGAAAGTGTGGCACATTATATTATCGATATTTCACATATCCGAGTTTCTTTTACCCAATGGAGACAATACCATATTCTCAAAAGGAGGAGACTGGAAAGGCCCCGCAATTCTGCCCAACTGAATTTCTTAGCCCAATTTGTCCCGCACAACTGCAGCATACTGGGAAACCGAAGGGGAATTAACACAGCGGTGTGACAACAAAGGACCATCAAAAGGTATAGTGAACCCTTCCGCAAAACCGTGGAACAGCATGCCCGCATCAACCCGATTTGGATAAGTATCCAACCAACCCGAAAGTGCTGCAAATTGACGGGGGACGGAGCCTTGACCAGACACACCTGGGGAAACGGACCAAGCTGATCGTCCTGTCGTCCCTTTTGCCCATGCGCCCGGGCACCGAATAGCGGAATGGGGGCCTGTGCACTGACTGCACAAATGTCGGAATCTACATCCAATGCGGTCACACCGACCAGAATTGAAATGGAAACACGCGGACCCCAAGACCCCACCTCGCTGCCCACCTGTCCACCCAGGCAAACGCGGTCCCCCACTACCTGCTCCAGGTCTACCCACTCCTGCTGCCCCAAAACTATCCCTCCCCAAGGGCAAAGAACCTCTTGAGGAGGGTACTCCCCGAAAAAACGCCGGTCTAACAGAAGTCATTTCTGTCAATCACAAATCAACATCCCGATAACCCCAAGCTTCAGACTTGTCCTGAGCAAGGGTACGCCTAAAATGCTCATCATAATTTAACCAGGCCCACCCACCATAGGTCCTGTAAGCCTGTAAAATTAAATCCACATAACGAAGTAAGCCCGGATATAAACCAGGTTTCGCACCGCCTAAAACACTAGCATAAACATGAAAACCTAACAACCAATTAAAAATAGTCCGTGAGACACGACTTCTCTTTTTTTTTCCGTCATCCCTACTGTCCTCACTCTTCTTCTTATCCATACCTTCCTGCTCATGCTCCAATAAGGCAAATACATCAACATATTTCATTTTTAAAATCTTTATCTTCCATTTCTGAGATAGCTGCCCATCTAAAGAGCAATCTCACATAAAGTATGCCCTGAGCGAGAAAACTGAGCAATTCCACCAGAAGGCACAGCCAAATCAGAATGGGAGGAGTCCCAAGAATCAGAGGACTCCCAAACCTTCATGGGATCCACCGTTCCTGATCTCCTAATCCTCCTCTCCCTATCCAAATGTTTCACCACATGCTGAAGACGGTGCAAAAATTTTTTATTCCGCAGCCGTTTACCCAAAGACTTTAACCCAGAACCACCCGAGCTACCCCCCGCCCCATCCACCAACCCTTCAGGTCGTCCCCCCCACTCCCAGATACCATTCCCAATAAATCAGACACACAGCGAGAAAACTCACCAGCAGAGCCACTGCCGAAGCTGAAGCAGCTTGCGATTGTGAAGTGCCAAGGGCCGCACTCGCCCCGGCCTCTGTTGAAACTGCTGGCACGGAGCGCACCGCACCCGCCACCCGGACCGGAGACGACCTGCGCTTCCGCACACCGCCACTAGGACCAGAGCCGCTGGACACCACTCTCCGCCCCTGCACCCCCGCAGTAGCTGATACCTTTGCCAATGGAGCCGCCTTCTTAGACGTCCGCTTAACACCAGGGGCACTCTTCTCCTGTCTCTCAGTCTGTTTGGTAGGACCCTTCTTCTTAGGAGCCATAACCACACCAGGTCCCCAACCACCCTTAGTAATCAATCAGGTAGCCACTAAAACTCAGAGAAAATATACAATCTAGTATCTGAGAGGAATCAGACACACAGCAAGGAGCAAGGAGCACAAATCACTTAAACAGAAAAAAAATAAACTCCAAATACTCCAATAGCAGTAACTGCCTCACCAAAGTGAAAAAAGAATCCAGACACTCACCCGACCAAGTTGTCCTCCAGCAACCGGGCAAAACGGAACTCCCGATGCAGGCAGCTCTCACAACCAGCCACCACAGCGAACAGGACCCGAAGTAAGGTCCCCTCACCCGCAGGCACCAAAGGCGCGAATGCGCTCCACCGCACTGAGGCCCGAACCAAAAGCGCTGCCGCGGCAGTGCACCCGACAGCAAAGCGCCAGCCACCTCACAGCGCTGGCCTACACAAACAATAAGAATGGCTCCAATGTAAAACGCGGCTGGCCGGAAGCACAATTCGCCCCACAGCACCAGCGCGACAACAACCTCAATCCACTGCTAAAGGTAATTAAGCACTGCACCAACCCAAACTCACCTCCTGCCCTGGTCGCAAATACCAACTTACTACAAACAACTAAAATAACTTCAAATACCCACTCCCTTAAATTTTTTCTTTTCCACAGATGCCGGCCCTCCTCACATCCAACCTCCCTCAACCACCCAACCTCCCTCAACCAATACCTCACTTCTCCCGCCCGAATTCCACCAATCACTACCCCAATCATTCCCGCCAATCACTCACCATTCTAATCCTCTTTCCACATTCCAAGTTCCACTAATCCCAGCTTTAACTTTCCTCACCTACTGCCCACACTTACCCTTTTCTAACCCCCCCCCTGATTTTTTCAAAAAATGTTTTTTGCTGGGCTCGCCAATATTATGAGCCCCTTGTTATACACAGTGAGCTTTCAATATAGAAAAAAATGTCAGTCCACAGACTATGTGATAAACTGGAGCAAAATGAAAAAAACATCCAAAAAGGTGGTAGTGGCCTCCTCATCTCCACTTATAGCCACACCCAAACCTCATGGCCTTTTAGAATAAAAAGAAATTGGAGAAAAAAGTTTTGTAGGGACTTCTGGAGAGAGGAGAAAGGTTTTTTTCTAAAGGATAAAACCTTGTAGAAAGGGTAATGTTTTCTTAAAGGCTAGAAATCAAAATAGAGAGAAAAATTCTGTCTTTAAAGGATGGAAATCTGGAAAATGGAAAAAAGACAATCTTAAAATCTACAAACATGGAGAAGAAAAACGGCTGAACCAAAAGATAGAAATCTGGAGAGAAGGAAATAATCTGAACCCAAAGTTTACAAATCTAGACAGAAGAAAAAAGTATGTCTTGACAGGGTAGAAATCTGGAGAAAAGGAAAATGTATGTTGCAAAATATAGAAGTATGAAGACAGGGAATCAGTTTGTCCAAAGGAGAGAATTCTGGAGAGAGGGAAATCTGTCAATAATGCTAGAATTCTGGAAATAAAAAGCAAGTTGGCACAAAAGGATAAATATCTAGAGAGTTTTAAACAAGTCTCCCAAAGGCTTGACATCTTGAGAGAAGAAACTATCCCCAAAGGCTTAAAGTCTCGAGAGGGGTTAAAGTCTGTCCCCAAAGTTCAGAAGACTGAATACATAGAAATCTAGAGAGAGACAAACAGTCTATCATTAGGGTAAAATGCATGGAGAAAAGTAAAATGTCTGTCCTAAAAGGTTAGCAGTCTAAAGAGAGGTGAAAGGCTTATCTTAAAGCCTGCTCAGAGAAATGTAAAATGTTTTTTCCCCTAAAGGAAAGAAATCAAGAGAGAGAGAAAAATTATGTCTAAAAGGGATAGAAATCTAGATCAAGCTGTGAACACTTTACAAGTAAATGCTGTTTCTAATATTAAAGATGGTAAGTTGATTCATACTAAGTTATAAAAATTAGAGAATACCTTAAGGGCTTTGTTTATTAAATTTTCCCTTAACACATTATTTGTCTTCTTTGGAACTCTTTAAAATGTATTTGAGGGATATATTGCATTATACTAAAGTGGATAATCTTGAATTAGATAACCTCTATTACATTCCAAGAGTGTCTAAAGAAATACTTGAAGAAGGTGAAATGGATAAACTTGCTTCACTTGATAGTTTGAATTTATCACAATTCCTTAAATCCTCTAAGGACATAATTGATAAACGAGCAACTTTATTAGTAGTCTTCAAAACAGAGATGGCAAAACAGGCTATTTTGAAATTATATTTCTTGAAAAAACAAGATCTGTTTTGTGGCCAACGTGTGATAATTTTTCCAGATGTCTCTAGACAAACTCAGTTTAAAAGGAAGCAATTCCTCCAGCTGAAACCTAAGGTGGTAGCAGCTGGAGCTACATTCTTTCTTAAATTTCCGTGTAAATGCTTAGTCTGGTATGGAAGTGATAAGTATAGTTTTTTTGAACCAGTCCAGTTAACCGACTTTATTAAAGGGAAACGTTTGCTGAAAGTATAATTTCTATTATTAATAACTTTATATATATTGGAGGATGGTGTAATATTTATATGGATTGGCCAATTACTGCCTGCTATGTTAAATGATAGATAGATTTTTACTTTTAACTTAATACTGGCAACCATATAATGTGGACTATATCATGGATGATTTATTTCCTTTATATGTTAAGTTGTATCTTGTATACAGAATTTGATGGATATTCGTGAATATTTGTTATTATAATGAATAATCAAATAAAGAATTAAATTTAAAAAAAAGAAATCTAGAAAAAGAAAAAAAGGAAAAAAATCCTAGATAGAAGAAGAACATGGGACCCAAAGGATATACTTTTTCTTTTGTCCAGATAATAAACTGTGGGTTCAGATTTTTTTCATCTCTCCATATTTCTGTCATCAAAAGGTAGAAATCCAGAGAAAGGAAAAAAGACAACCCTAAAAGCTAGAATCCTGGAGAATGCTGAAGTTGAATTGAGCAACATAGGAATTGGAGGAAACGCACCTATATGGAAAACCAAGTAGGAGCACGTCTGTAATGCCATTATGACTTCAGAATGCATAAGCGTGTGATAGTAGACTATATAGAAGAAAATGTCAGTCCACAGACTATTAGATAAACTGGAGCAAAGAGGAAAAAACATCCAAAAAGGATGTAGTGGCCTCCTCTTCTCCCCTTATAGCCACACCCAAACCTCCGGGGCCTTTTAAAATCAAAAGAAGATGCAGCAAAAAGTTTTGTGGGGTATTCTGGAGAGAGTAGAAAGGTTTGTCCTAAAGGCTGAAAGCTTGGAGAAAGGGAAATGTATTTTCTCAAAGGCTAGAAATCAAAAGAGAGAGAAAAATTATCTTCAAAGGATAGAAATCTGAAAAAGGAAAAAAGACAATCTTAAAATCTAGAAACCTGGGAGCTTGTTCCTGACCTGGAGGGATATCGGAGGAGACTTTTTGGCCGCCCCCAAGTCTCCTGCAGCAGCGGTTCTTCCATTCTCCGTTCTAGCTGGCAGGCACTGACAGAGACGGACCCTTGATGTCATTGGGTCCGTCTCCAACTGGCTAAAGAGCAGCCGCTGCCGCGGCTATCTTGGGAGCTTGTTCCTGACCTGGAGGGATATCGGAGGAGACTTTTTGGCCGCCCCCAAGTCTCCTGCAGCAGCGGTTCTTCCATTCTCCGTTTTAGCTGGCAGGCACTGACAGAGACGGACCCTTGACGTCATTGGGTCCGTCTCCTACTGGCTAAAGAGCAGCCGCGGTTACGGCCACAGGGTGTGGCCGAAGGGGTGTGCCCTAAGGGGCACGCCAGGCCCCTTGGGAGCCCCTTGGAACCACAAGGAGTCGGGGAGTCGGAATTCAAGTTGGTATTGTTTATTTTTATATTGTGGCTTTAGATTTGAATATGGGCAAAAGGAAAATTAAGCAGAAAAGTTCAACACCAGCTGTATCTGGCCCTATGGATAGGCATTTAACATTATTATCTGAAAAACCATCAGAAGTACCATTAAACATGGATTCCTCCTTGTCAGGAGCTTCAATGAGTCCCCTCGAACGGACTCCTCCCCTTCATCCAGTATCAAGTGATAGTAGGAATATAAACCCTACTATTTCCAACGGACAAGTGGTATCCTCCACCCATATTAGTAAGTTAGTTTATACTGCAATACTTAAACCACTGAATTTATTAGGTGGAGTGGAAGAAAATCCACTAACGGAGGAAACACAGGATATTACCCTTAAAGATTTATGGTTATGTATTTCTAGAGTTGAAGGATTTCTCAGGACAAAGATGAAACAAATGGGGGATTTTTCTCAGTCAGTTTCGCATAAATTAGAAAATGTGGATTTCAATTTGAATTGTTTGGATAAATGAATAAATGTTATGGAAACTCAATGTAATACACTTCAAGCTGTCTCGGTATCTGCTGTTAAAGATTCTACAGTGATATATTCTAAAATAGAATCTATGGAAAATATGAATAGAGCGAAAAATCTCCGCTTAGTCAATTTCCCAGTAACTCATTTACTATCACCTGAAATTTTATTAAGGAAATTTTTTAAAGAAATACTGGGATTGGCTAATGCAGAGAATTTTCCAATAAATAACTACTATTATATTCCTCAAAAAAAAAAATAAAATAGAATCTGCCCAGGAGGTGGACCATTTGGTCACGAATGAAGTAAATTTGACTGAATTTTTGGAAGACACTCAGGATGTGTTCCAGAGTCAGTCCACCCTGGTGATAACTTGCATGAGTGAGATAGATAAGATGTTAATAATGAGACTTTATTTTAAAAACTGGTCAATGAAATTTTGTGGGGATCTGGTTAGGATTTTTCCGGATGTCTCTAGAGCCACTCAATTAAGAAGGAAAGAGTTTCTGAAGTTAAAAGTTAGAGTTTTGGCTCTAGAGGCATCTTTCTACCTGAAATTTCCTTGTAAATGTTTAGTTAAAATGCAGGATATTGAGTATGTTTTTTGGGACCCCATTCAATTACAACAATTTTTAGTTGCGAGAGAACAGAAATGAGCTGTTTCATTTTGCTGAGAAAAAAAGAGGAGAAATTTATATCCCAATTAAGTAAGGAATGATTCAAGGTTTGTTAGGATGAACTGAGAATCATTGTCCTTTATCTTTTCCTGAAAATTTGTTTGTTTAGAAATTGTAACATGTCTCTCCATAAATGTGGGCTTAAAAAGGAATTATGTATGTATGATTATGTATCGTTTATGAGATTTCCTTTTTTTCCTTTGAATTATTGGATATTGTAAATATTCAAAATTATAATTAAAAAAAAAAATCTAGAAACCTAGAGAGAAGAAATACATCTGAACCAAAAGACAGAAATCTGAAAAGAAAAGGAAATAATCTGAACCCAAAGTTTACAAATCTATACAGAAGAAAAAAGTCTGTCTTCACAGGGTAGAAATCTGGAGAAAAGGATAGAAGTATGAAGAGAAGGAATAGGTGAATTCTGGAGAGAGTGAACAAATATGTCAATAAAGCTAGAAATATGGAAATAAAAAAAGTTGGTACAAAAGGATAGATATCTGTAGAGTTGGAAACAAGTCTCCCAAAGGCATGACTTCTTGAGAGAAGAAACTATCCCCAAAGGCTTAAAGTCTGGAGAGGGGTTAAAAGTCTGTCCCCAAAGTTCGAAAGACTGAATACATAGAAATCTAGAGACAGAGAAATAGTCTATTATAAGGGAAAAATGCATGGAGAAAAGTAAAATGTATGTCCTAAAAAGTTAGCAGTCTAGAGAGAGGTGAAAGGCTTGTCTTAAGGCTAGCTCAGAGAAATGGAAAAGCTTTTCTCCTTTTAAAGGAAGAAATCAAGAGAGAGAGAGAAAAATTATGTCTAAAAGGGATAAAAATCTGGAGAAAAGGAAAATGTATGTAGCAAAGGATAGAAGTATGAAGAGAGGGAATAGGTTTGTCCAAAGGAGAGAATTCTGGAGAGAGGGAAACCTGTCAATATAGCTAGAATTCTGGAAATAAAAAACAAGTTGGCACAAAAGGATAGAAAGCTGGAAAACTGAAAACAAGTCTCCCAAAGGCTTGACATCTTGAGAGAAGAAACTATCCCCTAAGGCTTAAAGTCTAGAAAGGGGGTATAAGTCTGTTCCCAAAGTTCAGAAGACTAAATACATAGAAATCTAGAGGGAGAGAAACAGTCTATCATGAGGGCAAAATGCTTGGAGAAAATTAAAATGTCTGTCCTAAAATGTTAGCAGTCTATAGAGAAAGGCTTGTCTTAAGTCTAGCTCAGAGAAATGGAAATGTTTTTTCCGTAAAGGCAAGAAATTAAGAGAGAAAAAAATTATGTCTAAAAGGGATAGAAATATACAAAAAGGAAAAAAGGCTAAAATCCTAGATAGAAGAAAACATGGGATCCAAAAGGATAGACTTTTTGTTTTATCCAGATTAATAAACTGTTGGTTCAGATTTTTTCTATCATTCCAGAATTTTTCTATCTCTCCAGATTTCTGTCTTCAAATGGTAGAAATCCAGAGAAAGGAAAAAAGACAACCCTAAAAGCTAGAATCCTGGAGAATGCTGAAGCTGAATTGAGCAAGAAAGGAATTGGAGGAAATGCATCTGTATGTAAAACCCAGTAGGAACAGGTCTGTAATGAGCATATGACTGGAAGCGTGTGATAGTAGAATATATAGAAAAAAATGTCAGTCCACAGACTATGAGATAAACTGGAGCAAAAAGAAAAAAACATCCAGAAAGGATGTAGTGGCCTCCTCATCTCCCCTTATAGCCATACCCAAACCTCCGGGCCATTTAGAATGAAAAGAAGATGGAGCAAAACGTTTTGTGAGGAAGTCTGGAGAGAGGAGAAAGGATTGTCCTAAAGACTAAAAGCTTGGGAAAAAGGAAATGCCTTTTTTTAAAGGCTAGAAATCAAGAAAGAGAGAGGAAAATTCTGTCTTTAAAGGAAAGAAATCTGGAAAAAGGAAAAAAAACCTGGAGAGAAGAAAAATGTCTAATCCAAAAGACAGAAATCTGGAGAGAAGGAAATAATCCGAACCCAATGTTTAGAAATCTGGACAGAAGAAAAAAGTCTGTCTTCACAGAGTAGAAATCTGGAGAAAAGGAAAATGTATGTAGTAAAGGAGAGAAGTATGAAGAGACAGAATAGATAGGCTTGAATTCTAGAGAGAAGGAACAAATCTGTCAATAAAGCTAGAATTATGAAAAAAAAAAAAAAAAAATTTAGCACAAAAGGATACATATCTGTGGAGTTGAAAACAAGTCTCACAAAGGCAGGGTATCATGAGAGAAGAAACTATCCCCAAAGGCTTAAAATCTGGAGAGAGGTTAAAAGTCTGTCCTCAAAGTTCAGAAGACTGAACACACAGAAATCTAGAGATAGAGAAAAAGTCTATCATATGGGGCAAAATGTCTGGAGAAAACTAAAATGTCTGTCCTAAAAGGGTAGCAGTCTAGTCTAGAGAGAGGTGAAAGCTTTGTCTTAAGGCTTGCTCAGAGAAATGGAAATGGTTTTTCCCCCAAAGGAAATAAATCAAAGAGAGAAAAATTAAGTTTAAAAGGGATAGAAATTTGGCAAAAGGAAAAAAAGTCAATCCAAAGAGGCTAAAATCCTAGATAGAAGAAAAATGGCAGATCCAAAGGATAGACTTTTTCTTTTGTCCAGATTTCTAAACTGTGGGTTTATATTTTTTCCTTCTCTCCATATTTCTGTCTTCAAAGGGTAGAAATCTGGAGAAAGAACAAAAGTCAACCCTAAAGGCTAGAATCCTGGAGAATGCTAAAGCTGAATTAGTGAATTGAGCAAGAGAAGAATTAGAGGAAACGCACAGAGGGATTGATCCGTTCCATCCAGAAGAAAGGCCGCCATTGCTAGACAATGAGGAAAAGATTGTCTAGAATAAATTGGTAATTTGGATTGAAGGATATATGTTGAGTAATTTCCTAGGGCCAAAGAAAATAACAGATAAACTTGCGCAAAAAGAAAAAACATCCTAAAAGGATGCCGTGGCCTCCTCTTCTCCCCTTATAGCCACACCCAAACCTCTGGGGCCATTTAAAATCAAAAGAACATGGAGCAAAAAGTTTTGTGGGGAATTCTGGAGAGAGGAGAAAGGTTTATCCTAAAGGCTTTTAAATCTTGGAGAAAGGGAAATGTCTTTTCTCAAAGGCTAGAAATCAAAAGAGAGAAAAAAAATTCTGTTTTTAAAGGATAGAAATCTTGAAAAATGAAAAAAGACAATCTTACAATCTAGAAACCTAGAGAGAAGAAATATGTCTGAACCAAAAGACAGAAATCTGGAGACAGAAGGAAACAATCTGAACTCAAAGTTTACAAATCTAGATAGAAGAGAAAAGTCTGTCCTTACAGGGTAGAAATCTGGAGAAAAGGAAAATGTAAGTAGCAGCTTCAGATTCAAAAGAAGATGGAGCAAAAAGTTTTGTGGGGAATTCTGGAGAGAGGAGAAAGGTTTGTCCTAAAGGCTAAAAGCTTGGAGAAAGGGAAATGTCTTTTCTTAAAGGCTAGAAATCAAAAGAGAGAAAAATGCTGTCTTTAAAGGATAAAAATCTGGAAAAAGGAAAAAATACAATCAGTATTCAAATATAGGCTAAAAGCCCACCTTTTCGAGGCTGCTTTTAACCCATGCCTATTTTATCATTCTCTCTGTGAGAAATTCTGTAACCCCTATTTATCCTGTTTGTCTGTTTTGACTAGAGTGCAGGTTCTATTGAGCAGGGATAGTCTCTTACATGTTTAATGTACAGCGCGGCAAACCTCTGGCAGTGCTGTAGGAATGATAGTAGTAGCAACTATCTGTAAAGCTAGGTGGTTTAATTTAGGCTAGAAAGAAGGCTGTCCTAAATTAAACCCTTCAGCTATATATTTTTTATTTATTTGGATTTATATCCTGTCCTTCTAGAAGAGCTCAGAACAGGTTACAAGTTTACATACATTTAAGTGTCCTTTTATTAAAATGCACTAACAGATTTAGCGTGCACTAAATGCTAAGTTGCCCATAGGAATATAATGGATGTCTTAGCATTTAGCGCACACCTTAATTGGTTTGCGCACCTTAGTAAAAGGACCCTTTATTTATTTAATTTGTTTTCTATTCCGTTCTCCCCAACGAGCTCAGAATGGATTACAAGTTTACATATATAATATACAGTTAACAGGTTACAATTTGCCATAGTTAGTGTACAAGTTTTTTCAATACAAGTTTGTATCCTAACTCAACACATACTAGGGATCTAATACCAATATATATTTATTTGTATTCCACCGGCCGTAGGCAGTGGAGTTAGGTGAAGAGGTATTTATTTTATTTATGTAAAAATGCATATCTCGCCTAAAAATACCTAAGTGGTGTGTTTTTATTGCTTTCCTAAAATTCAGGCATCCTTCAAGGGATCTGATCTGTGGGGATAGGTGATTCCATGGCTTGGAATGAAGTGGGAATAGTAACGTCATTTGGTGGTTTGCATTTGAAGGGCATGACCAGGAAGTGTTTCAAGTTGTATTTCATCCTGGGAGCAGAGGGACCTGTTTGGCATGTATGGAGGAAGCTTGGTTATCATGTAGCCTGGCACCATGTTGTACAAGGATTTGAATGCTAGCATCAGGTCCTTGAAGACACAATGTTTACATAAGAACATATAAGAATTGCCGCTGCTAGTCAGACCAGTAGTCCATTGTGCCCAGCAGTCCACTCACACGGCAGCCCTTAGATCAAAGACCAGTGCCCTAACTGAGACTAGCTTTACCTACATACGTTCTGATTCAGCAGGAATGTATCTAACCTTTGGTTATGGGTAGCCAGTGAGCTGATGATAAAGCCTGGGAGACAGTTGTGGACTTGGAGGTTTTTTAGAAGTCTGATTGCTTCATTTTGCACACACTGGAGACATTGCATGTTTTTTGCTCTGAGTCCGATGAATAGTGCATTGCAGTGGTCCATGCTTGAAAGGATGATGGCATAGAGTAGTTGGGTGAAGTCAGACTGAGAAAAGTAGTTCCATATTTTTTAGATATGGTTGGAAAGTGATAGGTTGGAGTCAAGGAGTATTTCTAGGTTACATGCTTGGTCCTTTGCAGTTATGCTAGTTGAGTCCCAATTCAGGGAGGGACGGGTGTGGTCACAGTGTTTTTTGCAGATCCAAAGGATTTCTGTTTTTGTTTTATTTTTTATTTATCGAATTTCCTTCATCTTATCAAGCAAAAAAATCTTGTACATAAAAGATTGATTTAATCCAATTCATATCCAAGGAACAAACTATATAAAAAAATATAATAGACTAATCATTCTCAAGTCCACCATTTTAGATTCAAGATTACATAGAATTATTAAGGTATTACTAGATTGTCTAGAAAAGAAAAAGGCAAATTATATCATCTGAAGCCTGGTTCCCAGAGAATATCAACATTCTAAGAGCTCTAAACTTCATACACCTTCAAGGCGTTTCAGGGACAGAAAAGCAGTTAGGTGAGAAGGTTCAAAAAACACATATTTCAAGGATTTATATCTCACTATATATTTGCATAGATATCTCAAATAAAAAGTCCCTCCAGTAAGAGTAACTCCTGGTTTCAAAAGCAATAACCGATGCCTTCGCTTTTGTGTGTCCCGAGAAACATCTGGAAATATCTGGATTTTAAAACCCAAAAATTCTTTGTCTTTTTTTTAAGAACATCTTCAAAATCCACATTTTATCTGGCAAAAGTGCCACTGAAACTACTAATATTGAGGATCTAGCTACCTCTCTATCAGAGGTTTCCAAAATTGTTGAAATATCTAAAAGTTCTCCATTTTGATTAAGAGTTTATTGATCTTGCAACTTTCTAATTAGTAGATAATAAACTCAAGAAAAGGGAGGAATTGATTCTTCTGGAACTAGAAATATTTCCAAAAAATATATTTTAAACATCTCTCTAGGAGCATTGAGAACACCAGGGGAAGTTCAGGAAACGTAGGTTATTATTCCGAGAACTATTTTCCAATAATTCTTTCTTCTCAAGCTAGTATTATCTTTAATTATTGCTTCCTGTGTTTGAAGTATCTCGCTTAGATCCTTAGAGCGGCACAATAATAAAAAAAGTCTAAGTCCATTTTGGGCCCAGGACACTAGTCGCCCAAAGTTGGCAGCGTCTAAAGTCCATTCTCGAAAAATACGTCCAAAATATTTTTTTCCAAGAATCATCTGCTTATACGTTCAGCCTTTTGCCGCCAAGTTGTCTATCTTTATACCACATTCTCGACCAAAAATTTGTCCAAGTCCCAAACGCCCAGAACAAGACCTTTTGGATGTGTGAGGAGCCAGCAAAGTGATTGACTGGATACCCAGACATGGCAACATAGTGGGGCACCTTATAGGGCACTGCTGTGAACTTCACAAAAAGGGTGCCACATAAACATCTCACCAAAACTAAACTAAACTAAACTAAACCTTAAGTTTGTATACCGCATCATCTCCACAGAAGTAGAGCTCGACACGGTTTACAGGAATTACAAAAGAAAGGAACTCCAATGGGTCATAGTGAGCCCCATAAAACCCACTACACCCACCTGTCTATAACCCCAATAGCCCTTATGGCTGTAGGTGGCACCTATATGGCAGTACTGTAGGGTTGGGGGGGTTGGTGGTGCTCAAATTTTCCACCATGAATGCAGTGGTTAGAGTGGCTTATGAGCCTGGGTCCTCCTCTTTATGGTTCACTAGCCCACCCCCCGACTACTTAAGCCATCTCTGTAGAGCTCTACTAGGCTTTCCTATGCCAGGTGCTGATATTCCAGAGGCAGGTATATACATTTTTATTCCAATTTTTGTGGCGGTATGAGGGGGTCGGTGATCAATGGGGGAGTGTTTGGGGTCTGTACTTTGCCCCTGCAATGGTTATCTGGTCACTTTGGATACCTTATGGGCACTTATACCTGTTTTTAGATCGCCTAAATCAGTGTTCTTCAACCACCGGTCCATGGACCAGTGCCAGTCCACAGAAATTTCCTGCCGGTCCACAGGGCCAGCACGTGCATCAGGCCCAAAACAGTGTTCTTCAACCGCCGGTCCACGGTGCGATCAATGCGTCGTTATCTTTGAGCCAGCTCCCTCTCCCTACTGATTCAGTGCACAAAGCCATGGGCAGTGGCTCCTACAGGCATCCTGCACCTGAACCGGAAGCCTTCTCTCTGACTTTGCAATGTCAGAGGGAAGGCTTCCAGATGAGGCACGGGACGTGCAAGGTGCAATTAGTACTATTATGGGGGTGGGGTCTGGGGTGGAGATTGGGTAGAGATAGGGGGTCTGGCCCACGACTTAGCCCAGTGTTCTTCAACCGTCGGTCCACAGACCAATGCCGGTCCACAGAATAATTCTTTTATTTCTGCCGGTCCATAGGTGTAAAAAGGTTGAAAAACACTGGCCTAAATCATAACATATAAGTTCCGTCTAGGCAGTCTCGTTAAACTTTCAATTATCCATGCAGGATGACTAAGTCTAGATTGGCCCATATACCACCCACCTCCCATTCTAACCACACCTCCAAAAATGCCCCTTTCCGCTCTGGATGCACAGCGGCAGTCAGAGGCTTAAAATGCCTCTAGATACGTCTAAAAACCCATTTTGATTATCAGCACTTGGATAACCTGTCCTTTAGGTCGTCCAAGTGCCGATTTAGGCGGATTTTTAGACGTATTATTGTTTCGATTATGAACCTCATCGTATTTTTCAAATTGAAATTTTGAAGAACCTATTTCAACTTTTATCTCTTTCAATTCTTCTTGCTTTTTAGTTCTTTCTTCCAGACATTGAATTTAGGGACATAAAGATTTCTCCAGATTAGCAACTAAGTACCATAAAGAATCAAAAGTAACTTCAGGAGGTTTAATCAAAGAAAACTTTTGCAATTGTAAAGTTTTAGTCTGTTCACCAGTCTGTATTTCCTCACGATTACCACCTCTGGAATCCAACTCACTCTCAGAAATTTGTATACTTGCAGAATCCTTTGATGATCTGTCCTGCAATCAAGGAAAATCAAGGCCCGCTGATTTTTCCACTCGAGTCTCTGTGTCAGGAACTGCCACCAACATCGGTGTACCCTGACCCTGCTGCGGGGAACTGGTGTTCTGCGGCTGAGGGGGAGGAGCTCTACAGTCGGGGCTCAGGGTGGTATCCAGCCCAGGGAGATTTGCCATGCTTCCGCTCCATGCCGGCATCTCCAGCTGGCCTCCCTCTGACGTCATCTTGGTTTGCAGTCTTCTCAAAAAGTTTTCCAACAAACTCAAAGCTATGGGCTCGGGGCACTGCAATGTGCCAGCGGCACTCCATCTCCGCAACTTCGGTATTGAAGAAGGGTTTCCCAGAGCCCCAGGACCACACCAGAAAGAGGAAAATCAAGAGAAGACCAGCAACATGTCAGGTGAGTTTGGCCATCTTGGATCCTGTCCAGGATTTCTATTTTGTTGTTGGACATTCAGTTTTTTATTTCTGAGAGGTGGCTATACTGGGCTACAATCTACTTCGTCAGGACAGAGAGGGCAGGTTAGGAGGGGGGTTGCTCTATACATTAAAGAGGACATCAAAACCACCAGGATCTCAGATGTCAAGTACACCGGGGAGTCCCGCTGGGTAAACCTGGCAAGAGGCAGAGACAAATGCCTGTATCTAGGTGTGGTATACAGACCCCCAAGACAACTGGAAGACATGGACGCAGAATTAATTGAAGACATAGAGAATATCACTCTACGAGGAGAAGCTGTACTGCTAGGGGACTTCAATATGCCTGATGCAGACTGGAACTCATTTTCAGCGACAACCAGCGGTAGCAGGAGGCTCTTAGCCTCCATAAAGGGAGCACGTCTCAAACAAATGGTAACGGAGCCCACTAGGGCCCAGGCGATGCTCGACCTGGTACTCACCAACGGGGAAAGCGTCTCAGAGGTCTCAGTAGGAGATACGCTAGCCTCCAGCGACCACAACATAGTATGGTTCAACCTTAGGAAAGGCTTCCCTAGATCAAACACGAAAACAAAGGTACTCAATTTCCGGGGCACAGACTTTGCACGCATGGGAGATTTCGTCCATCGGACGCTGCAGGACCAAGCGGAGACCAATGATGTAGAAGCTAAGTGGTTAACACTGAAATCAACCATACATGAAGCAACTAGCCACTTCATAAAATCAGTAAATAAACGACAAAGAAAAAATAAACCCCAATGGTTCACCGCGGAGATCTCGCACCTCATTAAGGAGAAGAAAAAAGCATTTCTCTCCTACAAGCGCACGGAGAAAAGAGAGGCAAAGGTAGAATATAGGACCAGGTCTACAGCGGTCAAAATGGCAGTTACGGAAGCAAAACTTTGAGTGGAAGAAATTCTGGCAAAAAACATTAAAATCCTTCTTCAGGACAGAAAAAGGAACACAGGTGGGATAGTACGCCTTAGAAGACCGGACGGAAGTTACGTGGAAGCAGATTCCGAGAAAGCCAAACTACTGAATGAATACTTCTGCTCTGTCTTCACCTGTGAGGCACTGGGACACGGTCCGCAGTTGAAGGCAACACAAAGCACAGAAGACCCGTTTCAGAATTTTGAGTTCACACCAGGTGAAGTTTACAGTGAACTGGCAAGACTCAAGGTGAACAAAGCCATGGGACCAGACAATTTGCACCCAAGAGTGCTCAGAGAATTGAGCGATGTCCTGGCGAAACCGTTGGCTGAGCTATTCAATCTCTTCCTAAGTAAGGGGAAAGTTCCCCTGGACTGGAAATTAGCTAATGTCGTTCCTCTGCATAAAAAGGGTTGCAGGGCAGAGGCTGCGAATTATAGACCGGTGAGTCTCACATCAATAGTATGCAAACTCATGGAAACACTAATTAAAAGCAAATTGGACACGATCTTGAATGAAGGGAATCTTCGGGATCCCAGTCAGCATGGATTCACCAAGGGTAGGTCTGCCAATCCAATCTCATCAGCTTCTTTGACTGGGTAACAAGAAAGTTGGACTTGGGAGAGTCTTTGGACGTCGTGTACCTGGACTTCAGTAAAGCTTTTGACAGTGTCCCACACCGCAGGTTGCTAAGCAAGATGGAATCGATGGGGTTAGGAGAAACACTAACTGTATGGGTCAATGATTGGATGAGTGGCAGACTTCAGAAGGTGGTGGATAATGGTACCCTCTCTAAAACATCGGAGGTGACCAGTGGAGTGCCGCAGGGCTCGGTCCTGGGTCCACTCTTTTTCAACATATTCATAGGGGATCTGACTCAAGGGCTTCAAGGTAAAATAACACTATTCGCCGATGACGCCAAACTATGTAATGTAGTAAGTGAATGCAGTTTACAGAATTATATGGCGCAGGACCTGCTTACATTGGAAAGTTGGTCCTCAACCTGGCAGCTAGGCTTCAATGCTAAGAAATGTAAGGTCATGCACCTCGGAAGCGGAAATCCATGTAAGACGTACTTCTTGAACGGAGAAACTTTAACTAGGACTTCAGCAGAATGAGATTTAGGAGTAATCATTAGTGCAAACATGAAAACTGCCAATCAAGTGGAGAAGGCTTCATCTAAGGCAAGGCAGATATTGGGTTGTATCAATAGAAGTTTCGTCAGCCGAAAGCCTGAAGTCATAATGCCGTTGTACAGGGCCATGGTGAGACCTCATCTGGAGTACTGTGTGCAATTCTGGAGGCCACATTACAGTAAATATGTGCGCAGAATTGAATCGGTTCAGCGGACGGCCACCAGGATGATCTCGGGGCTCAAGGGTCTTTCGTACGAAGAGAGACTGAACAAATTGCAGCTCTACACTCTCGAGGAACGTAGGGAGAGGGGAGATATGATCGAAACATTTAAGTACCTCACGGGACGTGTCGAAGTGGAAGAAGATATTTTCTTTCTCAAGGGACCCTCGGCCACAAGAGGGCACCCGCTCAAACTCAGGGGCGGAAAATTTCATGGCGACACCAGAAAGTATTTCTTCACAGAGAGAATGGTTGATCATTGGAACAAGCTTCCAGTGCAAGTGATCGAGGCAGACACCGTGCCAGACTTTAAGAATAAATGGGATACCCATGTGGGATCCCTACGAGGGTCAAGATAAGGAAATTGGGTTATTAGGGCATAGACAGGGGGTGGGTAAGCAGAGTGGACAGACTTGATGGGCTGTAGCCCTTTTCTGCAGTCATCTTCTATGTTTCTATGTGATCTGGGAATTGTGGGTTTCTTCTAGTGGTAGATATAGTTGGATGTCATCCTCGAATGAGTGAATCTGTATTTGGTATTTGTGGGCTATGTCTAGGATAGGTCCAATGTAGAGACTGAATAATAGGGGGGATAGTAGAGCCCCCTGTTGAATACCGTATCTGATTGGTTTCGGTTTTGATAGTGCATTGTTGAGCAGTATGCTTTAGGATCTATTATTCAGGAAGGAGGTGAACCATTCTACTTATGAGGAATTTAGGAAACGTCTAAAAACACACCTGTTCCTAAAACATCTTGACAACTGATCCACTTATCTCTTTCCTCTCAATAGCGACCTACTGTCCTTTTGATCACTTTTCTCCTCAACAATGAATTTCCTGTCTAATTACTTCTCTTTCCTCTTCCCCTCTTGAAGCCAGTCAATTTGTACCTTTGCTTAATCTTTTGTAAACCGCATAGAACTTCACGGTATTGCGGTATATAAGCTGTTATTATTATTATTATTGTAATGAATAATAAAACATAACAAGATGCGGTATGCATACCCTAGGGGGTACACAGACCGCCTGTTCGGGGTATGCGGGCTGACCACCGATTCCTCCCTGACACCCCCACTGCTTGGCTGGCCCGGACCTTCTCTCCGAAGTCAGAATTGATATCGGGGGGAAGGCTTGTGGGCCAGCCAGGTGCAATCACTGCATGCGCCTGGCCATTCCCTTCCTGGAATTGCGGCAGCAGCGGGGGATAATTAAATAGAGCTGGCAGCTGGCGGGGGGCAGCGGTGGACTGGGGGGGAAAGCAATCAGTGGTGGGTCAGTTCGGGGGCAGGCAGGCTTCAGCGCAGGTTGAGTTCGGGGGAGGGAGGAAGGGGGTGGGACAAAGGCTGGAAGGCAGTGAGGGGGAGGGGGCACGAACATGGGACACAGAAGGAAGGGAGGGAGCATTAATAGGGGCACAAACTCGGGACACAGAAGGAAGGTAGGGGGCATTTAATAGGACAGCAGGAAGGGAGGGGGCATTAATAGGGGGAACGAACTCAGGACACAGAAGGAAGGGAGGGGGCATTAATAGGAAAAACAGTAAATGCAGCTATTATACACAAGGGAGAGAGGAAGGGGGCACTAACTTGGGACATAGGAGGGAGGGAGGGAATAGAAAGGGACAATTGTTGGGCCTGAATGTGTGAGTGAGAGGGAAAGAGATGGTGTACATAGGGAAAGGAAGATGAAAATTGAGCATAGAGAGGAGTGAGATAGAGATGCATGGGGAATAGAAGGATGAGAGCGAGAAATGTTGGATATGGTGGTGGAGAGGGAACAGAGGGATAGATTGAAGGGGATGCAAAGGTGAGGAATGTTGGACATAGTGATGGAGGGAGAGATGTGGCATGGTGTTGGAAAGGGGTGATAGAAAGAGAAATGGGCATGAGGCTGGTGGACAGTGGTGAAAAATGCTGCATATAATCTCTGGGGGATGAGAGTGGAAGAAAACTTGAAGTCCTGGAAGGACAGAGATGTTTCACTAGCCCAATGAAATAGAATGCGGTCTGGAAGAGATGATGCGTGCGAAAGAAAGAAAGAAATGTTGGATACAGTCAGAAGGAAGTGCAACCAAAGACTCATGAAATCACCAGACAACAAAGTTAGGAAAAATGATTTTATTTTCAATTCAGTATCAAAATGTGTCAGTTTTTGAGAATTTATATCTGCTGTCTATATTTTGTACTAAATTTGTCTATTTTTCTATAGTTGTTACAGAGGTGACATTGCATATTTTAAAGTCATCTGCCTTGACATCTTTGAAAACCCCCCGAATATAAATGATAATTAACAATTTCTCTGCGTACAGTGTGCTTTGTGTTTTTTTAAATTTTGTGGTTACCATTATGTATTAAGATTATATTGTGTGTATATGAAAAATGGATGGAAGAAACTGTATTACAATTAGTAGTATTATGGGGGTGGAGTCAGGGGCGGAGTTTGGGCGGGGGTACTCAGTTGGCATTTGTTAGGCTTAGGGGGTACTTGGCTTGAAAAGGTTGGGAAACACTGATGTAGAGCATGACAGTACTCAGAGCTATATGGGTGAATATCACTACTATTCATCTAGTCACTGATGGTGAGTGCTGTCCATGTATGTTCATTGCTATCACCTATTTATATACAGGAGCGTTGAATATACATATACTTATGTGATCCGTGTTGGTATGTTCTGGGATAGAGGTTAAAAAAAGGAATATTTATTTACTGACAGTATTGTGTAAGTTGCGTGTATAAGTGGCAGCACTGCCCATGCTCTTTGTATACTCCAACCATGCAACCCCCCCCTCCCCCACCCATGCATTTACACACTATGGTATAGAGTCAAGAAAGAGTGCCATAATTTTATTCGCTGGGAAAATGTGTGCTAAGTAGAAAAAGACACAGGGACAAATTTGTCCTCGTCCCCACAGGAACTCAATTTCCCCATCCTGTCCCTGTGAGTTTTGTCGCTGTCCCTGTCCTTGCCCCATTCCTGTAAGTTCTGCCTTAACCACACAAGTCTCGAACACTTATGATTTTAAAGTGTTTTGAGGCTTGTAAAGATGAGGACAGAGCTTGCAGGAATGGGGCAGGGACAGGAAAAGAATTTGCCACAATGGGACAAGAAAATGAGTTCCCGAGGAGACGGGGAAAAATTTGTCCCCATGTCATTGTCTAGTGCTAAGCATGAATTCTGTAACAGCCATTATATATGCTCAGTTAGGCACATAAGCTCGGATTCTCTATGTGGCGCCAATATCAGCAGCCTCCTAAAAAGCGGTCGCCGACTGTGTGTCAGTCATGCAATGGTGCCATATAGAGAATTGCGTCTCCGGGAAAGAGAGAGGCTGGAAATGTAGGCCACGGTTTTCCAGGCCTACATTTCTGGTGCTTATCTGTGTCATGAATTGAACTTATGTAGGCGCTTTAGGCTGCCTATCGCCACTTCTGGCATTAGCTAGGCCCACAGTGGAATTAGACAGTCTAAAGTGCCTACAGAGGTGCAATTCAGGGGCAGATTTTTTAGGTGCTGGTAGGTGCCTTGAAACTCAGTTAAAAATGTTGTTTAAATGCTATTTTGTACAGAGCTTAAAAACTCAGTGCTGTTTAGAGAATCCAGGTCATAACTTCCAGTATTCTATAACATGTGCGCTTAACTCATAGGCATGCCTCTGACCCGCCTATGCCTCTCCCACATCTATGCCCCCTGGAAGTTGTGCACAATAGAATTTTACTCCTGGAGGAATTCTGCAAGTGCAGAATTTATGTAGAATTTCTCACTCTCTCAGGACCCATATAATTCTTCAGATGCTGTGCAGAATTCAGTGCAGACACAGGCAGTAGAGGAGGAAGTGAACCACTGCACAGTGGGTCACTTCCTCCTTCTGTACTGGCTTAGACCCGACTGTTTATGTGAACTGCAATCTCACATGCAGCATTCCACCAGTAAAATTTCTGCACAAAACATCTAGATAGCAACTAAGGGCATTTGGGGGAGTAATTGCTAATTGGTGTCCATTAACACTATTGTAAGCCAGTTTGCTGTTACTGTAATTTTAATCAGCAGACAATTCTTAAATTAAATTGTCTATAAATTGTATGTGCAAATTTGTGCGCTAAGCATAACTATGGGCATGCAAGTTAATAAAATTAGGGTGTATGCCACTTAGGCACCTCTTTACAGAATAGTTCTTAGTTGATTTGCTGCCATTGAACCTAGGGTGTATGCTTATCCACCAAAATGCTGGTATTCTGTATATTTAGGCGTGCTAGTGCCACATAAATGTAGGCACCAAGTGATGGACTTAACCCTTGCAATGCGAATGGTCTAGCATGAAAAGCAAAACTTATATATAGAAAATGTGGCTTTGAAGGAAACAAATTTTTTTGTTTTGTAAAATCAATGTAGAAGCTCTAATACTTGTGGAATTCTTTTCATTTCTCTATGCCAAACATTTTTTTGACCGAGGAGCAAAAGATGTCTATCTGCCATTTCCTTATTTTTTTTCAGGAAAGCTAATGGTTGTTGACTTCCTCTCCCCTCCCTTCCTTCCTTCTTTCCGAAGGTACTCATCTGAGAAAAAAGAGAAGCAAGTGGTCGTTCAATTCTCTTTCTTAAGTTACATTAAAGGCTGTCCCTGCTAGTTTCTGTGACTCACTGCTGTCTCTGCACAAGAGGTGGACAGAAAGCTGGGAAAAGCAGGTAGGAACCCTGGGGTATCTTTCATTGGCTTCTAAATAATGTGAATCAACTTTATTTACAAGCGCAAAATATGAAAATATGGTATATATTGATACCTAGTACTATTTTGCTTGAAGACTATAGTGTTTGCTGAGTTTATAGATGTCATGCAGACTGATGACATGACCTAGAGCATAGCTTGTGTTTCTAAGATATTGAACCTGTGGTAAGAATGAAAGGTTAAGCTGCAAACACTCGTACTCATGTCAGAACTTTAGCATTATAAGAGCAATTTTATACGGGATTTTCCATATGTAAAGGTGGTTTTAGGCCTTTTATAAAATTGCATGACCAAAGCCCAATTAAAAGCCTACTACTTTTCACAAGCTTTTAATGCATACTTTTCCTTCCTTTTTCATGGTTAAATTTATCTTTGAAGAATATTAGACATGCCCGAAATCCTAATGTTTTTTTTCCCCTTTCTCCAAGACCCTTGAAATTATTATAAGCAATCCTTCTTGGGTTTTCCATGTGTTTCAGCTATGTCTTTCTTGTCTTGTTTATTGTTGTCTTATTTTATAGGTTTGTCCCCTCCCCCTTATGTTTTTTTAAATTGTAAACCGCTTAGATTTTAAACCTGTTTTCATATTTGTGGTATATCAAATGAACTAAACTGTGTGTGTATCTATCTATCTATGCATGCCTACAAGATAGGTGTGCCATAAGTGTTTCCGTGGGCAGAGTGGGCATACTAATACTACTATTAATTATTTCTACAGCGCTGTTTTAGGCACTAACAACTAAAGGTTGGCAGACAGAAAAATGTTGTTTCATGTTGCTTCCCGTGTTGTTTCTGGGAATGTTCATTTTATTCATTTTTGTTTGGCCATTTTTCCATCAAAGGGACAAAGTCGTTGAGTATGCACTCTTTTAAAAGAGGGCACACTATGGGGAGTCAATGCAATAAAAGGGCTCTCCAATGCAGGCACCACAAATTAGGGTGCTCAGCTAGTATTCTATAGTGTGCCTAAGTTGATTATGTAGATGCCCAAATTTATGCCATGTCTATGGCTGGTATAAACGGCACTGCTAAATACTGCAGTTGCACATGTAAATTGGCGCTTTACTTAGGGTGTCCTATCTAGATTTACCCCCTGTATGTACAGAGGGTGCACTGTATGCAAAAATACTTTGCACATGCATAGCAGGTGCCCTCTTTGCAAACAATTTGCACTTTAATCAACAAATGATAGAACACAGATTTTTTTGTATTTTTTTTTCTGCTTGTGTTCATGTGATAATGAAATACAACAGGGCCCATAACTAGTAACAATACACATAAATGTCTATGTTTTACTAATTTACATGCATAGATGACCTCTTATAAAATCCTGCTAGTGTAAAAGTATGTGTATTGTTCGTATAGCATGTGCATAGACAGAGTGTCAGTGGAGTGTACAAATACACGTATATATTAAAAATAACTATTTCTACCATAGGCTTAAAATAGGCACCTTATTGTGTGCTTTGATTATTTATTGATTGATGTGGAATTATTCGGAGTAGGTTTAAACTTGTGTAAGGGATTTGAATGTTATCGCTGATTCTGGGTGGCTGGATTATAAATGCACATGGCCGTCTATGTTGCTTTTACAGAATAAACCTAAAATAGGCACCTTTTTGTCATTTGGCTATTGGTGCCATGTTATAAAACTTTGCCCATTATGAATTTGAAACTGGAAAGTTACAGTAGATCCTGGATCAGCTTTTTGCCTGCAGCCACTGTGATTCACTTAATGGAGATACTGTGGAAAAGCTTCTGGATTTTGCAGAAAATTTGCAAGCATCCACTATTTTGCATGGGCTATAGCTAGTTAGGGTTACGTGTGCATTCTCATAGAGGTTTCCAGCTTTCCAGCAGAAAGTTTATAATAATTGTCTCTTGTGGCCATAGCATAACATTTGAATTTATTAATTAATCTAGTATTTATCTGACTTATTAAGAAATTAGTTTCAAACAGCACGTGTAAACAAGATCAGACATCCCCATCAGTGATAAAATGGATCAATATCTTAAGACAAATCATTTTTTTCTTTTGATTCATAGTTAGATTTTAATGGGTCAATATTCATCGGTGGTGGCAAGTATTAAAAGAAACCTGTAGCCACTATTCAGCCTACTATATAGATTGGGGACACTGCTGAATAGAGAGAAAGTGTTCACTGCCAGTAGCTCTAAGAATAGCAGCTATATTCAGCTGCTATGCATGTGTGTGTTGGGGGGGGGGGGAGAGATTTTTGACATCTAAATCCAACTTGAGACATTTTGCTAAAAAAATCTCAATCCATCTAGTTCAAAACTATAATCAGAAAAACATCTAAATTTCTGGTTTGATTATGGCTTTGAGTTAGACGTTTTCAGGCTGAACATGTCCATCTGTAAGTGCTGTCCATAGGGATATCTGACTGTCAGTATTTCTAGTGAACTGGCCACACAGACAACCCAGCAGTGCAGGGGGCAACCTAATATTAATAATAACTTTATTCTTTTATACCGCCATAACTAAAAATTCTAGGCAGTTTACACTAAAAAAAGAGCTGGACAATCGGCAAAATACAGTGATACAGTAAAAATACAAACATTTAATAAAAAAAATACAGTTTCAAGTAATAAAACCCTTATTAGGTAATGAATTTATCGAACAAAGTGGTCTTAATTAATTTCCGAAAAGAGCAGTAAGACATAGCTGGGTGAATACATTTACCTATGTTCAGTGCAGTGGACTCTACATAAAGGGACCCAGATATAAATCCCAAATACATTCATGTTGTATGGTGAGCTCTCCAGAAATAGAGAAACCCTACTGTACTTACTGGGTTTGAAGGTCACATATATATTTAAGTACAGGAGGTATTTCTATGCTCAAGGAAGGCTCACATATTTGTACTGAAATGAAGGAGTTATAGTGGGAATTGAACCTGAGTCCCGTTGTTCACTGTCCACTTAACTGACCACTAGGCTACTCCACCCACTTGCTTGCTGCTTTCTTAGCAATAGCCATAATATATGGAGTTGTCATACCACCTGGTATCTATTATCACTGTCACATCTTGGGGGGGGAGGGGGGGAGGAATCAATGACGTTTTTTCTTTTTTTGAAAATGAGTGCCATAGTGATGCAGCTTAAGTTAGGACAGCAATTCTTCTGTTTTTATTTAAACCAGTCAACTAAACAAATAGGGATAGATTCAGTAAAAGGAGCCTAAAGTTTGTCTGTATTTTTGTGCAAAACTAAAGGTGCAAGCACTTGCGCCATTTTATAGAATAGGCTCATAACTCACAGAAAATAGGCATCTAAATTGTGGCACCTAGAATTGCCCTAATATCAAGGGTACTCAAAGTCAGTTCTTGAGGTTCACAACCTAGTTGGGTTTTTCAGGATTTCCTCAATGAATATGCACAAGATCTATTTGCAGTTATAGAATAGGGTTCGTTATACATGTAAACTAATTGGCTTAGTTGGTGATAACTATCAATAATTGGTCTTAACAAGGGGAAATTGGCACAAATTAACAATTATGCGAATAACTGACCCACTATCCTATAAACTGTGCACCCAATTTTTATAGAGTGCAACTCCAAAGGGGGATTGGGGCGGCCAAGAGAGGGGAATGGGTGGGTCATTAACATGCCCAGTATTTAGGCATGGTTTTCTAGAATACTCGAATTATAGAACACAGCGTAAATCAGCTTCAATGTGGCACTTAATATTATACTTACAGTATTTTGTAAGTTACACATGTAAATGTCAGCCCTGTCTACCATGCCCATACTTCTCCCCCATGAACATTACTTTTGCATTAGAACCTAATGCAGCTGCATTTATACATTATAGAATACCACTGGGTGTCCTTACACACCTACTAAGTGTAAATTTACCCACGTTAAGTGCTGATATTCTATAAATTTAAGTGTGCAAATGGCACTTAAATTTAGGTGACCTGTTATAGAATTAGGGAGATGTCACTGAAAATTCATGGATACTACTACTACTATTAATTATTTCTATAGCGCTACCAGACGTACGCAGCGCTACACAGAGTCACAAAGAAGAAGAAAACAGTCCCTGCTCGAAAGAGCTTACAATCTAAACAGCCAAGACAAACAGGATGTCCTGGATAAAGTTAAGAGGAACGGTTAATCAGCTGGCTGGGTTGGAGGGCAGAGGAGTAGGGTTAAGGATTGAAGGATATATGAAAAAGATGGACTTCCTCTTTTTAGCAGTTACTGCCAGACTAATGAGGGCTGATTAAAAAGTAAATGAGACTGCCTCTGTTTTTCTTTCCAAGAAGCAGATGTAGCAAGCAACACTGTGCTGGTTCTTGTGAAGCTCATATATTGACATTTCTGAACCTGCAGTTGGATTGCCATAGTCTTCATTGTTGGGTCACAATGAGAGGAAGAACTTCATATGTTTTGTCATGGCAGATGAGGAAGACGTGTCTGTGAGAGTACGCCAGAGGTGTGTGATTGAATTTTGTGTTAAACTTGGAAAGAGCAGCAATGAAACTCTTGAAATGTAACACCAAACATAATACAGTCTCATTATTTTTCAGTCAGCCCTATATCGATTTGTAAGTTTTACTAACAATAGAGCCAGAGACAATAAATCATCTCAAAATCAAAAATATATAACTTGCACACTGTAAGATGGGTGCAGATGAGGGGTCTGCAGGCCAAACATTTTTATTTTGTTAAGTTTACCATGTCAATTATAAAAATGTAGTATTTACTCTCTTTTTATTGGAGGGGAGTGACTGTAAATAATGCACAGTGAAAGCACAGTTACTTACCGTAACAGGTGTTATCCAGGGACAGCAGGCAGATATTCTCACATATGGGTGACGTCATTCACAGAGCCCCGATGTGGACAGCTGCACAAGCATTCTTGCTTGAAGAACTTTAGAAAGTTCACAACTGACCGCACCGCGCATGCGCGAGTGCCTTGCCACCCAACGCATGCGCGGTGCGGTCAGTTGTGAACTTTCTAAAGTTCTTCAAGCAAGAATGCTTGTGCAGCTGTCTGCATCGGGGCTCCATGAATGACGTCACCCATATGTGAGAATATCTGCCTGCTGTCCCTGGATAACACCTGTTACGGTAAGTAACTGTGCTTTCACTGTGCATTATTTACAGTCTCCCCCCCTCCAATAAAAAGAGAGTAAATACTACATTTTTATAATTGACATGGTAAACTGAGGGTGCGCGTCTCCTCAGTTTAGATACTCAGCTAGGAAGCCAACCAATAAATTGAGAAAAAAATAATGAAGCTGCCAAAATGGAACCATTGAAGAGCTGAGACTCGACTGATGATCTACAGCCCAGGTGAAATATAACAAAACAAGATGCATGCAACTTGTTAAACATTAGTCCCCTGGAAACAGTACGCCCCAAATTGTTAATGTTGAAAGAGACAACAAGTTGTAAAGATGATCTGTATGATATAATTTCCTGCAAAGAAGCAGCTAATGCGAGCTCGATTTGCAGTCAATAATATGAAGAGTAGATTCTCCTAGATGAGAATAAGAGTTGGAAAATATAAGTAGTACAATTAAGTGATTGGAATAAAAAGCAATAATATATGAGAAGAAGTTTGAAATCAGTGACAAGCAATGATACGAACAGTGAAGAAGTGTGAAGTACAATGTTGCTGTGTAAGACACACTGTAAAACATGGATTTGTTACTCATGGCTCAAGTTCATGCACTCATTTGACAAGAGTGCAAGAGAGATGAGAAAAAGAACTTTTCAAGGAAGAAAATGGAAGGCATTAATTCAAATGTGGAAGGGGTGGAAGGGGACGTACACAGAAGGGTTAAACACTGGTTGGCAGGCAGGAAGCAAAGGGTTGGAATGAAGGGCCACTACTCGGACTGGAGGAGGGTCACTAGCGGAGTTCCGCAGGGGTCGATACTCGGACCGCTGCTGTTCAATGTATTTATTAATGACCTAGAAACGGGGACGAAGTGTGAAGTTATAAAATTTGCGGATGACACTAAACTCTGTAGCAGGGTTAGAACTGTCGAAGAATGTGAGGACCTACAAAGGGACCTGAACAAACTGGAGGAGTGGGCGAATAAATGGCAAATGAACTTCAATGTAGGGAAATGCAAGGTCACGCATATAAGGAAAAAGAACCCGATGTTCAGCTACCAAATGGGGGGATTAGTACTAGAGGGAAGTAACCTTGAAAAAGACTTGGGTGGACACAATAATGAAGTCAATGGCACAATGCGCAGCAGCCTCAAAGAAAGCAAATAGAGTGTTGGGTATTATTAAGAAAGGTATTACAACCAGAACGAAGGAAGTCATCATGCCGCTGTATCGTGCAATGGTGCGCCCGCATCTGGAATACTGTGTCCAATATTGGTCGCCGTACCTAAAGAAGGACATGGAGATACTTGAAAGGGTTCAGATAAGAGCGACAAGAATGATAAAAGGTATGGAAAACCTTTCATACGCAGAAAGGCTAGAAAGGCTGGGGCTCTTCACCCTGGAGAAGTGGAGACTCAGGAGACATGATAGAGACTTACAAGATCATGAAGGGCATAGAGAAGGTGGAAAGGGACAGATTCTTCAGCCTATTGGGAACTACAAGAACAAGGGGCACTCGGAGAAATTGAAAGGGGACAGGTTTAGAACCAATGCTAGAAAATTTTTCTTCACTCAGAGGGTGGTAGACACCTGGAATGCGCTTCCGGAGGATGTGATAGGACAGAGTACATTAAGGGGATTCAAAGAGAGATTGGACAAGTTCCTGAAGGATACGGGGATTGAGGGATATAGATAGAGGTAGAGATAGAATTATGAAAGGGTAAAGAGAGAAGAATAATGGGGATTGAAAGGTTTTAGACAAAGGATCACTTACAGGTCATGGACCTGATGGGCCGCCGCGGGAGCGGACTGCTGGGCGCGATGGACCCCTAGTCTGACCCAGCGGAGGCAACTTCTTATGTTCTTATAAGTGAACAGGGACCACATTGAGATCCCATATCAATGAAAAATGGTTGCCCATTGAAAATATTGTACATAAATCTAGGAAGCAAGGATGTACCATCCACTGACCAATAAAGGCGGCAATAGAACTAAAAACAAACTATAATAGAAATGAGTTTGAAACAAGAATTCAATCAATGGAGGAAAGAAGTCCAAATCATAGAAAACCCACAGATATGACTTCAGATTTTAATGAGGCTGAAAAGACGTCCACCAATGCTGGGAACACTGCAAAAAACAAGCATTCTGGAAATTGTGAATATCAACGCACTAGGCTGAGAGAACTGGGGAACAGCTGAATTCAGCCTGAAAAATAGGAATCTGACAGGAGGTAGAACTGAAGATTGGAATGTGGACTGAAACTTGACTCTGCTTAAGAATAGATGGAAAGATCAGCAGATGTATTATTAACATCAACCAAGTTGAAAGAGTAGAAAATACAAGGTCGTCTACACCCCAAGGAGCTACTGGAACCATGGTAGCAAACTCTCACTTGAACTGAACAAGCATCTGAAAAGAAGAGAAAGACTGGAGAATCTGAAACTTGATCGTCTAATACAGCGCAGGGCATTCAGCATTGCTCCCTGTGCTAAAAACAGCTATCATGGTTTAGTCAAAAGAGCCAAAGATCAGCAGTACAACAATTAATATTTCTTTTGAGAGCCAAATTTCTTTTCAAGAACCATGTTTTTAGGAGTCATTTTAAACTAGCTAACATTCAATAAAACCAGATATTATAATAATAATAATCTTATTTATTGCCAAAAAAATATTTTTTACATTAAAATATAAATATAACAAAACACGTATTTAATGACACCCCGCTCGCCCGCACGTAGTCAAAATTGATTCGTGGCAGAGCCTAGAGAATGACACGGGGAAAAAATTTGTCCCCGTCCTTGCAAACCATCTGATTCCATCCACACAAGCCTTGAATAGTTTTATACTGAACTTATTAAAGTATAAAAAGAAACAATATTCTGTACAATTGTCAATTTATAAATCAGCGTCTTCTCCCCACTCTCTTCCCCATTTCCTTTCAGCATCCTCAGTCCACTCTCTCTCCACTTCCCTTCAGGGCACGCGCATAAAATCAAGCAAGCAATTTTATATCATTTTCATTCTATTTATTCATAGAAATTAAAGTCTAAATAATGCCAGTCACATAACAAAACATGATTTTACAAAAATAATTCCCTGCATAGCCTGCAAGGATTACTAGATGTCTTTCAGCAGCTCCTCTCCCTTCCCCTTACCTTCGTGGCAATTTTCCTTTTTTTTTTTTTTTGTCTTCCAGCTGCCCGAGCCGGCTTTCATCAAGTCGCGTGGGGCTGCCAAAACTTCTCCTCTGATGCAACTTCCTATTTCCGGTTGTGTCAGAGAAGAAGTTTCGGCAGCCCCACGCGACTTGATGAAAGCCAGCTCGGGCAGCTGGAAGACAAAAAAAATAGAAAAAGAATATCACCACGAAGGTAAGGGGGATGGAGGGAGATGCTCAATCGGTGACGTGTCATTCTCTAGCTCAGGGGTGCCCACACTTTTTGGGCTTGCGAGCTACTTTTAAAATGACCAAGCCAAAATGATCTACCAACAATAAACAGAGAAAATGTTAATTATCATTTATGTCCTGCGGGTTTTCAAAGAAGTCAAGGCAGATGACTTTATGCAATGTCACCTCAATAACAACTATACAAAAATAGACAAATATACCCCATCCCTTTTTACTAAACCACAATAGCGTTTTTTAGCGCAGGGAGCAACACTGAATGCCCTGCGCTGCTCTTGATGCTTATAGGCTCCCTGCGCTAAAAACCGCTATTGCGGTTTAGTAAAAGGGAGCCATAGTGTAAAATATAGACAGCAAATATAAATTCTCAAAACGGACACATTTTGATCACTAAATTGAAAATAAAATCATTTTTACTACCTTTGTTGTCTGGTAATTCATGAGTCCCTGGTTGCACTTTATTCTTCTGACTGTGCATCCAATATTTCTTCCTTTCTTTCAGCCTCCTGTATGCTTCCTCTCTTCCAGACCTCATTCCCTTTTTCTTTCTTTTTCCCTGCCCCTTCTTTCTTTCTCTCTCCATGTCCCTTTTTTTCTGTATGTCTGTCTTTATCTCTCCATGCCCCCCTTTCTTTCTTTCTGTCTTTCTTTCTCTCTCACTGCCTCCTCCCAAGCTGCCTTAATCTGACCTTTTGTGGCAGTCCACAAGACTACTGATAAGGGTATTATGTTACAGCCAGCAGCCTACAGGACAGAAGCCCTAGGGAAGCTCTTTCCCTCATCATCCTCTTGACCCTAAGGGGTTAGCTGAGAAGCAAAGGAAAATTAGAATACCGGGGATGGAATATAGGGGGGAATCAGGCTGACCTTCACCTCTTATTCATAAGGGGCAGGCCTTTGGGGAAAAGACCATCTACTTTTTATCTCTAATAAAGGTAGTAAGGCAGGGGTGTCCAATGTCGGTCCTCGAGGGCCGCAATCCAGTCGGGTTTTCAGGATTTCCCCAATGAATATGCATTGAAAGCAGTGCATGCACATAGATCTCATGCATATTCATTGGGGAAATCCTGAAAACCCGATTGGATTGCGGCCCTCGAGGACCGACATTGGACACCCCTGTAGTAAGGTATAATAAGTCCTGAAATGAACTAAACTAAATATATTAGCCTATGTAGTGATTGGGAAGAGGAAGCATTTATTTATTTAAAATTTTATAGCCCGCTGCATACAGTTTTGCGTGGGTTACAAAAATATACGCATAATCAAATTGTAACAACCAACCAACATATAATAGGATTAAACTCCTGTAAAATTACATTGGGCCCATTGGACCACTAGGGTATCAAGGTCCCACAGGGGAGGAGGTCCAAGGGTTCTGGGCCCTTTAATTTCATTGTGCCACTGTGTGAATTATAAAAAGAACACAGCCAGAATCACAAGACATTTGTGCCTGTGTCAATGTGTGAGAAATTACCAGGAGTTCATTTGCATCTTATAGTGCAAATGTGCAGAGATGGGTAATAACTCATGAATATTTTTGAGAGTTAGTGCATAGGGCCCACAAAATAAAACAGAACCCCCCAAAAGTAAATTGGATCACGGGATAAGATGAAAATAGAAAACAATAGAGTCAAGGTATAGGCAGGTTGATAATTTGAAGGCCCATGCTCATATGCTGTATTTCAGTGCTACTAGTTTCACTTCGCTTTTTATAAAAACCACAACAACCAAACAAAAAACTAGCTTTTTGCAGACATGCACCAAATGGAGTACCCTGCTTCCCCGAATATATGACACTGTCTTATATTTTTAAAAACTCCAAAATATGCACAAGGTCTTATTTTCAGGGGGATGTCTTATTTTTCCATGAAGAAGAATACAGTACACATTTATTGCTGAAAAAAAGACATTTATTACCTGTATATGGTATAGGTCATCACAAACCAGAAAAAACTGTATCACAAACCAGAAAAACATTTACTGTATAACAGTTTACAGTATGATACATTTACACATTTAATCAATGACAATCAAGTCATCATCTTCTGGAACATCATCATAATAACTCACACCCTGAGGTTCCAGGTCAATTACTTGGGACTCCATTTCTTTCACAATCAGTGGACCAAATCTCTCATGTTTAGCAATAGCAGTGTCCTCAAATGAGTACTTCTTATCAAGGTAGCCTGCTCGTAATGCATGTTCAATGCAACTGTCAGTGATTTTATTCCATGAATTCTTCACCCAAGTCACAACCTCTTGCAGTTTAGGTTTCACAAAGTTTCCACGCTGATTTCTCTCCATTCTATTTTCAATGTAGTCATTAATTTCCATGCGCAGATTGTCCTTGAATGGCTTGTTGATTGCAATATCAAGGGTCTGGAGATAGGCCGTCATTCCCGCAGGAATCATTATTTGATCTATTTTTCTTTCATGAAGAAATGACTTCATATCTTTAGCACGGTGAGTGCTAGCTGCATCCCAGACTAGCAGACCTCTTTGACCTCCTCGCATAACAAGTGGCAGCATTAAATCTACCCACTTTCTTATAACAGCTTGTGTGGCCCAGGCTTTTTCAGTTTCAAGGACAAAAATTCCTGAAACACGTTCAATCTTTTCCTTCTTGCCCTTAGAAATTATTAGAGGTAGGACTTTAGTGCCATCCAGACGAATTGCCAAAATACAGGTCACACGTGCACTTTCATAAGCAGTGGAGGGAATGTACACTGAGGAGGCACCCCGCTGTTCAATTGTTGTTTGAGATGATTGGCCCATAAACACTGCAGTTTCATCCATAGCAATCATGTTGGAAAGCTTGTATTTAGAGAAGTCAATCTCATCAATAAAGGACTTGAATGCAAGTGCTCGCTTAATCACTTGAGCATCTTCCAGCCTAAACAATGTCGTGGATCTTCTTAAAGACAATTCACTTCTCTGAAGGAAATTATCCAGCCAGTGTTGTGATGCTTTGAAATTTTCAGAGGCTATGTTAAACTGTGGTGCCATTGCAAGGGCGAATTCTTGAATATGAGCCCTATTCACAACCAAAGCCTTTGTTCTCCTGTCAACAACCCATTCACAGATCAGATCTTCCAGCTCAGAAGATATTGGTTTCCGACCTGATCCACACTTGCGTTTGTTAGAATTTCCCTTTTCCACTTGTTCAACTAGTTTACCATACTCTGCTCGCCACTTGCGGAGCAATCGTATATTCAACATTTTTTCTTTGCAGAAAGCAGCAAGATTTTGGCCCCAAGAATCTTCCACGATTCTCCTCTTGTACTCCACAGAGTAGCTTTTTCTTTTTGTGGCCATGCCTAAGGGTAAAAGAATAAAAAATGGCACTAGGGTATCCTGGGTGGGGGGGGGGGGGTGATCTTTTAAAATGATACAGAGGGCATCAGAGGGGGGAATCAAAATGGCACAAGAGAATCAGGGGGATGGGCGGTTACCATCTTAACAGTATGGAGAGAAAAACGTTAGCTTGCCATGTAAAAGGTAAATAAAAATTGGCATGCAAATCCTTTAAACCAGGTTTTTGATTTTACAGTTAACAATCTGGTTTAAAGGATTTGCATGCCAATTTTTATTTACCTTTTACATGGCAAGCTAACGTTTTTGGAAATGTGTCTGTAACACGGTAAATGTACACTTGTAAAGTTTGAACTTGAAATCAGCTTTCAAATCTGTTAGAAAACAGCATCCTCCACATACCGTACAGATCAGATACAGATTTGCAGTTTGCTTTTAAAAAACTAGATGGCAGCATCACTATGTACGGTATTACTACAAGTACCGTATTTTCACGTAGATAACGCGCATACGGGTATAGCGCGCGAAAAAAAACAAATTTATGTACAGAAATTTTTATATACCGCGCACACCCGTATACCGCGCATGCTGCCCGACTCTCCCGTCGCCGTCCGACTCTCCTTTCGCCCGCCCCAACTCTCCTCTCCCCCTTGAAGTCCTGTCCCCACCCTGAAAGCCTGATGCCCCCCCGACTCCCCAACTCCCCGACAATATCGGGCCAGGAGGGAGCCCAAACCCTCCTGGCCACGGCGACCCCCTACCCCCACCCCGCACTACACTACGGACAGGAGGGATCCCAGGCCCTCCTGCCCTCGACGCAAACCCCCCTCCCCCCAACGACCGCCCCCCCCCAAGAACCTCCGACCACCCCCCCCAGCCGACCCGCGACCCCCCTGGCCGACCCCCACGACACCCCCACCCCCCTTCCCCGTACCTTTCTGTAGTTGGCCGGACAGACGGGAGCCAAACCCGCCTGTCCGGCAGGCAGCCAACGACGGAATGAGGCCGGATTGGCCCATCCGTCCCAAAGCTCGCCTACTGGTGGGGCCTAAGGCGCCTGGGCCAATCAGAATAGGCCCGGGAGCCTTAGGTCCCTCCTGGGGGCGGGGCCTTGGGCACATGGTCGGGTTGGGCCCATGTGCCTCAGGCCCCGCCCCCAGGTGGGACCTAAGGCTCCCGGGCCTATTCTGATTGGCCCAGGCGCCTTAGGCCCCACCAGTAGGCGGAGCTTTGGGACGGATGGGCCAATCCGGCCTCATTCCGTCGTTGGCTGCCTGCCGGACAGGCGGGTTTGGTTCCCGTCTGTCCGGCCAACTACAGAAAGGTACGGGGAAGGGGGGTGGGGGACGGCCAGGGGGGTCGCGGGTCGGCTGGGGGGGCGGTCGGAGGTTCTTGGGGGGGGCGGTCGTTGGAGGGAGGGGGGTTTGTGTCGAGGGCAGGAGGGCCTGGGATCCCTCCTGCCCGTAATGTAGTGCGGGATGGGGGTAGGGGGTCGCCGTGGCCAGGAGGGTTTGGGCTCCCTCCTGGCCCGAACAACTAGCGGGGGGGGGAGGGGTCGCCAGGGCCAGGAGGACTTGGGCTCCCTCCTGGCCCGATATTGTCGGGGAGTTGGGGAGTCGGCGGGGCAAGAGGGCTTGGGCTCCCTTTTGCCCCGATAGTGTCGGGGAGTCGGGGGGGCAAGAGGGCTTAGGCTCCCTCTTGCCCCAATCGTGTCGGGGGTGCCGCGGTTGGCTGGGGCAAGAGGGCTTGAGCTCCCTCTTGCCCCAATCGTGTCGGGACCGCCAAGAGGAAGCAGCAGGACACCGGTAGGAGCTTCTACATGATGGGGGTGGTCGGGAGGCTGTGGGGGTGCTTGCCAAATAGTGCCTTATTTTCGGGGGGGGGGGCCTTATATTTCCCAGGTGGGGAAAAAAAGGGGGGTGTCTTACTAAAGGAGGAGGTCCTATAATGGGGGAAACACGGTATGTCTTGTTCCTTCCAATTTAGCTTAATGACAGGTAAATCATCTACTTCACAAACCCATAAAGGCCATCTCACTCTTTGCATGAGCATTAGCAGAGGGCACTATATAAAGACAGTTCAGGGCATTCTCTTTTCACTCTCCCCTCAAATATAAAATCTCCCAAAATAAAATTGGCTGAATTATCAATGGATTCTTTTATATGCCTATAAGTCAATTCCTTACAAGAATTACTTTTCTTTTCATATTCCTTGCCTTTGTATGCCTTCGCATATAGTTCAAGCTCCTATTGCTGACCTACAAGTGTGTTCATTCTGCTGCCCCTCAATATTTCTCCTCTCTTCTCTCTCCTTATACATCTCCCAGAGAATGCCGTTCCTCAGCTAAGCAGACTATCTTCTTCTTTATGACTCTGTACATCCGGTAGCGTTATAAAAATAATTAATAGTAGTAATATTCCCTTTATCCAAATAAAACAAAAAATTTTCTCTAGTGTTCTTTACTTTTTCCATTAGCTGTATTTCTTCTTTGATGCCAGATAGATTTATTTAATGTTTTATTAAATTTCATTTTCATTCCTTTGTTGAACTGGATTTTGGAATTTATTTTTGCCTCGTATTTTAGACTTTTCATGATACGAAATGTTGGAAGAACTATATAAAAGGGATTCGTGACTATCGGTCAATGGGCAAAATAACTCTATAAAGAGGATCTTAGGGTGTCAGTGCAAAGTCTGATCCTTGTGAGTCTAGATTATTATTATGTAATAGATTGTAGTTGATCACTGATACAATTACCAAGAAAGAATTCAAAATATGGAAATATGGCAGTTCAAGTGGCATAGCCATGAGTGAACCTGAGCAAGTCTGCCTTAATTTTTTTTATTGAATTATTCATTTATTACAACAAATAAAACTTCAGGCAAATTGAACAGAGATCAAAGAAAATACATAACAAAAATTAAACTATATGAAGCCCACATTATTAGGGCCGTTCTTATCCCATAGAAAGGTCACATATGTAAAAATAGAAATAAAATACTCTCTATCCACAAGCAGGTAGCATAATCATAATCTTTCATATCACTTCTTATCAACCCCTGCATTAGTTTCAGGCAATTTATCCAATTTAAATTTATCTTTAAGAAATATCTCGAGCTGAGATGGATCAACGAAAACATACTTATTATTCTCATATGTCACCAAACACTTGCAAGAAAATTTAAGAAAGAATAAAGCTCCCACAGCCAGGACTCGTGTCTTGAGCTGTAGGAACTGTTTTCTCCTATATTGTGTTTGTTTGGATACATCTGGAAAATCATTTATTATTTGTCCACAAAACAAAGCCTGTTTGTTTAGAACAGTGTCTCAAACTTTCTCGAGCCGGGGCACACTAAAGAGAGTGGCCACGGCTCAAGGCACCCAGAAGTGCACGGACATTACCATGATGACATCATCCACATGCGTGACATCATCACGTCGACATCCACACATGCGCAGAGGCCCTTCAGACATGCCCTGAAATGCAAGTAGAGCATGCCAGCAGGGAAATCTATCAAATATCAACTAAGTACCCCAACAACAAACCTCCAAATCTCCATCCTAGACCCACCCAATCTCTTCCCCAGATCCCGCCCCCTTTACTAATTGCAATGCAATTTTTTCCATTTATTTTTCATATACACACAATATACACAGCAGATATAAATTCTCAAAGCTGACACATTTCTACCACTATATTGAAAATAAAATCATTTTCCCTACCTTTGTTGTCTGGTTACTTTATTTTTCTGTGCTTTTAACTGTTTCTAGTGTCTTCTTATCCATTGACTGTTTTTCTCTCCTTCTTCACTTTCTGCCTTGCATCCATCTTTGGCATTAACATTCAATTTTTCCATTTTTCTGCTTTCTTCTCAAAATCTACTTTTTCATGTCTTCCCTTCCTCTCTCTCTCTTCTTCCCTCACCATTTCCATGGTCTGACATCTCTCTCCTTCCCTCATTTCCCCCCAGTAGTCTGACATCTCTCTCCTTCCTTTCCCCCTTCCCAGTCTGGCATCTCTCTCCTCGCCTTCCCATAATCTGTCATCTCTCTCTACTATTACTACTACTACTACTACTACTATTATTATTTCTATTGCGCTACCAGATTCCCCTCCTTCCCTTCTATTCCCTGGTCTGGTAGCTCTCCCTTCCTTTAGTCATCTCTCCTTCTCCCCCCCCCTCCCTTTTCTTCCTCCTTTCTGGCCCCACTTCCAATCCAATATTTCTCCCTCCATTCCACCAGTCCATTTCTTTCTCTCTTCCTCCTGCATGCTTCTTCTCCTCCGGTCCTCCTTCCTTCCCCTAACCAACATCTCTCTCTCTCCATAAGTCCAACTTTTTACTCTCTGCCCTCTCCTCCTACCCCCCGAGTGTGACATTTCTCCTTCCCTTCTTTCTGTCCTCTCCATCCATCTTACCCTCTCCATGAGTCCAACCTTTCTGCCTCTGCACACTTTTCTCTCTCCTTGCCTCTTCCCTCGAGTGACATCCTTCCTTCCCACTCCCCAACCCATGTTCTTTCCCCATGCATCATTTCTCCCTCTCCTCCACCCCATGTCCATTTAGAAACATAGAAAAATGACGGCAGAAAAGGCCCATAGCCCATCAAGTCTGCCCACTCTAAAAACCCTCCTCAAACTGCCCTCCTAGGGTTGCCCATAGGTGGCATCGTCTCTACACTACCCCCGTAGAGATCCGACGTGGGCATCCCATTTTGTCTTAAAATCATGCATGCTGCTGGCCATGATCACCTGCTCCGGAAGCTCGTTCCAATGTTCCACCACTCTTTCTGTGAAGAAGTACTTTCTGGTATCCCCATGAAATTTCCCGCCCCTGATTTTCATCGGATGTCCTCTTGTAGCCGAGGGTCCTTTGAGAAAGAAAATGTTGTCTTCCACCTCTATGCAACCAGTGATGTACTTAAATGTCTCTATCATGTCTCTCCTCTCCCTATGTTCTTCGAGAGAGTATAGCCGCAATTTGTGCAACCTGTCCTCCTACGAGAAATCCTCTCTCATCACTCTCACTCCTCTGTAACAGTTTTCTTTCCTTTCCGTCCCCCCAACCCCACTCACAGCTAATATGCTCTCTCCCCATCTACAATCTCACCCTCCCCTCCAGTGTGTACCATCTTTCCTTTCCTCCCCTTCTACCAGGACCAGCAGCAACTCTTCTCCCTTCCCTTTCCCTGCCCCCTGTTCAGCAGCACCTCTTCCTCTCCCCATGTCCAGCAGTACCCCTTCTCCCTTCCATCCTCCCTCCTCCCTTCCCTTTCCCTCCTCCCTTGTCCAGCAGTACTTCTCCTGTCTCTAGCAGCAGCTCACTGTGTGCTTTTTAACTTGGTCACACAGCTGCCACCAGGATTAATTTAGATGCGGTTTCATCTGGGAGCCTCGGGGCCCTTGTTAGGCCGGCCCATTTTGATGATGTCGGCCAGCCTAGCAAAGGCCCCAAGGCTCCCGGATTAAACCGCATCTAAATTAATCCTAGCAGCAGCTGTTGCTGGTCGCAGTGGGGGGGGGGGGGGTGCAGGGAGAAACGCAATGGGCGCTTGGAATGCTCTCCCGGAGGAGGTGGTGGCAGAAAATACTGTGCTGGGTTTCAAACGCAAGTTGGATGCACACCTTCTTGCAGATCATATTGAGGGATACGGGAAATCCGGGTCTCCAAAAAGGAGCACCTAAATGGGCCTCCGCGTGTGCGGATCACCGGACTAGATGGACCTCGGTCTGATCCGGTGAAGGCGTTTCTTAAGTTCTTATGGGAGCAGGAAGATGCTGCCTATAAGGGGGGGGGGTGCACAGAGAGAAATGCGATGGCAGTAGGAAGATGCAGCGCTGGCACGTGAGCCTCTGACCCTACAGGAGGTGCCTTGCAGTGAGAGGCAAGTCAGCTGGCCGGCGCTTCTCTTCCTCCTCAGTGTGCCACAGCACACTTGGAATCTCAGGAGGCACACTAGTGTGCCCTGGCACACAGTTTGCGATACACTGGTTTAGAAAACAAAGTTTAAGAATAGCTTGCTTTTATAGTTCAGATTTAAAAGTAACCAGCAATGTCGCTCTTTTGGCTATATAATCTTTGGATGACTCCAAAAATTGTGAGATATTTAGACCAGTGGCGTACCAAGGGGGAGGCCGGGGGGGGGGGGTGGAAATCTGCCCCAGGTGCAAGCCCTGAGGGGGTGCTCCCAGTCTGGTCCCCCCCCGATGTCCGGGTATCCTGTCTGACATCTGGATCCCCCCCGGCCTCCCCTCACCATTTACCTAGAGAAGCAGCCTGCAGCAAGATCGCGATGCCAGCGATCTTTGCGCTGCTTCGGCGCTGTTTCCTCCACCGTGGTCCCACCCCTCCTCTGACGTCAGAAGACAACCAGAGCCTTGGACCAACAAGATTTGAAAAATAACCAGACAACAAAAGGTAGAAAAACTAATTATATTTTCTGTTTTGTGATTACAATATGTCAGATTTGAAATGTGTATCCTGCCAGAGTTGGTGTTAGACCGCAAACGTGAGCTAGGATTTAACAGAGAGAGGAAAAGTCCTTTTTGTTTCTTTATTTTATTTACCACTGCGCCAGTGCGATTAGGAGAAGCCAAAGGGGGGTGAAAAAGCTATAAAATAAACCCACCAGGATGTTTGAAAAAAACACCCAATTGGGCAGGAAAATCAAATCAAAAAACCAATTCAATAGGCTGAATCGAATCGAAATTTTTTTTTTTTCCTGAATCGGGCAGCACTAGTTTGCGCTACTGTCTTAGACTTTAAGACCTGGGATTGGGGAGAGATGGCATCCTCAGTACTTTATAATGCAAGTGAAATGAGGATTTGGTCAGACTTTTGAAGGGTTTGCAGAAGAAAAATATTGTATAGGCCGGGGACATGAGATAGCAGGAAATGGGAACTTTTCTTCCTTCTATTTTTGTGAATGAAAAGGCTGAGGATGTCAGAGAGTTCAATTAAAATATGTGCTTTATAAGAAAATATAATAATGTGTTTTATAAAGTTTATAGCATTGCTGGCCTACCTGGTTCCTAGTGGTGGTGGCGGCAGCGTGTCATTGTGTTGAGAGGAAGAGGTGGTCTGGGAAATTCTGCTGAGCAAACTCCGGGCCCATTTCCACCCTCCAGTTAGTCCACTCCACTCAACTGGTTCACACACTGAGTGGGTCTTTGGATGTTGTTCCTGGGTAGTTGTTTTGGGATCTCTTCCAGTGGTTTGTCAGTATCTCCTGGTCCAAGAAAGGAAACTTTGTTAACCTTAGCATTGACCTTCAGAATATGTTTGTAACATCGCTGCTTGTGTGGCATTAAGACATGGGGGAAGTGTCTGCTTGCCCTGGATCGGTAGCATGGAATGTTGCTAACTTTGGGTGACCTGGATTGGCTACCATGAGAATGGGCTACTGGGCATGATGGACCATTGGTCTGACCCAGTTAGGCTATTCTTATGTTATGTTCTCATCTGTAGGGGCCTTTGTTTTCACTTCTTATTTTAATGTATTTTTTTCTGGGAACTTATCAGTGTTTTTTATAATGGGAACAAAAATGGAAGAGAATTAATGTGTGGAATGGGGGTAACTAATTTCTTCAGCTAAATAATTCAATCCACCTCAACCAGACATAGGAGAACTCCTGCATCATTCACACACCCTCCAACCAAAAACGTCAAAAGAAAAAAACTGTTCGACAACCTCCTAGCCATTCGAGCTGCAACACTCGACCCCCAAATCTACAACCTATTGACCTCGACCACAGACTACAAAACCTTCAAAAAAGAAATAAAAACCCTTCTATTTAAAAAACACATAAAACTGAACTAACACAATCAGAACTGTACCAAGCATCACCTGCAACTACTCCATATGTACTTCTGATGTCATGACAATTCAGACATAATTTATGTTATGTCATGTTATGTTTGGAATAATGGTTACATATATGAGGTTCAATAAAAGAAAATTTTCACTACCTGTTTCTATTCTGACCATTTATTCCATTTCATGGCCATTACAAAAAATATTTTTTTATATGGGGGGGGTGTCAAAAGATGAGGGGCCCCGGGTGCCACATACCCTAGGTACGCCACTGATTTAGACTAGCTGGAGATACAATCCGATCTATTCCTCCTTCTTCAGATACAACCTTGGAGTTTCTGGATAAGTAATACAAATTATTTGGCAAAAATACCTCTGCCTGAGTGTAATGAAGAATATCCTTTATATACATCTTCAGAAGCTCCAATGGAGACAAATAGTGAGATACAGGAAAATTCAAAAAGCAAAGGTTCCTAGATCTCGTAGCATTTTCCATTTTTTCCAACTGCAAATGTATTAAAGAGTTATCTTTCATATTAGATGTTACACATGATTGAATCACAGAAACAGATGTTTCTACTTTATCTACTCTTTTCTCCATCAATTCCAATTGACCTTCTTGCTCAGTCACCTTATTAGTAATTTCAGTTGAATATTAGCAAAGCTTTACGACCATGCCCTGTAGTGAATTCTCAGTTCTATTTACCACTGTCCAAATGTTTTGCAGAGTAATAATTTTATCACCAACATCTAAGGTAATAGCATATCCTGATGGCATTTGAATAGGAGTTAACACTTTAATAGATTTCCCTAATGTTAAAGCTGAATTGAAATCACTCAATTTAGGAGAGCCTGATTCTTCTCCAACTTCGGGAGTAGAATCAGTTTTCTCCTGTAGACTTAAGGCAGGTTGAGGTGGAGGTGAAGGTTCACCAGAGGAGAGTGAGGCAGATTGAGATTGCAGAACAGTCTTACCTTCCAAAGATATTGCCGAAGTAGGGTAAAGGTGACGATCCATTGGTCCTACACATGGAACTGTTGAGATGACCCTTGCCTTCCTTTTTCCCATTATTTCCTCGTTCTGACTCTTTACTCCTAATGGCTCCAAGGGGCTCAAAAGGCCATGTCCTGCCCTTTTAGCCACGCCCTCTCAGGCACGCGTCTACGGGCCACGTTCCACGGAACTCAGGTCTTTTGAATCAGGAAAGAGGACCCCCCCCCCCGATGCTGACTTACGTCGAGTGGTGACCACAGGGGTGCATGCTTGCAGATTTTTCCTCCTTGCCAGGTAACACAGCAGCCCTCAGCCTACCCTAATTTTATCTCAGGCCCACCCAACAACTGCTGATGTTGGCACAATGAGCATGCTCACAATGCCAGTATCATTGCTGCTGCTGCTGACTGCCACATTTTTCTGGTTCAGGGCAGGCTCCACATTTCTTGAAGTGGTGGGGCTGGAGGATCCACACCAGCTAAAATTATGTTTAATTTTTAATGTTGGTGAGGGATCAGGGAAAGGAAAGGAAGAGGAAATGGAGTGTTTAGTACCCACCAATGTTACAAACTGAATTCACCTCCCCCACCCAAAAAAAAAAAAAAATTGTTTCTGGCTATTTCACTGGACAGCACAGTTGATTGTAGCTGATATATCTAAAAAAAAAGTCTGTCCAATTTTGTATCATCTGCATTGGTTACTGTAATCTTTGGTGTTTAAAAGTGTGTTTTTGGCTAGTCTTATGGATGCGAGAGGTCCTAGGTACAGGCCTCAAGAGGTGCAGTAGGCAGTAAAATTAATGACAATAATAGCCAAGAGTGGTTGCATAAGTGCATATCTTATAGGAATAGGCATATTATTACAGAGGTGCAATGCTTAAAAGAAAGATACACTATACTGTACATATGCTTGTTACTATACATATGCTTGTTACTAATGTACAGAAAAATATAGAGCTGCTTCTCTGTGTGTACATAGGGGTGAAAGGCTACAGGAGAAAGAAAAAGAGAAGAAAGGAAGAAAAGGCATGTAAAGAAAAATGTGACTATCCTGAAAAGTACAGGTAAGATTTGCCTCTTTGCGGATGATACCAAAATCTGCACTACAGTAGACACGCCGGATGGTGTGAAAAACATAAAGAAAGACCTGTCAAAGCTTGAAGAATGGTCTGAAATTTGGCAGCTAAAATTTAATGCTAAGAAATGCAAGGTCATGCATTTGGGCTGCAAAAACCCGAGGGAACGGTACAGTTTAGGGGGTGAAGAACTTATGTGCATGACAGAAGAGTGGGACTTGGGTGTGATTGTATGTGATAAGGTGGCCAAACAGGTTGAAAAGGTGACGGTAAAAGCTAGAAGGATGCTAGGTTGCATAGGGAGAGGTATGGCCAGTAGGAAAAAGGAGATATTAATGCATCTGTATAAGACTTTGGTGAGATCTCATCTATAATAATAAAACGCTAAGCGCGCATGCGCACTCGCGCCGCGTGTTCCCTGATCCCTGATCTGTCGGGATGTGGCGGCACGAGTGCGCATGCGCGCATACTACGTATCCGAAGGTGCGCAAGAGACGCGACAGGCGCGTTCAGCAGCGGGACATTTAGAGACAGCCACAAAGGGGGAAAATAAAAGTGTATCATAGTCATCATTAATCCAAATACAAATCTTAACCAAGAAGAAATACAAATACAAACAATACCTACTTCCAAATGCACCAATTTCATAATACCCTCCATTGAAGATCTTAAATCTCTTCTAGGAAAAATTAACGCAAAAGGAACAGATATTCATACTATTTCCCCTTTTATATTAAAATGACATTTCTCTTTTTTTGGCCCTTTTATCCGATGCATGATAGAATCTAGTTTAACTACAGGGCACATTCCTAAAGAATGGAAAGAAGCTATTATTCGACCAAAGATAAAAAATCCTAAAGAAACAACTTCAGAAATATCAAATTATCGCCCAATAGCCAATTTACCATTCCTCACTAAACTAATAGAAAAAGCAGATATTTAATCAGATAACTAACTTCATAGAAAAAACACATATACTACACCCAAATCAAACTGGATTTAGAGCAAATCACTCAACTGAACACACAATGATAGGACTCACAACTAACATACAATACCATTTAGATCACCATAAATCAATAATTCTGATTTCACTTGATTTATCTGCAGCTTTTGATACTATAGATCATCATTTACTCATTAATAGACTTTCTTCAATTGGCATCTCAGGACAGGTGCTAAGTTGGTTTAAATCATATTTCCAAGATCGCTCAGCAAAAGTAGTGTGTTTAATAATTCAACATCTAATAATTTCACCAATTCATTTGGAATTCCACAAGGCTCAATTCTTTCACCGCAACTATTTAATATTTTTTTGGCACCTTTACTGACTCTCAGTCAATCCATTGGATTTTCCACATTTGCATATGCAGATGATATACAATTGCTTCATCCTTTAAATCCATTAGATTCAAATGAGCTAATATCCATAAATAACAAGTTAATACAAATAAGCCAATGGCTTAAGGAGAATACGTTAGCGCTGAATCCAACAAAATCTTCAGTGATGTTTTTCCCCTGGAAAAAAGATCTAAAAGAACAATTTTCATCTCAGATATTATTAAACGATATTCCCCTTCAGCAAGTAAATACAACAAAAATATTGGGAGTAACCTTGGATCAAGAATTTAGCTATCATAATCAAATCAGCACAGTTGTCAAAAGCTGTTTCAATAAATTGCGACTTATCAGATCATTAACAAAGGTTCTTAAACCAGAAGCACTTAACATTCTTAGTCACTCCCTAATTATTTCTAGGTTGGATTATTGTAATTCTTTATACTGTGGCATAACTTATAAAGAAATAAGAAGACTACAAATAATACAAAATACAGCAATAAAAATTATAACAAATTAAAAAAAATATGATCATGTTACACCTTTCCTACAAGATGCACACTGGTTACCTATTATACACAGAATAACGTTTAAAATCGTATTATTAACATTTAAAATCCAACAATCACACGAGCCGTTATTTCTGGACAGACTACTAATCCCTTACTCTTCACTAAGGACGCTGAGATCGATGCAACAAAACTTATTAACCATCCCTTCTTTAAAAATAATTGGGACAAGAAGAGCAACCATATTTTCAGTACAAGCACCCCAACTGTGGAACAATTTACCAATTTATCTACGTAACGAACCATCACTGGTCAAATTTAAACGCGGTTTGAAAAGCATTCTTTATAAAGATGCATTCAATACATAGATAAATAATTGTAATAAACACAGTACCTATTCTTTAAAGAATCAAATGAGTAGGACATCAACATGGAAACTATAAGTGCTTTTTAATTTTAATCTTAATCCTCTTTTTTCCCTTCATTCAAAAGATCATTAATACTAATCTGGATCTTTATTTATTCTTCATATTAAAACTATCTACTTTTAAACAGATTAATTATTCCTAACATTACCTCTTTCCATGAATCATTTTAAAATAACTGAAGCTCTTTCTATCAATTAATTTTCTTCATAATTTTTTTTCTTTTTTCTAAATTGACCCTATCCTTATGTACAAACCTTAAATGTTTTTTTTTTGTTTTTTTTTTATTCTTTTTTTAAATTAATTTTATAAATTGTATAAATTGTATTTCTCCCTTTTACCTACTTGTTTCAGTTTGTATTAATAGAACATAATGATTAGTCATATGATAGTCTTATTTGTATTTGTATTTGTCATCCCTGGCTTTTACAATTATGTAATACGCATTGAAATATTGGATATTGCGTAAAATCAAAATTTAATAAACTTGAAACTTGATCAGAGGGCGGGGGGCAGCGGTCCGGGAGTGACAGAAAAGGAGAAGCGAGAGTTGGTGTCACTCGGAGACGGCCGCTGCAGCCCCTGTCACCTCCTAGGCCTCCCGGCTACTCACACGCACCCTCCGAAGAGCTGGGGCACAAAGAGCGCCTCCTGCCCCCCCCCCTCCCTGGGACGAACCGAGAAACGGAGCTGGCCTGGCCTCCGCGACAGACCCGAGGAGCCCAGAAACTTTCCGCCCCGGCTCTTGCGCTGACCCCGCCGCCTGGGACCCGAGTTCTTTGCCGCCCGCCCCCCCCCCTTCCCTTCCCGCGGTCCCGACTACGAACCTGGCGATTCCAGCAGCGTGTGCAGCAGTCTTCACACGCTGCTTCAGGCCCTAATTTGCTCTGCCGCATCTCTGATGATGTCATCAGGGACGTGCCAGAGTAAATCAGGGCAGTAGAAGGACCCGAAGCAGCGTGTGAAGACTGCTGCACACGCTGCTGGAATCTCCAGGTTCATAGTCGGGACCGCGGAAAGGGAAGGGAAGGGGGGGGGCGGTAAGGGACCAAGGGAGCCAGACAGACTGCGGGAAAGGAAAGGGGGGTAGAGGAAACGCTACTGCTGCTGCACAGGGAAGTGGTGTGGGGAGAGGGAAATGGAGGGGGAAGGAATGCTGCTTTGGCTGCTGCACAGGGAAGTGGTGGGAGAGAAATGCTGCTGCATAGAAGGCAGGGAGAGAGACAAATAGATAGAAAGACAGACAGACAGCGGGAGGAAGGGAGACAGAAAGAAAAGAAAGACACAGGGGCAGGGAGATACACAGAAAGACAGACAGACAAAGGGGGCCAGGGACAGAGACAGACAGAAAGAAAGACAGACAGCGGGAGGGTGAGAGAGACAGAAATAAAGACAGACAGACATATATCCTAGCACCCGTTAATGTAACGGGCTAAAATTCTAGTTTAGAATATTGTGTACAATTCTGGAGGCTGCACCTTTAAAAGATATAAAAAGGATGGCCTCTATCCAGTGGAAGGTTACTAAAATGATGCGTGGTCTTCATCATAAGGAGTATGGGGACAGACTTAAAGATCTCAATCTGTATACTTTGGAGGAAAGGCGGGAGAATGGGAGATATGATAGAGACATTTAAATACTTACATAATGTAAATGTGCATGAGTCGAGTCTCTTTGATTTGAAAGGAAGCTCTGGAATGAGAGAGCATAGGATGAAGTTAAGAGGTGAAAAGCTCCGGAGTAATCTAAGGAAATACTTTTTAACAGAAAGGGTAGTAGATGCATGGAACCTTCCGGAAGAGGTGGTGGAGACAGAGACTGTGTCTGAATTTAAGAGGGCCTGTGATAGGCACGTGGAAACTCTTGGAGAAAGATAATGGTTACTGTGGATGGGCAGACTAGATGGGCCATTTGGCCTTTATCTGCCATCATGTTTCTATGACATAGGCAGGGTTCCTATTTACACACATAACTTACATAATGCTTGAAGTTGCACACATTTTTGTCATACTTAGGCACATGAACTTACACTAGCTCTAAGGTTTGCATAAGTGGAAGTACCTAAATTGTAGGGACAATGATAGCTGGTGCCTAGATGTGGGTGAGCTACCGGTACCAGAAATGGTATTCAATTCTTATGAATCAGAGAAACTCAAAACAAATCTCTATAATACTGGATGATGTAATGGGTCAATTTAACATAAGAACATAAGAATGGCCTTACTGGGTTAGACCAATTGTCCATCAATAGCACCTGGCCAAAAACCATAGAGTAGCAGCATTCCATGCCACTGATCCAGGGCAAACAGTGGCTTCCCCCATGTCTTTCTCAATAACAGACTATGGACTTTGTTAAAACCAGCTTTACTATCCGCTTTTACCACAACCTCTGGCAACGTGTTCCAGAGCTTAATTATTCTCTGAGTAAAAAAATATTTCCTCCTATTGGTTTTAAAATTATTTCCCTGCAATTTCATTGAGTGTCCCCTAGACTTTGTAATTTTTGACGGAGTGAAAAATCGATCCACTTGTACCCGTTCTACTCTACTCAGGATTTTGTAGACTTCAATCATATCTCCCCTCAGAGATGCCAAGCCATGAGAGGGAGGGAAAGGAAAGGAGATACCAGACCAGGGGAAATGAAGGAAGGAAGGAAGGAGGGAGAGAACAGAAAAAAGGAGATGCCAGATAATGGAGGGGGGAGATGCAAGGAGAGGAGAGAGATACCAGGGCATGGGGGGGGGGGAAAGAAGGGAAACTAAGGACACAAATGCCAGACCAGAAGAAAAAGATGGAGAGGAGGCGCCAGAGCATGGAGGGAGAGAGATGTCAGGGCATGGGGGGAGGGAAGGAGATAGAGATGCCAGACCATGGGGTGGAGTGGGAAGGAAGGAAGGAAAGAAGAGAAAGATGTCAGAGCATAGGGGAGGGGTGGAGACAGAAAAATGGAGAGCGGGTGGAGCTGAAATGAATCATGTACAAAGGAGAGAAGGGGCACAGAATATACAGATTATTGAAGGGCCATAGAAAGAGGAAATATGCCATATGGAAGAGAGAGAGAGAGAGGGTGGACAGTAGATGGAAAGGGCAGAGGGTGGCATTCCCCAAGGTTCTATACTATCTCCGCTACTGTTCAACATTTTTCTTTCACCTTTACTAAGTCTATGCCAATCTATAGGCTTTATCATTTATACTTACGCAGATGATATTCAACTGTCACATCCTTTAAATCCAGAAAATTCGGAGGAGATTCATCAGATTAACAAAAAACTAGAAATAATCAAAAATTGGCTTAATTCTAACAGACTATCACTAAATATTAAAAAAAACAAAGGCCTTACTCTTTCCATGGAAACAAGAGATAACATTGAACACCCCCTTCATTATTAACAACACTCATATCGAATTAGTATCATCATTAAAAATACTTGGGGTTTTATCATCGACGAAAATTTTTCCTATCATGACCACATAAGTAATATTATTAAATCTTGTTTTTCTCGATTACGTATGATTTGATCTATTTCCAAGTTTCTGGAACCAAAATCCCTGAATATTCTTATACACTCACTTGTCATTGCCAAGCTGGACTATTGTAATTCGTTACTATTAAACATTACTCAGAAAGAAAAGAAACGGTTACAGATAATTCAAAACATCGCCGTTAAACTTATCCATAACGGTAAAAAATATGATCATGTAACTCCTTTCTTGGTTGATTCTCATTGGCTTCCCATTAACCACCGCGTTACTTTTAAAATTCTACTGTTAGTATTTAAAACCTTAACTACGAGCGAACCTCAATTTATAAATAGGATGCTTATTCCGTATAACACATCCCGCTCGCTTCATTCTACGGCCCATGGACTACTTGCAGTCCCTTCCTTAAAAGTTATTGGCACTAGACGTCATGATATGTTTTCAATAGTGGCTCCCAAGGCCTGGAACTCCCTACCCCAATATATAAAAGATGAAAAAGACATTAGCCGTTTTAAAAATAATTTAAAAACTTTTTTGTTCAAAGATGCTTTTAACCTCTGAATGGAATATATATCGCACAGATGACCCTCTATCAAAAATTCAAAAAGAAAAGAAAGAAAAAAAGAAACGGATACCCCTCCATATGTTTTTTCCCTCTATAACTCTTTTCTTTTTAAAATAAAAAAAAAGACAAAACTTGTAACTTTACCCTTTTATTCCTTTCGTATTCAGTCTTGTCTGTCTGTCTGTTCACCCAATCCCTCTTTTTAGCTAAATTTTTAAATTGTATGCTGTATGTTTTACTTTGGATTTCATTGTAATTCACTTAGTAAATTATGTATAAGCGATTCATCAAATTTCGAATAAACTTGAAACTTGTATGGAAGGGGCAAAAAGAGAGGGCAGATGTTGCTTGGAAGAGAGGATAAATGCTGGATAGAAAGGAGAGAGCGAAGAGAAGATGATTAAACACAAATGACAAAAAGTAGAAAGATTTTTTTGTTGCTTTACATAGAATCAAGTAGTATTGTAACTATATTGATAAAAGTTTATAAACAGGAAATGGAAACAAGGCAATCTTTTTTTGGACTAAACCCCATTCCTCAGGTCAGGACAGGATACCATAACAGTATACTGTACTGTCCTCAAGAAAGATCTGGCCTCTGAAAGCTAACTGAAAAATGGATTAGTCCAATAAAATGGTATTTTCTTATTTCTCATTATTTGTTTTATTTCTATTTGTTAATTTGTAAAGTGGTGATTGTTATGTATCAGTTTTTTCAAATTTGCATCTACTGTCTTTACATTTTGCATAGTATTAGGGGACATGTGACACTGTTTCTGTGGTGTTGCACTGTATTCAGAGTCTGGTTTCTTGGCGGTTCAGTTTAATTTTTGTCTACATATTTCTATTTTTAGTTTGTGATTATTCTATATTGGGTGAGGGTGTATCTGTATTCTGTGTGTATGAAAAGGGCATGGTTTTCTGTTAGCATTGACTGTACAGGATTAATTGACTATGCAGGATCTGGCTTGTTTAGTTTTACAATGCGTGTGTTGGTGTTCTAATGCGCACTGCAGTGTTTAAGATGCTGCCTTTTCCTAGGTACACTCTTTTGTAATATGTGGATTATTACTAAAAATCATGTTTTTCATAGAGATGTCAAAATTAATGGGCCCTGGGTGTCACATATGCTAGGTACTCCACTGCAGAAAGGTTCTCTAATTCAGCAGCTCTTGACAGGAGGGTTTATGGAAAGCCACCCTCTTAATCTCCCTTTTGTTTCTAGTCCCCCTTCCTGAATGTGAAATTGGCAAGGGATACTAGGCTAGGGTTACCATATTTTTCTTCGGGAAACCCCAGACACATGTCCCCACCCTGTTCTACCTCCAGCCCCACCCTGTTCTGCCCCAGCCCTGCCCAGTTCCACCTCCAGCCCTGCCTAGTCTTGCCTCCAGCTCTGCCCTGCACCACCAGAAGCCCCACCCCCACAAAGCCTCCTCTCTTCTTCTGGATGAGCCCCAGCCACATCTGGAGGGCCTGGAGCATGCGTGTGATGTCATTTGCTCAGAGGGCCTCCAGATGTGGCCAGAGCTCGTTGGGGCTTTCCAAAACCCCGATAAATTCTGGATTTTGGAAAGTCCGTCCGGGGGCCCGGACAGTCCTCTAAAAAGAGGACATATCCAGGTTTTCCCAGACATCTGGTAACCCTATATTAGGCTCTGTGACAGCTTCAAGAATTATGGAAGTTCATGGTACGCAATGCTTTTGAACATGTAGCGAAGAGGAGCAGCTAATGGTTAGAGAAGGGTGTTTATAACCAGGGAGTTTTGATTCATATCCCATTACAGCTCTTTGTGATTTTTTAAATAAATTGTGAGCCCTTCAGGGACAGAAAAGGCCTACCGTTCCTGAATGTATAAACAACCTGGAAACCTGAAGGCTATTGAAGTGATGTTCATTTAGGTACAATAGGTATTTTTCTGTCCCTGGAGGGCTCAGTTAAAATATACATATTTTCAATTGGCATCTTCTGGTTCTCATCCTGCTATTCTAACCACTAGGCTACTCCTCTACCACACCTGGAATGTGTAGCTCACTGGTAGAGCTGCTGCCAGTGCTGCTCCTTGTGACCCTGGGCAAGTCACTTAAATCTCCAGTGCCCACCACTTTGAATGTAAGCTTTGAAATGCCAAAGCCACAAAAAGATGGTACATTACTTTCCATTCAGCCATGTCTGACCCTTGGATACTCCTTAGGCCAGTTCTCAACATGCTTCCCTGTTTTCCACAGTTTCTTTCAATTGTTTGATGTTCATTCCCATGTAATTCTTGATGGTATACAAAATTCAATTGGCAAGAAACTTTTTATCACCTGGTGAGAGTATGCCAGACTAGAAGACTTAAATAGATACTAAAAAAGGTATCTACAACAATAATAGGACATCAGTATGGGTAAAGCTCACTAATAAGGGCAAGATTGAACCCCGGGCAAGATCTCATAGATGACAAGCACCAGACACAAGGTCTAAGTAAGACCCTGCCCCATGCATCATTATGTCTAATAATTTTTTAATTTATTAGTGCAAAAATCCATAAACCATAGGCATAAAATTAAACCAGACCTGTGAAAAAAAGAATTAAAAACGTTTTAATCTCCCAATATCAAAATTCATCAAAAATTCATCAAGAGTTCATCTGAAGTTTATCAAAAATCTATATAGGAACCATTAAAGTGCAATGTGTTAATAGTAAAAAGTCTGTACAACCGTTAAAGAGAAGTACTTAGCTAAATCCCATCAAGATTTGTATCGCCACTCGACAGAGCCCTGTTTCGGTATCTTCGTCAGGAGCGGAGATTAAAGTGCTGGTAAAATGAGATGCAAAACAAGCTAGTCCATTTTAGCGTGACAGGCAATCATAAACCCTGAAGGCATAATCCATCAAAAGCTTGGCAAAATCAAACCTGTTCTAAAATACCAGCGCTACCAGTAAAGCACCAACATGGAGATCCTTATTCTGAGTTGGATGTTCATTTCTAAAAACATTGTAACCTAGACCTCCACTCATGTCTCTCCCCTCCATTTTTTCTTCTTTATTTTATTATTTTTCATTAATTTAATGCAGAGTTTATATACCGCTAAATCGCCACACAGACTTCAAAGCGATTTACAAACAATTAAATCGAGTTATAATCTAATTAGGTACTTTGAACTTCCCTCTCTGTCCCAAATGGGCTCACAATTTAACTATTGCAGATAAGAAAAATATTTACTTAAATGACAGATATATATAAAAAGAAGGAACCCAAAAACATTAGGGAAAACAATATTAACCCAAAAACATTAGGGAAAACTTCAAAATCTTAGTATCAACCCAAAAAGATCTGAAAAATTAAAACAAATAAACCAGTCTTCACCACTTAATCAAAGAAGCCCTGAAATTTAGCAATCCTGGAAGGTTTCTCCCGAATGAAGAGAGAAGGCCCATCCTCTCACAAGACAAGAAGGCAATCTCTATGGTACATCACAAGTCCCAGCTTAATGGAAGAAGGCTGGGCCCAATGCCCGAGCATCCACAGCCATGCTGAGCAATCAACTAAACAACCCCAGTCAGATAATAATTTGATAAATGTTATATTAAAGAAAGATGACTATGATTATGGCTGTGATAACCAGGTAAGAATTTTATATTACATTGTAACAAGTTATGATCAACCAGGTCTCTTGATCTATCATCTTTCATGCTTCCTTGCTTCAGGACTCGCTGATGACCTTCCGGAAAAGACTGAAGACCCATCTCTTCAACTGAACAGTCCTAATGGACAGCCCCCTTTCCTTAATCTCCCGCTCCCTCTCTCTCAACCCTCCTCCTCCCTTCTAATGCTTCCCCTGCTTCTCACCTGTCTCTCTACAAATGCCTGTAAATTTTGTCCTGTATTTTACTATGAATGTCAATTGTAACCTGTCCTGTATTTAACTTTGAATGTCAACTGTAACCTGTTCTGAGCTCCCGAGTAGAGAGTAGCATGGGGACAGAAATCCCACCCGTCCCCGCCAAAATCCCACCCGTCCCCACCCATCCCCGTGAGGAATCCCTCCGTCCCCACCCGTCCCCGCGAGGAATCCCCTCCGTCCCCACCCGTCCCCGCGAGGAATCCCCTCCGTCCCCACCCGTCCCCGCGAGGAATCCCCTCCGTCACCATCCTTCCCTATAAACTTCAGAAATAGTTATTTTATTTAATTATGCTACTGAATTTAATTATGCTACTGGTAGAGACCCATTTACAAATAAGCAAAGAGACTTTATTAATTTGGAAATATTAATTGGGAAGAATACATACTTTGTAAATGGGTTTCTACCAGAACCTCTAATCCTATATAATAAAACGCTAGCCGCGCATGCGCACTAAAAAAAACGTGTTCTGTGAGCGGAAAAAACAATTGCGCATGCGCGGCCCCGGCGGCGGCTTTCAAATAAAAAAAAAATTTTCCATAGCTGCGGCGGCCTTCCTCACCCCCGGCTCCTCTCTTGAACTGGACGGTCCCCGCGTCTGCCTACCCTTCCCCCCAACAAAGCGCATTCCCCCCCCCCCAACGAATCAATAAATCGAGCCGGGCCGCCCTCCGCAACAGACCAGAGAAGTTCTTTGCCGCTCACACCCCTTCCCTTGCCGCTGACCTGAATACCTACCCGGCGATTCAAGAAGCCTGTGCAGCAGTCTTCACACGCTGCTTCAGGCTCTTCTACTGCCCTGATTTGCTCTGCCGCGTCTCTGATGATGTCATCAGAGACGCGGCAGAGCAAATAAGCGCAGTAGAAGGACCCGAAGCAGCGTGTGAAGACTGCTGCACAGGCTTCTTGAATCGCCGACTTACAAGTGAAGGGGAGCGGGGGGGGGGGCGCAATGACTCTATCCGATTAATTAAAAAACTCTGCACAAGGGGAGCAGGAAGAGGTGCAGATGGACAGCGGGGGAAATTAAGGGAGACCTGCTGATGGACAGGGGGGGGGAATGAAGGGAGGCCTACTGCTGGACAGGGGGAGCAAGAAGAGGTGCTGATGGACAGGGGGGAGATAAAACAAAGGGAGAAGGGCTGCTGCTGGATAAGGGGAGCAATGAAGAGGTGGTGGTGGACAGGGGGGAAAAATGAAGGGAGGCCTAATGCTGGACAGGGGGAGCAGGAAGAGGTGCTGATGGACAGGGGGAAAAAAATTAAGGGATGCCTACTGCTGGACAGGGGGAGCAGGAAGAGATGCTGATGGACAGGGGGAAAAAATAAAGGGAGGCCTACTGCTGGACAGAGGGAGCAGGAAGAGGTGATGATGGACAGGGGGAAAAAGGAAGGGATGCCTATTGTTGGACAGGGGGAGAAGGAAGAGGTACTGATGGACAGGGGGGAGGTAAAACAAAGGGGGAAGGGCTGTTGCTGGATAAAGGGAGCAGTGAAAGGGTGGTCGTGGACACAGGGGAGGTAAAAAGAAGGGAGAATGGACAGGAAAAAGTGGCTAAGGAGACAGAGAGAGAAAGAAATAAAGACAGACACACACATATATTCTAGCCCGAGGGAGGAAAATGTTGCACAGGGAAGTAGGGAGGGGGGAAATGCTGATGCACAAGGAAATGGAGGGGGAGGGAATGCTGATATGGCTACTGTACAGGAAGGTGGATAAGGGGAGATAAATGCTGCATAGGGGGCAGAAAGATAGATAAATAGAAAGAAAGACAAATAATAGGAGGGAGGGAGACAGAAATAAAAGAAGAAAGACACAAGGGCAGGGAGTGAGACAGAAAGAAAGACAGACATACATATATTCTAGCACCCGTTAATGTAACGGGCTTAAAGACTAGTGTAAATATAAAATATAAATACTCAGCTGATGAGAACCCACAAACTGTCAGCTGAGGACTTCCTTTGCAGTTGGCCTGGGGTCCCTTTTGCCAAGCTTTGCAGGCAGCAGTAGCGTCCCTGAGTCACAGATGCTGGCACCTCAGTGGCTCATGGATGCTGCCAGCGACTGCTGCGCTTGGTGGAGGGGAGTTCTGACCATCTCTAGAGGAAGACCTCTGCTGGCGGTGCTTGGGGATCCCCACCAGTCACAGCAAGGGCCAACAAGTACTTCAACACTGTAGAAATAAAACCAGAAATGCATTTCCTTTTCTTTTGAACACAAAACAAAGATATCTGCCAGATACATTTCCCAAGGCAGATGACTCTATGCAATGTCACCTCGGTAACAAAATACAAAAATAGACAAATACACCCCCTCCCTTTTTACTAAACCACAATAGTAGGTTTTAGCACAGGGAGTTACGCTGAATGCCTCGCGCTGCTCTCAATGCTCATAGGCTCCCTGCGCTAAAAAATGATATTGCGGTTTAGTAAAAGAGAGCCATAGTGCAAAATATAGACAGCAGATATAAATTCTGAAAACAGACACATTTTGATCACTAAATTGAAAATAAAATCATTTTTCCTACCTTTGCTGTTTGGTGATTTCATGAGTCTCTGGTTGCACTTTCTTCTTCTGACTGTGCATCCAATTTTTCTTCCTTTCTTTCAGCCTCCTGTATGTTTCCTCTCCTCCAGACCTCATTCTCTCCCCCAACTTTTTCTTTCTGTCTCCCTGTTCCCCCTTCTTTCTGTCTCCCTGTCTGCCCCCTTTCTTTCTTTCTCCGTGCCCTCCCCCAAGCCACTCGGTTTGCTGCCACCGCCATCGGGGAATAGCCCCCAAGCCACCGCTGTCCCAAGCTTTCCCTGCAGAAGCGTCGCTCTGACCAGCATTCCGCTCCCTGACGTCAATTCTGACGTAGGAGAGGAAGTTCCGGGCCAACAAGGCATTTCTCCTCATTCCATCCAGGCTGAGCCCCATCTCTCCTTGATCCAGCATTTCCCTTCTGTGTTTATCAGAATTACCATTCCACCTATTTTCCAGCATCACCCTTCTTTGTGTCCATCTCACCTATATCCCTATCTCACCACTTTTTCAGAATCTTCATTTGTCTCTGTCCTTGTCTTTACCCCATGTTCACCATTTGCCCTTTCAATGTCTTTATCTCCCCCCCCCCACTTTTTCAGCATTACTTCTATTTCTCTATTTCACCTCCTCTTCATGTCCCCTCTGTATCTCTATCCTTATTCAGTAGATCCTGCTTACTCTTTCTCTTCTTTGTGTCACTATCTCCATTTTCAGCTTTCCCCCCTTTTCCTTTGTTACTGCACCCAGTAGCCAGAATCTTTCCACCCTCCCTCCACTCCGGCCCAGCCCAGTATGAAATATTTCCTTTTGTTTCCCTCCCCTCTCTCTTTCTCTCTCTCTTCTCCTCCCTCACCCACAAGTCCTGCATCTGGCCCTCTCCCTTCTACCCGCACCTGGCAACACCACCCTGCTCCGCGGCTCTCTTCAGCAACTCGTCAGCAGCGGTGATCAAGACAAGCTGCCGACATCGAGGCCTTCCCTCTACGAGTCCCGCCTTTGTGGAAAAAGGAAGTTGAAACAAGCGGGACTCGCAGAGGGTAGGCCCCGACGTCAGAAGCTTGTGTCAATCGCTGCTGCTGAGTTGCCGAAGAGAGCCGCGGAGCAGGGGGTGTGGCCGGAAGCAGGTAGAAGGGAGATAGGAAGGCTGTAGAAGCTCCGGAGCATGACACTGACCCTGGCCAGGATGATTTCTTTTTCAGGCTGCTGCTGCTGCTGCCTCTGCCACCCCCCACCCGAAATGACAAAAACAGCCTAATGCCCGCATCGGCGTCTTTGACGTCGGGGAGAGGAAGGCTGATAGGCCCGGTAGATCGGGACGGCAACACGAGTCTATCACGGAGCCCGGGATGGGCTCTGTTTTCGACTCACGTTGCCTTCCTGAACTACCGGTTGATCGCGATCGACGTGTTGGGCACCCCTGACTTAGAGCCATAGCGCACGAGAGAGACTCCCACGGGGATGAAAACAGCCTACCTAAATTCTGGCGATGCAGGCATGCAGCTTACAAGTCCGGCGTCGCGGCGGGAAATAGCCATGCTGAGCAGTGAGCTCAGCACGTACACAGATGAAAGCCTTGCTTGCTGATTGGTCCGGCGGCCCCGCCCCGCCGTGCCGCCGGACCAATCAGCAAGCAAGGCTTTCATCTGTGTACATGCTGAGCTCACTGCTCAGCATGGCTATTTCCCGCCGCGACGCCGGACTTGTAAGCTGCACGCCTGCATCGCCAGAATTTAGGTAGGCTGTTTTCATCCCCTGGGAGTCCCGTGGGCTAGGGGGCGTCCCCGTGAGAGTCCCGTGGGTCAGGGGGGCATCCCCGTGGGAGTCCCGTGGGCCAGGGGGCATCCCCGTGGGAGTCCCGTGGGCCAGGGGGGGAACCCGCGGGATCCCCGCGGGATCCCCGCGATCCCCGTTCCCGTGCAGACCTCTACTCCCGAGAGAACGAGATAAGAACATAAGAATAGCCTTACTGGGTCAGACTAATGGTCCATCAAGCCCAGTAGCCCATACTCATGGTGGCAATCCAGTTCACTAGTACCTGGCCAAAACCCAAGATGTAGCAATATTCCATTCTACCAATACAGGGCAAGCAGTGGCTTCCCCCATGTCTTTCTCAATAACAGACTATGGACTTTTCCTCCAGGAACTTGTCCAAACCTTTCTTTTTTTCCAAATTCTTTATTCATTTTTCATCTCACATCAAGTACACAATATTACATCATTTGAACTTGTACACATCACTTGAACTTCCATCATCATCTCAAATACACAAATCTATTCCCTCCACCACCCACCCCTCCCACAAACATTGCAATCAAAAACAAACATATAAACATTACATTTATAATATTGATTAAACCCTTAATATAATTATATACCACCACCCCTCCCCATAATTATAAATGTACTTTCAGTGTAAAATGGCATCTAATCGTTACAATAAATTATCAATGGCCCCCAAATCTTTTAAAAATTATTATAATTCCCTTTTTGTATTGCAATTGTTCTTTCCATTTTGTATATATGGCACAACGAATTCCATCAGGAGGTGTAATTAAGTCTAGTGTAATCTTTCCAATTCCTGGTGATATGTTGAATGGCGACTCCTGTCATTATCAACAAAAGTTTATTATTACTTGATGAAATTTGACTTTTTATTCTCATTGAGGTACCGAATAAAATTGTATCATATGATAGAGCTACAAGGTTCTCTAATAAATAATTAATTTGAGACCAAATTGATTTCCAAAAGACCATGATGCAGGGACAATAGAATATTAAATGATCGAGTCCCTACTTCCAGATTACAATGCCAGCATCTATTAGATTTAGAGCTATCCAACTTTTGTAATCTAACTGGGGTCCAAAATGATCTATGTAACAAAAAGAACTACCGTAAGTTTGTCTCATAGATGCAGACACTGTACATCTCATTCTCCAAGACCAAATTCGTGGCCATTGAGATGCAGAAATCTGATGCTTAATCTCAATGCTCCAAATGTTTCTAAGACCATTCTTCGGTTTTTTATTCATATATCCATTTATTAATTTATATCACTGTGCAGCCTGGTGTCCCAAGAAATCCGCCTGAAAGCATAAGAATTCCAGACTGTACTGATTATTAAGATTTTTCCATTCAGGGAACCCCTCCTGAATAGCCTGCTTCAGCTGCAACCATTTAAAACTTTGTGATTTGTTAAGACCATATTTATGTTGCAACTGTGAAAAATCAAGCAGTTTACCATTTAAAATAACATCATCTAAAGTCTGTATACCTGCAATAATCCAATGCTTCCATACGATTTTAAATCCGCCAATTTGAATTTTGGAGTTTAGCCATATAGATTGATTTGTTGATTTATGTATTGGGTTAGGTGTTAGATTACTGATATAACGCAATGTTTTCCATGTATCCATCAATATTCTGTTCTCTTTATATATTCTAGACATCTTTACACTGATATAACATGAGATAAATGTAAAGGAAACATGAGTCGCCATTCCAAATACAACCAATCTGGGGTATTTTCCATGAGCTCTGGGAGGACCCAATATATACCCTGGCGTAAAATATAGGCTTGATGATACACATAAAAGTTTGGAAAATTTACCCCACCCTCCACAATTGGTTTTTGTAAAGATACTAAAGCAATTCTAGGCATTTTACCCAGCCAAACAAATTTTGTAAGAATACCATTTAACTTTTTATAAAAGGACCCTTGAAAAAAAACTGGTATCATACTCATTTGATAACAAACCACAGGCAATATCATCATTTTAATAGTTTGGACTCTCCCCCACCAAGAAAGATGTAAAGGATTCCCATTGCTCGCACATTTTTGTTACTTTTTTTAATAAAATTTTTTCATTCTCTTTCATTGTGTCTTCCAGTGTATTTTTTTATCCTAATACCTAAATATTTTAGTCCATCTTCCTTCCATACAAATGAGAATGAATCAAAAAAGCCTTTATAGTACAATACACATTAAGTGGAATAATTTCTGACTTACTCCAATTTTATCTTATACCCTGAAAATTTTCCAAATTTATCTTATCAACTCTAGCAAGCATGGAATGGTAGTTTCTGGATTTCTCAAATAAAGCAGTATATCATCTGCATACACAGAAACTATATATTCCCAATCTGTACGAGGAATATCCTGTATCCCCTTTGCTTGTTGAATGGCTAATAACAAGGGTTCTAATACAATATCAAAAAGCAAAGGAGATAATGGACAGCCTTGTCTAACCCCCCTCTGCAAATTAAAAGGCTCTGATAAATTATTATTAATATACAATCTTGCAGAAGGGGAGCTATACAACGTCTGAATCATTTGTATAAATCCTAAACCTATACCAAACCAATCTAATGCTTGATACATGAAAGTCCACTCAACCCGATCAAATGCTTTCTCCGCGTCCAAAGAGACAGAGAAAGCTGGATCTTTTATGGCTTTTGTTAAATTTAACATATGAAAAGCCAATCTGGTATTATTAGAGAATGTCTTTTAGCAACAAATCCCATAAAGCCAATGTCTTAGCTAAACGTTTTCCATCAACATTGATTAGCGAGATAGGCCTGTAGTTTGAAACCAAAGTGGGATCTTTGTTTGGCTTTGGCAAAACAATTGTTAATGATTCTGCCATAGTGCCATAGTACCTGTAATACAACCTTTATTAAGTTGGGACTGATGTAAATTTAATAAATGAGGTAATAGGGTAATTTGAAATGATTTACAAAACTCTACTGTGAAACCATCACCACCTGGAGTGGATCCAACTCTAAGAGATTTCAACGCTGTTTCTAATTCTTTTAGTGATATAGGCTCTTTCAAACTTCTTTTTATATATTCAGGAATCTTCAGTCCAATAATTAGATTCAAAAATTCTAAACCATCTCCTATCTCCATAAGGCTCAGAAGAATATAGGTCTTTATAAAAATTTAGAAATTGATTTAAAATACTTCCAATTTTAGTATGTGTCTCTCCATTCTCATCTTTTATTGCAATAATTTTTGTTCTTCTTTTCTTTGCTTTAAGATAATTTGCCAATAATCTTCCCGCCTTTGAGCTTCCATAATACAAAGTTTGTTGGTAAAACAAATCTTTCCTTACAAATTTTGAAGATATCTCATTATATTTACCTTTTGCTTTTAATAAAGCCTGTAGGGTACTTTGTTCCCACTTATCAACTAATTTGGTTTCCAAATGTTTAATTTCTTTTTCCAAATTATAAAATTGTTTTTTAAGTTGTTTTCTAATATATACCGAATATGAGATAATATTACCTCTCATGGTAGCCTTAAATGCATCCCATAGTATTTCTATGGTGATATCTTCTGACGTATTAAGTTGAACAAATTCAATCATTTTTAATTTAAAACCAGCTTCACTATCTGTTCTAACCACATCCTCTGGCAACGCAATCCGGAGCTTAACTATTCTCTTAGTGAAAAAAAATTTCCTCCTATTGGTTTTAAGAGTATTTCCCTGTAACTTCATCTAGTGTCCCCTAGTCTTTGTAATTTCTGACGGAGTGAAAAATCAATCCATTTGTACTCGTTCTACTCCACTCAGGATTTTTTAGATTTCAATCATATCTTCTCTCAACTGTCTCTTTTCCAAGCTGAAAAGCCCAAACCATTTTAGTCTTTCTTCATACGAGAGGGATTCCATTCCCGTTACCATCATGGTCGCTCTTCTTTGAACCTTTTCTAGCACCACTATATCTTTCTTGAGATAAGGAGACCAGAATTAAATGCAATAGTTCAAGTTCACTTTATTTTTGATGAATCGCCTATTTAAAACATTCTAAGCGATGTACAATTAAAAACAGATTATAAGAGAACATATAGTCATATTAGTAATACATTAATAACAGCTAAATAAATATTTGTTAAATAATTACATAAAACAGAAAAGATCTCTATATATAATGTTAAAAACAAACATGAAAAGAGGGAAAGGGGGGAAAAAGTTACAAATTTTTCTCTTGATGGAGGAAAAAAACATATATTAGGGGAAAAAACAAAGGGAGGGGAAGAAAAGAGAAAAAAAGGAAAAATAAAAAATAAAAGGAGAGATTAATTAATCGATAAAGGCATCATTGAATAAGAAAGTTTTTAAAAGTTTTTTAAAAGAGACAAGATCTCTATCCTTTCTAATAAAAAGAGGCAGAGTGTTCCAGAGTTGGGGAGCTAAAACTGAGAACATATCGTTTCTCCTTGTTCCCACAATTTTTAAGGAAGGGACCAATAATAACTCTTGTTGTGACGATCGAAGAGATCGATTTGAATGATATGGAATAATCATTCTAGATATAAATTGAGGGGTATTATATAGTAGGACCTTAAAGACTAGAAATGCTATTTTAAACGTTATTCGATGATTAATAGGTAGCCAGTGTGACTTAATAAGAAGGGGTGTTACGTGGTCGTATTTTTTTGCTTTATGTATAAGTTTTATGGCAGTATTTTGGATTATTTGGAGTCTTTTATTTTCTTTTTGGGAAATATTATATAATAAAGAATTACAGTAGTCTAATTTGGAAATAATCATAGAACGAACAAGGATATTAACAGATTTTGGTTCTAAGAAGGATGAGATAGATCTTATCAAACGTAATTTATAAAAACAGGATTTGACCGTTTGACTTATGTGATCATGAAAAGATAGATTCGTATCAATAGTAACTCCTAAAATTTTTATGGATGAAACAGATTCAATTGGGTTATTTTCAAGCAAAAAAGGGGATATTGGTATAATGTCTTTTTTCCATGTAAATAGCATTGTTTGTGTTTTTTGTATATTTAGTGAGAGTTTATTGTTGCAGAGCCAGTTTTTTATTATATCCAATTTGGTGTTGATGGCTATAATTTCATCATTATTTCCGGGATCAAGTGGGTGGAGAAGTTGAATATACTCCAAATGAGGTCGCACCATGATACAGGGGCATTGTGACATTCTTAATTTTGTTAACCATCCCTTTTTTTAATAATTCCCAGCATCATATTTGCTTTTTTGGCCGCCGCCGCACATTGGCCAGGTTTCATCGTATTCTGTGCAATGACACCCAGATCCTTTTCTTGGGCGTTATCACTCCCCCCCCCCCCCAAGGTAGACCCTAGCATCCGGTAACTTGCTTCAGGTTATTCTTCCCAATGTGCATCACTTTGCATTTGTCCACATTAAATTTTATCTGCCACTTGGACGCCCAGTCTTCTAATTTCCTATGGTCCGCCTGAAATTTTTCACAATCCGCTTACGTTTTAACAACTTTGAACAGTTTAGTGTCATCTGCAAATTTAATCACCTCACTCGTCGTTCCAATTTCCAGATCATTTATAAATAAGTTAAATAGCACCGGTCCCAGTACAGACCCCTGCGGCACTCCACTGTTTACTCTTTTCCATTGAGAAAAATGACCATTTAACCCTACCCTCTGTTTTCTATCCGATAACCAATTCCTTATCCACAACTAAACTTTGCCACCTATTCCATGAGTCTTTAATTTTCTCAGGAGCTTTTCGTGAGGAACTTTATCAAAAGCTTTCTGAAAATCTAGATACACTATATCAACCGGCTCACCTTTATCCACATGTTTATTCACACCTTCAAAGAAATCAAGCAAATTTGTGAGGCAAGATCTCCCTCGGCTGAACCCATGCTGACTCTGTCTCATTAAATCATGTTTGTCCACGTGTTCCACAATTTTATTTTTATAATTGTTTCTACCATTTTGTCCGGCAATGAAGTGAGGCTTACAAGTCTGTAATTTCCCCTGGAGCCCTTTTAAAAAATCGGCGTAACATTGGCCACCCTCCAATCTTCAGGTACTACAGACGATTTCAGTGACAGGTTACAGATCACTAACAGGTCAGCAATTTCATGTTTGAGTTCTTTTAGTATCCTGGGATGTATATCACTTTTTAACTTGTCGATTTGGCTCAATACATCTTCCAGATTCACTGAGATTTATTTCAGTTCCTCCGCATCATCACCCTTAAAATCATTTCTGGTTTTAGATAAAAATCCAAATAAATAAATAAGATGTAACCTGCATGCTACGAGATTGCTCTTTACAGTTTCTGTTTTTAAATGACCATTTCTCTTTTTCCAAAAGGCAGAAACCTATTGTTAGCTTGGAATCATCTCCTTCATTTTATTTTAGAAAGACATGATTACTTTTTGAGTTGTTTGATTGTCTAAATAGATTTATCTAAGGAGAGAGGGCATTAGAAATTAGAACTATTTTTGCTTATGTATATAAAGATATTCAGTATTACATTCTGGAAAAGGGGATTATAAATACTTATTTGATGAATCCAAATTAAAGACCACCAGAGGCTGAACAGAACTTTGAGACAGATCATATAATTATATGCAAGTGTCAGCCATGTAATTAGATAACAGCATATGTACTTAAATAGCTGGATTGGCATGCACGTGGGAACAGAGAACACAAAAGTCACTTATTAAAACTAATTTAGGGTCTGATTCACTAAAGCTTTTTTTCGCATTCAGCATTTCTGGTGGGAAAAGTAAATCAGGCCATAAGACATATATCATTATCCATCTATTCAGTTCATTCAATGTGACTTTCATGGACTCAAATTATCCTTTATAACAAAAAACAAGGACCATCCATGTTGGAATGGGAAGGTGCTCAATAAATATTTTTAAATAAATAAATAAAACAGATAAAGAAATAAATGTATCCAGTACAAAATCAACTTTCTTAGCTTAAGAAGAGTAGAGGAGTGGCCTAGTGCTTGGTACAACAGAAAAGAACAGGAGAAGCCAGAGTTAAAATTTTGGGTTTTCCCTACTGGCCTTCTTTGTAATCTTGGATAAATCACTTCACTCTCCGTTCCTTTGATGCAAACTTTGAATGTATATCAAGGAAACTTACCTTGAACCTAGGTTCAAAAAGATGAGTACTGTAGTTAATTCCATTGTCACTTCTATCTACCGTATTTTCACGCATATAACGCGCATACATGTATAACACGCATACGTGTATAGCGCGCGGGAACAAAGCATTGCTGTAAAAAAAAATCAATATAGCACGGACACGCGTATACTGCGCATGCTGCTATAACTTCCTCCCGCCACCCCCGCTTACTCCCTCTTCTGGCCTGCGAACCGGCATCCTCCCCCCCACTCGCGTCACCCCCCTCCCCCGCTATCCTACATCCCCCCCAGCACCGCAAAGACATCGCTTACCCGATTGAGCACCGGCACCAGCACCAATGCACAGGACGTGCCAGTGCCAGTGCCCAAAGATCCTCCCTCGCCTGGGCTGGGCTGGGCTGGGCGGTGCGAGAGAGATCCTCCCTCTTCCCTGTGCTGGGCTGGGCTGGGCTTTGAGCATTTGCGCATGCTCAAAGCCTTCTGGTCTCGCTCTCTCCGAGATTCTGAATCTGAGAATCTCGGAGAGAGCGAGACCAGAAAGCTTTGAACATTTGCAAATGATCGTGGGGGAGGGGGGGGTGACGCGAGCGGAGGGGAGGATGCGCGCGTTATATGCGTGAAAATACGGTAATTCCTCTTGTCGAGAGGAATCTTACAAAAGGACATCTATGTGTGACATCCTAAGAGGCACCTATTTTATGAAGGCAACATATGTACCTCAGGAAACAGACCCTAATATTTTTAAAAAGCTGAGCTCCTAAATTTAGAAACCTTCCGCAAGTTAGGTGCTTATATTTGCCCCCTACCTTCAGACATACTTAGGAACCTAACCCCCCATCCCTTTTATGAAGCCATATTAGGCTTCTTTATCATCAGCCATGGTGTACCATTTCCACGAATTTCCACGAAAATAAGCCCTAGTAAGATTTTCGGGGTAGATCTTAATATAAGGCCTACCCCAAAAATAAGCCCTAGTCCCTGGATTTGCTAGCAACAGCGCTTCCCCCCCCCCCGCCTCTGCCCCTGATGCGCAGCCGAACCTCTGCTGACTCTTCCATATCTCCTTTCTGTCTGAACCCCACCGACCACGAGACCTACTACCTCACTCCATAAAGCAGCGTCGGCAGCACTCTAAATAGGCTGCTTTGTGGTCTTCTCCTGCTGGGGCATTCCCTCTGCCACATCACTGATGATGTCATCAGCAAGGCACACAGAAGGCCGCGACGAGAGAAGGCCGCAAAGCAACCTGTTTAGAGTGCTGCCGACGCTGCTCTGTGGAAGGAGGTAAGTAGGTCTCGTGGTCAGCAGGGTTCAGATAGGAGGGAGAGATGGAAGGATGAGATGGTCAGCGGGGGTTTGGCTGTGCAGCCGGGGGAGGGGATGCTTCTCAAGGGTTCTGTTGCAGCTGCACGGAAGGGAGGGATAGAAGCTGAGCAAGGGTTCTGCTGCACGAGGGATGGGAGGGAGGAATAGAAAAGGGGATGGGGAGAGGGGAGGAAAGATGCTGCACATGTGAGGGAGAGAAAGGAAAGAGGAAGAATTGGGGTGGAGGAGGGGAAGGGAGAGATGATCATTGTACATGAAAAAAATAAGACCTACCCCGAAAATAAGACCTAGTGCAGTTTTTGGGCCCAAAATTAATATAAGACACTGTCTTGTTTTCGGGGAAACACGGTATTAACTCTGACACTCATAGAATTCCTATGAGCGTCGGAGCTAATACCGCCATGGTAGGCAATTAAATAGTGTAACGCAGCTTCATAAAAGGGGGCCTAATTTTCCAGCTAAGAATTCTTCTGAATTTCAGTGCTTCATAGCTATGCTTCTACTGTAAATTTAGACTTGTCATTCATTCATTCACCTAAATTTAAAAGCATAATTTAAGAGTCTAATTGCTGAAAATCAGAGCTAGGCTCCTAATTTTTCCACACTCTAATCCCTCTGTTGCCATCCACCTCTGTTGCCATCCACTTTCTAGAATCTTAAATTCAGTGAAATGTTGGGTATAAATTTAGGAACTCAGCTCTATTAAATTTTCAAATAGGGCAATTTAGAAGCCTGGCTTAAAAGGTTTGCGGCATAAACTCTTTGAAAATTAACACCATATATTCTAAAAATTTAATTATTATAATTTGCTTTGAGAGGAAAGCAGAACTCAGTCCCAAAGCACCGAGACTTCACAAAACCCAACACGAAAAGTAGATTCCATTGACTTCTGCCAACCACATCAACATAGAAAGCACAGACAAAAGGTAAAACACAGATTTACCGGATCTTCTGGATTTCCCTGGGTCCTCTATAAATTTTAAAATTTCACTGTCTCCTGACCATTCATAAATCTCCTACAATCCCAGTCCTTCAATGTCCACCTTAAAAGCCTTTCCCTCTCCATTTAAGCCACTGCATGACGTTAGTTTGCATCACAGAGGGTGTGACGACTCCCGACGCCAGTATTCATTTGAAAAGCTTTCCGCTGCCCTCCTCCCTCCCTGGCTAACGTCTGACGTGAGATCTCTTCCTGGATCTGCGTTCTGTTTTAAGTGCTTGCAGGTGCAAGTCTTCCCCCATGCACCCTGAAAGTTTATTCGCTTTTTTCAACGGTCCCTTCTCGTTTTTGTGTTTGTTCTTCGCGTTTGACTTCTCTCCCTCCAACCAACCGACCACACCCACGCCGTGAGATCAGGCAGCTCGCGGTCGATGCCTTCCTTCTGTTGCATCACTTCCTGTAGAATCGATAGATGAGGCGGCAGAGGGAAGGGCCCGCCGCGAGCAGCCTGTTCACAGCGCTGCGTCTCTGCAGTTGCTACTGCTACTCCGGAGGGGGAGGATGATACTAGTGCTACCCGATATGAATCGGACACTCACCGATTCGCAAGCTGCCACCCTGTTGAGACCTGACCTATTTCCAAGGCCTTCTAAAGCAGGCAGCACTCTGGCTCTGAACAGGCTGCTTTGGGGCGTTCCCTGTTCCGTGTCACTGATGGCGTCATCGGTGACGGGGCACTGGGAAGGCCTCGAAGCAGGTCGTTCAAAGCTGCTTTAGAAGGTGTGGGAGGTATGTCAGACTCACTGTGGGAGGATCGATGGGTGGCTGCTGCACATGGAGATGGGAAGGATAGGAAGCTGCTGCACAAGGGGGTGGGAGGAGAGGAAAGATGCTGCACATGGGGGAGGAGAAAGGTGAGAGGAAGAATTGGGGTGGAGGACAGGAAGAGAGATGAAACAAGGAGGTAGAGTGAGGGAGACATTCTGCATAGGGTGGAGGGGAGGGAGACTTGCTTGGAGAAGACAGGGAGAAATGTTAGACATAGGGTGGAGAGCAGAGAGAGATGGTGAATGGGAGAGAGAGAAAGAAATGTTGCACATCATCATGGGGGGGGGGGGAGTAGAGAGGTTTGACCCAGGACACAAGTCAGAGAGACAGCGAGATGGTAGAAAGTGGGAAAGAAACAAATGTTGGATAAGGCAGTAGAAGACAGAAAAAAAAAATAATTTTCTATTTTGTGATTACAGTATGCCAGAGTTGTTAGACAGTGAGCTCAGACCTAACAGAGGAAAAGTCTTATTTATTTTGTTTACACCACAGTGCCAATGTGAGGTTGGAGAAGGCAAAAGAGGGTAGAGTGGGTTGAAAGACTACAAAATAAACCTGCCAGGATGTTTGGAAAAAAAAACCTGCCCGATTGGAGTGGGAAAAGTGAATTAAAAAAATCGATTCAGTAGGCTGAATCTAATCGAAATTTTTTTCCTGAATTGGGTAGTACTAATGAATATTAGACCACAATTTTTTTTACCGGGGGGGGGGAGAAGGAGGGGACATAAATTGTAGGGGGGGGAGGGGACATGGAGGATGTTAAACTTGGATGGAGAGAAGAAGAGGGGAGGAGACATGGACAATAGATCAGTAAGTGGATGGGAAAGGGGGTGAGAAGGAAACTCAGGTCAGAAAGGGAGGTGGGAAGGAAGAGATGCTTGATCATAGAGGGAGAGAGATGCCAGACCATGGGGAAGGAATTCAGGGTGCAAGCTAAAGAGGTGGGGAGAGGAGATAGGGATACTAGACCCATAAGGGAGGGTTGGGAGTGTTAGAGTGACCAAGACCAGAAATGGGTTGGGAAGGGAGAAAGAGATTCTTAGCCAGTGGAGAGAGAGATGTCAGACTGTGGGGGCTAAGGAGGGGAATCAGGGTGCAAATAAGAGGGGTGAGATTTAAAGGGAGGTAGAACTGTACTTGGAGTGAGAGAAGGAACTGTGGAGGCTGGAACCTGAGAGAGGAAAAGGCAGGAAGAAATTTCAGGCCTCAGGATAGGAGGATTCTACACAAAACACTACAAATAAACTGCAGAATTTTCAAAACTTTTGTGCAAAATATCCAGAATTTTTCACAGAATTTAACCAGGAGTAACCTGTCCCTTCTCTTGGTTTTTGGCGGTTATCAGGGGAAATAACTCTTTACCTATCAGGGCCAGTGTTAGGTTAGGGGAGGACAAACAGGGCAGCTGCCCTGGGCCTCACAGCTCCAGGGGATCCTGTGGTCTGGGCATCTCTTCCCCTACTGTCCATCTCCCTCTCCCTCACCTTCCTGGTCTTCTTCCAAAGTCGAAATCTTTTTCAAAGGAGCCCTTGCGCAGCAGCCATCCTCAAGCTGCTGGCGCTGCCCCAATGCTTTCTTCTGCTGCAGTTTGTGAGGCTGGCTGCCATGCTGGAGCCCCTCTGAAAGAGAAGATTTCAACTTTGAAAGGAATTCGGGAAGGTAAGGGGGAGGGAGACGGACAGAAGAAAAAAAAGATGCCTGGTCCGCAGGGCGCCCTTGAACTGTTTTAAGTTAGCTCAGAGTTGGGGGGCAAGGAGGGATGAGAGCAGGGAGAAAAACAGACCAGAGGTGGGGGGAGAGACTAGTAAACAAATTGTGAAACAGAGGGAGTGGAGTGGGAGAGAGATGGACAATGGAAAGGAGGGAGAGATCTTATAGGAACATAGGCACTAGGCAGCCCTCCATTTTGGGGGTGACAACGTATTCTTCCTCCATCCCCTCCCCCTGCAGGTGGTCATGCATTTCTTTCCCTCTTCCACTTCCTATGATCCAGTGTCTTTCTCTCCTCTCCATGGTCTGGTATCACTTTTCCCTTTCCTCTACCCCACATGCTACCAGTGGCACAGTAAGAGGGGTGTGAGTGGACCACCCCAGGTGCCATCTTGTTGGGGGTGCTGGCACCTCTCTGCCCCCATGCCATTCTTGTGCCTTCCCTACCCACCCCCGTAATATTTTAAATCTTCACCAGCATGAGTAACTTTTCCAGTCTGTTTCTCTTGCCGGCCTTGCTCCCCTCTGAAATCATTTCCTGGTTGCTTGCCAGGAAGTGAATTATTAGAGAAAGCCAATGCCAGAGTGAGCAGCAGGCAGGAGAAGTTGCTTCACTAGCGAAGATTTAAAGAGGTAATGGGGGAGAATGGGGGGGGGAGTAGGGATGGAGTGGGAGGGTGGAGAGGAGGGTGCGGGGGTGCCACCACTTACCACCTCTTACCAACCTAGAAGCTTTCTCTCTGCAATATCATCCAAAGTGAAAGTTTCTCGGTCAGTGAGAGGCAAGGCTGCCTTGAAAGCTGAGGCTGGAGAACTGCAGCAGCAGCAGTTGGGGGTAGGGGAAAGGGGAGAGATGCTATACACTGCATAGGTTGAGGGGTTGGAGAATGCAGGACAGTATATGCATTGCCTCGGGGGGGATCCTGAGTCAAGAATGAGTGTGGAGGGGGGGGCTTGGCCTCCCACAGCTACACACCTGCGAGGGAAGAGAATGACAGAGATGTTAGACCCAGGGGAGGTAGACAGGCCAAGGAAGGGAAGATGCTGAATGGAAAGGCGGTTGGGAAGAGCAAGAAATGCATTGGATAAGAACATAAGAATAGCCTTGCTGGGTCAGACCAGTGGTCCATCTAGCCCAGTAGCCAATCCTCATGGTGGCCAATCCAGGGCAAGCAGTGGCTTCCCCCATGTCTGTCTCAATAACAGATTATAGACTATTCCTCCAGGAAGTTGTCCAAACCTTTCTTAAAACCAGTTATGCTATCCACTCTTACAACAACCTTTGGCAGCACGTTCCAGAGCTTTACTATTCTCTGAGGGAAAAAATATTTCCTTCTATTGGTTTTAAAAGTATTTCCCTGTAACTTCGAGTGTCCCCTAGTCCCCTAGTCTTTGTAAATTTTGACAGAGTGAAAAATTGATCCACTTGTACCCATTGTACTCCACTCAGGATTTTGTAGACTTTAATCATATCTCCCCTCAGCCGTTTCTTTTCCAAGCTGAAGAGCCCTAACCTTTTTAGTCTTTCCTTATATAAGAGGAATACAATCCCCTTTATCATCTTGGTCACTCTTCTTTTAACCTTTTCTAGTGCTGCTATATCTTTCTTGAGATAAGGAGTCCAAAATTGAACACAATACTCCAGGTGAGGTTGCAGAGGCATTATAACATTCTTAGTCTTGTTAACCATCCCTTTTTTTAAATAATTCCTAGCATCTTGTTTGCTTTTTTGGCTGCCACTTCACATTGGGTGGAAGGTTTCATCGTATTGTCTACAGCAGTGATTCCCAACCCTGTCCTGGAGGAACACCAGGCCAATCGGATTTTCAGGCTAGCCCTAATGAATATGCATGAGAGAGATTTGCATATGATGGAAGTGATAGGCATGCAAATTTGCTTCATGCATATTCATTAGGGCTAGCCTGAAAACCCAATTGGCCTGGTGTTCCTCCAGGACAGGGTTGGGAACCACTGGTCTACAGTGACACTGAGATCTTTGTCTTGGGTGCTAACCCCCAAGGTGGACCCTAGCATCTGGTAACTGTGATTTAGGATATTCTTCCCAATGTGCATCACTTTGCATTTGCCACATTAAATTACATCTGCCACTTGGATGCCCAGCCTTTCAATTTCCTAAGGTCTGCCTGCAATTGTTCACAACTTTGAACAGTTTAGTGTTATCTGCATATTTAATCACCTCACTCATCATTCCAATTAGAGACTGACACAGGGACAAATTTGTTCCTGTCCCCGCAGGAACTCAATTTCCCTGTCCCGTCCCCATAAGTTTTGTCATTGTCCCTGTCCCATTCCTGTAAGCTCTACCTTAATCACACAAGCATCGAACACTTATGATTTTAAAGTGTTTGAGGCTCGTGCAGATGAGGATGGTGTTTGCAGAAATGGGGCAGGGAATGATCAGTATATCAAAGACAGGTGTAGAGAGGGAATGAAACAAGACAGGAGAGAGGAAAAAAGACATGGACCTCAACCTCTGGGTAGGGAGTTATTAAACATAGAAACATAGAAATAGACGGCAGATAAGGGCCCACGGCCTATCTAGTCTGCCCACCTTAATGTCCCTCCCCTACCTTTGCCCTGTGAATAGATCCCATGTGCCGATCCCATTTGGCCTTAAAATCAGGCACGCTGCTGGCCTCAATCACCTGTAGTGGAAGACTATTCCAGCGATCAACCACTCTTTCAGTGAAAAAGAATTTCCTGGTGTCACCTCGTAGTTTCCCTCCCCTAATTTTCCACGGATGCCCTCTTGTTGTCGTGGGACCCTTGAAAAAGAAGATATCTTCCTCCACCTTGATGCGGCCCGTAAGATACTTGAACGTCTCGATCATGTCCCCCCTCTCTCTGCGCTCCTCGAGCGAGTATAGCTGTAATTTGTCAAGCCGTTTTTCGTATGGTAGATCCTTGAGTCCCGAGACCATCCGGGTGGCCATTCTTTGCACCGACTCCAGTCTCAGCACATCCTTGCGATAATGCGGCCTCCAGAATTGCACACAGTATTCCAGGTGGGGCCTCACCATAGATCTATACAATGGCATAATGACTTCCGCCTTACGACTGACGAAACCCCTTCGTATGCAGCCCATGATTTGTCTTGCCTTGGACGAAGCCTGCTCCACTTGATTGGCAGACTTCATGTCCTCACTGACGATTACCCCCAAGTCTCGTTCTGCTACCGTTTTTGCTAGGATCTCGCCATTAAGGGTATAAGACTTGTATGGATTCTGGCTGCCCAGGTGCATAACTTTGCATTTTTTGGCATTGAAGTTGAGTTGCCATGTCCTAGACCATCGCTCCAGTAGGAGTAGGTCGTGCATCATGTTGTCGGGCACTGAATCTTCGTCTGTTGTGCATTTGCCCACTACATTACTCAGTTTGGCGTCATCGGCGAATAATGTTATTTTACCTCGAAGCCCTTCTGCCAAGTCTCTTATAAAGATGTTGAATAGGATTGGGCCCAAGACTGAGCCCTGTGGTACTCCACTAATCACCTCCGTCATTTCGGAGGGGGTGCCGTTCACCACCACCTTTTGGAGCCTACCTCCAAGCCATCTCCCAACCCATTTCGTCAATGTGTCATCTAATCCTATAGAACTCATCTTGCTCAGTAACCTGCGGTGTGGTACGCTATAGAATGCTTTGCTAAAGTCCAGGTACACGATGTCCAGGGACTCCCCAATATCCAGCTTCCCCGTTACCCAGTCAAAGAAGCTGATCAGGTTGGATTGGCAGGATCTCCCCTTAGTAAATCCATTAAAAGACATAGGAAAGTAGAAGATGCTGTATACATAGAAGGAAGACTGTGATTTCTGTTTTAACAAACTTATGGTCCAGCACACCTAAAGTAAAGCATACAACAGAAAAGCACAGTCTTCAAAAACCTTCCACAAAACCAACAACTGGCCATAGCAGGGATAGAGGTAATCTATAAGATGTCTAAAGAACGGGCATTAGATGTTTTTTGCATTGATTAGAATCTACAGACCCACAAAGCTGATCTGAGGGGAGGGGGGAGTGTACATCCTGTAAAGGATAAATTAGAGGTAAGTCACCGTTTGAGGGATAAAGATCCAAAGACTATGCAGACCTTATATGAGTTATGACAAAGGGTGGAAATATTTGACTTCAATTATACAGCTTTGAAAACTAATAAAGAAGATTTTTCTTTGGTGTGGGTAGTACAAGCTTTTCTTTTTGTAGCAGTATCTTGGAACAGCAATGAGTTCTACAGAAAAACTGTAGTGGAAGCATTTCCCAAGAAGCAGTTCCAATGTGACTGAACAACTATCTGGATAGAAGGAGCACTTGTTGGCAAAAGTAAATAAGAATATAAGAATTGCCGCTGCTGGGTCAGACCAGTGGTCCATCGTGCCCAGCAGTCTGCTCATGCGGCGGCCCCCAGTGGATGCAGCCCTCCTGGAAGCAATGGGGGCTGAATCTAGGTCTGTGCAGCTCTCCTGAAAGCAATGGGGATTGGATCTAGGTGGATGCAGCCCTCCTGGAAGAAAAGGAGGCTGGATCCAGGTCTGTGCAGCCCTCCTGGAAACAAAGACCCTGCTCTATCCTCCTTTGCTTAATCCTGCCCCCATAGGTGAACTGTAGGTCATAGAGCCAGGACAGGAAAAAGAGCCAGACATAACAGGTCAGCATGGGGGCTTGCCCCATACCAAAACCAACATAAAAAACACCCTGGTCTTAAGGTAGTACTAGAGAATGACACGGTGACAAAATTCATCACCGTTCCCGTCCCTGCGGATAACCGCGGGAAACCATCTTCATGTCATTCTTTAAGGAGAGAGAGAAGAATCAGAGTCTGAATGGCCACAACCACTGACCCACAAGCTTTGCTTTGAAGTATGCTGGTGTAGAAGGACCGAGGTTGAAATAGACACTAGAAAATGACATGGGATTATTTCCCGCGGTTATCCGCGGGGACGGGAACGGTGATGAATTTTGTCACCGTGTCATTCTCTAGTACTACCTTAAGACCAGGGTGTTTTTTATGTTGGTTTTGGTATGGGGCAAGCCCCCATGCTGACCTGTTATGTCTGGCTCTTTTTCCTGTCCTGGCTCTATGACCTACAGTTCACCTATGGGGGCAGGATTAAGCAAAGGAGGATAGAGCAGGGGACGGGGACGGTGATGAATTTTGTCACTGTGTCATTCTCTAGGTAGTACTTCAAAGATCCAGAGGATCCAGTGAATCCTGCTTTTACTCAGGCTCAAAAACCACGGGGATGTGAGAGTTTTCAGTGTTTTGTTAAAACAATTGCAGAGAAACACAATCTTTTTTTTTTCTTCTACTTCTTTTGCTTTTCATCAGGGCAACTGGTGTTTAGGAGCTGTATCCAAAAAGCTGAATTAATTTTTTCTGAAAGGAAGGTGGTGACCCTGAGCATTTTTACATCCATTTTCTCCCCAAGCTTATCTGTGTTCTGCATGACTCCTGTGAGCACTTTCATTGTTTTGTTAAAATATGCAGGGAAAGAAACTCTTTTTTTTTTTTTTTTTGCTTCTGTTTCTTTTTTGCCTTTCATCAAGGCAACTGGTATTTAGGAGCTGTGTCTAAAAAAGTTGATTTTTTTTTTACATTTTTGAAAGGAAGGTGTTGCCCTGAGCATTGTTACATACTGTTGAACTGAAAAAAGAGGGTAGGAGGGGTGAATGGCTAAAACTAAAAAAGCACAAACTGTGTGGTCTCCTTCAGGACTGCAGGGGGTGAAGTCAGGAGATCAACATCACTTCCTGTCATGTGACCCATCGAAGATGGTGATGAATACTGTGAAATAGGAAGTGACATAGGGACCTCCAGTGTACACTGTCATCTTGAAAAGGGGATGTGGCCTGGGTGGAGTTATGACACCAATTCCCATGATGTCACTGAAAGGAATGGGCAGGGTTATGTAAAAGAGAGAGGAGTTTAGGGTGGGACCACTTAGTAAGGTAGAGTTATGGAAATAAGGGTGTAGTTATGCAAAAGGCGAGGGAGTATGGGTTGGATTATGCAAAAGCAGTGGACTTGGGCAAGGCCACAGTGTCATATCTGATAATGTCATCATAGAGGGTGGAGCTTGGGCAGAGAATGGGTAGGGCTTAGGCAGATCCTCGGTTCTGATGGGACCAGAAGGGGGCATAGCTACCTGTCAAAAATATGCAAATTAGATTTGATGAAAAATATGTAACCTTACAACTGACATGGATTATTCCACTGCCAATGGCAGGTCTACAGTTATAGAATACCCAGCTTGAAGATGTTCACTCTGAAGATGATTTTGTTTATCCCAATGGAAATTGAAAGCACATTTGTTTTGAGAAATGTTTGGCTATCCTTAGTATTGCAGCCTGACAAGTTAATTGGTTTTAAAGTTGTATTGTCCATTGTATTTAATATGGGCAGACTAGATGGGCTATTTGGCCTTTATCTGCCATCATGTTTCTATGTTTAGCTTTTAGAGTATGTGTACTGTAAATTATGTTGAATGGCATTGCCCATGACTATTCCGTCTGCGCAGTCCTCCAACTACATTGCTGCCAGTGTGTGTATGTGTTGGGGGACTGGTTTTAATAATGTGTTTTCAGTCACTAGAGCCTGCCTTTCCTTAATGAAACAGCACACCCACTGGCAAGATTATAGGTGGAGGACTCCTACAGAACTTAGAAGGAGCAGTGTTGCCCAGTTTTGTAGTACATGTATATAAATTTGTTTTAAATAAATAAAAAGATATTAGGCACCCTAGCAAAATCTTTAAACTTGTATCATGTGCTGCAAGCCCCAGGCCCTCACTCTATCTACATACCTGTTTCCCCAGTCCCCTTTGCAATCTACCTGCCTACCATCCTCCAGCATTTCTCCTAGCAGCCCAGTCCTTGTACTCAGCAGGCAGCGACTCGTACACTGCACATAAGTCGCTGACCCAGAAATCTCCTCTCTGATGTCAGAGGGAAAGCTTGTGGGCCAGCCACATGCAGTGTGTGAATCGCTGCTTGTGCCGTCCCTGCACAGAGTTTGCTGGGGGTGGAAAGAGCAAGTGCGGCTCCAACGAGGAACTGGGCCAGCTTTAGGGGGGGATGCAGCGGACGGGCAAGCAAGCAGGGAGGAATCCCTGGCAACGGCTTTAGAGGGGGCGGGCAGGCAGGGATCCATGGCATACAAGTTAATTTTGGGACAAAGGCTGGAATGCAGGGAGGGGGTATGTCTTTGACGCAGAAGGAAGGGAGGGGGCATGACCATAGGATACAGAAGGGGAGGGAGGAAGGAGACACTAACTTGGGACATAGGAGGGAGGGAATAGAAAGGGAGAATTGTTAGGCATGAGTGTGTGAGTGAGAGATGGTGCACATGGGGAAAGGAAGAAAGGAAAATTGGGCATAGAGAGAGAGAGGAGTGAGGTAGAGATGCATGGGGAATAGAAGGACGAGAGGAAGAAATGTTGGATATGGTGGTGGAGAGGTACCAGAGGGATAGATTGAAGGGAATGCAAGGGGGATGAATGTTGGACATAGTGATGGAGGGAGAGGGATGATAGAAGGAGAAATGGGCATGGGGCTGGTGGGCAGTGGTGAAAAATGCTGTACTTGATCTGGGGGATGAGACAGGGAGAAATGTTGGATGTTGGCAGTAGAGGGAGTAGGAGAGATGCCTGGATCTCTCAAGACAGATGGACAGTGATAGAGAGGGAGACATGTTGCCAATAGGGATAGAGAAGAGAGGAAGAAAAGTTGGACTCATGGAGGGACAAAGAGTGATGTTGGCTGGGGAAGAGAATGAGGTCCGGAGGAGAGAAAGCATGCAGGAGGCAGAAAGAAAGAAATATTGGATGCACAGTCAGAAGGAAGTGCAACCAGAGTACTCATGAAATCACCAGCCAACAAAGGTAGGAAAAATGATTTCATTTTTAATTTAATGATCAAAATGTGTCAGATTTGAGAATTTATATCTGCTGTCTATATTTTGTACTATATTTGTCTATTTTTCTATAGTTGTTACTGAGGTGACATTGCATATTTTAAAGTCATCTGCCTTGACTTCTTTGAAAACCCCCACAAATATAAATGATAATTAACATTTTCTCTGTGTACAGTGTGCTTTGTGTTTTTATTAATTTTGTGGTTACTATTATGTATTAATTAGATTTTATTGTATGTATATGGATGGAAGATTATATTGTATGAAAATGGATGGAAGAAATTACAATTAGTACTATTATAATGGGGGTGGAGTCAGGGGCAGAGCTTGGGTGGGTCTGGGGCGGAGCTTGGGTGGGGTTCTTGGTTGGTATCTGTTAGGCATAGGGGGTACTTGGCTTGAAGAAGTTGAAAAACACTGATCTAAAGTAATAACATTTTACAGAAAGGGTGGTAGAAGCGTGGAACAGTCTCCCAGTAGAGGTGGTGGAGACAGAGGTTGTGTCTGAATTCAGGAAAGCCTGGGATAGGCATGTGGAATCTCTTAGAGAGAGAAAGAGATAATGGTTACTGCGGATGGTTAGAATGGATGAGCCATTTGGTCTTTATCTGCCAACATGTTTCTATGTATGCAAAGGTAAATAGGGAGCCACCCTTCCTAATGTTTTCTTCCCTAAATGTTTTTTTCCTCTTTACTTGATTATTGTAGTTATTACCCTTTTTCCCTTTTGTTTCTCTTTGTCTTTGTTTTTAAAGGATTTTCAATAAATATTATTTTTAATGATGTTTTGTCGTCTTAAATATGTGTTTTCTTAGTCATTACATGTTTTTATGATATTGTACACCGCCTAGAAGGCTGATTGGACAGTATAAGAAATCTTAAATAAACTTGAAACTTGATTATATGGAGAGGGTTGACATGAGTGTAGCGAAATTGATAGAAGATAAGTCGTTCAGCAGAGTTTTTAAAATTCCTACCCCAAAACACCCTCAGGAGTTCCCCTTAGTGAAAGAAAGTACATTCATATATAGGCTGACAATGTCCAAACAGTTGATTTATATAGTCAAATGTTTTTTAGCTGGAGAAATTGCTTTGAAATTTGCCCTCCTGATACTAACTTTCAGCAGTATCACAGTTTTAAATTTAAAATGTACATATTTTTAAGAAAAGATAATTAAATGGAGCTTTGATCTAGCTTTATTTGCTAGCCTATTTCCCTATTCAGATGGTATAGTTTTGTGCCTTGTTCTGCTCTTTTGTATGAGGTCTATGTGGTACTAATAACAATTTATATCTGTATTCTACAGTCTATCAGTGTATTATAGATATGTCTAGTTTTTGATTTAAAAAAAATTAAGGAATTTGTAAAACTTTTTATTTTTGAAGGAAAACAGCTATGCAGAAGGAAGTTAATGAGGCCCAAAATGAAATCCCATGCTTCAATGTGGACATTAAGGAAGCACCACCTCCTTTTCTACATGGCTTGCAACAACTGCCCTCCATTATGAAATTTAACAGATTTGCACCATTTAGTGAAGAATGCAGACAACAACTTATACCATTCCATTACGGCCCTTCTTTGGTGGGCTTAGAAAACTTTCATGGATCCCTAGAAGAAGGATCTCAAAAGCGAAAGAATATGCCTTCTAAGAAGCTTTATGGCAATTTCTCTGAAGATCACAATGTATCATTTCATGGATCTATGAATGATGATAATCTGGGAGCTCTTCCTTTAATATTTCCTCAACCTCAGCCACCTAAGTGCAATTCCCAGATGATCAACTTGTGTAACATTGGACTTCAATTCTATAGCAATCTAGAACATCTGGAAGCTAAGCCAATAAAACAAGAGCCTATAAGCCCAAGTATGATGTGGTATAACAGTCCTGCTTTCCTACAACCTAACTACCCTTACTATTCTAAAGTCCACCCTAATATGATGTTTCCTTTCTTTATGCCATCACCCAACGTGCACTTCAGACATCCCTTCCAGATAAAAAAATCAGAAGATCCACCATTTCGAAGAGCTGTACCTAAAGAAGATGATGACAGTAAAAATGTGGAAAGGATAGATGTCAACATTCAGATTGATGATAGCTACTATGTTGATGTAGGAGGTGACAAGAAACGATGGAAATGTTCAATGTGTGAAAAGTCCTATACTTCCAAATATAACTTGGTAACCCACATCTTAGGACACAGTGGCATAAAACCACATGCTTGCACCCAGTGTGGAAAACTTTTTAAGCAGCTGAGCCATTTGCATACTCATATGTTGACACACCAAGGCACTAGACCCCACAAGTGTCATGTTTGTCACAAGGCCTTCACCCAAACTAGCCACCTTAAAAGACACATGATGCAACATAGTGATATCAAGCCATATAACTGTAGAATCTGTGGCAGAGGTTTTGCATATCCAAGTGAACTAAAGGCCCATGAGTTGAAACATGAGAGTGGACGTGAAAATATATGTGTGGAGTGTGGTCTTGACTTTCCAACCCTGGCGCAGCTTAAAAGGCATTTGACCAGTCACCGAGGTCCTATCCAATACAACTGCACTGAATGTGACAAAACATTCCAGTACCCAAGCCAACTGCAGAATCACATGATGAAGCACAAAGATATTCGCCCTTACATCTGCACTGAATGTGGCATGGAGTTTGTACAACCTCACCATCTCAAGCAGCATTCTCTAACCCACAAGGTAGGTCCCAGGGATAGATTACATCAACCATGTTTGCAACAAGCTCTTCTCTAAGTCAGGGCAGTTTTATGTTATGGTTAGTCTAGGTGCAAAAGATCTTATAAAGTCCATGTCTAAGTTTTGTTGAATGTTGATTAAGTGAATTATGAGACCTTGCAGTGGGGCAGATTGACTATTGGGACAATAGGGTAGTATCTGAGGGTCTATAACAGTAGGGAGCCCAGTTGTGCCCTAACCTCTACTACTACTACTACTACTATTTATTATTTCTGTAGCACTACCAGACGCACGCAGCACTGTACATTAGACATGCAAGAGATGGACCCTGCTCGAAAGAGCTTACAATCTAGTTATGATAGATACACTGGATAACAAAAGTGAATCAATATAAGCTGCTCAGGTAAGGAAATACAAAGGGAGGAAGAGGTAGAGTGGGCAGGAGACTACAGAGGGAATGACAAACAAATATGGTACTTTTGGGGTTAGGACTTAAAGGCAGCTTTGAAAAAGTGGGCTGTCAGCCTGGATACCACCAGAGACAGAGCCTGATGTACAGAGTCAGGCAGGTTGTTCCAGCATACGACGCAGCAAAGCAGAAGGGACGGAGTCGGAAGTTGGCAGTAGAGGAGAAGGGTACAGACAAGAGAGACTTATCCAACAAATGGAATTTCCAGGTCGAAGTATAGAAGGTGATAGAAGAGAGAGATTGAGGAGCTGTAGAGTGAATACACTTGTAGTTTAGTAAGAGGAGTTTGAACTGTATGCGAAAGCAGTCAAGAAGCCAATGAAGTGACTTGAGAGGGGGCCCAGATCACTGCCAATCCACCTCTGCCTTGTAGCCAATCACAGTCTAAACCAGGGCTGCTCAAGTCCAGTCCTCGAGATCTACTGGCAGGCCAGGTTTTCAGGATATCCACAATGAACATGCATGAGAGCGATTTGCATACCAAAAAGGCAGTGCAGGCAAATCTCTCTCATGCATATTCATTGTGGATATCCTGAAAACCTGGCCTGCCAGTAGATCTCAAGGATCGGACTTGGGCAGCCCTGGTCTAAACAGTAGTCACCCAGTACTTTGATTTTCACAATTATTTAGGCAAACAATGGGTGATTTACTCATTTGGACTGTTCATCTGAAAATTGCCTTCCCTCAGTGCAGCTAAATGGCACAGATATTGTCCCACACCTTGTACACTTTCAGCCACCTTTTGGGGGAAGCAGTCTCAAGAGCATTTTACAATGAAGGAATAAAAATAAAAGCCATAAATTACATTTTCAGCTTTACACATTTTGGGGCTTGTTTACTGAAAAGTGATGGAGATTTGTGATTATGACGGATTAGTTGCAAATATTATGAACATAAGAATAGTCATTCTGAGTCATACCAATGGCCCATTTAACCCAGCATCCCTGCTTCCAACAGTGGCCAGTCCAGATCACAAGTGCCTGGCACAATCCCAAAGAGAAGCGCAGTGTCTCGCAAACTATTGGATGCCGCGGCACACTAAACCCTGGAGGGTATCCAGAAATGCGTGGACATTAAAGTGATGATGCCACGTGACACACTGGAGTAGCGAGATTCCATGCCACCAACCTCACAATAGCTGCTAAGCCTATGCAGTTGCTGTTGAGGACATGGCTATCATCTGCCTATTCATTTGCCGCATGGGACAAACATTTACCACACCTTAAGTGCACTACCTATTGCTCAGTTGCATCAGTACTATTAGCAATGCATGCAGACGGCAATTCTAAAACTGTGCACCTATGATTGGGTACCCGGAGGCTGCCTAATAGGATCCTATTCTATAAAGGAACATAAGAACCTACTTTCCTTTAAAGTAGGGGTGTCCACCCTTTTGGCTTCCCTGGGCTGCATTGGCCGAAAAAAATGTTTCTGGGGCTGCACAAACGCGCAAACGCTGCAGCAAGACAGAGGAGGGAGCCGGCAAGACGGTAAACACCTAGGGGCAGCAAAGTAAAACACTGCATCTCCCTCGACCAGGGCTGCACAAAATACTTCACTGGGCCCCATGTGGCCCTTGGGCCGCAGGTTGGACACCCCTGCTTTAAAGAATACTTGTGGCAATTATAGCAATACAGTTTAAATTTTTAGTACCCCTTACCTTCCGTTTTTTTCCTTAACTGTTCTTTTTTTCTCTGCTTATTGTAGTTCTACTACCCTTTTTCCTCTCGTGTGAGTTTGATTTGTGAGACTTTGTAGATGTCTTTATTGGATAAAAATTAGCTATTAATTTTAATGTGTCTGTACTACCCTGTTTTCTGTTTTTTATTTTTGTAAAGCCGCTTTGTATTTTTAAATAAGCAGGATAACAAATTTTTAATAAACTTAAACTTGAACTGGGTATATAAATGCAGATGTACTTAGGTGTAAGCAATTCCACCAGCCATATAGCTGGTGTGTACACCTAGTTTTGGAAAAAGCACATGTAGTATAATTTATAGTATTCTATAAATTACGCATACGCACCCATACTCATTTCAAGCTTCATTCATGTGTGCGTATCAAAGATATGCTTTTTTTCTACCTTTGTGGTCTACCCATGGGGGATGGCAGCAGGAGGGAGTGGGCATCCCTCCTGCCCGGGAATGTCTCAGGGGTGACGGCAGGAGGGATTGGGCATCCTTCCTGCTGAGGGATGTCTCGGTGGCGGCAGGAGGAATTGGGCACTCCTCCTGCCACAAACATTCGGGGGGGGGGGGGGCCTTCAGAGATTCCGGCAGGACGAAGTAATCATCCCTCCTGCCAGCCAACTTCATGGGGGGACAGGTTCCCTGCCATGGCAACTAAACTGATCACAGCAAAGAGATTCCCTTGCCACAGTCGGCCTAGCGACAACACGATTCTGTAACCGGCGCCAGTGACATGTACGCTGGTTAGACAATCGGGGTGATAGGTGGGGTTAGGCATTTGCCCATCAGGACAGACACGATTCTATATAGGATGCCCATGTACGATTCTCATAAGCCGCTTAGATGGCTGCTGAGACTGGGCGTCCTATACAGAATCTGGCTCTAGGTGTTTTCTTCCCCCTTTTACTGCTGTTGCTGAACACAAGCAGTCAACCAGCTTGCATATAATTTGCATGCTGTTTGTATTGAGTATCCCCCGGTAAAATTAAAACTCTGTGTAACCTGGTGTTTTGTACCGATTTGCAGAGTTCTGTGCTTCTGTCCCTGAATCCTTACTATAAGATTACAAAATCCTTACTTCAAACAAATTCTACACCCTGTACTGTATCTCTTTTATTATTCTGTTTTCAAGTGTGTATTTTTGTTTTAGGGGGTGAAAGAGCACAAATGTGGTATCTGTGGTCGAGAGTTCACTCTTCTAGCTAACATGAAGAGGCATATCCTCATCCACACCAATATCAGAGCGTACCAGTGCCATCTCTGCTTCAAAAGCTTTGTGCAGAAACAGACCCTTAAGGCACACATGATTGTCCACTCTGACGTCAAACCTTTTAAATGCAAGGTAGGTAATGCACATCTCCTTTGAAGTTAAACAGCTATATAGAAACTTCAGCAGGTCTTTTGCTATGCTTTTCCTCTATCTTTTTTGAGTGCCTGACATCTTTATGTTTTGTTTATTCCTGACAACTTCCTTCTATTCCTTTTTGGCTTCATATTCAGTTAAAAATCTGTTCCTGCTTGGGCCATGGTGCTTTGAACCCCCTGGTGCAATGTTCTTCCCCTGCTTTAACCCTATCTTTGCCAACTAGCCCAGCCAACACAGAAAGAATTTTCAGTGATCACACACCCAGGCTCTTTCCAGAACCTAGTGAGTGTATACCAGGAATGTAGCTAGTATGAGTTACTCTTATATTCTCCTTATGGAAGTAATTTTATAAACCACTTTCACATGTAAATGGACTCTTAAACACTAGGTCACACCTAAAAGAACACACGGTAAAGTCAGCACGAACTTGTACAATAGATAAGCTTGGGGCAAAGTTTGGGCAAAGCACGGGCAGAATTACATTACATTACATTACGGATTTCTATTCCGCCTGTGCCTTGCGGTTCTAGGCGGATTACAATATAGAAAATATCTGGGACATTCCAGTAGAATTACATTTCAGGATAGGAGTAGGTTACAGGAACAGTGAAGAGTTATGATATTACAATTTCACAGAAGATATTACTTATTACAGAAGATAATACATATTGCAGAAGATAATGCATTTTACAGAGGTAATACATGTCAACTCGATCAGTTAAGTCAGGTGTAGAGTAGAAGAGTTACAGTACATTCTTGGTCATGATCTATGTGCATATTTTACAAAATACAAGTTCAGGAGTGAACTGAAGGATCAACACATGTTGCTTCTGAGCAACAATGCCAAATAAAGGGTTAAAAAACAAAATACAATGCATCAGGGTTATGTTATATGCATAATTGTTGGACATGGCTAAACCCCACTGATGTGCCTCTCCCTATGCTATGCTATTTACATGCTATGAGGTCCTTTTACAAAGCTGTGATGGAAAGTGGCCTTAGCATGCCCTTATGTGGGTCTTCTTCACATGCTAAGGCCATTTCTATTTCAGCCAGTGTTCTATTTTCCAAATTAATGGCTATGTGCTAATGTTTTTAACGATCCAAATCCTAAATAGAAAGTACCGGGAAAATTACACTACATGTCACTATGCAGTTCCTGTAGTCTACAAAAGAAACACATATTTAACAAAGTCACAGCAACCATGTCCAATATAAATGGAAAAATAATTTTAGAATGTGAAAGAGAACCCTCGGTTTTCAGTGCCTTGTGAAAACACCACTCTCTTTCAAGAGCTTTTTTTTCAGACTTCCCAAGTGGGGTGTGCTCACAGAAGCATCAATGTTGAGATTGGTAGAAACTGATTCACTAAGCCCACCAATAAAGTTCCGACCACTTAGCAACCCCTTTGCAACCCGATTTCCCTCCGACCTGATTCACTAACCTCTGTCCCGATTATCTTCTGATCCGCACATGCAAATGAGGGGGAACAGCATTCAAATGTAGGCAGGCAGCGATTCACTAAAAAAAATGAGGAACAGCAACTGGGCTGACCGATCCATAAATAAGCGACTGCTGAGGACCAGTCGCTCAGGTCTTTTCCAACTGCCCTGCCTTCTGCCACCCTGCTCTCAGCCACGATCTCCTGCCCTTCCCCACAGTGCAAGCTCGTGATTTTAACCAGTGGGTTTAAAGCAGGTTAAAACCACAGGCTTGCGAAGAAAAAAACAAGCAAAAAAAAAAAAAAGTAAAGTTTCCTGCTCTACCGGGCACAGAGGACCAGTGCATGCGCCGGGATTGCTGTAGAGCGATCTGGGCAGTCAGTTTGGGGCGTGATTCCGATCGCCCTCATTTGCACGAGGGGATTCATGAATCAGCCCCCCCGCCACGGATCGGATCGATCTGTGGCTTTAGAGATTCTGGGCCTAAGTAATATTTATTTGAATGTACAAATAGTCTGAACTACATCTGTAGCCACATAATTGTCTTTATAATGTAATTTATACAGTCAATTTAACGTTATTTAACAAAATTAATCAAAGAGTTATATCTTGTTTGCTTCTGTTTCGGCTCATGAGCTCCCTGCTGACTATCTGACTCCTATAATGTTCCCTCCTCTCATGATTGCACACGTGACCAGAAACCTCAGTTGTCATTTTTACACACCTTTCTATCAAGTGGGTGTGTAATAACAAGTCTGGAACCATCATGGGCTTGCTCAGAAATGCCTTGATCTCTGCTGTACATAACATAAGTCTTTATTTGTATACCGCAAAATGCCTTTCGGTTCGATGCTGTAGTCATGGTACAGGTAAGATAGGAGATTCAGAGACTCCAGAGCTTCAGTCAAGTAATTGGGTGAGTGTTGTTGCCTCAGTGTTGATGGATATTTATTTAAAAAGCTTGATATACCACCCAGTCTTCTCAGATCAGGGTGGTTTACAGTGTAAACTCCATCAAATTTAAATAAAAAGAACTCCATTTCTTAAAACAGGAAAGACCTTCCACAAGCATAACAGAGACAAGCATCTACGATAGCAAGAAAAAATCCACTCACACATTCACACTAATTAAAAGCTTGACTGGATTATCACATAAAACTTTCCCTGGAGATCCCTGTTGAGCATTCTCCAGTAATTGGCCTTAACTTTCTACAGCCATCTTGAAAAAATGTGTTTTCAATAGGCCTTTCAATTTTTTGTAACATATTTCAGACCTAATTTCTTTTGACAAATTATTCAAAAGCAAGCCAGAAAAATGCTTTTTCCCTAGTAATAACCAGTGGCATACCTAGGGTATGTGGCACCCGGGGCCCATCATTTTTTGACACCCCCCATGTAAAAAAATATTTTTTGTAATAACCATGAAAAATAAATGGTCATAATAGAAATAGACACTGAAAATTTTCTTTTATTGAACCTCATATATGTAACCATTAATCCAAACATAACATAAATTATGTCTGAATTGTCATGACATCAGAAGTACATATGGAGTAGTTGCAGGTGATGCTTGGGACAGTTCTGATTGTGTTAGTTCGGTTTTATGTGTTTTTTTGAATAGAAGGGTTTTTATTTCTTTTTTGAAGGTTTTGTAGTTTGTGGTCGAGGTCAATAGGTTGTAGAGTTGGGGGTCGAGTGTTAGGAGGTTGTCGAACAGGTTTTTTCTTTTGACGATTTTGGTCGGAGGGTTTGTGAATGGTGCGTGAGTTCTCCTATGTCTGGTTGAAGTGGATTTAATTATTTAGCTGAAGAAATTAGTAAAACCCCCCCCCCATTCCACACACATTAATTCTCTTCCATTTTTGTTCCCATTCTAAAAAACACTGATAAGTTCCCAGAAAAAAAATACATTAAAATAAGAAGTGAAAACAAAGGCCCCTACAGATGAGAACAAAACATAAGAATAGCCTAACTGGGTCAGACCAATGGTCCATCATGCCCAGTAGCCCATTCTCATGGTAACCAATCCAGGTCACTAGTACCTGGTCAAAACCCAAAGAGTAGCAACATTCCATGCCATCGATCCAGGGCAAGCAGACACTTCCCCCATGTCTTAATAACAGACTATGGACTTTTCCTCCAGGAATTTGTCCAAACCTTTCTTAAAATCAGCAATGCTATCTGCTTTTACCATAATTTCTGGCCACTTCATTTTTAAGCTTAGATCTTTCCTTCCAAACAGAGACCTTGCTAGATGTCAAATACTGAAAGAACAAGGTAACTTCACAAGGACTCAGGAAATGTGAATCTCCTCATACACCCACCATATAGTGCAAAAATGTGCAAAGGTCTGTTTTTTTTTTTCGATCACTACATAGCCTAATGCCACACAAGCAGCGCTGTTACAAACATATTCTGAAGGTCAATGCTAAGGTTAACAAAGTTTCCTTCCTTCAACCACAAGGAGATACTGACAAACCACTGGAAGAGATCCCAAAACAACTACCCAGGCACAACACTCAAGACCCACTCAGTGTGTGAACCAGTTGAGTGGAGTGGACTAACTGGAGGGTGGAAATGGGCCTGGAGTTTGCTCAGCAGAATTTCCCAGACCACCTCTTCCTCTCAACATATTGACACGCTGCTGCCACCACCACCATTAGGAACACCTCACCTGGTAGGCCAGCAATGCTTATAAACTTTATAAAACACATTATTATATTTTCTTATAAAGCACATAATTTAACTGAACTCTCTGACATCCTCAGCCTTGCCATTCACAAAAATAGAAGGAAGAAAAGTTCCCGTTTCCTGCTGTCTCATGTCCCCGGCCTATACAATATTTTTCTTCTGCAGACCCTTCAAAAGTCTGACCAAATCCTCATTTCACTTGCATTATAAAGTACTGAGGATGCCATCTCTCTCCAATCCCAGGTCCTAAAGTCTAAGACAGTAGTGCAAACTAGTGCTGCTCGATTCAGGAAAAAAAAAATTTCGATTCGATTCAGCCTATTGAATTGGTTTTTCGATTTGATTTTCCTGCCCAATTGGGTGTTTTTTTCAAACATCCTGGTGAGTTTATTTTATAGCTTTTTCACCCCCCTTTGGCTTCTCCTAACCGCACTGGCGCTGTGGTGTAAATAAAATAAAGAAACAAAAAGGACTTTTCCTCTCTGTTAAATCCTAGCTCACGTTTGCGGTCTAACACCAGCTCTGGCAGGATACACATTTCAAATCTGACATATTGTAATCACAAAACAGAAAATATAATTAGTTTTTCTACCTTTAGTTGTCTGGTTATTTTTCAAACTTGTTGGTCCAAGGCTCTGGTTGTCTTCTGATAACTTGCTTGCCAGGGTCTCCTTCTTCCTTCTTTCTGCATGCTAACCATCCATCTGCCATCTCTGTCCTCCCCGTTTCCCTTCCCTCCCCAGGAGATCTGGCATCTATCCGTTTTTTGTCTCCCTCCACAGATCCATCTTTTCTTAACTACCCTTTCATCCAGCATCTCTCCCTCCTTCCCCACCACCCCAGAGTCCACCATCTCTCCCTTTCTTTTCCCAACTACCCTCCTATCCAGTATCTCTATCCCCCCCTCCACACCATCCCTTGTGTCCAACTTCTCTCCTTTTCTATTCCTTCCCTCTCTAAAAACCATGGTCCATCATCTCTCTCCCTCTTCTCTATTTTCAGACCCATTATTTCAGGGGTGTCCAATGTCGGTCCTCGAGGGCCGCAATCCAGTTGGGTTTTCAGGATTTCCCCAATAAATATGCATGAGATCTATATACATGCACTGCTTTCAATGCATATTCATTGGGGAAATCCTAAAAACCCAACTGGATTGCGGCCCTCAAGGACCGACATTGGACACCCCTGCATTATTTCTTCCCACCCAAAGTCCGGCATATGCGCGTCTCTTTGAACCCCCCCATTCCCTCTGTGTATTTCTACACCAGGGCCCCCCTCCCTGAAGGCCTGCACCCCCCCCGAAGGCCTGCACCCCCCCTTGAAGGCCTGCACCCCCCGAAGGCCTGTCCCCACCCCTTGAAGGCCTGCCTGTCCCCCCCTTGAAGGCCTGCACCCCCCAAAGGCCTGTCCCCCCCTTGAAAGACTGCCTGTCCCCCCCCTTGAAGGCCTGTCCCTCCCTTGAAAGCCTGCCTGCCTGTCCCCCCTTGAAGGCTTGTCCCCCCTTTGAAGGCCTGCCTGCCTGACTCCCCTTTGAAGGCCTGCCTGTCCCCCCCCCCTTGAAGGCCTGCCTGCCTGCCTGTCTGTCACCTCCTCTCCCCCTTGAAGGCCTGCCTGCCTGCCCGCCCCACCCCGAAGGACCGCTCGCCCCCCTGGCCTCCCTGCATCACCTATGAAGCAGCCCGCAGCGGGATCGTGATGTCAGCAATCCCTGAGCTGTTTCGGCGCTGCTTCCTGCGCCGCGGTCCCGCCCCTCCTCTGACGTCGAGGGTGAAGCAGTGTTTTCCTCTGCTGCCCCTGGGTGTTTACCGTCTTGCCGGCTCCCTCCTCTGTCTTGCTGCAGCGTTTGCGCGGCCCCAGAAACATTTATTTCGGCCAATGCGGCCCAGGGAAGCCAAAAGGTTGGACACCCCTGATTTAGACCCTTATGGTACTAGCCCATCCCAAGTTGTTCTGTGAATTCCTCGACAATCCACTATGGCACAATATTTTGTACCCTTTGAGAAAGGCATTCCTGGGTCTCACCCTGCTGTCTCCAAGCTGTGTCTTATCTCCTTCACCTCTGATCTTCAATATATTCTCCACTGTATCTCGTCTCTCCTGTTCCTCTTCACTGCACAACATAGCTTGCAGAACAGACTCGTTGTAGCCGTACCAAGCTGACTTTATCACTGTAGGCATAACTATTTTCATTACCTTGTCACACTTTCTTTCAGCAATTGGAAGAGGATATTCCTGTGTCCTAGGGCTATTTATTTTTATATTGAAACAGTTTACCATGTAAACCCCAACACAGAACTCTGCAATCATTCTTAAATTTTTCAGATTCTATTGATTCTTAAATTTTTCAGATTCTATTGGAAATCCATATTCTCGTGAACCTTAGAGCTGTTATGAACCATCTGCTATGTGACATAGGTCCTATTTCCAACAGAGCCAGATATCTTTGCCAAGAGACCTGTTCTAATGGTAGTTACAATTCTATAGCCATAGCTTTGAGCTGTGCTTATGTCTTTGATCACTTCATCGCTTAGCTGAGGAAGATCAGAGCCAACACAGACCTTAGTAAAATCAGGATTTATTTTCAATTCAGTAGCAGAATCCAGCATTTTTCCAATGGGACCTGCCCATTTGTTGTTGCTTACTGTCTTGCCATCTAAAGCAGTCACCAAGGCCTGGATTGTATAAGTGGTGCCATTGTCTGCCTAAAAAACAGCCACCGATCACATGTTAATCATGCAACAGCGCAGTTTATAGAATTGCGGCTTTGTGAAATGTAGGCCAGGGTTTTCAAGACCTACATTTCCGGCACCCACCTTTCACATGAATTGTGGTTACAGATGCACTTTATGATGCCTAGTACCTTTTCTGGCATTAACCATGCCTATAATGATGTTAGGTATTATAAAACACTTCCACAGCTACGATGCAAGTGTCTTTTTGTAGGCGCCTATATTAAAAAAAAAAAACAAAACCCCCCGCTTGTACTCCTTTTTAAATGGCGTTTTGCGCTTAAGTTAGGTGCCGGTAGAATATGGGCCCAAGTGCATGAATGGTAGTTTGCTGTGGGCAGGTTACAGACAATCCACTCCAGCTTCTTCTCAACAGAATGTCTCACTCCTCCTTCCCAACCAATGTTTACATTACAGGAATCACCTCCAATACAGTGGAGAGTTTTATCTGCTTCTCTTTCTTTTAGCTATGCAACCAAATTATCAGCAATTATTTCTGTATGAGTCTTCTCTTTAGTTACTTTTTAAGGAACAAAATGCCACAGGTACCTGCCTCCTGGTGTAATGTTCCTCTTTCACCATACCTGGATACATTTTGCCATTCTCTTCTGCCTTTAACCTGACCCTGGAATCATCACGACGACTATCAAAGAAAATGCAGCTGATGCCATTCTGCTGCAGTTCCTCCTCATGATTCTTTCCTGAGTCCTCTTTACCTTGTTGTGATCAGAGAGTTGCATGAGGACAGAAATCAAATTTATCCTCTCCTTAGGGTTGCCAGATTTTACTCCTGTAAAATCAGTACCCATAGCCCCGCCACCAGGCCCGCCTACTTCCATGCCCCAAGTCATGCCCCAGCCCCACTCCCTCAATCTGTTCTTGTCCTTGGGACTGTGTCGGGAGAGCATCTGCGTATGCATGGATGCAACGCAATGACATCACAGGCATGCACAAATGCGCGTGAAGTCACCGTGTTGAATCCGTGCATGTGCAGATGCCCTCCTGAATTGGTCCTGAGGTGGAAGCTTTTCAAAACCTGCCGGGTTTTGAAAAGCCATCCGGAAATGTCCTCTAAAAAAAAGGACATGTCTGGGAAAATCCAGACTTCTGGTAACCCTATCCTTTCTGGCCCTGCATGAAATCTAACCCATCCCTGCCCTGCCCTGCCACTCCATTCCCACCTGTCATTGTAAGTCTCTTCATTCTCCGCCCATCCCCATAACCTTCATAAATAGCTATTTCATTTAATTAAGCTACTGAAGTATGTTAGATGCTCTGGCAGAGACTCATTTACAAAGTATGTATTCTTTGCAATTAACATTTCCAAATAAGCAAAGCATTTTATTAATTTGGAAATATTAATAGGGAAGAGCACATACTTTGTAAATGAGTCTCTACCAGAGCCTCTAATGTAAATATAAAATATAGCATATAAATATTCTAGCTGATGGGGATCCTCAAGCTCTGTCAGCTAAAGACTTCCTCCAAAGGTGGCCAAAACTCCCTTTTACCAAGCTTGTCAGGCAACAGTAACATCCTTGAACCACAGATGCTGGCAACCTAGTGGTTCAAGGATGCTGCTGCGACTACCAAGCTTGGTAGAAGGAGTTCTGAAAACCTTAGTAGGAGGTCCTCAGCTGGCGGTGCTTGGGAATCCCCACCAGCTACAGCAAGGGTCAGGACCAGTGTTGGACATGCTGGTGCCCAGGGAAAAAAATAAATGAGGGCCCCCCTGATCTCCTTTTCTCTCTACCTGTCCTCTAAGCTCTTCACCTGCCATTACTATCCTGCTGACAGACCCTCTCTAAATGCAGAATCAGGAATCACAAATTAGATATAACAATGTGCGTTTGTAGAGAAAAATCGAACTGGGAACCCCAAGAAGTTCAGTTCATCAGGTACTTCAACACTGGCGAAATAAAAATAGAAATGCATTTCCTTTTCTATTGAACACAATACAAAGACATCTGCTATACACATCTCCCAAAGCTAACATGTTTCAGTCAATTAATTAAAAATATAAAGCTATTTTTATCTTTGTTGTCTGAACATTTATTTTTCCATCAATTTGGTTCCAGTTTCTCTCTTTTGCTTTCCTGTCTTCCACAAATTCTCCTTCAACCAGCTGCTATCCATTTGTCTCTTCTTTCACCTATCTTGTTCCATTCCCTCACTACAACTGCCTCTGACATATCAAGCTCTCTGTTTAGATCTTTCCTCCCTTTTTTCTTTTATACCCCAGTCTCTCGCATTTCACCTTCTTTCTCCCTTCTCCTTTTTACTTTTCAGCTACCTATCAAATTTTCATCACCATTTCCATTTCCATTCCCTTCCATCTTCAGTTTACTCCCCATTACCTTATCTTTACCCACTGTAATCATTATCCTCTGCTCATTCATTTCCCTGCCAACACCCCTACCCGCCTCTCGCATATGGTGCCATCAATCCTAGCTTTTCTCTCCCTTCACCCTTCCTTCTCATGATCTGCTCCCTCTTTTTCTCCTCTCTACCCTTGAAGCCTGAAATCTCCCTGACTCTTCTACTCCATCCTCCCCCCCCAGCATCCTCCTGTCCCTTCTTTCTTCCTTCCTTCCTTCCTGTCCCTCTTACTGTGGTCTAGCATTTCTTCCTCTCTTTTCCCTCTCTCCCTTCCATTGTAAGGCATCCTCACTGCCTTCTGCCCCTGGATCCAACATCTCCCTATTTGTCTCCTCCCCCTCCTGCACAGCATTTCTTCCCCTCTCTACTCTTCACCATCTCTCTCTCAATCACTCCCTTACTCCACAGGGAGTGGGTAAAGAGAGAGATTGGATCCAGGGTGCATCTCTCCCACCCCCTCTACTGCCACATCCAACATTTCTCCCTCTCTCATCTCTCCCCCCTGTGCACCATCTCTTGCCCCTCCCCACTAGCCCCATGCCCAACATTTCTCCTTGTATTGCCCTTCTCCAGCCCCATGCCATATTTCTCCCTCCCTTCACTACTATGTCCAACATTTCTCCCCCTCACATCCCTTCTCATTCACATACAGGATCTGTCCCACCCTTTCCACCATCATGCCCAACATTTTTCCCTCTCTCATCTCTCTCTTCCTCATACCTTTCTACTTCTCTCCTCTCCACCATCATGTTCAACAGTTCTTTTTCTCCACCCACTGTACAGCATCTCTTTCTCTTTCCTCCCTCCCAATCCTATGCCCAACAGTTATCCCTCTTTCCTCCTCAGTAGCATATGGTGAGGGCTTTCAGGGGATTCATTGAATCCCCAGCTCTACAGCCCTTGTTTGCTTTATGCGTAATGCAGTTTGATAAGTTGAGTAGGCAGCCTGCTCAACCAGTCAAACTACATCAAACAAAAAGTAAACAAACCAAAAACAAAAAGTAGGGCTCTTGGGCTGGGGATTCTCTGAACTCCCTGAAGGCCCTGACAGTACTGATCTGAATTTGATTGACTGAGCAGCATCTGCCTGTTGCCTGCTCAATCAATCAAATTCAGAGCAGTGCCCTCAGGGCCTTTAGGGTGTGGGGCGAATCCCTTGAAGGCCTTGACTGCATGCCACTGTTCTTCCTTTCCCCATGTGCACCATCTCTCTTTCCCTCCCTCCCCATCCCCCCCTATGTCCCAACAGTTCTCCTATCTCCTCCCTCTCACTCTCTGTGCAGAATTTCTCAATTCCTCCCACCTCTGTGGCCAAAAATGTTCCCTTTGACTCCTCTCCTTCCCTTAACACCAAAAGGCCATGGGCAGCGGTTCCTACAAGATGCTGGAAGCTGAACCAAAAGCCTTTCCTCTGATGCTTTGAACATGGCAGAGGGAAGGCTTCCAGGTCAGCTGTCAGTAGCATGTAGTAGGAACCTCTTCTTGTGGCCTTTTGAAAACAGATGCAGAGAGCAAGTGCGGCGTGGCTGAATTATTGCAGGGAGGAGGATGCAGTACTTGGACAGCTTGGAGAACTCTGGTCAGGTACACTACTGTAGGAACCCTGCAGGAACTACTTCCTACTACTACTTATCATTTCTATAACACTACTAGACATATGCAGTACTGTTCATCAAAATATAGAAGAGACAGTCCCTACTCAAAAGAGCTTACAGTTTAGTCAAGACAAACAAACTGGACAAGAAAGTGCATCTATACACAGTGCTCAGGTGGGGGAATTACAGAGGGAATGATAAGATCCTGAATAGGATCCCCACAGGTTTCCCGCAAACCTGAAGGGAAACCCTGCGGGATTCTTGTAGACTCTGCAGGATTCCCACCTACCCCATTCCTGTGTAGCTGTTTAGTTGTGATCAATTAGCAAAGCAATGTCCAAGTAAATGATGAATCACTGCACCAATCCAGACAGCAGTTGCAATCTCTGTTGTTTCTTTCAGTCCATTATGGTGTCTTAAACTGGCAAGGGCTATGTTGATTTTATCCTCAGTATTATATGTTGGCCTCTTCCTAGCTTTTTCTAGAGCATCAGGAGCTTCCTCCATTGGTTCTTCTACCATATCATCTGAATCCCCCAGTTCTACTTCAAACACAGATCTCTCCATCATCTCTTGCTCTTCTGGTGGGTTGGTTTTTTTTTTTACTCTTCATTCTACGCTACTCTTCATCTTCCTTACTTTTTGCCAGCCTTTCCTTCTGTAGTTCTTGTCTTCTAGTCTCAGGGAGATCGACTGACCCAATCTGATGAGGTCCAACACTCCCAACTTTCTCTCCTTGATTTTTTTATAAAGGCTAACTCAATCACAGGAATCTTCTCTCTGCTGCAGTTACAAAGTATGTATATTCCACTGATACAGGCAGAATTACATCCCACATCAGTGCAATTCTTTATTTCATACTTGCAGGTAAGTAAGCCCATCGGTGTTTTGAGCTTCTCCATAAATCTGTTTTTCTCCTCCAGTTTTGCTCTGCCTACAAAATTTTTGCTGGCTTGTTCCCACATGGATTTCAACTTTGCTTTAACAGGTCTGTGTATTCACATTATGATTGGTTTATTTTATCAGCAAGTTCTAAGTCTTATCTTTTGCATGTTCTTTCCTTATGTCCCAGTTTCCACAGTGTATATTTCTAGCAGAGAATTTTCAAAAATTCTTAACACACACTCCATTCACAACATCTTTTTTTCAATAATTATAAATTTTACTATCGGAACTAGGATTCCACACATTCAGTAGATTTGACATCAAACAATTCTATATACTCTTTCTTTTTCTTGTTAAGCTGTTTATAACAGGCCCATTGAATTTTGGTTTTGCTTTGTACCACTGAGCTAGTCATTGACCAGTTCATCAATGCTTTAATTTTAACATAAGAATAGCCTTATGGTCCATCAAGCCCAGTAGCCTGTTCTCACAGTTGCCAATCCAGGTCACTAATACCTGGCCAAAACCCAAGGAGTAGCAATATTCCATGCTACCTATTCAGGGCAAGCAGTGGCTTCTCCCATGTCTTTCTCAATAACAGACTATGGACTTTTCCTCCAGGAACTTGTCCAAACCTTTCTTAAAATCAGCTATGCTATCTGCTCTTATCACAACCTCTGTCAATGCGTTCCAGAGCTTAACTATTCTCTGAGTGTAAAAAATTTCCTCCTATTGTTTTTAAAAGTATTTCCTTGTAACTTCATCGAGTGTCCCCTAGTCTTTGTAATTTTTGACTGAGTAAAAAAACGATCCACTTGTACCTATTCTACTCCACTCAGGATTTTGTAGACTTCAATCATATCTCTCCTCAGCCATCTCTTTTCCAAACTGAAGAGCCCTAACCATTTTAGTCTTTCCTCATACAAGAGGAGTTCCATCCTCTTTACCATCTTGGTCGCTCTTCTTTGAACCTTTTCTAGCACCACTATATCTTTCTTGAGATAAGGAGGCCAGAATTGAATGCAATACTCCAGATGAGGTCGCACCATGGAGCGATACAGGGACATTCAAACATTCTTAGTCTTATTAACCATATCTTTTTCAATAATTCCTAGCATCCTGTTTGTTTTTTTGGCCACCGTCGCACATTGGGCGGAAGGTTTCATCGTATTATCTACGATGATACCCAGATACTTTTCTTGGGCACTAACCCCCAAGGTGGACCCTAGCATCTGGTAACTGTGATTCAGGTTATTCTTCCCAATGTGCATCACTTTGCATGTGTCCACATTAAATTTCATCTGCCATTTGGATGCCCAGTCTTCCAATTTCCTAAGGTCCGCCTGCAATTTTTCACAATCCGCAGATGGGTTCATTACACTTCCTGCAAAAACGATCACAGGAGAGAATCTTTGAACTTTGAAGGCAGAGGAATCAGCTTTTTTTGAGTTCAATAATTTTTATTGACATTTAAATAGATCATATATAAATGAATGCAACAGTATAAGATAACATGAGTCAAATGTATGAGAAAATAAAAGGTAGAGAAGAAAAAAAAGCAGCAAAACAATATAGTGATATAATGAAAATAATCAATAATGCTACCAGGATCATAGATAAAAAACAAAAGGAATTGACCCCAAATTATCCACAAAGAAGAAAATCCAGAGCAAACCAAAAAAACTCTGTGGAGTGACGATGTTCCCAAATGGACTTTATTTGAAAGTATCAAAGTTTCAAAGGTACACTAAAATCATCCACATAAAATAATTCCATCCACATAAAAGTAAATCATCCACATAAGAGCCTTAAAGGACCTAGTCCGCTAGGGATACAGGACCCAACACGGTCCGCGTTTTGACAAAAAGTCTTCTTCAGGGGTCCCTGGGGGTCCTATAAAGGTGTGTACATGGGAAACAATTATTAATTTCCAGGTACTTTAGTTAGATTGTGAGCCTTCGGGACAGTAAGAGAATTTTTTAAGTACCTTCTTACTTCTCATTTATAATCTTAATGTATATTTTCTTCAAACCGCTTAGAACCTAAAGGATATAGCGGTATATAAGAAATAAATTACATTACATTACATTACTTACACATCTGATTACACATGCTAATTGGCACTTAACTGAAGCAACCTGTTATAGAATTGAGGGGAAGGCATGTATTTGAAAGAGGGTGTATACAGGGGTGGAGCACAGGCAGGATATAGGCAGGGCTCCCACTTAGATACGTACTGTACAGCATACTCTAAGTTATATAGGTACCTGTGGTGTTCATACATATTCCAGCTCTATGGCTGAGATAAGTGCAAACTTATGAATGTTATGTGTGTATATACTGGGTTATGTTAGCAAATCTATAAAGGACAGTAGGTGCCTACTTTCCTTTAAATAAGATTCTAGGTGCTCTGTTATACTAGGGGCCACTGAAATGTTCTCAGCCCAACCAAGAAGAGAATGATGTGGAGCCATGAAACTTACACATTATTCCACACTTTTCTTTTTCTTTTTTTTGTTTAAATCTTTGTTGATTTTCAAACTTTGATAGTGCAGTACAATTGGTAAATCATAAATACTGCATAAAACACACTAATAACTATACAATTATCACATTAAACAATCATTTACTCCCATCCTTATCTTAATTATTAATACAATAATACATATGATGTGATTTCAATATTATAATTAAATAATTTAACTCCTCAACGTACATTTCCCTTCCCCCACCCACCTACCCTCCCTAGATGTGTAAAGAAATCTAATGAAAAGGGAAGAAATATAACCCTTACTGTAATACAACAAAAGTAGTCAATGGACTCCATACATCATTAAAGGGCTTACTAGTCCCCAACATTCCGCCATCATTCTTTCATACTTATATGTGGTACATACATTTACCCACCAAAAAGTTTAATTAATCCTGTCATGGTTCTTCCAATTATGTGTGATCAGTTGAACACCTATTCCTGTCATGATCAGGAAAAGGTGACTTTTATACTTGTCTAACGGAAGCTTAACATGAAGTAACATACCAGAAATTACAGCCTCATAGGATAAGGGGATAGATGACCCAAGAAAGAGATTTATTTGTCCCCAAAATGACTTCCAGAAATTAAGTATCAGTGGACAAAAATATTACAGATGATCCAAAGTCCTTATATTAATATGACAATGCCAGCATCTATTAGATTTAGAATTAGCTATTTTTTGTAATTGAACTGGGATCCAAAAAATCCTATGTAATAAAAATAACCATGTTTGTTTCATAGATGCTGACTCTGTACATTTCAACCTCCAAATCCAAATTCGTGGCCAACGAGACACAAATATACTGTTTTATCTCGATGCGCCAAATAGAGAGACTATTTTTTGGCTTCTTATTATAAAATTCAGAAATCAATTTGTACCACTGGGCGGCCTGATGCCCTACTAGATTTGTCTGGTAGCAAAGGATTTGCAAGCTGTAATAAGTTTTTAAGTTTTTCCATTCAGGGAATCCACTCTGAATAGCCTGCTTCAACTGCAACCACCTATATTGTTGGGACTTTAGAATGCCAAATGATTGTTGCAGCCGTGAAAAATCAAGCAGTTTCTCATTAGATATAACATCATCCAATGTCCGAATATCTGCCTGCATCCAGTTCTTCCAGGCGATCCCAGAACCGCCTTCTTGAATCTTGGAGTTTAACCATAAGGACTGCAAAGTAGATTTCATTATAGGAACATCTGTTAGTTTATCAATAAATGTAATTGTTTTCCATGTATCCAATAAAATTATGTTGTCCTTAGCATATCTAGGTAGCCTGATACTTAATACATGAGATAGTCGCATAGGGAACATAATTTTCCATTCTAGATATAGCCAATCTGGAAGATGCTCCATGAGCTCAGGAAGGATCCAATGCATACCTTGACGCATTATATAGGCTATGATATGACATGAAATGGAAAGTGTTAAGAAAAGTGTGGAATAACTTTTAAGTTTCATGGCTCCACATCATTCTCTTCTTAGTTGTGTTGAGAACTTTTCTCAACGGCTCCTCATATACTTGCTTCCAAAAGGCCTCACAGCATCTAAACATACCAAGCTATAAATTCCTAGCTGTAAGATTCATAAAAGTCCAGTGGAGACTGCATTGTTGCAAAGAAGAACTATGCCAAGGATTTTTAACATTTGCCAACTGCCAAAACCAAACTACTAACAATGTACGACCTGATTTCTGCCCCCCCCCCAAAAAAAAAAAAACTCCAACAGGTGCATCAGTTTACACATACTATTCCTCTATGCTATAACCTTGTACTCAATTTGTGTACCGATTACACATGTAAATTTATATAATAGCATTTACTGGGTATGTGCACACTTATGTATGTAAGTGCTAGTTGAGCACTAAGGCCCATATTCTATAAATAGCGCTGGTATTTTAGGCGCCCTTATGCCCCCAAACTAAGTGAAAAATGCTGTTTAAATTATGTTTTAAACTGATTTTTAAGGCGCCTACCAGCACCCAAAAAATTGCGCTGGAATTGCACTTCCATAGGTGCTTTATGCCATCTAATGCCACTGTAGATGTGGATAATGCCTGAAATGACATTAGGCACCATAAAATGCCTACAGAGGCACAATTCACATCAAAGGTAGGTCCTGGAAATGTAGGTCTTGAAAACCCTGGCCACATTTTCGTCACCTACCTTTGCTGGAGGCGTGATCCTCTAAATGTCATTGTTCATGTGATTGACATACAATTGGCAGCCGCCAACAATGGCGCCATTTAGAGAATCCAGGCTTAAGTGCTAATTTATATTTTACCCAGCAGAAATTCAGCCAGAAACAATGCCGACCGGTTAAATAGTGCTTAACTGGTTAAATGTGGATATTCAGTGTGAGATTACCAGTTATCTCTGCTGAATATTCCCAATTAGCAGCTAAAAGTTAACCAGCTATATCATATGATAACTCGCAATTTTCAGTGCTGACCAGCCATGTTTAGTGGTCAAATTGGACTGTGCAAATAACAATCCTTATCTTTGGCTGCTATGAACTTAATCGGCTGTCACTGAATATTGAGTTGGCAGGTTAGCTTTATGCCAGCCCAAACTAACTGGATATTCAATGCTGGAAACAGCCCTGCATTGAGTATCCATGACCACCACCAACCATGGGAGTTAAACAGCCTGCCTCCCGTGGTCTGAATATCACAGGGGAAAGGCTTGGGCATAACTTATACAATACTGTAAATTACAGGCATAAGGCCGCATTTAGATGTGTCCGCGTATACCTGCTATTGGCATTGAGGGCCATTTTCGATATGATATCTAAATCCAAGTTTAGACATTTTGTGAACATGCACAAAATTCCAGTACCAAACATGCCCATTTTCAAAACTGCAAAATGTGCATCTTGTTGGTTGTTTTTTTTAAATTAAATGGCCATTTTTTAGATGTGTGTCTATCTTTTTGAATCAGTTTTGGAAAAAATAAAAACTAATCCAAATAAAAACCACACCAAACAAGCCATTGGGATGGAGGAGGGGGCCAACACTTTTAGTAGACTGGTCACACAGACATCACAGCAGAGCAGTGGGGCACCTTAGGGGGCACTTCAATGAACTTCACGTAGAAAAGCCCAGGTATATATCTTACCGTACCCCCTTATAGTGTATATAAGCCCTCCAAAACCTTCTGAACCCAACTCTACACCACACTAGTAGCTCTTATGCCTTCAGGCGTCACTTATATAGTAGGTTTTGGGTGGGCTTTGGAGGGCACACAGATTCTACCTTTAGTGTAGTAGTTAAAGTGGGAAATGGGCCTGAGTCTCCATCTCTGTGGTTGACTACACTGCCCATTGGGCTACTCCAGAGACCAGCTTGATGCTCTACTAGGACTGGCTATAATATCATACAGGCAGGTATGTACTGTTTCATTTACATTTTGTGGGATGGGTGTGAGGGAGGTCAGTGACCACTCAAGTTTCAAGTTTTATTAGGATTTTATATACCGCCTATCAAGGTTATCTAAGCGGTTTTACAATCAGGTACTCAAGCATTTTCCCTCTCTGTCCCGGTGGGCTCACCACTGGGGGAGTGTGTGAGGGGGGGGTCATGTTTATATCCCTCCAGTGGAAAACAAACAAAAGGCAAGTGAGATGTTTAATCCAAAGCCACAGTAACTTTATTGTATATAATCAGTAATATAAAGTCCCAATATAAAATGTTCATATGTAGTCCCAACTAGGATTCCAGTTTTGGCAATCTGGAATACTTTCCTCAGGGGACAAACAAAAAACTAAAAAAAACCCCATAAAACAAAGCATACAAAATGTAAAAATATTACATTAAAAATAAAACTAACTGTAGCAGTAAAAATAAATAAATGTGAGATTTGCGGTATAGATATGGATTTTTATGTTATGTTATGATTAATAAATTTAAAATATTTAATGAACATAGAGCACTTGCATAGACAATAAAACAAGGGTATGACTTACAAATTAAAAACCATAAGAACAATACATTAAAAGTGCAAAGTCAAAACTTACAAATGTCCATATGAAATGTTATATACAAGTAATCATAATTAAATACTTTGAAATTCAGTCATATAGAAGAATATACCTTTTTATAAAAAGATAAAAGAATGCCAGAGGAATAATAATCTGAAATGTTAGTACAGAAGACACAAGAGGTACTAAATGGAGTGAAAAGAAAATCAGATATAAAGTGCAATCACATAATCAAAGGAAATTGCAAGCATTATTTTTTTTATTTATTTTTTTTAATTTATTTATTTATAAAATTTTACAATATTTTCAAGCGTATACATCTTGTACAGTAAAGTGAGATCAAACAACATATTAAACTAAAATTGCAAAATTAATATTACTACAAGGAAATACTAATCTAGCTAATCTCACACTAGTCCTCAATTTTATTGGATCCATAATTAAGAGTAGAACATATATAATTCAAATTAATTAAATAAGAAAAATCCTTATCTGACTAAAGTGCAGGAAGCTAACTTTCCATGGACGTTGTTATTCCTTTTTCTAGACGTTTCATTGAGAGAAAGCTAATCAGTTGAGATGGCTCTGTAAATATATACTTCAATGATAAATATCTAACTACACATTTACATGGATATCTCAAAAAGAAAATACCCCCTATTTGAGTCACTCCAGGTTTTAGAATTAAAAATTCTTTCCTTCTTTTTTGAGTCTCTCTAGAGACATCAGGAAAAATCTGAATATGCTGTCCCAGGATATGCTGTCTTTGGATCTATTTTTAAGCATAATTTTAATACAATACAGCTTCTTATATTGCACAATTTTCAATAGGGAATAATTGCGGCTTACCGCAAGAAGGATTACATTTGCAATTCTAGATTGGCAGTGAGCAAATTTAACATAGATAATTAAGGGTTAGACTGCAGGTAGTGTTCATAACTACAAGGGGAAAAGGTATGTCTTTAGTCTTTTTCTGAAGAGACAATGTATGGGAATCTTTCCGCAGACGAGTTGGAAGACTGTTCCAGATGTATGGTCCAAGGAACTCAAAAGTGGCGTGAAAAAACATTTTCCAGTGTATTCTATAAGAAGATAGGAAGGGTATATTAAATCGTTGAGTAAGTCTTGAAGAAAGTGTGTAAGACTGGAATAGAAGTCACTAGTTTACTGGAGCTTTCTCCATAGATGGCCTTGTGGATCATATAAGCTAATTTATTTATTCAATTTTCTATACCGGTTTTACATGCATTTATTCAGGTACTGAAGCAGTTTTCTCTCTCTGTCCCGGCAGGCTCACAATCTATCTAACGTAGCTGGGGCAATGGGGGGATTAAGTGACTTGTCCAGGGTCACAAGGAACAATGTGGGTTTGAACCCAGAACCTCAGGGTGCTGAGGCTGTAGCTTTAACCACTGCGCCACACTCTCCCCATTTGAAGTGAATACAGTTTTTGACAGGTAACCAGTGTAGTTTTAGCAGTAAGGGACTAACCCTTTCATAGCAGCTGGATGGAAAAATTAGTCTAGCCGCTGTGTTTTGGAGCAGTTGCAGATGTTTCTGTTCTCTCTCTGTAATGCAGTAGTAGAGGGAATTGCAGTAGTCCAGGTTGGGTACAAAGACAGCTTGTGTTATCATCCTAAAGTTGTCTTGTATCAGAGCTGGTCTAACCAAGCTTAGTTGTCAGGAATGTGATCTGGCTCCTGAAGAATAAAGAGGAGTTTGATATTCTGAGTACTTTGCCTATAGACAGCAACAGTTCTTTGCAAAGTAGTAGACTGTTGTCCCCAAACCAGAGTATTTTAGTCTTTTGTTTGTTGATCTTCAGATAGTTGGTCTGGGCCCACATACACAATAGCTCAACTGCTGTGCATAATCACCATAATAAAGTTATGAGTACACGGCAAAGTGCATGGACAATGAAACTAAAACAGGTATAATACAAAAAAGCTAAAAGCAAATGTAAAGTGCATAAATGCCAATGATAGACTGGTTGTGCAAAACGCCAACTGAAACGCAGAATAACGCCCTCCTTGAAACTGCTTTAAGGGGAGAGGTTGGCACAGTGGTTAAAGCTATAGCCTCAGCACCCTGAGGTTGTGACCCCAGGCAAGTCACTTAATCCCCCCCATTGCCCCAGATAGATAGATTATGAGCCCACCAGGGACAGACAGGGAAAAATGCTTGAGTACCTGAATAAATTCATGTAAACTGTTCTGAGCTCCCCTGTAGAACAGTATAGAAAATTGAATAAATACAGTAAAACTAACTATGAGACAAACTAAATAAGAAAGTCAGCATCAAAAATATGACTAGAAAATTTTGAATGAAGGGTCATAGGGACAATAGATTCATAATTATACCTGGGAGAAACTGAAGAAGACTCAAAAGCAAAGACCAACAAATTTGTTTTTACAGTTACAGGTTAGTTTTATTTTTAATGTAATGTTTTATGTTTTTTAGTTCTTTTATTTGTCCCCGGAGGAAGGCATTCCAGACTGCTGAAACTAGAATCCTAGTGGGGACTACGTACAGATATTTTATACTAGGACTTTATATTACTGATTATACACAATAAAATTACTGTGGCTTTGGATTAGACATCTCACTTGCCTTTTTGTTTTCTACATGATGTAAGGCAAGACTTCTGTCCTTTGGTTTTCTTATATATCCCTCCAGTGATCATCTGGTCAGTTTGAGCAACTTTTTGGCACTTATTTGTTATAGGTCTACAAAGGGGTGCTGAAAAGTTCTCAGTCCAAGAATAAATTCATGTAAACCATTTTGAGCTCCCTGGGGAGAGCGGTATAGAAAATTGAATAAATAAACCAACTAACTTCCTAAATTCTGAGCGTTATATTGCCACTGTAGCCAAAAAGAGTGTTATCTCAATTCATTAAGTGCCAATTTGCAGAAACAAAATTCTGTGTTTTGACATCGTTTCAGATCATTGATTGAACCATATCCACATCATTCTCTTCTTGGTTGAGCTGAGAACTTTTCAGCATCCCCTCATAGCTCCAAATGCCCAAATTGTGCCCTGGACATATTCTTAAATGTTTGATTATGGCAGAAAAATGTCTAGTCATAAGTCCACCCTAGTCTTGCTCACACCACACCTCTATCATGCCCCCTTGAGATTTAGACGAATTACTAATCAACAGCATAGAAAGCTGTCTCAAAAACAGGTTTTGAAAATAGCGACTTGGAAGGGTTTGGCAAGAAAAATGTCTATCTGTCCCTTTATGCAAAAAAAATAATTCAAAATTCCACTGTCCAAAATAGCAAAATTCAAAACAAAAATTGGAATTCAACTCAAGTTAACTATAACTCATTTAGACAAATAAATAAATAGGTCATCTGTAGAAAGGAGGCAGGACCTCAGACCATATTGTTGTATCTCATACCGGCCAATGGCCATCCAGCCAATACAAATTGTGGTTTAAAAAAAATTTTTATTGAGTTTTCAAAGCTGCTAAAAAATGCAATACAATATACATACAAATAATAATAATCATCATATATGCACTTATAATCAATCAGTATCCATACAACAATAAAAAAAACCCCACCCAACTAACATTTTCATCAGAGAATGAAATCACACAAAAGATATACCCCCCCCCCGGATGTGTATGTATTATACCACAGAAATGAAGATAAAATACAACTAAAATGAATAAACAAAAGATGTCAATGGGCCCCAAACTAACTTGAATATCTTAGAATGCCCCAGCATATCCACATTCATCTTCTCAAACTTATAACTAAAGCATAAATTCGTCTACCAAAAAATAAAACGAAGGCGATCCCAATTTTTCCATTTACGGGTAACCATTTGCATGGCTATCCCAGTCATAATAAGGAAAAGCCGACATATCTATTCAATGAGGGTTTAAGATGCAATATCATCCCGCATATGACTACCTCATATGTCAATGGAATTGATGATTCCAATATGGTATTAATCTGTCCCCATATTGACTTCCAAAAGTTGATTATCAAAGGACAATAGAACAACAGATGATCCAATGTCCCAATGTCTAGATGACAGTGCCAGCATCTATTAGATTTAGAACTGTCTAACTTTTGTAACCTAACAGGGGTCCAAAAAAGATCTATGCAACAAGAAAAAACATGTTTGTCTCATAGATGCTGACGCTGTACATCTCATCCTCCAAGTCCAAATTCGTGGCCATTGAGTAGCAGAAATTTGCTGCTTTATCTCAATGCTCCAAATGTATTTTAGACTAGTTTTTGTTTTTTATTTAGATATTCAGATATTAATTTATACCACTGGGTGGCCTGATGTCCTAGGAAATCTGTCTGGAAGCATAGGACCTTCAAGCTATAATAATTTTTTAGATTTCGCCAATCAGGGAACCCCTTCTGAATGGCTTGCTTCAACTGCAACCACTTACAATTTTGAGACTTTGAAATACCAAATGATTGTTGCAGTTGTGAAAAATCAAGCATTTTCCCATTTGATAAAAGATCATCTAGTGTACGTATACCTGCCTGCATCCAGTGCTTCCAGAAGATTCCAGACTCGCTAATTTGAATCTTGGAGTTTAGCTATAAGGATTGATAAGTGGATTTCTCTATTGGAATATCTGTTAAGTTGTTAATAAATTGCAAGGTTTTCCAGGTGTCAAATAAAATACTATTGTCCTTAACATATCTGGGTAACATGATACTCAAAACATGAAACAATCATAATGGGGATAGCTCCAATCAGGGAGATGTTCCATGAGCCCAGGAAGGATCCAATACATACCCTAACACAGTATATAAGCCTGATGGTACCTATAAAAGTTTGGGAAATTTACCCCACCTGCCACAATTGGTATTTGTAAAGATACTAAAGCAATTCTCGCAGTTTTACCCAGCCAAATAAATTTTGTAAGAATACTATTTAGCTTCTTATAAAAGGACCCCTGGAAATAAACCACAGGCAAAATCATCATCTTAACATTTTGGACTCTCTCCCACCAAGACAGATGCAATGGGTTCCATTGCTCACACATTTCTGAGACCTTTAGCAATAAAAATTTTTCATTTACTTTCATCGTGTCTTCCAATGTTCTTTGAATCTAAATACCTAAATATTTTATACCCTCTTCTTTCCAAAGAAAAGGGAATGAGTTAAATAATCCTTTTGGACAGTGTACATTTAGCGGAAGAACCTCCGATTTACTCCAATTTATTTTATATCCTGAAAATTTCCCAAATCTATCAATCAAATCCAATAAATGTGGAATGGTAGTTTCAGGATTCCTCAAATGAAGCAAAATATCATCTGCATAAGCAGAGACCTTATATTCCTGACCTGCATAAGGAATACCCTGAATCTCCTTTGCCTGCTGTATAGCCAATAACAAGGGTTCCAGAACAATATCAAACAGTAAAGGAGATAACAGACACCCTTGTCTAACTCCCCTCTCCAGACAGAAATGTTCTGAAAAAGTATTATTATTATTTTTCTTAATAATCTTTATTCAATTTGAAACACTTTCAATAAGTGGAAACAACATAAATTATACATTTAACACTTTAGACATCACTTATAATTTTACAAAATTCATAAAGAACATTACCCTCCCCCCCTCCTAATCTTTATCATTAAAGTAATTATAAAATTTATCATATGTTCAGTTATATTATACATATTTTAAACATAAGTTATACATATGATTAATCAGAAATACCACCCTTCTCTCCTATTATCATCTGTATAAATAATAAATTAAAAGACCTTATAATCCTCCCTGGATGTGCATTTTATCTAACAAAAAATCATAACTATAATAATTCTACAAAAGACGACAATGGGCCCCAAATTAAGTTAAAGTTTTTGTATTCCCTAATAAATCAGCGTTCATTTTCTCATATTTGTAAATTAGACATAAACTTGCCCACCAGAATGTAAAGTTGAGACGATCCCAGTTTTTCCAGTTTCGTGTAATCATTTGTATAGCTGTGCTAGTCATAATTAATAAATTATCAGTAAGATAGTATATCAAACCTCATGCTCATTTGTTCTCTCATATGAATTAAATGTATTCTTTATAGAAAATTTCAAAAGTTAAAAACAAATCATGAACTATTTCATTAATTACCATAAAATCCAAATCAACTAGTAATTGCAGGAAAATAATACTATAAATCTAGTATTTCATTAAAAAAAGCAAGAAATTCAAATAAAATATAAAATGTTATATAGCTTCACAATATATGTTTAAGTCTCATAACAAAAAACCTCCATCCCATACTTGACTTAAATATTAAACATCCTTCTGCAAACTCCTCATAGAGTTATTAAAGACATATCATAAGCATTCAAGCAGAAAGAATACTTATATGCATTCCAACCTGTTTACTAAGTGTTAAAATAAAATCAGATAAATCAAAGGAAGAAAATCAAAGGAAGAGAAAGTGAATTTACATAAGTTCAAATATTTTTCATTAGGATACATTATCTATACCATTCGACTCCTACAAACTTTATTCGAAGCATGGAAATAAATTTTTCGTTCCTCTACCGGAAGCATTTTTAAAGGGCGGAACATCTTATTTTCAGTCAATAACAACAAAATAAGGGCTCCCTATACATAGTCACGTCAACGGCCGCTCCACGTCAAAAGTATTATTAATATACTAGTTTTTTAGCCCGTTACATTAACGGATGCTAGAATAGATGTGTAGACTTAGGCATTTCTTTCTCTCTTTCTGTATATGTGTCTTTCTTTCTTTCTCCCTGCTCCCCTTTCTTTCTGTCTTTTCTTTCTGTCTCTCCCCCCTGTCCAGCAGTAACCCTTCTCCCTTCCTTTTACCTCCCCTCTGTCCAGCAGAACCCCTTTCCTGCTCCCCCTGTCCAGCAGTAGCCCTTTTCTCTCTGTCCAGCAGTACCCCTTCCCTGCTCCCCCTGTCCATCAGTAACCCTTCTCCCTTTTTTTTACCTACCAATATTCCCATTTCCCCTTTTACCTTTCCTATTTCCACCTTTTTCACCCCATCCAGCATCATTAGAGTACATGTTGCATTGTTGGTGTTCCAGTGTCTCCTCTGCCTTGGTCTGGGCCGACTATTGTGGGCCAGGATTGCCAGGGGTGCCCTGTGGGACAGGCAGGGGCAAGGGTCAGCAGAGGTGGGGGAGTTCTGGGTGGCAGCGTGAGTTCACTCTGGTGTGGGGCCTCTGCCGGGTCATAGGGAGCTGGTGTCTGCCACAGCCGCCACCACCAACATGTCTGCCCAGGCGAGCCGCAGCGCTTTCGTCTGTGTGCAGCGCTCAGGCGTCACATCGCGCGACGGTCCAGGCCTCGCACTGCCACATCTTTCCTGGGCCGCGACGGAGAGGGCAAGGGGTGCTAGCGGCCGGCAGCCGCCGCTACGCACCGCCTTCCGCCTCAAGCCGCCACAGCCTCCTCCCGGCAGCCGCCGCTCCGCACTGCCTTTGCACTGCCTTGCTGCGGCAGCGTCTAAAGAAACTTTGGCCGGTAGGGCCGTATTGTGAGGTGGAGAGCAGGGAAACTTGTCTGGCGCGCATGCACACTTGTGCCGCCACATCCCGACAAAAAAGGGATCAGGGAACACGCAGCGCGAGTGCGCATGCGCGCTTAGCATTTTATTATTAAGACTAGTCTTATAGCCCGTTACATTAACGGGTGCTAGAATATATGTGTGTGTGTGTCTCTCTATTTCTTTCTCTCTCTCTCTCCTTAGCCGCTTTCTTTCTTTCTGTCTTTCTTTTTCCTTGGCTGTCCATCACCACCCCTTGCCTGCCCCCCCTGTCCATTCTCCCTTCCCTTTTACCTCCCCTGTGTCCACCACCACCCCTTCACAGCTCTCCTTATGCAGCAGCAGCCCTTCTCCCTTTGTTTTACCTCCCCCCTGTCCAGCAGCACCTTCCTTCTCCCCCTGTCCAACATTAGTCCTCCGTTCCTTTTTCTTCATCCCCCCTGTCCATCAGCACCTCTTTCCTTCTCCCCCTGTCCGGCAGTAGGCGTCCCTTCCTTTTTCTCCCCCCCTCCTCCTTCTTATCCCTATGATACACTTACCTTGCTCTGCCTCTGTTCAGAGGCTCCCGACAGCCGCCCAGTTGCACCCATTGGAAAAGTTCCCTCTGCGGCATCCCGCACCCCACCTGACGCGACTCCCGCTGTCTTTCTTTCTGTCTGTCTCTGTCCCTGGCCCCCTTTGTCTGTTTGTCTTTCTGTATATCTCCCTGCCCCTGTGTCTTTCTTCTTTTCTTTCTGTCTCCCTTCCTCCCTCTGTCTGTCTGTCCGAAGCAGCATTCCCTCCCCCTCTATTTCCCTCCCCCCACACCAGTTCCCTGTGCACGTGTACCTGCCCCTGTGTCTTTCTTCTTGTCTTTCTGTCTCCCTTCCTCCCTCTGTCTGTCTGTCAAAAGCAGCATTCCCTCCCCCTCCATTTCCCTCCCCCCCACACCAGTTCCCTGTGCACCTGCCCCTGTGTCTTTCTTCTTGTCTTTCTGTCTCCCTTCCTTCCTCTCTCTGTGTGTGCAAAGCAGCATTCCCTCCCCCTTCCATTTCTCTCCCCCCACACCAGTTCCCTGTGCAGCAGCATTAGCGTTTCCTCTACCCCCTTTCTCTTCCCACAGTCGCGACTACAAACGCGGGCCCGAGTCCTTTGCCGCCCCCCCCCTTCCCTTCCCTTCCCGTGGGCCCGACTACACATGGCGATTCAAACAGCGTGTGCATCAGTCTTCACACGATGCTTCGGGTCCTTCTACTGCCCTGATTTACACTGGCATGTCCGGAGCAAATCAGGGCAGTAGAAGGGTCCGAAGCAGCGTGTGAAGAGTGCTGCACACACTGCTTAAATCGCCAGTCGGGCCCGCGGTAAGGGAAGAGGGGCGGCGGCAAATGACTTGGGTCCCGGGCAGCGGAAAGTTGCTGGGCTCCTCGGTGGGGGTGCTGAGTGGCCGCGATCCCTCTCCTCCCAGACACCCCCCCCGGAGGAACGGAGATCTGCGGCTACAGCCGCTGGCTTCGGCGTCTTCTATCCACTGCGGCCAACCCTAGCGGAAACAGGAAGTAGTCAGAGAGGGCGGGCCGCAGTGGACAGAAGACAGCAAAGCCAGCGTTAGCGCAGTGCAGCGCTTTTCTCTTTATTTTTAAAAGCGGGTGAAGCGGGTGAGCCGGCGAGAAGGAGGAGGTGGTGGTTTTGGCAGTGAGTGAGGGCGGGAGGGGGGGAGTCGCCGGCTGTGCTGTGCTTTCCCGATCTGTCCGTCGCATACGCACTCTGGCCACGGACCTACGGATCAGGGATTACAGATCACGCAGGTCTGAGTGTGCATGCGCGGCTAGCTTTTTATTATATAGGATAATCTGGCAGAAGGGGAACTATACAAGGTCTGAATCATTTGTATAAATCCGGAACCAATACCAAACCAATCCATTGCTTGATACATAAAGGTCCATTCCACATGATCAAAGGCCTTCTCTGCATCCAAGGACACAGAGAAGGCCGGATCTTCCATGGCTTTTGTTAAATTTAGCATGTAAAAAGCCAATCTGGTGTTATTTGAAGAATGTCTTTGAGCAACGAAACCCGTTTGATGCATACCGATAATATAAGGGAGAGCCTTAGCCAAGCGCAGAGCCAATAACTTAGCCAGAAGTTTTCCATCTACATTAATCAAAGAAATATGCCTGTAATTTGAAACCAACATGGGATCTTTATTTGGCTTTGGCAAAACAATAAGAGATTTTGCCATAGTACCTATAATGCAACCTTTAGTTAGTTGAGCCTGATATAAATTTAAAAGATGAGGTAATAGGGTAATTTGGAATGATTTATAAAACTCTACAGTGAAACCATCACCACCTGCAGCGGATCCAACTCTAAGGGACTTCAACACTGTTTGAAGTTCTCTCAGTGATATTGGCGCCTCAAAATTTCCTTTTATATGCTCGGGAATTTTTGGTCCCTTGATTAACTTTAAAAACTCTAAACCTTCTAGTTCTTTATTTGAATAAAGCTCAGAAGAATATAAAGCTTTATAAAAGTTCAAAAATTGTTTTAAAATAGTTCCAATTTGAGAATGAGTATCACCCTGCTCATCTTTAATAGCCACAATCTATACTTTCCTTTTTTTCGCTTTGAGGTAATTGGCCAATAATCTTCCCGCTTTATTTGAGTTTCCATAATAGCCTGTTGAGAAAACAAATCTTTCCTAGCCAGTTGAGAGGAAATCTTATTGTATTTATATTTAGCTTTTAAGAGGGCCTGCAAAGTAATTTGTTCCCATTTCGAGGCCAATTGTGACTCCAAATTGTGTTTTTTTTAATCATCGGTCCTCGTCCATCACCTCCAATGCATGTGCAACATTCAGCAAATTGTGCAAAAACAGCAACTCATCTATTATTTAGGGATCCTTTTACAAAGCCGCGCTAGGGCCTTAACGCACGAAATAGCGCGCGCGCTAGCCGCTACCGCCTCCTTTTGAGCAGGCGGTAGATTTTCGGCTAGCGCACGCTAATCCGGTGTGTGCGCTAAAACCGCTAGCGCGGCTTTGTAAAAGGAGCCCTTAGTTATTTGAATATCAAAAATTTATGAATATAAAAACCACTTATCTTAGTGGTCACAGGAACTGATTTATTTATTTGTCTAAATGAGTTATAGTTAACTTGAGTTGAATTCCATTTTTTGTTTTGTATCTGTCCCTTTATGCCATTTTTTGGATGTTTTTCTTTTTGAAAAATGAGCCCCAAGGTGTACATGGGCATGCCTAAATGTAAGCAAGTAGATGCTGACTTCAACTAGTGTTCTATAATAGAATCTTGGCACCAAGGGCTCCTTCTACTAGTGTGCGCTTAGTGCGCGCTACAATGCCATGCATGCTAAACACTAACGCCTCCATAGAGCTTGCGTTAGTATTTTTCATTTAGCGCGTGGTTAGCGCGCACTAAAAATGCTAGCGCACCTTAGTAAAAGGAGCCCCAAGAGTGTGGCGCAGTGGTTAAAGCTACAACCTCAGCACCCTGACGTTGTGAATTCAAACCCAAGCTGCTCCTTGTGATCCTGGACGTCACTTCATTGCCCCGGGTACAAGCAAATAGATTGTGAGCCTACTGGGACAGACAGGGAAAAATGTTTGAGCACCTGAATAAATTCATGTAAACCATTCTGAGCTCCCCTGGGAGAATGGTCTAAAAAATTAAATAAATTATAGAACTGACACTCAGCATGCTGCATCTGGGTGCCCATTTACAGAATTGATCCTGGTAGGACAAAACAGGTCTGATTCCTTCATGACATGTGGGCATTTGTTAGCTCCAAGCCTGAGTGTCCCTGATGGTTTGACAACACTTTTCATCCTGAACTATGGTTACGTAACAATACCAACTTCAAGTTTTCATGGACAATCCTACCAGTGCCGTGTTTTCTGGGATTTCCACTGTTCATTTCTTTAGGCAAAATAAGATTATGATTAGTAGAATTCATTATGATCCCAATTTAAAAAGAAAAGGTATTGACTCCATTTTCTAATAACCGTGCCAGCATGAAGGACTCCTGGTCTTGTCCAGTGGACTTAACTGGTGTTTAGAGGGTTAAGGCAATGACCAGATAGCAGCCTTTTGGCACAAGACTGCCCCTCATCAGAAGGAAGGATATAGTTGTATAAGCTGCTGACTTAACAATGGCTCACATATCCCTGGGGGACAGTCTGCAAACAGATTTCATCTTGCTTTCTCTTGTACTTTTCGAAACTTCCTGTTTTCTCACGGCCCTTTTGGACAGTTTACAGTCCTTCTCTCTTGTTCGTTCTCTCTCTCTCTCAGTTTGAGGAAAGGAACACCCTTCTTATTCGAAAAAATAATAAAGGAAGGCAAGGGAAGGACAGCACAGCAGCGGCCTTTGTGCCTCACAGCAGGCTTCAGTCTTCTTCTGTTTCTCACAGCAAAATCAAAGCAAAAGGAAAAGGACCTTACAGTACACAGCGACCTGCATGAAACATAATCTATAGCAAATCAGGCTTTTATCTATAACAGGCTATAGACAATGTACAAATTACAAGAACACAGGCACTGCAGGGTTGTAACAAATATGCCAAACTTGCAACAGGCCTTTCCATCCTTATTAAACACGTTGTTGGAACACAAATTACCATATTAGTTATAAATGGGTCTATCTACTAATTTGTACTAAATTTAATCCACATTGTTAAATTGTGTTTGTGTGAAAATGGACCACTGTGTGTGGCAAATCTCCTTAACACATTTAAGCAGAAAAAAATATACGGGCATTAAATTTAATATGGTCACATTGTAATACATGCAAATACCATGGCAACTAGCTCATTAGCCTTTCCTCAGTATTTATAAAATTACAGAAAACCTATTGCAGGCATGTTTCCAATGTAAATTTATCACTACCTTTGGAAGTATAAGTAAGGTATGCCAACTCAATTGGTATATTAGAAGTTACAATGGAGGAAGGCAGTATTCTAGGCCTTTATTCTGAATGGAAATCCACTCAAGCACTTGACCAAATCCCTGGTGTCTTCCAACTTTTTTTTATCTCTCAACTGATGGCCTCCCTTTATCTACTTCCTCCCAAAAATAAAGCAAGGCCCCAGATCTCACCTCTTTTCCAATTCTCTTATGTAAAAAAGGCCCCATTTGCCAACACACACATCTTTCCAGTCTGCACTAAATAAAGAAAGGCCCAACCCCTTTTCCTATTTCCCTCTTCTAAATGCCCCTATTATGGATATCTATTGTGGATATCTTCCTAGCCAGTGTCTTTATATCATCTAATGATTCAACCCCCAGCTCAGTAATAATGCTATATTAATGCAAATTAGTAAAGAGATCACAACATTCGTTCTGTTCAGGTTCAATGAGTGATGGTACAAATCAATTATTGGAATGATAATGGTATTCTCTGCTATAGACAAGATTTAAAAATAATTTAAAAATGTGGGGCACAACTATGCAAAGGATTTCAAGTCAGTTGGTTTTGTTTTTTTTAATACATTTTTTAAATGTATATCTTTTGCTCAAAGCCTTAATTTTTTGCAATTTCTGAAAGGGGCACATGCTTAAAGAAAAAAATCATGCAGGTTCTTGTCAAGATTTGCTTCTAAGTGCTGGATATGAAGGAAAACATTATACAGGATGTCTAGATAGTACGGGTGAATTGGCAGTGATCTGGGCCTCCGGGCACTGGAATGGGATGGTTCATCGTGGCCATTTCATCACAGCTACGATGAAATGGCTGTGCTAATTGTCCCCCTCCATCGAAGCTGCAGTCACAGGAGCAGGCCACCATGGGGCAGGTGGATCGCCAACAGGGAGGAGGTGGATTGCAGACATGGAGGCAGCTGCACTGAATCATCCCCTTCAAGGAACAGAGATAGGTGCTGGCAGATTGCAGACAAGAAAGAGAGGGGGAGGGAAGAACTTTAGATTTTAACTCCGGTTTTATATTTGGAGTATATCAAATAAATTGAACTTGGGGGGGGGGGGGCATCACCCGAAAGGTGAATCATCCCCTTCTGGGAGAGGAGGAAGTGGATTGCGGACAGGGAGTAAAGGGGGAAGGAAGAATTTTGGGGAGGTGTGGGGGGCATCGCCCTCCTCCCCCCCCCCCACACAGTACTGTACAGTCAACCTGAGATTCCTGCCCTACTGTAGCTCCTAAACCCATCGAATCTTCGCGGCTGTTTCATCACAGTTCAGCGATTCAGCACTGCAATGACCATGCTGAACTGGCCATGATGAATTGTCCTAGACTCCTGGGCACTAAGGGTCATGTGTGTCTAACCACCTTTTACCAACTGCTTATAAGCACTAAATCTGCAGCTGCAGGGATTGCTCAGGTGCCTCACACTGACTTCAGGCTTGGCTTGTGCCTTTTATATGCTAAAAAATAACTTGTAGTTTGTACTTTTTTAGCACTGAGGGCGAGTTTGGTGGTGGAGAGTAGACATGCCCTACGCTTATCAGTTAGCACATGGGCATTGGTGTGCAGTGCCCGATTAGCACAAGATTATTATGAGAGCCCTCACCACCTACAAAATAGATGGCAGTAAGGGCTCAGGCGCTAATGGCTATGCGCTAACTTCAAAATTAGTGCGTGATCATCAGTGAGAAAACCAAAATTGCCATAATTTTAGAGCTACCCTAAAAAAATGGCTTTAGCATACATGAAACCCACATGCTAAAAATGGCACAGCCCACTTTTTAGTGCATCTTTTGTAAAGAGGGCCCCTAATTTTGCACCCAAGGCAATGGATGGTTAAATGATTTGCCAAAGATCACAATGGAGCAGCAATGACTTATATAACCTCCCCTTTTTACTAAGCCGCGATAGAGATTTTTACCGCAGCCCGGACCGCTAAATGCTTCAACGCTGCTCCGATGCTCATGGAATTCCTATGAGCATTGAAGCATTTAGTGCCCCAGGCTGCAGTAAAAACCTCTATCGCGGCTTAGTAAAAGAAGGCCTAAATTAGGCATAAAATTTTTGACATTCTAAAGAGGCAACTTGTTATAAAATCAAGCCCATAATGTTCTATACTTGTCCAATTGATAATTTTTTAATATTAAAGTCCAATGTCTGCTGGTTTCTGATCTGCAAATGGACATCCATTTTTACACTTCTGTTAGTATTTCGCAGGGTAACTCATTTTTCTCTTTGTGTTTTGAACAGCTATGTGGAAAAGAATTTAACAGAATGCACAATTTAATGGGTCACATGCATTTGCACTCAGACAGCAAACCATTCAAGTGTCTCTACTGTCCCAGCAAATTCACCTTGAAAGGAAACCTTACAAGGCACATGAAAGTCAAACATGGCATTATGGAAAAAGGATTTAGTTCCAAAGGTAAGAATAATTAAACTGGTCAGGTATACACATCTCTATCAAATCCATAAGCTGCATATCACTAAAATGTACAATAAGGACCCCTTTTACAAGTTACATTTACAGCAGCAGCATCGCTACTGCGGCTTTATAAAAGGGGTCATAAAGATCCATGATACAAACTTTTCTTTGGTTTCGTTTTTCATTCCAATTTCAATCATTTTGGTTTTTCATTTTGTTCTGTTAGTGCAAACTAAAACTATTTAGTGCTTGTTAAAATGTAACCACTAATAATTCTTTAGTCACCAATTCTTATATCGTTATTTGAAATATTCACTCATTATTTTTTACACATTCTTTATAGTTGTTATAATCATTCATTCACTTTTAACACTGAAGTTCTTCAGTATGCCACACTAAACTTGCAGATTTGTTGAAATCTTGGTGTGGTAACCATCCTCATAGGAACTATGTTTCTAGGAAGGGGATGATACATTCTTATAACCAAGACTCCCAAGTATTGCTGACCAGTATTCAATGTGCATGAAGATCTGTAACAGGGTGGTCACCCTGAAGGGAGTAGCTAAAATAAGAGGTGGTTTTTAAAAATGAGAGGTCTGATCAGATGCTTGGCAGTTCTTTTTTAATCCAAAGAACTTCAGAATGATGTATTTGGGGTGCAAAAACCTAAAGGAACTGTATTATAGAAGGAGAGAGGCTGGTGAGCACATACCAAGAGAGTGGTGATAGTGTGTGAGGATCTCAAAGTGGCAAAACAATATGATAAGGTGGTGGCTAAAGCCAGAAAGATGTAAGGCTGCATTGTATGATGTGTAACAAGCAAAAGGAGGAGGTTATAATACTCCTATATAGGACTTTAGTGAAGCCTCATTTGGAGCACTGGGTCCAGTTTTGGAGCATGTATCTCACTGAGGACATAAGGAGGACAGAGTTGGTATAGAGAAAAGTGACCAGGATGGTAATTGGTCTTCATTAGAAAACCTATGAGAAGATACCAGAGGTCCTAAATATGTATACCTTAGAGCAGTGGTTCTCAAACCTCTCCAGGGGAACCACCAGCCAGATGAGTTTTCAGGATATCCCTCATAAATACACAAGATGGATTTGCATGCCATTATATGCAAATCTCTCTCATGCATATTCATGAGGGATATTCTGAAAATCCAGGTGATGGTCTCCTGGAACAGGTTTGAAAACCACTGTTCTAATGGAGAGGAGGAGCAGATGGTTTGTGATATAGACCTTTAAATATTTGAAAGGAATTACTGAACAAATGAGTGTGCTCCATTTGAAGAGAAGCTCTAGAATTTGATGGCTTTCTGTGAAGCTACATGATGGTAGGGTCAAAAACAACATCAGGAAATATTTTACCACAGAAAGGGTGGTGGATGTCCGGCATGCCCTTCCAAAACATGTAGTGGAAGGAAAACCAATGTAGGAATTCTAAAAGGAACGGTATGAGTTATATACACAGCATAGAGCACCTCAGTTATACTTTTGCACTTCTAGGAAATCATAGAGAAAGGAACCTGCATGGGAGGTACAACCCCAACAACACAATCATGGGGAAATTAAACTATGCACCAGGTACAATCCCAGCAATCATCTTGGGTTGACTCAATGGGTCATGCTGGTCTTGCTCTGTCCTCATTTACAGTGCTACTGTGTTTGTATGTTAAGAATGAAGGGGGAGGGGTAGTGAAAAGGCATCTGAAGGGATGGAAAAAAGGATTGAGAAGGGAGAAAAAGTATTTGGAAGGAGGCCTTAAGGAGAGGACCAACATGGAAAGAGAATCTGGCAGTGTTGGGAAATGTGTATCTCTTTTATTTGCAAAGTACAGAAGAAAATAAAATTCCTGTTTCTCGTTCAGTATTGCACCACTCAGAGTCTAACTTCTCACAGTTTCTCCTTCTGTCTGCCATTATTTTCTATCCCTCCCCCCCACCTTGTATGAAGCCGCATTAGGTTTTTATTATTGTAGGCCATAGCGGAATTGGCTGCAACACTCATAGGAATTCTATGAGCGTCAGAGCTAATACCGCCATGGCTGGCGATAAAGCGGCTTCATAAAATGGGGGTTATGTCTCTGTTGGTTTTGTTGAATCATTATACCAGGGATAAATCATAGTATTTGTTGGATAAATAAAGTACCCTAATCACAAACATGATGAGGTAGAGAAATAATGTCTTTTCAAACTAGGGCTCCTTTTACTAAGGTGCGCTAGCGTTTTTAGCACGTGCTAAAGATTAGCACGCGCTAAATGAAAAATACTAACGCAAGCTCTATGGAGGCGTTAGCGTTTAGCGCGCATGGCATTGTAGCGCGTGCTAAAACCGCTAGCGCACCTTAGTAAAAGGAGCCCTAAATAATTCACTCATCGATTTCTTCCTCAATCTTCTTATATTTATTAAAAATGATTTATCATTTATCCTCTTCAAACCACTCATACTAACATTCATTGTCAACTGAAAATATCATCATGTTACAATTGAAATTGATATTGAAATTAAACAGGGGATAAAGAAACCTCAAGTGCTCGCAGCAGTTTGTCTTTTAGAACTAGTCTAAGTCATAAATGCCTAAGCGGGCTATCACTGGTTTCAACAATCTCCTTGTAAACTAACAGTACTTCTATTTAACTTTCTTTTGTATAGATGTTAAATTTACTTAGCTTGTATAAGTGTTAGTAATTCCTTATTTCAGTTGAAATAACTACAAATCTATTATCACAAATGGGATGATGATGATCACAGCGTGAGTGTGTGTTGTAATAGGATAAATAAAGTAACCACGTTTTTTTATGCATTGGACACAGGGTATGGAAGAGGAAGAATGGTGCTTTCTCAAGCAGACGTCATGAGGAACTTAGAACAAGAGGAGCCCTTTGATCTCTCCCAGAAAAGAAAAGCACAGCAGACTTCATTTCATTCAGATGGAGAGAGTGCTAAGGGCAGTTCCTGTCATGAGGAAGAGGATGATGGCTCTTATAGTCCTGGAGTGTATCGCCATCATGACAAGGGGTTCCCGCCAGAGGGCATGTCCAACAAACCTGCACGTATCTTTAGACAACCCTACTATGATGAAAAGGAGGACATTTTAAGTGAAGAAGATGGATTGGAAGAGATTGAGAGAGCAAGTCAGGAAGAAGAATCGGGCAACAACAAAGAAGAATGTCTGAACTTAAGACACTTTGAAAATAATAGTCGGAGATATTCAATCACTGATTACACGTACTTTAAACACAAGAAAGGGAGTTTAAGGAAATTATTGGACAAGAAAATGCAAAACGTCATTGAGAATCAAACAGTTCTTTTAGAAATTTAAATGAAGAACTTCAAAATCAAAGGCATATTTTGACTCAAACTATAATTTGCTTTAGACTCATAACTCACAAGGGTGTTCATGGATGAACAAGTGAAAACAATTTTTATACTTTAAAGGAGCAAAAACCTGATGCAGAAGTGGGCTCTACTGCCAGTCAGAGAATCATTTCAGCAAAATGTTTTACAGTTCTTCAAATATTAACATAAAATATAACAAACATACAGTATGTATTAATTGTATTATGTTAATTTTAGGAGATCTAGAGCCAGTAATAAAGTGATATACATTTCTTCTTTCTAGAGCTGCTCTGCATATACAAGTATTCAACCAAAATCATTTATCTATAATTAACTTTCCAGCTGCCAATAAGAAATAAAACATGATAAGAAGAATAAAAAGCAACAAACTAGTAGACCTATAAATCCCAGAAAATAATTGGTGCGGTCTGCAATCAGACATAAAATGTTGAAAATTGAACATTTAACAACAGCTTTAAATTCAAGCTGCCATTGACTTAGGCAGTATTAATGTGCTCTGCGGAATGCAACCCAATCATAAATGTACAATAAAATTATTTTTCTACTGCTAAATTAATGCTTGTTATACGCTTCAGCATTCAGCCTGGTTAACACAAAGACAGTTATCATGTTTAATAGTAATATCATCAATGGCATATATTATATTAAAGTGTTAGATAAAATCTTGAAATTAGAAATCATGTAAGTTTGAATGCAGTTAGGCTGCTATGAACCACGACCACATTCTGAGCTAATGACCGTTCTCTTTGAAATCCTACTGAAGCCGCAGAAGTCAAACAATTGAGAAATACTGGAGGAGTTTAGCCTAAGGCAACTGTTTGCCAAAGAATAAAGTTATAGCTATTGTTAGTGAGAATAATTTTCTTCTATTATTAGCTACCAACCAGGAAACTGACCACAGAATATCATATAAAAAATTATGGCCCTCTTTTACTAACAAAATATAAGCACAAAAAATAATAAATCTCTCAAATATAACACACACAAAACAAAAATAAAAAAGGTGTTCAGTAAATAATATAACCCTTTCAATTTTTGACTACTATATTTGTAGGACAAAATCGTAATGAAGTTTTGCAGAAAAGTATATATGTGAGACTGGTATCAACTCTAAATATGCTCAAAAAGAAGGAGAAAAGCCTCAGAAAGAGGTCCTCCCACCGCCACAAAGGTGGATATCAAGGTGGTTAGACGGTAACCTCACAGGCAAAACCTTCATTAATGTGAGTAATTTGAGCAAAAAACTTTTACTTCACATATATAAGTTAATAGATAGAGGAAAACCACTTATCTTAAACTGATCGGCACACCGACGAAGGCCAGCGTTTCACCGACAAGTTGCATCAGGGTGTGACCTGACCGATCAGTCTGCAAAACAAAGAAAAACAAAGGAAACTTCAGCAATTTCTCAATAAGTTTTGACTTTTATGAGGTTACCGTCTAACCACCTTGATATCCACCTTTGTGGCGGTGGGAGGACCTCTTTCTGAGGCTTTTCTCCTTCTTTTTGAGCATATTTAGAGTTGATACCAGTCTCACATATATACTTTTCTGCAAAACTTCATTACGATTTTGTCCTACAAATATAGTAGTCACCAATTGAAAGGGTTGATTTACATACATTGGTTTTCAATATATCTGTGTTTTTATAGCAGTAAATAATATAAACCATCTATCCAGGTAATGGTTATAGCTATCACATCATAGCACCACCCCCTACCAGCCAATAATGTGCTGTATAGTAGAATATATACATATATATATATATATATTATTGGCTGGTAGGGGGTGATGCTATGATGTTATAGCTATAACCATTACCTGGAGAGATGGTTATATTATTTACTGAGCACCTTTTTAAATATATTTTTATTATTATTTTTTGAGTTTTGTGTTATATTTGAGAGGTTTATTATTTTTGTGCATATATTTTGTTTATGGATCTAGAATAATTTGCATATGATTTTCCTGATTTTTCCTCTTTTACTAAGCCACGGTAGAGATTTCTACTGTGGCCTGGGGTGCTAAGTGCTCCAATGCTTCTCCAGCGCTCAAAGGAATTCAATGAGTGTCAGAGCATTTAGTACTCCAGGCTGTGGTAGAAACCTCTACTGCAAGGTAGTAAAAAGGGGGGAGGGTATATTTTTTGTATGAGTAGCCTATGAAAAAGTTTGTTTATTGAGATTATTCTAGGATAAAACACTCATATTTTGTTTACTGATATTAATGATTGCCCTTTATTGTATCTTGGACCACATGACTACATCATAAATCATAGACCTTTGCCTTAATGTATGCCACTGCATCTTGCATTTTATTTGAAACTGTTTTATTAATCAAAACAGAGTGTTAGCAACCAGTACACAGTAACAATATAAACATTATTCTTTGCCTTGACGTTTATGGTTATACTATCTGTGCAATCCATCCCCTCCTTCATTCATTTTGTTTAGGGGAAAAATATAACCATAAAAGTAAGCAGGACATGTGTTGGTTTTGCACACATCCTACTTGCACTATAGTTAATAATAATTAGGGTCTTGTCTTTTCCCCATCAGAAACCAAATTCCCTCCCCTCCCCACCTTGCATACACATGTAAGCAGAGACGCCAAAGGTAAACCACTCCAAAGACTGAGATTTTATATATTGTATATACAGGGTATAAATCTAGAGTGATGTAAGTGCAGTATAGCTTTGCAAATGAATCAAAACATCATCAAATGATATTAGCTTTTCTTTGGAGCCTATGTAAGAATACTGACAAAGTGGAGAGCAAATTGGGTAAATTTTTGTAGCTGAAAATTGTCTTCCACCCAGTAGTTAAAAGTATGTACAGTACTTCAGTTTCAGAGCACTTGCATTTGAAGGAAAAGGAAAATGGATAGGTCAAGATGAATCAGTAGGCAGGAAAGTGTGTTCAGATTTCTTCCTATTGCTTGGATTATATCTCTAAGATTTACCTCATTAAATTAGTGATCATGATCAGTGCACTGGCACTGAAGTTCTGATGAGTGACAAAAAGGGCACAAAGAGTGTGAGAGTGAGAAAGCTTTCAAATGAGTGTGACGCATTCCTAATGAGACTCGGCATCTCTTTGTAAGGAGCTGTCCCAATCATTAGGTCGCTGCAGTATGTAAGATGCTGCTTTTTCCTAGGTACACTCTTGTGTGTGGTGTGGATTGTTTCTAAAAATCATGTTTTTCAAATAGATGAGAGGGGTGTCAAAAAATGATGGGCCCTGAGTGTCACATATGCTAGGTACGCTACTGCCTAGTCCTAAATCTAAAACATCCATTTGTTCAGTAGTAAGGAAACATTTTGAGATATTAATCACTGATGATCCTGGTCCTTTCTTGATCTGGTCCGTAGTCCTGCCAATCCGCCTTCTCAAGCTCTGCACAGTTCCCATATTCTTCCTGTTTAGCACACATTTAGATGGCAAAATGCTTCTGAATCCATTCTATGGAGTTGTGGGTCTGGACCTTCATCACTTCTACATTCCATATCTCTAGAAGAATCCTCAAAAACTCATTTCTTCCATTGATCATTATGTCTATCTTTATATGTCCACGGACAAATCTTATCCTGTGAGTAGTCATGTTCATCTCGTTTAAACTTTTTTTTAAATCTTTGTTTAATACAAAGACTTCCAAAAGTTAGAGATGTATTATTGTGGCTCAGTAGTTTGCTAATTACTGTATATTTTTAAAAATTAAATTTTTGTTTAAGATCAGTCTTCATATCCAGGATCTTAGTCTTAAGATAATTTTCTTTTTTTTTTTTTTATCTTTATTCATTTTAAAACTCATTCAATAAGTGTAAACAACATAGATTATACATTTAACACTTTAGACATCACTTATAATTTTACAAGATTCATTTAGAACATCACCCTCCCCACCCCTCCTAATCATTATCATTAAAGTAATTAAAAAATTTATCGTATGTTCAGAGTTATATTATACATATTTAAAACTTAAGTTATTCATATGATAAATCAGACTTATTTATCAAACCTCAAAAAATTTTCCACTTCAGATGTCATCTCAACAATCAAAAACATAAGATTTCTGCTACATCAATTTCAAATTACAATCCATTTATCCAGGAACACACTATAGCTGGCATTCTATGAATGGCAATGAGATTTAGGTGCCAGAAAAAAATCGGCGAGGAGTGCTATTCTATAAAGAGTGTTCCAGGTTGAGAAGTGTTTATAGAATAGTGCTTAGAACAGGTTGTCACACCCAAAATTGGATGGGGATACTTATGTCAGCTGAAACATCCTAAATACCAATGTCCTTAAACTAGTCATGCAACTTTTCAGAATACTCCCCTGGCCATGTCCCTTCTGAGTTGAGCGCTGGGATATTTAGGCAGGTGGGGTTATAGAATAGGTGCAGACAGATGCATGTGCAAATTGCAATTATTGGCAATTAACTACGATAATGATTGTTACCATCAGTTGATTGCTAGTTCATGGCTCGTTAGCTCATTAAGATGTGTGCAATCTTAGCTCCGCGCTCAAATGGGGAATTGTATGCCTAAGCATGCGCCATCTTGTTGCGGCATACAAATGTATGCGGCTATGCAAAAACAGGCTTTAAACATAGAAAAATTATCCTCATATGACTATTGCATGGCTACCTTCACGAGCAGTGCTTTCCTCATACTGATGACTTATTGCGTTAGACAGCACTATTACATATAGTCATTTGGATTTTATTCATTTATTTGGTTAGTTTTATATCCCATTCTCCCCAACGAGCTCAGAACGGATAACAAGGTTGTCGTGCATAATGCATAGACCAAACAGTCCATAGGCCATTATTAAGATGGCTTGGGGAAATCCACTGCTTATTCCTAGGATAAGCAGCATGGAATCTCTTTTGCTACTTGGGATTTAGCTAGGTACTTGGGACCTGGGTTGGCCACTGTTGGAAACAGGATACTGGGCTTCATGGACCTTTGGTCTAACCCAGTATGGCAATGCTTATGTTCTTATGTTAAATTATGAATTTACAAGTGTACAGAACATTAGATTTACAGTCAAGTTTGGCATACAATTTGGTCATTTTAAGTTATTTCCATCATCAGTTAACAAACAGAGTGGATCTAGTTCAGTGTACATTAGAATATGATTGGAAGGGAGTGACAGGATTTATGGGAAGAGGTAAATTTTTGTTGCTTTCCTGAAGTTCAGAAGCCCTTTGAGGGATCTGATGTGAGGAGTTGATTCCAATAGCTTGGTAGGAAGTGAGAGTTGGAACAGCATTTGGCACTTTGGAGTTGGAAGATTTTAGAGCTATTCTTGCCTTTTCCAAACTTGAGCTCATAGTGAGTAATATTCAGGTACACAAATTATTTCCCTGTCCAAGAGGCAAAGTGAAGTGGCTTGCTCAAGGTCACCAGGCGCATAAGTTGGAGAAGCAAGATTTGAATCCTGGCTTCCTTGATTCACAGCCTGCTTCTCTAACCACTAAAGTCAGGCAGGCAGAAGCCACTATACCAACCATACACTGACATGGGGTCGCAACTCCATGAGGGTGGCACTGCATACTGAGCTGTTAGTTATTGTGGGCAGTAGTTGGAATTTCAGTGTCTTAAGCAAACAGAACTTGAGGAAGATCAGCAATCAAAAGGAAAAAGAAGCCCAGGGCATGTGCTGAAGGTCTACTGCATCCTGCCCCTCAGTAATGAGATGTCTTTATTGTGAGGGGTCAGTAGTGCAGCCAGACTTTTAGCACATACATTTGCTCAGTGGCCCGATGGTTCTTTTCTGCTTTTACAATTAATGCCAGCATGCCAAAGGCCCACTGAGATGCAGTGGCAGCAGCATGAGAGGGAGAGGGTAAGGGAAAGGGAAGGTGCTGTATCACTGGTTGGTGGAGAGGATGAAAAATGCTGGCCTATGGGAAATGCAGGACTAAGGGGAGAAGGGAGATGCTAGACAGCAGGGGAGGTAGAGAGGAAGAGAGAGAAGACAGGGAGATCCTGGACCATGCATGGGTAGAGAGGAAAGAGTAGGGTATGGGGATTAGAAGAAGAGGGAAAGAAAGAGAGAAAGGAGGGGGGGAGAGGAGATGTAAGACATGGTAGAATCATGTGGACAAGGCCATGGAAGTGAAAAGGATAATGGCAAAAAAAATGAAGGAGAATGGAAATAGAGCTGGTAATCATACTCTGGATGGGGATAAGAGACAAAAGAAATGGACTGAGCAAGTTGGTGGTCCAAAATGTTCTAAGCCGAAATCTCAAATCCATTCAAAAAACGTTGGTACCTCAAAACAAAGAAATAATTAAAGAAGAACAATGGAGAAAAAAGGTCTTCCACTTAAAAGTGGGAGAAATCTGGAATATGCTCCTAGATAGCTTGAAGGGAGAATCCTCCCTTTTACAGTCCAAGAAGGGCCTGAAATCCATTTTCTTCCCTACTACGCGATTCATCTTCATTACTAAAACTTTGGATGTACCTTACTCCCCCACCATCACACATTCAGAGTAATACATATTGTCCTACCATAATCTGTAACTTGTCTTCTATTTCTACCAAGATGTGCTTTTCTTCTACTCCTTATTATACTTTTAAATTCAATTTCGTAAAACATCTTATTTGGTTTGTTGATAACAAAGGAGAGGGTATATGAAGATTTTAAAATAAATGGCAAGTGAATAAACTTAAAACTAATGGAGAGTAGTTGAAAGACAAAAGGGAATAAGAGGCTGAAAAGTTTAGATGATTCACCTCATATGTAAAAAAAATTGTGAATTTTCATGAATGATTTTTAATATGGATTCATACATCACTAATAGAACTAAATAATTCACCAGGCAATATTGGCTCCCCTGCTCTGCACAGATGAGCACTCAACTGTCCTCTTGCTTCACTCCCCCTTCATGCCCTAGCCCACACATGTCAAACACAAGGCCCAGGGGCCGAATCTGGCCCGCATGGCTATTTTATTTGGCCCACGGTGACTGTGACACATCTAAGTGCCTGACTGTGCAGCCCCAGTCCCAGTGGCGCTCCCTGCACCCGAATGCTCTGCCCCACTCCCAGCTCCTCACCACGCTGCACAGTACCCATTTGCAGGCAGAAGAACCCAGTCCCAGTGTAAAAGCTAGGTTGGAGCAGGGCACTAATTTGTACGGCAAATGTTAATGTCTTATTTTGTATGTTAATATGTAACTCGCCCTGGATAAGGGCAGGGGAGAAATTAACAAACAAAGTGCCTGACCGTGCCACAGGTGTCCAAGGGTGAGGAAGGATCTATACTTCTACTAAGACTAAGTATCTTAACAAAAAATTTGGCCCACGACTTAGCCTGTGTTTTAGATTTCGGCCCCTTAAGTTATTGAATTTGACACCCCTGCCCTAGCCTCCCCTTCTGCCCTCTGATCCTGCAGATTTGCATGGATTGTGCACCAGTATCCCCACCACAAGGTAAGGATTCATTTTTTGGTGCACCTTGTGCAAACAAATTTGTTGGGCCCCACCATGATATAAACATCTATTAATCTGTGAACGCTATTATGTTAGCCTTTGAATATAATTATGTCAAGTCATCATAAGGGGTAAGGTTTTAAAAATCTGATTGTTAGAAGTTAGCAGTGTAAGGTTGATTAAACAGTTTGAATGAGTGCTCTTTGTCCAGGGTCCAATGCTTTGGAATGCTCTTCCTTTACCTTTGCTGTATGAGCGTTTTTTGGAGTTCAAGCTCTGAGAATGTCTGCATTTGATTTTCATATTCTGCTTGTAATGTTGACTTGTGTTTGTTTTTAGTGTATTTCGTATGCTATTTTCTTCCTTGCCTAGATTTGTGGCTAGGCGGGTTATAAATAATTTTAAATAAATAAAAATGGGTCGCAATCTAAGAAAAGATACCAAGTCGTAGTGCGCGCTTACTTGAGGAACGAGGGTTCTTTTTATCAAATGCAAGTTTGTTAAATTGCAATGGCAAATCTCTGACAAATGAATGATAGAAAGATGTGGTTTGTTGCATTTGAATTAGCATCTTCTTGATTACTTAGCTAGCTGAATAACTCATTTTCTAAGATTTGGTCCATTTTCTTGAATTATGACACATATCGGTGTTTTGTCTTGATTGTTAGTTGATTTTGTTTTACTGAAATCCTTACTTGTGAATATCATTTTTTGCTGGAGAGAAGACATTTGGATTGGTGGTATATAAATTTTCCTAAATAAATTAATGTGGTGGTCTAAAAATATCCTCACAATTCAGCAAACCCTTTTCTTATCCCCAAAAACTCTTTCGCATTTCCACCCAGACCTGGGCCTCTAAAACATCAAGCACCTGTGCAGACAAATACTGTGTCTGAATTCAAGAAAGCGTGGGATCTCTTAGGGACAGGAGGAGATAGTGGATGCTGTGGATGGGCAGACTGAATGGGCCATTTGGGCTTTATCGGCCATTATATTTCTCTGTTTCTGCTTCACCATTTACTGCTTCCTGTGCCTTCAGGTGTTGTGAGTTGCTTTTCAGGGACTGCAGACTTGAGACCGTAGGAAGTATACACAGAAAATGTCATTAACCAGAGTACTGGCAAATTTAAAACATGAGGTAATGGCGGAATAGAAATCCCTAATGTAATGTAATTTCACAAATATTTTCAGAATAGTCACTCTAGCACAGGGGTAGGGAACTCTGGTCCCCGAGAGCTGTATTCCAGTCGGGTTTTCAGGATTTCCCCAATGAATATGCATTGAAAGCAGTGCATGCAAATAGATCTCATGCATATTCATTGGGGAACTCCTGAAAACCCGACTGGAATATGGCTCTCGAGGACTGGAGTTCCCTACCCCTGCTCTAGTAATTTGTTTCCATCATTTATAGTTAATTTTTTTACTTATTTATTTTTTTTATCACACAGGTCTGTAGAGCTTTGTGCATTTCTGATTCCAACATTATGTAATGTTGTGGACTGCTAGGGATACTACTGACATTCATGTGGCCCTCTGTGCATATAGGCTGCCCATGCTCTAGAATCCTGAAGATATAGGTGCCAAAAGTAGATGGGCAGCACATAGCAGCAGCTAATGATGCTAACTCTTCATGGACACCAAGGCTTTAGGGAAGAGTTAACCAATAGCGCTAGCACTAAATGATAACACAGGTGGCTAATGATGCCCACCTCTTGTTCAATATGAGCAGATGCAGCAGTCATAACTGATGACATCATATGTTTCTTGCACGTATGCGCATAAGTTACAAGTTAGGCAGTCTGTTATGAAATTACCCTCCTCGTATGGATGGTTAAGTGCATGAATCTCTCATTTTAATACCAACATCTTTCTGGTCATCAAAAGATGTCTGAATGTCTGATTGCTAATTAATTCTGCTCCTGGACCGCATTGCGTACACATATTGAAAATACACCCTCTGTACTGAAGAATCTGTTCTATTGATTTGTTTTGGCATATGATAAGAAAGTGACAGAACATACCGTACTTTTCTCCTTTCGCTCTTTCATTTTTTCATTTTGCTTTCTCAACTTAACTGTTTGTGTAAGCGCCCATTATAAGTAACTTTCAGTGAGTATTTCACTTTTTTGCAGGCAAATTGTCAGCAGCACACTGATCTTTTTCTCTGACTTATTTTAAACCATTGCTGGAATGTCATTTGAAGTTTTTTCATGTGCATATACTAAACACTGCTTGAAGAGAAAGGATATATCCAACTGTGACAAACAATCAGAAACGTTGGCAGCATCTGGAACATTCTGTGATGTTCTAAGTGCCTGGTGACAGCTCCAATTTACAGATTATTATTCTAAATAAAGTCTCAGGTTTAAACTTGTATAATGCTTAAATTTTGCTTTTATTTAAAGAACTAAAGAAAGGAAGGAAACCAGAGACCACATGGTGTATTATACACTCAATTAGAATGCTATAAGTAGAAAACTGGAAAGAAATTTTATATTCTCCACTTGCACATCACACAGGCTGCTTGAATATTTTGCCACTGAATGTAAATATGTTAAATCCTGGTGACATGGATGGGTATTTTTCGACATGATGTCTAAGTCGGAATTTTGATGTTTTCAAATGTGTGTCTTAAAACTGGATAAAGAAAATGACTATTTTCAAAACTACAAAAGGTCTATCTTGGTTTTTTTTTCAAAAATGACCATTTCTAGACATGTGTGTCCTTAGTGCATCTATCTTTTTTGAACATTTTAAAAAAAAACCAAAATGTACAAATGAAAAACACAGAAAACAAGCCATTTGGATGTAGGAGGGGGGCCAGCATTTTTAGAAGACTAGCTACATAGACATGCCAGCAAAGCATTGGGGCACCCTAGAGAGTCCCACTGTGAATGAGATTTATCTGGACATGTCCTCTTTTTGGAGGACTGTCCAGATGGATTTTAAAATCCTGAGTGTTTGTCTAGGTTTTGGAAGGCCCTGGCTCTGACAAGAGCTTGGGGCTGTGTCAGGAAGGTCTCTGAGCATGCACGGATGCCATGTGATGATGTCACATGCGTGTGTGTGACATCATCGCATCTGCACAGATTCGGAGGCCCTCCAGATGTGACCCAAACTCAGGGGAGTGTGTGGTGTAGTGGTTAAAGCTACAGCCTCAGCACCCTGAGGTTGTGGGTTCAAACCCATACCACTCCTTGTGACCCTGGGCAAGTCACTTAATTCCCCCATTTCTCCAGGTACATTAGAGAGATTGTGACGGGAAAACTGCTTGAGTACCTGAATAAATTCATGTAAACCATTCTGAGCTCCCCTGGGAGAACAGTATAAAAAATTGAATAAATAAATAAGAGGCAAGCTTTGTGTGGGGGTGGGGCTGGGACAGAAAAGGACAGGCTGGGGGCATGATGGGGAAGGGCCAGATCTCCTCTTTTGTTTCAATAAATCTGGTAACCTTAATCATAACCCCTTTACAATGTATGGTAAGTCCTCCAAAACTCCCTGAAAACCCACCGGACCCACCACTGCAATAGTCCTTATGGCGACAGGTGTTAACTATATGTGAGTACAGTAGGGTTTGGGTGGGTTTTGATGGGCTCACACTTTCCACCACAAGTATAGTAGTGGGAAATGGGCCTGGGTGTCTTTCTTGGAGCCCCCCTGCACTGGCCTTCCAGGCTACTCCAGAGTCGACATCTGCTTGCTGTTCTGATAGGACTAGCTATAACATCTGCATCTGTCATATAGGCAATGAGAGGGCATAGGATGAAGTTAAGAGGTGATAGGCTCCGGAGTAATCTAAGGAAATACTTTTTTTTTACAGAAAGGGTGGTAGAAGCATGGAACAGTCTCCCAGAAGAGTGGAGACAGAGACTGTCTGAATTCTAAAGGGCCTGGGATAGGCACGTGGGATCTCTTGGAGAGAGAAAGAGATAATGGTTACTGCAGATGGGCAGACTAGATGGGCCATTTGGCCTTTATCTGCCATCATGTTTCTATGTTTCTATCTTTAGGGGGTGTGGGGGTGGTAGGGGGTCAGTGACCACTGGGGGAGTGTGGGAGGATCATGCCTTCATCTCTCCAGTGTTATCTGGTCAGTTGGCACTTACTTATTTTCAAAACAGGTTTAGCCCCAAATGTTCAAATTGTGCCTGGGACATTTTGTAAAATGTCTGGGTCCTAAGCTTGCCTTAGTCCTGCCCAAACCATGCCTCTAACACACCCTCATAGAATTTAGGCAAACAGCATAGAAAACTGTCTACAAATTAGGTTTTGAAAAGGGCAATTAGATAGTCCAAATGCCACGTTATGCTGTTTTCTGGACATTTATCTGTTTTGAAAATGAGCCCCCACAGTAACATAGTAGATGTCGGCAGATAACCACCTGTATGGTCCATCTGGTCTGCCCAACAAGATAAACTCATAGCATAAGTTATGATGCGATACTACATATGCAGACTCCTGTCATCTTCAACGGCCATACCTCTTGGTCAGGCCTGATAGGAGCCTTGGGCCTCAGGTCCATTCCTGCAATTCACAGACTAAGAATGGTGGTGTTTATTAATACCTTCTATAAAAAAATAAAATATAAAACCTATTTCCTATCACACCGTCCCCAACCTAACACCTCTGATCCCTAACAACAACACTCCTGGAGCTCAACAGCTCTAATACAACTCCTCTTCACACATTCTGTTCTGCTACTTTGCCTTCCTCTCTTTCCACACCTCCTGCTCATCATCTACAGCAGGGGTGTCAAAGTCCCTCCTCGAGGGCCGCAATCCAGTCGGGTTTTCAGGATTTCCCCAATGAATATGCATGAGATCTATTAGCATACAATGAAAGCAGTGCATGCAAATAGATCTCATGAATATTCATTGGAGAAATCCTGAAAACCCGACTGGATTGCGGCCCTCGAGGAGGGACTTTGACACCCTTGATCTACAGCCTCAGCACCCTGAGGTTGTGGGTTCAAACCCACGCTGATCCTTGTGACCCTGGCCAAGTCACTTAATCCCTCCATTACCACAGGAACATTAGATAGATTGTGAGCCCGCCAGGACAGACAGGGAAAAATGTTTGAGTACCTGAATAAACTAATGTAAACCGTTCTGAGCTCCCTTGCGAGAACGGTATAAAAAATTGAATAAATAAATAAATCTACCCACAGTCTCCTTCCACTTCCCACAGGTGTATACATATCAACGTGATTGGGGTGCTAAACTCAGTACAAATTCCCTCTCTAGGACACATAGGAGCTTGTTCAATTTTGGGGTGCTCAGCATCAGCTGCACCCACAGAGCTAGCTCCTATGCCCTTTCCCTCCCAGCATCTTGCGCTCAGTTCCCTGCTCCAGCTTCACTTCTCTCTGTCTCTCCTTCCCTACCTCTTTTCAACAGATTGATCCTCACGGACAGAAGAGTCTCTCCCCTTCTTCTTGCAAACACTTTCTCTCCAGCAACAGAGCACATACAGCACTAATGAAGCACTTGTTCTTCCTCTTTTGGGTGGCAGGGGTGCCAGAACTGTGCAGTTCCACTTCCTGCGTGCATCTCCCAAGTTTTGCAGCCTGGTAGCTTTCAGTGGCTGAGAAGGATCCCATCAGATTAGCTGCAGTAATAGATTTATGCAGTGGGGGAAGGAAGAAGGGGCACAGGAATGGCAGCCCCCCTTGAGCATGGGGTCCTGTATTGCTGTATAGGTTTTACAATTTAATAGCCAGTTCTGGATAGAGTGCCAGGAACATAAGGATAGCTGTACTGAGTCAGACCAATCTAGCCCAGTATCCTATTTCCACAGTGGCCAATCCAGGTCACAAGCATCAGGCAAAAACCCAAATAGCAGCAACATTTCAAGCTACCAATCCCAGGGCAAGCAGTGGCTTCTCCTATGACTGTCTCAATAGGAGACTGTGGACTTTTCCTCCAGGAATATGTGCAAACCTAATTGAAACCCATCTACGTTAAATGCTGTTACCACATCCTCTGGCAATGAGTTCCAGAGCTTAACTATTCTTTGAATGAAAAACTATTTCCTCCTTTAATAGTTCTGACTGAGTTGGTATTATATGGGGAAAGGTAGAAATCACTGGGGAAAAATGAAATGGGTTCTGTGGTGGAAAATTGAAATGCTCTCCCAGAGGCTGTCATAGGGGGAAACACCCTCCAGGGATTCAAGACAAAGTTAGACAAGTTCCTACTGAACAAGGACGTACGCTGGTAGGGCTAGTCTCAGTTAGGGCGCTGGTCTTTGACCAAAAGGGCCGCTGCGTGAGCGGACTGCTGGGCATGATGGACCACTGGTCTGACCCAGCAGCGGCATCTCTTGTGTTCTTAAATCTAGCACGATAAGGTGCCCGCTCATCTCACTATGCACACAAGACAGAGAACACTGACAGATCCTCTTGTTACAGTGGATAGTCTAAGAAAATGTTATTTTTAAATGACTAGAACTTTCTGGTGCCACCACTCAGCTGTGTTATTTAATTAGGCTGGTGGATGGTGCCAATACAGATAAAGGCTGTCTCAGAGGTAGGGCTGAAAGTGGAGTAGTCACATTATTCATCTAAATTATGCATGCAAAAAAGCAGTACGTTTGCTTTGTATCTAGTCACAAAATGAAAATTGAATTAACAATTCATGGCACTTTTTTTCAGTAAAATTAAAATGTATTTACACAGAGGCATATTTACATGAGCAGCTACAAATCAATGTCAGATAGGTTATGAATTTGCCTTTGTCACTAGACAACATAAAGCATCACCTAAACTTACTCTTGTAGAAAATATATAGCTAGTGCTTTAACTTCACTTTTTCTTCTCATCTAGACTAACCCATAATCAACAAGGGAGTAATCCCACAGTCAGTGGCATAGCTGGGACTCAGTGAGCCCTGGGTGGGAGGACCAAGATGCCCCCCCCCCCCACATGCAAGCACTCACAAATGAGTCCAGCACCTCCCCTCAGGTCTGGGACCTCCTTTCCCAACTCAGCTACAGTCTTCTACAGCTAGGGTTACCATATGGCTCCAGAAAAAAAGGGTTTTACTTCTACTGAAAGCAATGGAAGTAAGGAGGATGGATAGAGCCATCTGGATTTTACTTCTATTGAAAGCAATGGAGGTAAAATCCGGATGGCTCAGTCCGTCCTCCTTTTTCTGGAGCCATATGGTAACCCTATCTACAGAGACAGCGCTATAGACTGCCTCTCTGACTGCTGGGCCCTTTCCTCTGCCACGTCCTGCCCACAGGAAATTACATCAGCATGACAGGACGTGGCAGAGGATAGGTCCCACAGCCAGAGAGACAGCCTTTAGTACTGTCTCTGACACTGTAGCTGTGGAGTACCCAGTGGGCGGGTAACTGAGCATAGGGGACAGGGAGGTGTCAGACCTTGGTGCGTGGAAGGGAAGGTTCACCTGCAGGCTGCCCCTACCATTCAGTGGCCCTGGGCATTTTGCCAGGCTTGCTCAATTGTAGCTATGCCCCTGTCCACAGTTTAAAAATAGGTGATCTAGAAAAGTATTTGTCAACTTCTTCAAACCCTTAAGTTGTAAAAAATTTCAAACAAGTACCCCTGAGTTCCATTCAAAAAACTGACATATTGTAATAATGAAATAGAAAATAAAATTAACACTTCTATTTTTGTTGTCTCGTCATTTTATTTCCCTAATCGTGTTGGTCACAGTATCTGGTTTCTGTTTTCCTCTGACTTCTCTTAACTTTGTTGCCAGGGTCCCCTCTGAAAATCTCTTTCTCTCTCATTCTGTCATGTAGCCCTCTCCTCTATGAAGCTTTCACGCTCCCTATCTGCCATGCAGCCCTTTCTTCTGTGACACACTCTCTCTCTCCCTCTGCCATGCAGCCATCTCCTTTGTGATACTCTATTTTCTTCCCCTGTCATGCAGCTGTTTCCTCTGTGACACTCACTCTCTTTCTCTACCCTACCATGCTGCCATTTCTTCTATTTTCTCTATCCTTCCTGCTCTATAGCCCTCGTCTGTGACACACTCTGACTCTCTCCCCTAATCATGAAGCCCTCGCTTCTGTAACTCACTCACTTTCTCTCTCTCCCCCTGCTATGCAGCCCTTTCCATTTGTGATACTCTCTCCCTATGCCTTGCAGCTCTCTCCTCTGTGATGCAGCCATTTCCTTTGTGACACACATTCTTTCCCCCTCAACATGAAACCATTTATTCTGTGACATGCTCTCTTTCTCCCCCTGCATGCAGACTTTCCTTTTCATAAGAACATAAGAAGTTGCCCCCGCTGAGTCAGACCAATGGTCCATCTTGCTCAGCGGTCCGCTCCCGTGGCGGCCCATCAGGTCTAGTACCTGAACAGTGGTCCCTGATTAATTTTGTAACTTACCTCTAATCCCATCCCTATAATCTACCTCTACTCTTATCTGTACCCCTCAATCCCTTTGTCTTCAAAAGTACCTATCCAAAGCTTCTTTGAACCCCTGTAGCGTGCTCCTGTTTATCACATCCTCTGGTAGCGCGTTCCATGTATCCACCACCCTCTGTGTGAAAAAGAACTTTCTGGCGTTTGTTCTAAACCTCTCCCCTTTCAATTTCTCTGAGTGCCCCCTTATACTTATTGATCCCCTTAATTTGAAAAATCTGTCCCTGTCTATTTTTTCTATGCCCTTCATGATCTTGAAGGTTTCTATCATGTCTCCTCTAAGTCTCCGCTTTTCCAGGGAGAAAAGCCCTAGCTTTTTCAGTCTGTCAGTATATGAGAGGTCCTCCATGCCCTTTATTAGCTTAGTTGCTCTTCTCTGGACCCTCTCAAGTACCTCCATGTCCTTCTTGAGGTACAGTGACCAGAACTGAACACAGTACTCCAGGTGCAGGCGCACCATAGCACGATACAGTGGCAGGATGACTTCCTTTGTCCTGGTCGTGATACCCTTCTTAATGATACCCAACATTCTGTTTGCTTTCCTTGAGGCCGTGGCACACTGCGCTGATGCCTTCAATGTTGTGTCTACCATCACTCCAAGGTCTCTTTCAAGGTTGCTCACCCCTAGCGCTGATCCCCCCATTTTGTAAGTGAACATCGGGATTTTTTTCCCTATATGCATGACCTTGCATTTCCCTATGTTGAAACTCATTTGCCACTTTTTGGCCCATTTTTTCAGTGTTGTCAGATCTTTTTGGAGATCTTCGCAGTCCTCCATGTTATTAACCTTGCGATATAGTTTGGTTTCATCCGCAAATTTAATAACCTCACATTTTGTTCCTGCCTCCAGGTCGTTAATGAATATATTGAATAGGAGCGGTCCCAGCACCGACCCCTGTGGAACTCCGCTCATGACCCATTGCCAGTCTGAGTAATGTCCCTTTACTCCAACCCTCTGTTTCCTGTTCGCCAGCCAGTTTTTGATCCATCGATAGTCTTTCTCTGCCCCGCTCTGCAGCTCTCTCCTCTGTGACACACACTCTCCCTCCCCTGCCATGCTGCCCTCTCCTCTTTGAGGCTATCTTTCTCCTTCTGCCCTGCAGCCTTCTCCTTTGTGATGCACTCTCTTTCTTCCTCTGCTATGCAACCATCTCTGTACCCCTATCATGCAACCATTTCCACTGTAACACACTCTCTAACCCTTGCCAAGCAGCCATTTTTTAATGCCATATATTGTCTCTGTCTCTCTCTGCCTGCCAAACAGTCATTTCTTCTAGGGCATTCTCTCTCTCCTGTGCCTTGCAGCTCTCTCCCCTGAGACATATACTCTCTGTCTCTCCCTCTGCATGCAGCTATCACTGCTGTGATACTTTCTCTCTCTATTCCCTGCCATGTAACTTTTCCTCTGTGACACTTTCTCTCTCTGTCCTCTCCTCTGTGACACATATAGAGGGGCATAATAAAAAAAATACGTCTAAGTCCATTTTGGTTCTAAGTCGCTAGTCGCCCAAAGTCAGATATGCCAAAAGTCCATTCTTGAAAAATACATCCAATATTATATTTTTTCTGAAAATTGTCTACTTCTGTGTCCAGCCGTTTGATTGTCCAGACCACTAAGTTGTCTATCTTTATACCCCATTCTCGTCCACAAATTAATCCAAGTCAAAAATGCCTAGAACAAGACCTTTTAGACATGGGAGGGGTCAGCAAAGTGATGAACTGGACACCCAGACATGGCAACAGAGTAGTGAGGCACCTTACAGGGCACTGCTGCGAACTTCACAAAAAGGGTGCCACATAAACATCTCACAACTCCCTTAAAGGTCATGGTGAGCTCCCCAAAACCTACTAGACCCACTTGTCTACCACCCCAATAGTCCTTATGGCTGCAGGTGCTACCTATATGATAATACAATAGGGTTTTAGGGGGGTTCTGGTGGGTGCACGTTTCACCATGACTGCAGTGGTTAGAGTGGCTTTTGGGCCTGGATCCTCCTCTCTATGGTTCACTAGCCCACCCGCCAGACTACTTAAACCACCTCTGTGCAGCTCTACTAGGCTTTTCTATGCCAGGTGCTGATGTTCTGCAGGTAGGTATGGATGTTTTTATTCCGATTTTTATGGTAGGGGTGATCACTGGGGCAGTGTGTGTGGATCTGTACTTTGTGCCTGCAGTGGTTATCTGCTCACTTTGGATAACTTCTCGGCACTTAGACCTGTTTTAGATTGCCTAAGTCACATATAAGTTCCATCTAGGCAGTCTCGTTAATTTTCGGTTATACTTGCAGTCTAGTTTGGGCCAGGTACTAGTGACTTGGTATCAGTGACCTGGGCCAAGATGGACCATTGGTCTGACCCAGTAAGGCTATTGTTATGCTCTTATGACATACTCTGTTTCTCTCCTCCTCCCTATGTGACACTCCCTGTGTGATACTTACCCCGTCCCCCCAATCATAGCAGCCAGGTCTGTGGGAGCTATAGTTACTTGAACATCCCAAATGTTGTGGAAACTCTTTGACTGTGTCCAGGGAGAAGTAATTTCCATTGAGCACCCCCAATCCTTCTGAAAAGATAGCTTCCTATATTCCTGAATTACTGTGTGTGCAAATTGCCATGGGCTACATACATTATTGCCAATGGGGCTGATTCACTAAAAAAGGCAAAACAATGGTAATATTAATGGCAGCACAGGTTACTACACTTTCCTGATCCCGTTTGCAAAATTTTTATCCCACCATTCAGGTATATTCTAATCCTTAGATTTATTATATAAAAAAGTACTTTTTCCTAGCTAAGCTATCATACCAGATAATAAGCCTCACAAAATGACATGCTCAATTTCCATTAAACAAAATTATCAAAGCATGGCTTTTCAATATAATGACTGCATTTAAGTACAATAACTTTACGAAGCTCGCACATATAATTACTTAGTTCCATCTTTTGCCTCTATGGGAGCTCAGTGATTAAAATGACTCTATATTCACTAACTAAAAATGTCTCTCCTAATTAAAGCTCTTTATATAGATAAGAAATATGTATTTAGCTGGCAAATTCTTCTGGATTTCTCTCAATGTGGGCAAACCTTGCCCTAAAGCATTGCTTCTCAAACCAGTCCTCAGAGCACATCTAGGAAGTCAGGTTTTCAATGATATCCACAATGAATATTTATGAGATATATTTGCATACTGAGGAGGCAGTACATGCAAATCTCTCCTGCATACTCATTGTGGATATCCCGAAAATCAAATGGGCTGGGTGTGCCCCTGGGACTAATTTGAGAAGCAACGACCTAGAGTATCACATGACAAGAAAGTGTGGTATAGGCATGTGGTTTCTCTTAGAGAGAGGAAGAGATAATGGTTACTGTGGATGGGCAGACTGGATGATACTGCATCATATTACCTATAAAGTACTTCTACTTGTTTTCAAAATTCAAATTGTTGATATCCCTCTCTTTCTCAATAGACATTTGACATCTTACACTCCTTCACGAACTTTAAGAATCAATCAAAATCATCTGGTTGTCCTCACGTTAGAGAAATCCTTCCAGATACTACCCATAGCTCTATCTTTTCAGTATCGGGACCTGAACCATGGAATCTTCTTCCAAAACCTCATATCTTAGACTTCACTCAATCTTTTCAAAAAAGATCTTAAATCAGTTTTATTTGCTGATGCTTATTTCTAAGCACAATTTTTTCTCATAAATTTTTATTTCTGTATTACGAGGTGCTACCCCAAAGTTCAGGGAATGTGAACAGTGCACGCGAACTAGAGGTTTCTAGCACTATGCTTTGTGAATCAGTGTGCCAACGGGCGTGCGGCTGAGTGGTCGTGTTGTTTTGATCTGTGCGATTTTTTAAGGTTGTGTTTTAGTGACTCGGCAGATTTCAATATGACGGATTTTACTGAGCAAAGAATCTGCATCAAATTTTGTTTCAAACTTTAAAAAAACTGCTGCAGAAACCCATCGTACGCTCCAGGAAGCCTTTGGAGATAATGCCATATGCCAAAGCAAAACTTTTCTTTGGTACAAATGCTTCAAGGATGGATGAACATCTGTCCATGACGATGACCGTTCCGGATGACCGTCAACAAGCACAACACAGGAAACCATAGCAAAAGTTCATGAGACTATCCTTGCAGATCGTAGGCAAACCATCCACAATGTTTGTGAGATAGTAGGACAGTCATATGGGACAGTTCAATGAATTTTGTCAGACGAATTGATCATGAGACGCATTTCTGCAAAATTTGTGTCATAACTGTTAACCACCATGACAACGCGCCTGCTCACATATCACTCATTCTTCGATAATTCCTGACTTCCAGATACATTACAGTGATTACACACCCTCCCTATTCGCCTGACCTTGCCCCCTGTGATTTTTTCCTATTCCCCAAAATGAAATTACGATTGAAAGGGTGCCGTTTTAACATGATTGAAGAGATCTAGGCAGAATCGCAGGAGGTCCTCAAGGCACTCACCCAAGATGACTTCCATAGATGCATGGACTCATGGGAAAAATGCTGGGATCACTGTATACATTCTCAAAGGAGAATGTATACATACTTCGAAGGAGACGGTGGAAACTAGGAGTTTCAGTAAGCAATTTTTTTTTAACAATTGAATTCCCTGAACTTTTGGGTAGCACCTCGTATTACAAGTAGACTTCAGCTCATCGGTTCGAACACTGAGACCCTTCCTTTTGTGCTTTCCTCCCCTACTTTTCTAATTATATTGTAGTTCTCCCCTCTTCCCACACATTCATGTCATGTCTTTATACACGTCTATTTTTTTTACTTTTTATTGTAAGCTGCTTAGACATTTTATGATAGGTGGGATATCAAACCTTAATGAAACTTGGAAACTCTGTGCTACCCCCATGCTAATTAGCACACGGCAATGCCTCATGTGCTGTCATGCCCACCCTCCACCCCCTAACACACCCCTTAGAAGAAAATAGAAAAACATTTTAGCGTGTGGTGTACGCACGCAAAAAAGGTAAATTTACTGCAGGATGCTAGCACACATCTATGGTAAGCCTTTTTGATGTGTGGTAAGCTTGGGTTAGTGCTTACCGCTGTTTAGTAAAAGGAGCCCTATAGGTGCTGCAAATTCCAAATTAGGATTTATTGAACTGGTTGATCTAACCCATAATTTTTTTTCATGATGACTGACGTATATATAAAAGATTTAGGGATCCTTTTACAAAGGTGTGCTAGCGGTTTTAGCGCGTGCTTAGCCCGTGCTAAAATGCCGTGTGCGCTAGCCGCTACCGCCTCCTTTTAAGAAGTCAGTAATTTTTCAGCCCTTAATCAATACACTATTGTCACAGTATAATAGAACTACAACAGGTATATGTAGAAATAGTCCAATGACTATAGAAGCCGCCTATAAACAGGGAGGATAAGGTTCAAATCTTGCATTTCTCCTGATGTTCCTCGTGACTATGAGCAAGTAAGTTCTCCCTCCGTTGCCCCAAGTACCAGCTTAGATTATGAGACCTCTCTAGGGAAGGGTTCTATCTATCTGCTTGAATTGTAACTCTCCTTGAGCGTCATGTTTGGAAACATGTATACTTAAATCCAAGTTCCAAGGTTATTTAAAATTTTCCATCCCACTCTAGGAAAAACCGGAAAGGCAGCTTACAATTTAAAAACATGTTCAAAATGCACAATTTTATTTATTTCTTTATTTCTATTTCTATCCCGCTCTCCCAGAAGCTCAGAACGGGTTACAGGTAGACATTCACAATCGTTTGAAAACAAATAGGTTACAGTAGACAATAACAGAGCTTATTCTAGAGACCAGACTGGTCATAGCGAAGAGTACTAGGAGAAGTATATCGAGGAGGCAGTTTATAATGGCCCGATTGGCGGAAGAGGAAGGTCTTTATTGCTCTGTGGAAGGTCATTAGTGAGTCTAGCGACCTGATCTGTGTAGGTAGTCGGTTCCATAGCTGAGGTAGGAAATGGCTGTAGGATCTTTTGTACACCATACTCATTCGGAGGGATCTCCCTGTGGGAATGTACAAAAAATAATCACCACATTAATCAACAAACACATCTATACAAAGTACCAAGTATATCATTACCATGACCATACGAGCCAACTTTTCAATATGATTGGGGGATGCTAAACCCAATGGAAATTATTCAAGCACCCACAGAGCTGAATCCTATGACCATGACTGTATTAAAGACAGAATGGGGCTAGTAACACGGGTTATGATTCTGGATATAGGGTCTACCTCCTCCTCAATTAGAAAAAGGCAAGAACCAAAATGTTATTCTTTTTATAAGATCAGAGTCTCTTTATATGTACCTTGGCAAATGAAGACCTAACTGATGATGAGTGCTTCTTTCATGCCTGGTAAGATGTCCTTCCAAATTATTTACCTTGTATTTTTCTTTTAGGCTTGTTACCTCCAGAATTTTACCTGCCATGCATTATGATAAATCTTTTTGCTAACATATGCTACTCATAAAGAATTTATCAATGATTAATGCGTATTATCTGATGAATTCACAACCAATGATGATTATTAATTATGTTTACTTATCATCTAACACAAAACTCTCAACATACAGAGGAATGTTGAAGAGTCACAATTCACTTGTACCTTCAAGGGACTTCAGCAAGGTCACAACTGAACCCTCAGCCACCTTGGCTCAAATGGAGGTCTTACTCAAAAGAGTCCATCACCTTACCTCATAACTTCACATCACTAGTCCCTTTTAACCTTTATATTCCAGCATTTATTTATTTAAAAGAATATATAAAATATAGCACTTATCTATTTAAAGTGCACATACAGTCCACACAGCCAAAACATGACAGGGCTACCCGTTTCACAGGAAATTCATCATGAGTGGCTGCCAAATCTCATATACAGTTTTCAGGCATAATATCCTGAAGAAGGAGGAGATGTTATAACCAATTGTAGTAGAGCAGCAAGCAGTTTCCTAGTGGGCTGTGTAGTCAACCATAGAGATGAGGACTCAGGCCCATTCCTCACTCTAATTACTACACTTACGGTAGAATATGTGAGCCTTCGAAAATCCATTCAAATCCCCCTGTACTTACATGTAGGTGATACCTGCAGGCATAAGGGCTATTGGTGTGGTTTACTGTTTGATCCAGTAGATTTGGGGCAGGGTTTGGAGGGCTCACCATATGGTGAGATGTGTACCTGGGATCTTTTATGTGAAGTTCACTGCAGTGCCCTCTAGAGTGCCCCACTGCTCTGCTGGGATGTCTGTGTGGCCAGTCTACCAAAAATGCTGGCCTCTCCTACAACCCAATGGCTTGTTCTGTGCATTTTTCATTTGGATGTTTGGGGTTGTTTTTAAAAAGATAGATGCTCAGAGCACAAACACATCCATTTTTTAAAAACCCCAAGATAGATGTTTTGCAGTTTTGAAAATGGGCATGGCCGCTATAAATGCCGGCTTTTTCTAATTATGACCGGGATAGCCATGCAGATGGTAACTAATAATTGGAAAAATTATGACCACCTCAATTTTCTTTTTTGGTGGGCGAATTTATGTTTAAGCTATAGATATGAGAAAATGAATGCTGACATGTTAAAAGGATTTGATAAAATTGACCAGGAAACAGCATTACTGACATTTTCAGATGTGACACGGACAAGAGGTCATAGCCTGAAACTGAGCGGCAGCAGGTTCAGGACAAATGTCGGGAAGTTCTGTTTCACACAAAGAGTGGTGGGTGCTTGGAATGCTCTCCCAGAGGAGGTTATGGCAGAGACTACTGTTCTGGGTTTCAAGCGCAAGTTGGATTCATACCTTCTTGCAAATCACATCGGGGGATACGGGAAATCTGGGTCTCCAATAAGGAGCACCTAACTGGGCCTCTGCATGTGCGGATCGCCGGACTAGATGGACCTAGGTCTGATCCGGCGAAGGCGTTTCTTATGTTCTTATGCATAGCAATTTATTTAAATTGGTTTGGGGACCATTGACATCTTTTATTTCTTCATTATAGTTGTCTTTTATCTTTAATTTTTGTTTATTTCCATACACATCTAGGGAAGGGTGAGGGTGGGGGGAGGGATACTTTTATCTTAGGAGTAGGTAGGAGGAGGGTGAGATTACATTACTACTTTAAATAGGGAAAGGTTATTGAAAGAATCTACACGTATTTATGTTTTAATTGACTAGTTATTGGATGGATGGGTGGGTTTAAAGGCTCATGTATGCCTGTAAGATGAATGTGCTTTTCTTGATTTATTATATGTTTATATACTTCTGTATTGCACTGTTGCTATATGAAAAATCAATACAGAATTAAAAGAAAAGAAAATGGGCATGTTTGGCACTGGATTTTTTTTTGCATCTTCTGCAAAACATCTAAATTCAGATTTATTTATTAAAAAAAACTTATAGCCTGCCTAAAACCTAAGAAGGTTACAAAAAAACATACATTTAGATGTCATATCAAAAATGGCCCTCCCCATGCACATGTACAGTACTTGAATGGAACTCACCTTGACCTACTATTGAAAAACTGTGTAAAACCAAATTAATATATAAATGTGCTGTGAGTAGGAGATGAACTTGTCAGCCACTCTTTCTAAAACAGTACAATTTTGGAGAGTATAAAACATTTTCACATTAACTGTACAATAAAACGTGACTGGCAGGACTTGGTTCTTCCTCTTTGGCTTCTGTTCTAATGCAAGGAACAGAGCGATAGCTCCAGAAAACTGGCTAAACTAAGAATAAACAAATCCACTAAGAAAAGCATTGTTTATTGAAAGCTTCTATACAGCTCCTAATGATGAGGGAATCAATTCAGTGCGGTTTACATGAGCTTCTGTAATGGTGTTACAAATCAGAGTTAGCATTTTCTGGGATGGTTTTCAATACTCTATGTGATTGTTCAAAAAATGTATTTAACAACCTTTATTTCTGTCCTGAATACGCCTGAATGCCACTTTTCAAATGAATGTTTTGATTGGGATCCAGGTACGTATAAAGTCTGAGTCACAAGCCTAGGGTGTCTCTTTTTTGGTACAGTTAATTAGGGATGGAGGGAAAATTAACAGATTTCCAATTGAGGACACAATTACATTACAACCACTGCTGAAACAGAAGAATTAAACCCCCTGTTAAAAATATATCATATCTAATTATGTTTAGCAAGATAACATTGCAAGAAAACTTGGCAGCCTGTGATGCATTTTTGCAGATGGCATATACTTTGGCATTGGACTGTTTACACAGTTAATTTTTATAACTAAATCCTTTACTTGTTTCTATCATAAATGTGAATTTTTGAATTTTCTTTTGGCAAAGACGAACAGGCACACATATCGTTACATAATCGATTAATCAATTTCAATTTCAAATACATTCTTCCAAATTAGGGCACTAATGTCTGCCTGTATAGCAGAAATTATACTGTAATTTCATGTTATCATTCTTGATTTTGGAAATGCTGATAGAGATACTTGTAGTCCATCAATTCTATGAATGCAATATTCTATGTTCAGCCCAGTTCAGCTATATAATTCCTCAGGGGTATGCATGGTTTCATGTGAATTTTCTGTCTCTGTCATCTGTTTTATCCTTCAACACATTGGTGTGCAGAGAAATGAGTTTATATATTTTTTCAAAGCTCATAATTTATCTTTTACAATACATAATTATTCCAGCAAGATTCAATATTGCATCTGTATATAAATGAGGCAAAATATACTGTATAATGGTGCTTACAGTTTTTAAAATATATATTTCTTAGGTCATAAGAAGTGTTAACAATGTCTGTTATGCTGGAAATTTCTTAATCATCTACATATGGGTATCTAATATCTCAAATATCAAGAGGAAATGTTAAAAATTTCATGAATATTTACAAATAACAGTTATATTTACTATTGAGGAGAGTGCCCTTGCCCCGTGTTATTCACAGAGATATATTTTTAAAAAATCTTTATTAAATTTTCAAACTACAATTATGCATACAAATAATTCATGTACATATAATATTACAAGAAAAGCACAATAAATTTACAGATATTAATAAGCAATTATTTTCCCCCACCCTCCCACCTAGTAATCAAGAAAATAAATACCCACAAGAAACTACCTAAAAAAAATCCCCGAATCAATTTTGTATGTATAAAAAGGCAACTGCACAAGAAATGAAGTCAAGGATTTCTTACTTAAGCTTGGATTTTAAGGGGTCCTTGTACTGAGATGTGTTAACCAATATAACACACGCTAATCATTAGCATGCACTTAGGGCTCCTTTTATCAAGGCGCGCTAAGGGGATTAGAGCGTCGGACATTTCATCATGCGCTAACCCCCGCGGCAAGCCTATAAACTAACGCCTCATCAATGGAGGCGTTAGCGACTAGCAAGGCAGGCGGTTGAACGCGCGGTATTCCGCACGTTAACCGCCTACTGCACCTTGATAAAAGGAGCCCTACATACTAAAATGTCCATAGGAACCTGCTGCATTTTATCTGAGCACCTGCATAAGCACTAACCTCACTCTATGGGCGCCAAAAGATACTCCATTCAGCTTTCCTATCTACAACTAAAGATAAGTTTGTTCTTGCCTTACTGATGTTTAAGAATTTTAACGTTTATAGAGACATTAGAATGTTAAAAGAAGGAAGGTTGGGACAGTAAAGGCAATGATGGTCCCAGTGGCAGCCATAGTTTGGTGTTATCATTAAACTAATTTTGGTTGAAGGGTCTGAAAATTTTACTTATAATTAATATTTAATTCTCAATAGAGCTGTGATATTAGTGGAGTATATTATAATCATCACAGAATTTATAATTATCTCCCTAGTTGAGAGTTCAATATTTTATACACATCGGGTATGCTCACGGCCAGTACGCATAGGCCATACATCGGCAGTACATAGCCTTGCTCGGTGCCCAAGGGATGATCGATTATAAATCTCATGTTCTGCAAATTGCAGGCACAGGCCACGCATTCGCGATAGCATTTTGTTATTTAGCACAGATATTCAGAAACACGCGTCAAGCACGGCTGGCCCGCCATCTTTTCCATTAAAACTTATCATTTTTTATAAACTTATCTGTTTATTTTCAAATTTTATCTCTTTATTTTTTTATTCACTTCTGTACAGACTATATCCGTCAGCTTTTTGATTAATTGCATTTCATACGGCAGGACCATTGTAAATTTCTCATTGATTGGCTTAATCTGATGTTCATTAACAATGTTTAGCTCTGTTATTTGATTTACATTGGCAATGTTTAGCACTGGTATTATCTTTATGTGTATTCCAAAGATAATACCATCTTTTGTGTATTCCAAATAATGCCACGATTAGTTTTTGTATTTTATGCACATCACGCACTGTGAACCACTGCCATGCCATATTTACATAGCTTAATTCATACCATCTTCTGTTTATTTTAAATGTTGTTATGATATTATTTTGGAGTTCAGGCACATTGGGCACTGTGAATCATCACCGTATCAAATTTATAGCACACGAAGCATCTCTTAACCATTTTTTTGTTCATCGTATTATTCACGATAAGATTTTTAAAAATCTTATATGCACCTTCTCAGCTGTGATGATAGGTGCTCATTGCATAATGTCTTAATTTTAGGATATCCCTTTTACTTATTAATACAGATTCTGTTTAACCTATCCATTCTGGTTTTCTGATACTCTGTGTACCAACACTAAGGTATGTACGTTTTTCATCTGGTACACGTTTTCATTTGGATACGTGCCATTCTTTCTCTTTTTTTCTTTCTGCTCTTCCGGTTGGGTTTTCATTTTGATCTTTAATGTATAACTTACCGCCGGCCTTATTGTTTCATTTTTCTATTTTCTATATTTTTTTTCAGCTCTGTAGTCTCATCACAATTGACTAATTGGAGTTTCATTTATGGTTTCCTCTACTGGGTTTCAATCACTGGTAACTTTTTATATCACATCCTGATTTCATTTCTGCGTTCACCATTGATGGCACATTTTCTTTTCATCACTATTTTGGTCACTTATCAATGTCTGTCTTTTACTTTGCATTTCATATTCTTATGTGTTATATCTATTTACATATCATCTTCTGTAGGATCCCTGAGGAAGGAGTGTTTCTTTGAAACACAGACCGTGTCTGGTCCGGTCCACAGGAATATTGGGACCAGTTATTTTGGATATACACTTTTTATGCAGTTTATGTACTTTGTTTTTAGATTTTTATTTTTGTCATTTTAATAAATTCCGGTACCCTGTACATTTTCTTGCAGTATTGTTTTTGTTTGGTTTTGTGGGGTTTTTTTTTACTGCAAGTTTTGTTGGTTTTTTGTTTTATAATTGAAAGGGATCACAGATACTGATAAAGGAAGCATGTGGAGTATTACAGTGTTCATTCAATGCTGTACCTCAGGACAGAAAGCCTGTCTGAAAGTAGTAATCATTTTGTACATATATTACATGATTGTCTGAAAGTAGTAATCATTTTGTACATATATTACATGATTGTCTAACTAAAGGGACTTTAAGCCAGGGCCTTGAAGAGAAATCCCTTCCTCTATCCCCCCCATCTCCCCAAGAGAGAACCTGCATCCTTGGATAAAAGTGTGTATAGACTACATGATGAGGGGGGAAGAGTAATAATAATAATTATTATTTTATATATCACCTAACCAAAAATGGTTGTAGGTGGTTTACAACAAATAAGCACAAGTCATACAGTGGAGAGTACAATTTAAAAGGAAAAAACAATTCAAAACAAAATACAATAAATAAGAATTGGTCCTACAGTAGAAAATATGATTTAAAAGAAAATTTGCAATTTAAAAAAATGGTTCTAAGCAGATTACAACAAATAAGAACCGACCATACAGTAAAAATACAGGAAGAAATGATCTGTGGAGGTGCTATCAATGGGATCACCCTGCAACTGGGACAACCGACATATTTGTGTATTCCCATTGTAAAATAGGAAATCCGGGTTTCGATTTTCAGCCTGCTCAAACCATATTCTCTTAGAATCTTTGCATCCATAAGTTGATGCATTCTGAAATCATTATTTACACATGTAGCCAATCTATCTTTATTTCCACATGAAGATCGCTCTAAACCGGCTTCCTTAGTCTATTAAATGTCTTGCCTGATGGTAGCTGAGTTTCCAGTTCATTAAAGTTTGGGTTTGGGAAGTTATCCAGCTTTTAAAAATAAAAAATTAGTGTTGTTAGAACTTTGCACTTTTATTGAAGTAACAGACTAACCCATAGAAGCCGCAGGATCTGAATATTTTGAGAACAGCATGGACTCGGTAGTTCTTTGTTCTTGTCTTTGTTTCTGCCTTGTCTCTTGTTTATTTTGCCAAGATAGCTTCTATTGAACTGAGATCCCATTAGGGCCAGGTCCTGGCAGACCATGCCACCAACTGCAGGATATACTGTAGTTGTTCATTCTAATAAATAAAGCACCAGGGCAGTCTGGTTAAACATAAGTACTGTTTTGTGTGACAATTTGTATATAATGGGTGGTCCTCCAGCACTCTTACGGTAGCAATAGAGAAATTTAGAAAACCATATTCTCACAATGATGGCCATGAAAAACAGGCACAAGTGGCAGAATGCAACATTGGGTCCACTGTAAGAGAAAACCAGCATTATTGGTATTGGCGTAGTCACAGAGAACATTAGATAAATTCAAAAGCACCCTTAAAAATTTCCTTTTTAACGATGCCTTTCAGAGTTAAATTCAGGAATTAACTTTAGATGCAATTACAGCTATAAACTAGCTTTTATTATAGCTATGAACTAGCTTTTATTAGGCTGCCACCCAACCCTCCTTAACGTCTTTATCTTTATTGTATTACTTTCCTATTATAATTGTAGTTCCACCCTCCTTTCCTATATCTCTAGTGAGTTTATGTCCTAGTACTATCTATATTTCTTTACCCTAACGCTTAGAAATACAGTAGAACCTTGGTTTGCGAGCATAATTTGTTCCAGAAGCATGCTCGTAAACCAAAGTGCTCGTATATCAAAGTGAGTTTCCCCATACAAAGTAATAATAATAATAATTTTATTTTTATATACCGCCAAAGCCATGAAAGTTCGAGGCGGTTTACAACAAGAGGCGCTGGACAATCAGCGAAGTAGGTTACAATACAAAGTGATCGAAGTAGTTACAATATAAAGTCGAAGAAGTTACAATTCCTTTGGTTACATAAAGTCCCAATGTGGGGATATCGAGTACATGTGAATAAGAGTTCGGGAGAAAGGGAAACTTGGATGATTCATTCCACATCCCCAAAAGACCTCCCCCCCCCCCCCCGAGGCCACTGGCGCACTTCCACCCCACCCCTACCCAGGGAACCGGTTTCACCCCCCACGGTCCAAACTCTTACCTCGAGCGGACAGGACACCGGCATGCAGCACCAACCCACAGGATGTGCCGGTGCCGAAATAGCCTGCCGCTGATCTCTGCTGGGCTGCTGCGGGGCCTTGAGCATTTGCTGCCTTCTGGCTCCCACTCTCTCCGAGAAACCGAGAATCTCATGAGAATCTCGGCGAGAGTGGGAGCCAGAAGGCATTGCGCATGCGCAGATGCTCAAGGCCCCGCAGAGATTAGCGGCAGGCTTTTTCGGCACCGGCATGTCCTGTGGGTTGGTGCTGCGTGCCGGTGTCCTGTCCGCATATCGAGTCAACGCTCGGTTTGCGAGTCAAAGTTTGCAGGAGTGTTTTGCTCGTCTTGCAAAACACTTGCAAACCGCGTTACTCGCAAACCAAGGTTTGACAGTACTTTTAAAGCGTTTTATCAAATTTTTAATATAACTTGGATTTGATATAGACATTCAGAAGCATATGAAAATCTTTAAGGCCTGCTAGCTTGATCATTTCCCCTACATTTTAAAGTACTACTACTAATCATTTCTATAGTGCTACTAGACATACACAATGTACATGAAAACGTAGAAGAGACAGTCCCTGCTCAAAAGAGCTTACAATCCTAGTCAAGACAGACAAACTGGACAACAAGATGCTTAAATACACAGTGCTCAAGTGGGGGAATTACAGATTAATGACAGGACAGATATTGGTGCTTGGAAGGTGGATTGGAGTAACATGCAGGCATCATACTCACACATATAAAACAGGAATACAGCAACGAAAACAAAAGCACAGCTAGTCATCTGAGCCTCAAGCAAGTGTCACACTGATACAAGTAGAGCATGAAAACAACATGGACAGCTGAAGATCAAACCTTCATCATAGCCAGATGCAGGTATTGTTCCGATACATGAAAGGTATAACTATGGCACAGATAGCTTAAGAGTGAATCGTCATCTGAGACCCAAGCAAGTACATATAAAGTATGAGTATAGCACAGACAGCTGAAGAGCAGATCATCATCAGAGTCCAAAGCATATATCACACTGCTGAGTGTGAATACAGCACAGAAAGCTGAAGAGCAGATCTTCAGCAGAGCCCAATGTCAGTCTCACACTAGCCTGAATTCAGCACAGACAATGGAAAAGTGCATTATCAGAGTCCTATGTGGATATTACACTGGTACAACTAAAGCCTAATGCTGCAATGGAGATCATTAGTGAGAGCTAGAGCACTGATGCTGTGATGTAGAGCAATGCTTTCTCGATACAGACCTCATACTGGTACCATGTGGCCTTGATGTGCTAAACTCAGGCTAGGCTGGTACTGAGGGAGTTGATGTAAGCCTCAGTGCCGAATGCAACTTAAATGGGCCACCGAGCTCCCTGTGGAAGAACTTCAGTTGTTCTCTGAAGAGTTGCACCGGTACCCTTGGCTCAATAGCCAGTACCATCGGTGCTGCAGGGTGTCGAGGGGTGGGAGACCGTGATGAGGATGCATGCCCTGAAGGAAACACTGCCTGCACTGAAGGAGATTGATGGTGTCAACACTTGGCCTGCATTGAGGTACTTGATGCTGTAGAGGCCTGCAACGCTTATTGGGAAGAGGATGGCTTCCTAGCGGGCTTGCCTGATGTCGGAACAGCATCTGATGTCGATGCCAGTACCGCTGGTAATGATGGCTCAGATTTATCAGTGGAGTCCACGGCTGAGCTGACAGCTTTTCCTGCTGGATACGTTGAGCCTTTAACGAGCATTTCTGTAGGGTAGAATAATGAGTACAAGTGTCTACTCGATGCTCAGGCCCCAAACACTGTAAGCACCAATTGTGCGGGTCAGTGATTGAAATAGGGCGCTGGCACCAGCAGCACTTTTTGAAATAGCTCAAAGATTTAGACATGGACAGAGAAATCTCGGTGGCAAAATCAAAAGACTCAATTGTGAAACAGAGGTTAAAAAACTGCCGAAGTTGAGAAAAGGAGGGAGAAAAAATAAAATAATGAAGACCACCACTATGAAAATAAAACAAAGAAAGAAATAAAAGCCAAAGGGCAAAAGAGAACAACGCTGATGAGAAGGCAACGTGATTTTGTATGGAGTCCCATAAAAACAGCACTTCTTTGCCCTGAGGTACCGTGAGCTGTCGTCGGGCAGGAAGGCACTCGTGCATGCGCGGTGCGGGCATTTGTGAAATTTCCAATAACTCACTTTTCATACTGTCCATACCTGGCTCTGTGGATGATGTCACCCACACATGAGAATATGCTGCCTGCTTGTCCTAGGATAAACATGCATTGAGCCCCATGCAGATATTACATTAAGACTCTAGTTGTACTGGTATAATATCTGCATGGGGCTTCGATAATGCATGTCTCTGCTGCCTGTACTGCACTCACACTCCATGTGCACCAGTGCAACATCTATGCGGCTCTGCTGAAGAACCGCTCCCCAGCTGCACCAGCTACCACAGACTCTGTTCTATCTCTAATGTTAATCTTGTTTTCTTACTGCTAGGCCTTCTCCTCCAAATTCGAAATATGGCACACAAATTTGGGTGCGAGCCCAATTTGCACAAGAAATCTAATTTAATAACGAGTCAACTTGGTGCTAATTGGCAAAAGATTAGAATTTACATACACATCTTCCTAGTCATGATTTCATAAAGATGCACGTGTAAATGTTCCACGCAGATCTGAAAAGGGGGCATGGCCATAGGACGGGCATAAGCATTCTTAGAATTTGTGCACCATGTCCACACCTAATGGCACAAGGACTTGCACCAGATTTCAGTTTGTGTAAATTATCATGCCCGGATCCTGGTGCTAAATGTTATTCTATAAACAGCACTCATTTCTAGAATAGCACCTGGTGCTCATTCATTTTCAGTGCCCAAATTTGGGCGTCATTTGCAGAACCTAGTCCTCTGTGTACAGTATGTTGGGCAAGGGGAAAGTTATCAATGTGGGCTACCATTATGATGTGTTATTTTACTTTTAACCCTATTATTAGAACCTAGGTTTTATTGCATAAAATGGGACCTCTGCTAAAACAGCACAATTAAGTGGTAAAATAGCAAGTCATAACATTAGCCCACATTCAAAATTATGCCCCTAAGTCCATGTCTTCTGAGTGTAGGCACTCATAAAAAGAAAAATTCTGTGCAGATTTTGCAGGTAATTACAATATTATTATTATTTTTTATTCATTTGTTACAATTTATAAATATGACAAACTCAAGAAAATCAACCAATGTCTTCATAAACATTTACAGAAGAAAATAAAATTCTTAAAGATATAGCCCACATTATCGGACCGACAGTGCCCTCCTGCAAGCAACATCAATTTAGTTAAAGAAAGAAAAAAAGCAGTTTAAACAGGCAGAATGTGGCTTCTATTTCTATACTTTCCTTCAAAAAATCCTCCCTAGTTAGAAATAACCAAATAAGTCTAAGATAATGTTTGAACCGGTTTATCTTTTAGAAAACCTTCTAACTGGACTGGCTCTCACTTGCATATGAAATTAGGAATTTACAAGGAAATTTTAAGAAGAAGGTTGCGCACACCGCCAAGGCCCTAGGCCTTGGTGCCAGGAACTGCTTCCTCTTCAATTGAGTCTGCTTAGAAACATCAGGAAATATGAGAATTCTGTCAACAGAACAGAGCCTGTTTTTTTTGGTAAAATATAGTTTCAAAATAGCTTGTTTCTCTAGTTCTGTCTTAAAGACTACCATTAGTATAGCACGTTTTGTTATTGTAATTACAATATTTTGAGGATGCATAAAATTAGTCTGGCAAATATTCAGCTGACAAAGGTGAGTAGTTTTGGGGTTTTTTTTAAATGCTATCTGTTACTAGCTAGATTAGTTCCAGCTATTCAGTGCTGAACCAGGCCTACCTGTCTCCCTGGTAGTCTTAGTGGGGTTGTTGAGGACAGGAGTGAAGCTGTACTTCATGTAATACTGTCAGCTGCTGTGAGAGGTCATGGTAGCCATTTTATAAGTGCTGCTGCATGGGTCAAGAAGAAGGGTTTTACATTTCTGCCCCAATGAGCCTTCTACGACCATTAGGGAAACAGGGAGGCCTGGAGGGAGGGGGGCATGTTCAGGAGGAGATAAATAACGAGAGTACATTGTTCTTCTTTTGTGACATGTAGAAAGTGTCAGAAGCTTTAAATAACTAGTGCTTACAAAAATTAATCCACTCCAAAGGGTTGTAAAAGTGTACAAAGTTGGAGCCTGTGGTCAGAATTTCTCCAGTAAGTACCTAACCACAGAACAGGTTTGTAAATTCACCACTTCATTCCCATCAGCACGCTTCTCTGTTTCCCTCACTCAAATGTAAAAATATGTCTGAAACTAATACTTAAAGGAGAAGTGCTGAAGTATGGTTTTATCTACATAATAACATCAGTCTGCCCAACATTCACACTCATTATACATTCATGTTTAAATTGTCTTTTCTTTCATATTTTTGAGCAGTAGATTATAGAAGTCCACCTGGTAGTGTTTAGGTTCTCACTGCTGGAGTTGCCATTGAAGCCCACTCAGCCTATCCTAACCATCCTGCCACTGGAACTTCTATTAAAGCCATCCCCAACTCATCCTAAACCAAAACACCATATACCAGTACCGGCCTTAGTTTGTTTTATACCATTCATTTTCTAATTAGAGATCGTTTGTGTCCCATGCTTTTCTGAATTCTGTCACTGTTTTCATGTCCACCACATCCCTAACCACAGAACAGGTTTGTAAATTCACCACTTCATTCACATCAGCATGCTTCTCTGTTTCTCAGACATATTTTTTACATTTGAGTGAGAAACTAATACTTAAAGAAGTAGTGCTGAATTATGGTTTTATCTACAGTTCTCCTTTTTATTATTGTGGTAAAATGAAGGCAAGGGCTATCGGAAGCTATGTTAACAGATAGATAACTCTATATAATGTAGTTTATTATTATGTTTGCTTCAACTAAGATTTAATTTACTATGCTATATGGGGCTCGTAATCGAAAGAGAAAAACGTCCAAAAACCGGCCTCAGTCGGCACTTGGACGAACATTTCTCAAAAACGTCCAAGCGCCGATAATCAAACCGGGTTTTGGACGTATTTCTAAACGACTTAGGCCCTCATAGTGCTGCTCAACGTCCAAAGCTAAATGGGGCATTTCGGGAGGCGTGTCGAGGGCAGGGGTTGGGCGGGACGTGTGCCGGCTTAGACAGTCGTACAGCATGTATAACCAAAAGTGATACAGTCCACGATTGACGGAACTTGGACGTTGTGACTTAGACCATTTGAAACATGGTCTAAGTCACAAAAACCCACCTAAACTCACCAGATATGCACTGAAAACACATAAAACAGACCCCCACATACTACCCCAGTGGTCACCGACCCCCCCCCCCAATAAAAATTTTAATCACAACTTTAAAATTCAGCCTCCAGACCATCATCACCTGGCTGCCTGGCATAGGAAAGCCTAGTCGTCCAGCACAGAGGCAGCTTAAGTCATCTTGGGGGTGGGTTAGGGTCCCATAGAGAGGAGGACCCATGCCCATAAGCCCCTGTAATCACTGCATTGATACTTAAAACATGTGCACTGCCCTATACACCCCCAAAACCCTTTTTTTACTGGCATATAAGTGGCTCCTGCAGCCATAAGGGCTATTGGGGTGGTAGATAAGTGGGTCCAGGGGATTCTGGAGGTGGTTTGGGGGGCTCACCGTCACCTATAAGGGAGCTGTAGTGAGGAAAAGCCATGTTTGTGCAGTTCACAGCAGTGCCCTGTAAGGTACCCCACTATTTAGGTGCCCTGTCTGGGTGTTCTGTCCATCACTTTGTAGACCCCTCCCACATCCAACAGGGCTTGTTCTAGATGTTTTGGACTTGGAAGGACAGTTGGACGAAAAAGTGCTTTAAAGATCGACGTTTTAGCGGCTTGGATGATCAGATCTTCAGGACGTATAACTGGATGATTTTCGAAAGTCAAAAGACGTTGGACGTTTCTTTTGAAAATGGGACTTAGGCTCTTTCGACTTTGGACGACTTGCGAAATGGACGTAAACGGACTTAAGACGTCCCTTTCGATTATGCCCCTCTATGTCTTCATTTTGAAAAGTGAGGATCTTATAGGATCACTTATAAATAGTGAAGGAAAGCTAGGTATGAGGCTACACAAAGAGAAGATGGGGCAAATAGAAATTCTAAAAAATATGAAAACAAATTCAGCATCTCATTTTGGGCTATGGTAGTTTTCCTGTGACTTAGAGCATTTTAGTTCTAGCCCAGTGACAATAAGAATTCAAACCGCTGCTCATTTTATTTTGCTAATCATCATCCAACGTGGCCTGCGTTTCATGGGGCAAATGCTGCTCAGAATTGGCAGGAGTCCATGCACTGTTTTTGGATGACCCTATTGTTTAAATTTCTCTGATGCAGCGGGAGCAGCATTTGCCCCGCGAAACGCAGGCCGCATCAGATGATAATTAGCAAAATAAAATGAGCAGCGGTTTGAATTCTTATTGTCACTGGGCTAGAAGTAAAATGCTACAATTCACAGTTGCATTTTTTCAGATAAGTACTCAGAATTACTCTGAACTGCTACAATAAATAATTAATCTTTAAATTATGCTTATGCTTGCACTAGTCTGCCAATTCTGTTTTTTGAAATGAGCTGGTTGTTGACAAGCAGGAAATCAAAAAGATTATAAAGAGGATATAAATTACTGTATGACTTAATAGATTCTAGTTAGATAAATTCATTTTTATGATGTATGAAAAAAAATATATAAAAATTTGTTTTGGAATAAGAAATAAAATTTAGCGAGAGTGAGTGTGGGTTCAAGCCTATGACATGAGCAGGAGCAAGTAGAAAGTTTCCATGATACAACCCAAATTGGGTGAAGGGCTCCATTTTCTGAGGCTTGTAACCCTGATAGTTAAAAACACCTCAGTTCCATTTCTATAATTTTTATTGATTTTATATAATACCTTATACAAAGTGCAAGAAAATATCATAATAAAATCAAATACCACTTTCATACTACATCAAATTCTTAAAACAACCCAAACTTCCTCCCACCCAACCTCCCTTACCCCTCCTGGATGTGTATAAAGAATAGTAATAATACAATAAATAATCTGAATAAAATAAAAGAAATCATATACCGCCATGGTCTTTAACAAACATATCCAATGGGCTCCAGATGTCATTAAATGCCCTGAACTAGCCATTTTCCTCCACTAACATTTGTTCATACCGATAATACAAACACAGTGACTCCCACCAGAATGTGAAGTTTAGACCAGTGTTCTTAAACCACAGGTCCATGGACCAGTGCCGGTCCACAGAAATTTCCTCCCGGTCCACAGGGCCAGCATGTGGATCAGGCCCAAAACAGTGTTCTTCAACCACCAGTCCACGGTGCGATTGATGCAGCATTATCTTCAAGCCAGCTCCCTCTTCCTGATTCAGTGCACAAAGCCATGGGCAGTGGCTCCTACGGGCATCCTGCGCCTGAACCGGAAGCCTTCTCTCTGACATTGCAACGTCAGAGGGAAGGCTTCCAGATGAGGCAAGGGATGTGCAAGGTGCAATTAGTACTATTATGGGGGCGGGGTCTGGGGTGGACATTGGGTAGAGATGGGCAGGGTCTGGCCCATGACTTAGCCCAGTGTTCTTCAACTGCCGGTTCACAGAATAATTTTTTTATTTCTGCCGGTCCATAGGTGTAAAAAGGTTGAAAAACACTGGTTTAGACAATCTCAATTTTTCCAGTTTCTTGTGATTAACTGCAACCCTGTTCAATTTTTCTTTTTATAGTGGTTTTGAACATTTATCATTTAGGGCTCCTTTTACTAAGGTGTGCTAGGGCTTTAATGTGCGGAATAGCGCGTGCTACATAGCTGCGCGCACTAGACCTTAACGCCAGCATTGAGCTGGTGTTAGTTCTAGAAGCTTAGTGTGTGGTAATTTTCTATGTGTGCTAAAAACGCTAGCGCACCTTAGTAAAAGAAGCCCTTAGTGAATCTAAAAACCACATATCTTTGTATTAGTCGCTCTTCTCTAAACCCTTTTGAGAAGGACACGGTACTACTCGAAAGGGCCCAGAGAAGAGCGACTAAGATGGTTAAGGGGCTGGAAGAGTTTCCGTACGGCGAAAGATTAGAGAAATTGGGCCTCTTCTCCCTCGAACAGAGGAGAATGAGAGGGGACATGATCGAAACATTCAAGGTACTGAAGGGAATAGACTTAGTAGATAAGGACAGGTTGTTCACCCTTTCCAAGGTAAGGAGAACGAGAGGGCACTCTCTAAAGTTGAAAGGGGATAGATTCCGTACAAACGTAAGGAAGTTCTTCTTCACCCAAAGAGTGGTAGAAAACTGGAACGCTCTTCCGGAGTCTGTCATAGGGGAACACACCCTCCAGGGATTCAAGACAAAGTTAGACAAGTTTCTGCTGAACCGGAACGTACGCAGGTAGAGCTAGTCTCAGTTAGGGCGCTGGTCTTTGACCAGAGGGCTGCCGCGTGCGTGGACTACTTTGCACGATGGACCACTAGTCTGGCCCAGCAACGGCAATTCTTATGTTCTTATGTTTATACTACTGCAATATTCTGTACTCTGGTGTATCAGTCAAGAGTGTACATTGCAAGAAATCCAAATGTTTTTTGGTTCATTGCATTTAATATACCAACTTTTGTGTACACGGCACAGCGGTTTACAACATTAACAATGTGTCAGATGATTTCAAAAGGAACTACAACAGATGGGAAAGTGAATGAGATAAAAATAAAGAAAAGGAACAAATAGAAAAGATGGACAGCAAGTAAACGAGACAGTTATTCTAGAGAATATGTTTTCTGAGGATGGGAGTTAATGGTTAGTGAGAATTACACGAGAGTTCTTCAAAAGATTTCTGCACTTTTCATATTTTGCAGAAAATGGTTGGAGTGCATGCTGCTTCCGACGCCCATAGGAACTCTATGAGCATTGAGAGCAGCGCGGAGTATTCAGTGCAGCTCCCTGCGCTAAAAAACGCTATTGCAGTTTAGTAAGAGAGGGGGTAAAGAAAGTTAGTACAATACAATTTTTATTCGTATACCGCCAATACCTCCATGAAGTTCACTGTGGTTTACATAAGTAATTATGGTGATGCAAATTAAAAACTAGTGTTACAATATTTAGGAATTATTAGTAACAAATTCATGAAATAGAAAGGTCTTTAGGTGTTGTTTGAAACATTTTAAATTAGATTGCTGGTTAATATTAGCTGGCAATGCTTTCCACAGTTTTGTTGCTTCATATGCCCATGTGGAGTTAAAAGATCTATTGCATCTAATGTTTCTAATGACTGGATACTGAAAAGTATCATTGTTTCTTAGGTTCAAAGATGGATTATTAGAAAATTTAACGAGATGTGGCATATAATCAGGAGTTTCTCCAAACTGTATTTTAAATAGAATATAATATAATTTATAAAGTATTATCCCTTCTATAGGTAACCAGTTTAATTCACGTAAATAAGGTGTAATCTTATCACTTTTTTCAATCTAAAGACTAATCTAATGGCTGTATTCTGTAGCATTTGGAGTTTTTTTAAAATTATAAATGGGCAATCTAAAAAGGTGACATTGCAATAGTCCAGTTGAGACAAAACTAAAGATTGTACTAATATGCGGAATTGATAATTATCTAAATACTTTCTAATCCTTCTAAGTTTCCAGAAAAGACCAAAAGACTTTTTTTTATTAACAAGTTGACCTGAGGTATAAGTGAAAGTTTGTGATCAAAATGAACTCCTTACTTACTTATTACTTTAGCCAGTGGATAATCCATCTTATTTATGGTTAATACTTTAGCTTCACAATTCATATTAGGGTGATTTAATAAACATAATTTAGTTTTATCCTTATTCAATTTAAGTTGATGATTCAACTATACTGTGATTTGTGATGTGCGGTCAAGGAAGGAATGGATGGCCTGAAATTTTCTAACAGTGAAGAAACAGGATTTGACAAGTGTATTCACCTATGGCTTGAAAGTGCATAGTGTTAAGGTATTTTAAGGTAGAGACAAGTTTTAAAAGAATGCCATTAATGGATGACACAAGAGTTGGGGCAGGAAGGTGGCCTGTGATCTAACAACCAACTGTCTTGGATTGATTAAGCATGAGAAGAATCCATCCCAAGCCTCTCTTTAAGATTGACTAGGAGTCCAACAGACAGGTAGGTGTCCATTGGTTTTTGTCCCTTGCAGCTCTGACCTCAAAATGGCCACAACCTCTAATGACAATTTTGTGGTACTTGCAGGAGGAAGACCATGACTGTTTTTGGGCTGGCGCTTAAAGAGCTAAGTGGGCATAGTTAGAACTACTTTTTATATGGTTCTATATGCTGCTTAGCTATGCGGGCACTGACAATGAATATTGCCAGCACCCGATAGTGGGTGCAACTTAGTTCCAAAGTGGTTGGTTAGTGACACAATTAACTGCTGAATATTGGCAGATAGCTGGAACTGAGCAAATTAAGTGGGCAGGAGCCCCTTCTGCCCACTTAAATCACTTTGACCATTAACCCCTGGGTGGGGGCTAAGGGTGGCTGCCATATGGACACAGTCTACCCATTTTAGTGGGAGGTCAACTCAAGGTTAGAGAATGACAGATTAGAGAATGACATGGGGATGGGGACCCAAAGATACTCACAGTACAAAATAAAAAGCACCTTTTTACCCAGATTTAGGAGCAAAATTTCTTACCGTCCCGTAAAAATGGTATTCCTCCCACCCTCTAGTATCTATTAACTTATGTAGCTTCAAGGATGCCCATGTAGGCCTGTTCCAATGCCTTCCTTCTGCCAGGTCTTGTCTTCTGATACAGAATTGTTGGATGTAGCGGGTTATAAATTTTTTAAACAAATCACTCTGTAATTTATCAGTTTAGCTTAGTACGTCTTGCAGGTTCACCAAGCTGTCTTTCAGTTCCTCTGCATCATCAAATGATTTGTATTTGTTTGTTATAATAGGCATGATGTTCCTTAGACCAAGTTCACAGAACTCTTTAATATATTGTTGAAAACTTCAATAAGTTAAAGTAGTTGACAATCATTTTACTGTATCCAAAATTTAAAAGAATTTCACATTGTTTGAACTAATACTCAAACTCTCCTGAAAATTTCTGAAACTAGAGGTATATTTCTCAGTCCTGCTACTGTACTAAAAAAAACAAACCAACCAGTGAAAATTTGCTGTGTACTGCAGAACTACTCAGCCAGCAGTGCTGAATGGAGTGGCTGAAATGTCCTACGGCTTATCTTCCTCTGGTTTAATCGAAGCATATGATGCTTTCTTGCACTCGGTGTTCGGCACAGCATATCATCCAGTGTCAGCGGGGTTACCTGTCCAGACACTTGCAGTTCGATACAGATATAGTTAAATCTGTCACTGAGCACAGGATTGTTCATCTTCTCTTTGACCGTAGCTAGCTGTAAAAAAGATGACATGGTGTACAGATTTGTAAAGTAAAATATAATCTACACTATTATTATGTGCTTTCAAAATGGTAACCTACTGAAAATGATCAGCAATGTCATGAATTTATAATATCAATTAATTATCCCTCTCCTCAAATCATTTCACTGGTTTCATATTCACCTTCGCACACAGTTCAAACTCCTATTGCTAACCTACAAGTGTGTTCGTTTTGCAGCCCCTCAGTATCTCTCCTTTCCTTATACACCGCCTCGAGAACTCTGTTCCACAGACAAATTGCTTTTATCTGTACCCTTCTCCTCCACTTCCAATTCCAGACTTCATTCCTTTCAGCCTGCTGCCCCATATGCCTGGAATAAACTACCTGAGTCTGTCTGACATGCTCCTACTCTTCCTTTATTCAAAAGTAGGCTAAAAACCATCTTTTTGAGACAGCCTTCAACTTATAACCCTACTCCCTTCTGCTCACCAGCCTAGCCAGCAGTTTAACCACCCTCTTTAACCTCTACCTTGGCATCCTGTTTGTCTGTCTTGATTGTTTAGATTGTAAGCTCACTCGAGCAGGGACCATTTCCTTTGTGATTCTGTACAGTGCTGCATATGTCTCATAGCACTCTAGAAATAGTAGTAGTAATGGATTTACAGATGCTATTCCATCCCAAGCAATGCAGCACAAGCAGCCAATCATCTTCCAAATACTACATTTATTAAAATGATCTTTTTAAGGGAAGAAATGTGGTTAAGTGACTAGACCTTGGGAGGAACAGTCAGGATCTTAACTTCATAACTGAGCCTCCATGTACAAGTCCAAATCCACAGCACTGTCCCTATAAAACTGCTGGTAATTCTCAGACAGGTTTTGCTTTTACTGTGGCAACTGTTGGAACTTGACTTTGCTTCAGGGGATCGAATTACTCTGGCAAAACCAAAGACACTACAGACTGCCAGTTTTGTATGGCCATGACAGCAAGTTGACCATGTTCTTATTTTGAACATAAAATATTTTTGGTTTTTCTCTCCACTGAATACATTTTTCAAGTAACAGAGCAGTCTGGTGCTGGGGGAGCTCTAGTGGACTTATGGAAGCCTGGCGATATGAGGTTATGTCTGGAAACAGACTGAAGAGATGTATGATTGTCAAGCATTCTAAACACAGAAGTGAATTGAAGGCTTTAGAGCCAAGCCTGATGGATTAAATAGGTTCAAACTCTCAGAAACAGAGAATAATTGCTTTAATGGATCTCTGTTTGAATGCAGAGATAGTCAGCTTCTGGGTAACTAGCACAGGACTAATTAAAAAGAGAAAGCCAAGTTTGTATGAAGTGGATTTGTCTATGTACAAGCTATTAAAATACCCTGTTGTATTAAGCCAAGAAAGCTATACACTTCATTAAAAAATACAAGTTCAATTTTTACAATTTATTTACTTACTTGCACTTATATGTCATTTTCCTAATCAAAATAGATCATATAAAGCATATAAAACAATAACAGTATAGAACAGAGAAACAGAAGTTTCAAATAAGAAATAATAAAAGCAAAATAACCAATTATAATCAACCCACTTCAATCTTACATTAAGAACATAAGAACATAAGAAGTTGCCTCCACTAGGTCAGACCAGAGGTCCATCGCGCCCAGCGGCCGCTCCCGCAGCGGCCCATTTCTATAACCTACCTCTACTTCTATCATTGGGGGCAGCAGCTTCCTTCTAAATAACATGATTCCTCAGTTAAAGGCTACAAACAGTGCCCAAGTGTCCTGCCTCACCTCTGAGAAAAAGAAAGCTCAGGGAGACCACTCGGTTACAAGATTGTGTGTGAAAAAGGAAAGTTCTCAGGAAGAGACTTTTAAAAATAAGTAAAATATTTATTTTACAAAAAGACTGTTTGAATTACCCCTTTCTCATAATACCATTATTCTCCTGTCCTTTATTAGACTGTGAGCTTCAAATAAGCAGGATCTGTTTATTGTGCAAGTAATTTTATAACTGGTTACCTGGATTACAATAGCTCAAAAGGTACCTATTTAAAGTCTATTTTATAAAGGAACATTTTTTTTTTCTCTTTATTGATTCTAGTATTTTAAAAAGACATGTGGACACCCACTATATATACCATATTTACTCAAATATAAACCCATCCAAATATAAACCAAGGTAAACCTTTTCTCTCCAAAAAGGTTGAATCAAATATAAAATGAAATCAAGGCAGTCTCACAAGGTTACTGTGGGAACTCCCATCAGCCATTTTGAATAGTGAAACTACACGGAGCAGGAGCATAGGAGGATTGTTGATGGGTCAATGTCTGTTTTATCATTCCCTTGAGAAATTCCTAACCTCCATTTGTCCTGCTTGTCTATTTTAATTAGATTTTAAGCTTTATTGAGAAGGATTGTCTCTAACATTTTTAATGTATAGCAGTGCGTACTTCTAGAAGCGCTATAGAAATGAAAAGAAGTAGTAGTAGTAAGACTCAAATATAAACCAAGACCCCCATTTTTGGGACATTTTTTGGCCTAAAAATCTAGGTTTGTATTCATATATCATAGCTACATATAAATTGCACCTTTCACTACTAATTTTTACCCCATCCTGTGATTTGCATATAAGTCACATGGCCATCTCACCTTCCCTTCCCTCCAGTGTATTACCTCTGAGCTCTCCCACAATCCCATGGTAGCAGCAGCCAGCATATTCTCCTCCATCCTCTCCCCATGCCTTCATACCTCTTCCTGGGACTTTCAAAGGGTTCATAGTCAAAAGCGCGTGACGACAAAGGCGCGCAGACAACTGAGCGCAAGGTGGAAGCGCGCCGAAGAAAAAGTATTTTAAGGGGCTCCGACGGGGGGTGTTGGTGGGGAACCCCCACACTTTACTTAATAGAGATCGCGCCGGTGTTATGGGGGGTTGTAACCCACCTCATTTACTGGAAACTTAACTTTTCCCCTCTTTTTTAGGCAAAAAGTGAAGTTTTCAGTATGTGGGGGGTTACAACCCCCCAAACCCCCCACAACGCCAGCGCGATCTCTGTTAAGTAAAGTGGGGGGGTCCCCCCACACTCCCCGTCGGAGCCCTTTAAAATACTGTTTTTCTTCGGTGCGCTTCCGCCTTGCGCTCAGTTGTCTGCGCTGGGTTGTCGTCGCGCCTTTGTTGTCGCACGCTTTTGACCTGTCACCCTTTCAAAGTTCTTAATGTGCTGGCGCAGGACTTTCCTGCAGGTCTATGCTCATGTGTGTTGCCGCATCCTACCCATTGCCCGATAGGAAATGTAGCACAGAGCCACACTGCAGGCCGAAGAATACTCATACCTTAGGTAAATGAACTCGTTCCTCAACTATACTGGCTCTGAAGCAGAAGCTCCAGTGAGGGCTTCATTAGAGTGATCTGTCACGGAAATATTGCCTGGAGGATCTCCAGATCCAGGGGAGTGGAACGACTAATAGACCTAAAACTTTTTTTTTTTTTGGGGGGGGGGCGGGGGAGAAGAGTTGTGCACTTGGAGAGTGGGGCCATGGCTTTCCCTAGGGTGACCAAAATCCTTGCACCAGCCCTAAAGCTATCTACTTTGACATCAAGAAAAATACAGTATTAAACCTACAGTATTTGTTTCCAACATTTTCTATTTCTAATGCATTTCAAATATAATGCGAATCAAAGTATTTAATTTCATTTTGGCTTATACTCCTAACAAGATATACAAGGCATCACAAATTTTGCAAGTTATGTACTTACCACCTGTTCAGAAAACTGCAGTCTCTTCACATATTCTGGTGTAACAGTTTGTACTGCTGCCTCCAACATATGCAAAACATTTTCGAAGTTACCCATCAGGGCCTGAATAAGAATCTTGAAAAAAAAAATAAAAAAAATGAATACAAAATAATCTATTAATTTATTAAAAAACTTAATATACCCCCGGAAGTCACAGCGGTTTCCAAGTAAACATACAAAAAGCAAAAACAACAATAAAATCATTCTTCAAAATACTATCAACACATATGAAAATCAAATTTACAAATTCTTCAATGACATATTTTGAAAAGATGATACAAAAATGTCCAAACAACGTTAGGAAGGACAGATCAAAAATATGCATTTACAAACAGCCTGGTTTTAAGATCATTTATGCCTATAATAAGCCAACTGATCTCTATTTTACTGTTTTTGGCTTTAAAACTCAACCAATAGTTCCTTCCTTATGGATGGGTTAAGCACCTTAACTCAACTGCAGTTCCAACAACTCTATGGTTGTTATCATGGAGCCTAGCACCTGCAGGTAATGCCAATCCCTAGGTGTTGGTAGCTCCAAAATCTCCAGGATCTGGCGTCTGAGCTTCAGTTTATGTGGTTCTGGAAGAAAAAGTTGGCCCTCTTCCATGTTGAATAGAACCCCCAAATACTCTAGACACTGAGTGGGCTCCATGCGACTCTTTTTGAAATTTATAATCTACCCCAGATACCACAAGAGCTGAACTGCCTGAGCCACTGCCCGATGACATTCCATCTCAGATGATGCTCTGATCAGCCAATTGTCCAACTATGGAAGAACTTGAAGGCCTGATCTGCGCAGATGCGCTGCTGCCACCACCGTCACTTTGGTAAAGGTGTGAGGCACCACTGCCAACCTGAAGGGCAGCACTGAGAACTGAAAATGGTTCTCTAGCATATGTTAACCTGAGAAACCTCTGTGATTTGGGAAAAGGGAGATAAACAGGTAAGCCTCTGCCAAATCTAGCAAGGCCAAAAATTTGTCCAAAGCTACCGAGGCAATGACCAATCTCACCATTTCCATCTGGAACCTGGGAACTTTTAATGCTGCATTGACTGATTTAAGATCCAGAATTGGTCTCCAATCTTCTGGTCTTTCTTGGCCATGATAAACTATACTGAGAATCTGCCTGAGTCTGTGTCTTGCACTAGCTCTAAGGCTCCCAGTTGTAACAGCCTTTGCATAGTCACTCTGACCTTGGCTGCTTTCTCTGGTCTTCCTGCTGGAGAATCCAGAAATACGTCCTGGAAAGGATGACAGAATTTGAGTTTGTAATTTTCTTAAATGATGTCTGGCACCCATGGATCTGCTGAAATATGCGCCCAAGTCTCCCAGAACTCTGAGAGTCTCCCTCCTATGTGGGGGATCTCAAAGGATGACTTGGCATCATTGGGACTTCTTAGAATTTGTGGCAGAATGAGAGCTGGATGTGGAGGCTCTTTTGGAAAGCCTTAGGACCTTTGGGACAAGGAGCCCGCTGACTCATAACACAGTTTTCTATAGCCGCAAAAGGAACTATGACTGGAACTCCTAGTACCATGAGGCTTACTGTCCGGCAAGGACTTGGGAAGATGATCCATCCCACTAGTCATTAAGTCATCCAGTCATTTCCAAATAAGCATCTGCCCTTTAAAAGGGAGCTTGCTCAAAGTGGCCTTAGATGTTGAATCTCCCACCCACTGCCTGATCCAGAGCATTCTACAGGCAGAGATTCAATAAGCTGATACTTTACTCATGACCTGAGCATGTCATAAATAGCATCTGCTACATAGTCCACCCCAGCCAGTACCACAGGAGAGCACCCTAATCCCTCTGCAGTCAGATTCTGGTGTAGCATCTTACGGCAGGCCCTTACCACAAAGGAAGTTGCAGCTTTAAGGCCTAATGCTAATGTCTCAAACTGCTGTTTGAGGACTAAGTTCACTTTGTGATCCTGCAAATCCTTCAGGACCACTCCATCTTCACTAGGCAGAGAGGTTAGAGGACCTTCAGGCATCTCCCAATGCTCTGTTATCATCCTGGTAATCTCTGGGTGCAAAGGGAAGCACTTGGACTGTGATTTGGTACTGCTTAATAATGAGAGCTGGGCAGCAGAAACTTGTAGGTACTCTAAATCCAACTCCTGCAGAGAAACTGTAATAACCTCAGTTAAATCTGTTGGCATAAATAGCCTGCGCAACATCAGATCATCTCCCTGAGCTAGGGCTGATACCAACCCCTGATCACCCACCCCAAACTGCGAACTAGAATCTTCCAGGGAAAATGCATGGTGAGAGAGCAGTGCAATTGCATCCAAACCCATCTCATCACAGCACTTATCCGAATGGGCCTCTGGATCCTGCAGCTCTACCGGTTGCAGCAAGGTCTTGCTTTGTGGAGGTAAACTCCTCTGAGAGCTAACTGGCTGACCCAGAGGATGTGGTAAGAGTGGATAGCATAGCTGGTTATAAGAAAGGTTTGGACAAGTTCCTGGATGAAAAGTCCATAGTCTGTTATTAAGAAAGACACAGGGGAAGCCACTGCTTGCTCTGTATCGGTAGCATGGAATATTGCTACACCTTGGGTTTTGGCTAGGTACTGGTGACCTGGATTGGCCACCATGGGAATGGGCTACTGGGATTGATGGACCATTGGTCTGACCCAGTGAGGCTATTCTTATGTTCTTTTATGCTTCTGGTAAGCTGCATATATCAAAGTCAACAACCTGGATTGGGACCTCTGCTAGTCTGTCAAGTCTTTTCTCAGGATAAGGGGTATCGGCACAAAAGCACGTCGCTGGTGACACCGAGTCACATTTCAGAACCTTCCAACCCATGAAGTGACCAGAGGGGTTTAAGCCCATGGTGCCCATCACCTCTTGTATACCCAGTGGCTCATGGTACAAGGATACTCCTTGTCTGACCATCCTGTGCAAATTTGGCATGATATTAGGTCTAATCCACTTGAGGAGTCCATAATAATCGATTCTTACCAAAATCAAACCTATTTGAGTCAGAAGGCGAAATCCAAGATGGCTGCTGTGTTTTGGCACCAAAAAATGGCCTATGGGAGCAAACCCAAAAGTCCCAAATTACTGAAAATAAAAATTAGATTCTTACTTTACTAGTAGATACGTGTGCCATTCTGGACGATAGGTTATTCTCTCCATGCTTGCCTGTTTTTATTCCTCCACCAGAGGGTTCTCCTGCCCCCTTTAGTTTGTACCAAAGCAGGCGATAGCCCTATATAGGAACACTTAAGAAGGAAGGGTACGGGAAGACTCCCAAAAATACAGTGCTGTTCTGATCTAAAAACATAAACATGTTAAACATTACAATGGAATGGCCATATAGATCAAAAACATTTATGAGTTCAAACATTCCCCAATGAGTTATAGCAGTACATTATTCTTCATACCTTGAGAGCTGACTGACATCAAAATTTCAGCTTTGACTTGAACCATCTGATGAAGAGAGTAGGCAGGCGGAGAAATAACAGACAAGGCAGGGCTCCAGAATGACACACCTATCTACTAGAAAAGATATTAGTAAGGTAAGAACCTAATCTCTTTTTCCAGTGCCCAGTCTAAGCCCGAAGCTCCTGCCCCCCTTCATGCGCCGCACAGTACATGGTATAAGGGTGCTCTTCTGGCATTCATTCAGCACAAATTTGGCATGAATTAGGAGTAAAAGAGCCCGGGGACTCCTTCCTTACAAGTTTTGGGGTAAAACAAAGTGATTTGAAGGTTCTGGAGAACTTTCAAAAAAAATTGGGAAATCTAAGATGGTCACCACCACAGTGTTTTGGTGACAAAAAATGACCCTAAAACAACTTAGCAGAAAATAAAAAATACAGAAAATAAGATTTTAGAGGTGGGGGACACTATAGGAAGTAGTAGAAACCTGTAAAAACAGGATTTGCAAACTCCTCTAATTTTGCCCATAGGCTGTAACCTGTACTGAGGATTTGCTGCAGCCTGCCTCAGCTCTCTTTAAAAGTAGCTGGATCTGGAGAAGAAACCACTGTCTTCTAACTCTGAAATCTTTGGACTGCCAGTCAGATCGAAGTCTGACTGATCCTTGACCCCTGCAGACCTGCGCATGCAAAATAAGGGAGGCGAAACATACCTGGCACTAGGGAGGCGAAACACACCTGGCACACTGAGCCCCCTGCAAGTGCCTAACAGCCTGAGCTCAAGCCCCTGTGAACAAGTAGATAAGCAAAGCTCCAAGAGATCCAGACCCCAAGCTTCACAACCAGTTTCTGGTAGCACTGTGGGATTGGCCTGTCAACAGCAGATCTCAAATATGCTTCTTCTCCACATAGACAGAGGTTTCCACTCAACCTGGGGAGCTCTAGAGCACTGAAAACCACTGAAAACATACACAAAAAAAATCTAAGGTATACAGAGCAGATCAGAAAGACTTCTTCCAGCTCATGTACAGAAGAAAAAACATAAGGGGCAGCACAGCCCTCTGGTACAGAAGGAGGAATAAAAAACCTGGAGTGGATCCTTCTGCATGGCTTGCGAGTATGGAGAGAATACTCTTTTGTCCAAAATGACATGCCTATTGCATTAGAAAAGATTTTATGGGAGGGGGACCTTTGGGACACCCTCAGAAACCTTTAGTTTTGCTGAACTCAGACCCACCCCAATTTTTCCATAGACAGTAATGAGCTGTATACACAGGTGTCATGTGCTGTGCCTGCATTAGCTTCTCACTGCAGCTAGAAATGAAGAAGAGATTTCTGCCTCAGCCAAGCAAGGGTAATGCCAGTGTTTGTGGGTAAGATGCTCTTAATCCATGAAAATGGATTTGGAATAAAAAATCCTTTAAAATGTCTTCATAGGAACTATGAACCAAGCTTAGACATCAAGTGATAAAATCTAAGGGAGAGTCTTACATAAAGATTACTGCAGACTCTGCTCTCTGTGTTCGTTATCTTAGAATATATTGATCTGGCTTTTGAGACTTCATTCTGCAAAGAAGAAAGAAATAATTTAAATTAATTACTGTAGTGCAAATTCTTAAGTATACCATTTATCACTAGACCAGTAATGTACATGGCCCTAATTCTGTGCTTCTGCATTCATTTTACCATATTACAAACAAGACAAGTTGTGCAATGACAGAAATCCTACAGCACAATTAATATTCAAGTTCACTATGGAACAGGCAAGTACTTTGTAGAGGGGGCAAAAGAAATTGGGGGTGGGGGTTTGCAGGAGAAGAAGGAAGGAGTGGAGATGGGGCAATCTATATGTACATTTACCCAAAAGTAGATACCTTGCTGCAAGACAGATTGGATGGGCCATTTTAGGGAATGTACTATGTACTGACTTTTCTCTTTCAAAAAAATAGTTGCATAAGTAATTTTATTTGAAGAAACTATTACAACTTCTTATTGTGTAAACCGAGTTGAGCCTCTGTTGACTGGAGGATGATCCGGTATATAAACCGAAAGATTGGATTTGTTTCCTTACTCCCATTGTGAGTCCAACATTTCACTGATAGGATGGTCTGTTTGGTTAGACTAACCATCTACTCAGGCTATCTACCTGCCTCCTAAATTTAACCTCAGTTCTTTAGTGTATTTCTGGAAAGATCAGAGAAAGAAATCCACACAAGAGTGTAGGTAATAGTCAAAGCTTTGAGAAGCGTTTCTGCATCCCCAAAATAATGGGACGTCAGAAAGACTTACCCAATACAAGTGACTGGCCATTTTATTGGAAATCATTAATTCATTATTAAACATACGGAGTTGGTGCATTGCAAATTTACAATCCATTTACAAATTGCAATATTCTATTGGTTATTTTGTTCCTTAGCAACAATGACTTAACTTATCACATGCTATTGTCTCACCTCTGCTCTCTATTGCAAATATCTCGTTTACAGAAACAATCACATGATTTTCTATAACTACCAGCTCATCAATATTTGGTTATGGGGCCATATTAGTTAAGGCCCCCCCTTGTATTCTGCACAATACAATTACCACCATCAGCTTAAAATGAATCTTCTATGGTACACGATAAGACATTAAGAGACAGTCTAACCATTTTCCACCACAGAGATAGCTACTCAGTTTCAGGGACATGTTGTTAAGAATCCAACCAAGGAAAAAGGCTGAGTGCTAGTGAAAAGCAGGCATGGCATCTAGAATGTGAAACAGCTAATGAGTTCAGAAATGTCAAGAGGAATGTATGTAATAAGACAGACCAGGCTTGAGTGCTAACACATGTGCAAAACAGTAACAGAAAATAGAATATGTTTATTAAATTTACTGCATATTCTGCTAAGCGGCTTCCATATAGACATACACATTAAACTCAATAAGCATCATAAGAACATAAGAATTGCCACTGCTGGGTCAGACCAGTGTTCCATCGTGCCCAGCAGTCCGCTCATGCGGCTGCCCTTAAGTCAAAGACCAGTGCCCTAACTGAGTCTAGCCTTACCTGCGTACGTTCTGGTTTAGTAGGAACTTGTCTAACTTTGTCTTGAATCCCTGGAGGGTGTTTTCCCCTATAACAGCCTCCGGAAGAGCGTTCCAGTTCTTCACCACTCTCTGGGTGAAGAAGAACTTCCTTACATTTGTATGGAATCTATCCCCTTTTAACTTTAGAGAGTGCCCTCTCTTTCTCCCTATCTTGGAGAGGGTGAAAAACCTGTCTTTATCTACTAAGTCTATTCCCTTCATTATCTTGAATGTTTCGATCATGTTCTCTCTCAGTCTCCTCTTTTCAAGGGAGAAGAGGCCCAGTTTCTCTAATTTCTCACTGTACGGCAACTCCTCCAGCCCCTTAACCATTTTAGTAGCTCTTCTCTGGACCCTTTCGAGTAGTACTGTGTCCTTCTTCATGTATGGCGACCAGTGTTGGACGTAGTATTCCAGGTGGGGGCGTACCATGGCCCGGTACAGCGGCATGATAACCTTCTCCAATCTGTTTGTGATCAGACCAACATCGGGCTCCCCCTCCCTGCATCGGCACCCATGGGCATGCCGCCGCGTGGATCGGGAGGGAGGATGAGGCCAACCTGGCGATGCAGGAGGCTCGCCCCGTTTCTTTAAGAGGAGCGCGGCCGCCGCGTGGCGGAAGCGGCCACCCCCCACCCGACAACCAGGCAGACGAACTCACTTTTTTTTTTTTTTTTTTTTTATATAAGGCGAAGCAGTAGAGTGGTGAAGAGCTCGCCTCCTCCTAGGCCGCGGGCCGCGTTGGGGCAAGCGGCTCGCGGCACCGTGCGCCAGCGCTAAAGGCCAACGACTCCCCTCCTCCTAGGCCGCGGGCCGCGTTGAGGCTAGCGGCTCGCGGCACTGACCGCCTCCGACCGGCGCTCCGGGGCGGCGCGCCCCCTGGCCGCGTGTGCAGCGGCCCAACTCCCTCTCCGCCAGGACTCCCCCATCCGGCAGCTGCACCAGCGTCCCGTGGGGACACCGACACCGGTCCGAGACACTCCGGTGTACAGCTGCCAGAGAGAGGACGCAGGAGAGGAAAGTCCACCGCTGGAGCTGGAAGCGCCGGTACCTGCGAGGCAACAGACCGCCAAAGGGTGGGAGGAAGGGAAGCCGCCTCTCTCTTTGGGATCGCCGTAACGAAAGGGCGACCTCCCTTCCGCTCACCCCTGGTTTTCAGCATTATATCTGCTTAATTTCTCTTCTCCTCCCTGTTTCTTACTAAAAAAAAAATATAAAAAAAGCACAAAAAAATCCTTCTCTTTCCTCTGTTAAATCTTATTTCTTCTTCCTGCAGTTTTGTTTAAAATACTGTGTTTTAGGTGGTATAGAGCCTATATTTCTGCCTTACTAGTAGTCTTACTTATAGTCCCACCAACCCCAGGGACCACTATTCATATATAGAGACCCATATAATCAGGACTTCACAACCAATCAAGATGACCTTTATTCTATGCAATCACTGTGGTGCTTTAATTCCAAGACATACTATTTGGAGGCTTAAGGCTTGCCCCATCTGTCTTCAACTTGCCAGTATTAAGGAGGAGCTCTGTAAACTTAAACAGGAATTGAATACAATTAAAGCAGCTTCCATCACTCCACAAAATCATACCAACTTACCACCTCTACCTCAAAGAATAAAACAGCCCAGGAATAAATGGGTCACAGTAGGCTCAGGAAGACTGCGACATGTAACACAGAAACATCCACCTTCACTAATATTACCTCTACAGAATTCCTTCGCTCCACTAGTGCACTGCGATACTCAGGAAAACAGAAGGGAGGTGGGACTGGAACCAATGAAAGAAACTCAAGAGAACAAGAGCACCCTAAGTACAAATAAAAAAGCCAAAAACAGAAAACTATTACTGTTGGGAGATTCCATCATCAGAGGCATTAACCTTGGAACACAGGGCGAGGAGTCCAAAATAGTGAAATGTCTTCCAGGATCCTCAGCTACCAGGAGTTCCAGGCAAATACTGACTATAATTAAGGAAGAAACTAAGGATTTTAACACTGATGTTGTTATCCATCTGGGAACAAATGACCTGGCCAACAACTCCACACTTGCAGCACAGAAAGCTTTTCGGGAGCTTGGTGAGGGCGTGAAACCTTTTGTAAAGACTTTAGCTTTTTCTGAAATACTGCCTGCATATGGAAAAGGAGAGCAAAGAATGAAAAACACAGAGGACTTTAATAGATGGCTCAGAGCCTGGTGTCATCAAGAAGGCTTCAGGTACATAGGAGGATGGGGAAATACATGGAAGGACAAGAAGCTATATTGCACTGATGGGCTACATATTACTACAGCAGGAAAAAGAAACCTTGCAGAGAAATTTAGACAATATTTTTCTAGGCATTTAAACTAGAAGGTGGGGGTGGTGTATGTAGAGACCACCCCCGGCAAAAGAAAAGATGTGATAGTAGTAAAGGCTGCAACAAAAGCAATATCAGCAACTCATTTCTTAGTATTGCAGCGGAAAGTGAAACGACACAAAAATCCATACGAAAAAGGAGATTATCGCTGAAAAATAGCTGGAAAGCGATGACCACAAATGCTCGCAGTCTAAGCAACAAAGTTCATGATCTGCAAGCCCTAATATTAGAGGCAGATCTAGATATTGTTGCTATCACAGAGACATGGTTCAGTGAATCACATGGATGGGATGCAAACATACCGGGATATAATCTTTTTAGGAAGGACAGAGATGGTCATAAAGGTGGAGGAGTAGCTCTCTATGTAAAGATCAATATCCAAGCGACCGAAATGCAAGGGACCTGGGGAGAGGAAGAAGCGATATGGATTGCTCTGAAAAGAGAAGATGGAACTTCTATCTACGTGGGTGTAGTCTACAGACCTCCGACTCAATCGCAGCAAATTGATAAGGATCTGATTGTGGATATCCAAAAGTTTGGAAGGAAAGAGGAGGTTCTGCTGTTGGGAGATTTCAACCTGCCGGATGCGGACTGGAATGTTCCGACTGCGGAATCGGAAAGAAGTAGGGAGATTGTGGATGCCTTTCAAGAGGCTCTGCTCAGACAAATGGTGACGGAACCCACAAGGGAAAAAGCGATATTGGATCTGGTCCTCACAAATGGAGAGAGTATATCTAATGTTCGAGTGGGTGCTCACCTGGGTAGTAGCGATCATCAAACGGTTTGGTTTGATATAACGGCCAAAGTGGAGAGCGGCCGCACGATACTTAAAGTCCTAGATTTCAAACGTACGGACTTTAATGCAATGGGAAAGTACCTGAAGAAAGAGCTGTTAGGATGGGAGGACATAAGAGAAGTGGAAAGACAGTGGTCTAAGCTGAAAGGAGCGATAAAAATGGCTACGGACCTTTATGTGAAGAAAATCAATAAAAACAAGAGAAAAAGGAAGCCGATATGGTTCTCCAACCTAGTGGCTGAGAAAATAAAGGCGAAAGAGTTGGCGTTCATGAAATATAAAAAAACCCAAGAAGAGGAGAGCAGAAAGGACTACAGGGTGAAACTGAAAGAAGCCAAGAGAGAGATACGTTTAGCGAAGGCACAGGCGGAAGAACAAATGGCTAAAAATGTAAAAAAGGGAGATAAAAATTTTTTCAGATATATTAGTGAAAGGAGGAAGATAAAAAATGGAATTGCTAGGCTAAAAGATGCTGGGAACAAATATGTGGAGAGTGATGAGGAGAAAGCAAATGTGCTAAACAAATACTTCTGTTCTGTGTTCACAGAAGAAAATCCTGGAGAAGGACCGAGATTGTCCGGCAAAGTTACACGAGAAAATGGAGTAGATTCTGCGCCGTTCACGGAGGAGGGTGTTTATGAGCAACTTGAAAAACTGAAGGTGGACAAAGCGATGGGACCAGACGGGATCCATCCCAGGATACTAAGGGAACTCAGAGAGGTTCTGGCGAGTCCTATTAAAGACTTGTTCAACAAATCTCTGGAGACGGGAGTGATTCCTGGGGATTGGAGGAGAGCGGATGTGGTCCCTATTCATAAAAGTGGTCACAGGGATGAAGCAGGAAACTACAGGCCGGTGAGCCTCACTTCAGTTGTTGGAAAAATAATGGAAGTGTTGCTGAAAGAAAGGATAGTGTATTTCCTTGAATCTAATGGGTTACAGGATCCGAGGCAACATGGCTTTACAAAAGGTAAATCGTGCCAAACGAACCTGATTGAATTTTTTGATTGGGTGACCAGAGAGCTGGATCAAGGACATATGCTAGATGTAATTTACTTGGATTTCAGCAAAGCCTTTGATACAGTTCCTCATAGGAGGCTGTTGAACAAACTTGAAGGGCTGAAGTTAGGACCCAAAGTGGTGAACTGGGTCAGAAACTGGCTATCGGACAGACGCCAGAGGGTGGTGGTTAATGGAAGTCGCTCGAAGGAAGGAAAGGTGACTAGTGGAGTCCCTCAGGGTTCGGTGCTGGGGCCAATCCTGTTCAATATGTATGTAAGTGACATTGCTGAAGGGCTAGAAGGAAAAGTGTGCCTTTTTGCAGATGATACCAAGATTTGTAACAGAGTAGACACCGAAGAGGGAGTGGAAAATATGAAAAAGGATCTGCAAAAGTTAGAGGAATGGTCTAATGCCTGGCAACTAAAATTCAATGCAAAGAAATGCAGAGTAATGCATTTGGGGATTAATAATAGGAAGGAACCGTATATGCTGGGAGGAGAGAAGCTGATATGCACGGACGGAGAGAGGGACCTTGGGGTGATAGTGTCCGAAGATCTAAAGGTGAAAAAACAGTGTGATAAGGCAGTGGCTGCTGCCAGAAGGATTCTGGGCTGTATAAAGAGAGGCGTAGTCAGTAGAAGGAAGAAGGTGTTGATGCCCCTGTACAGGTCATTGGTGAGGCCCCACTTGGAGTATTGTGTTCAGTTTTGGAGACCGTATCTGGCGAAAAACGTAAGAAGACTTGAGGCGGTCCAGAGGAGGGCGACGAAAATGATAGGAGGCTTGCGCCAGAAGACGTATGAGGAGAGACTGGAAGACCTGAATATGTATACCCTAGAGGAAAGGAGAGACAGGGGAGATATGATTCAGACGTTCAAATACTTAAAGGGTATTAACGTAGAACAAAATCTTTTCCAGAGAAAGGAAAATGGTAAAACCAGAGGACATAATTTGAGGTTGAGGGGTGGTAGATTCAGGGGCAATGTTAGGAAATTCTACTTTACGGAGAGGGTGGTGGATGCCTGGAATGCGCTCCCGAGAGAGGTGGTGGAGAGTAAAACTGTGACTGAGTTCAAAGAAGCGTGGGATGAACACAGAGGATTTAGAATCAGAAAATAATATTAAATATTGAACTAGGCCAGTAACTGGGCAGACTTGCACGGTCTGTGTCTGTGTATGGCCGTTTGGTGGAGGATGGGCTGGGGAGGGCTTCAATGGCTGGGAGGGTGTAGATGGGCTGGAGTGGGTCTTGACGGAGATTTTGGCAGTTGGAACTCAGGCACAGTACCGGGTAGAGCTTTGGATTCTCGCCCAGAAATAGCTAAGAAGGAAAAAAAAAAAAAAATTTAAATTGAATCAGGTTGGGCAGACTGGATGGACCATTCGGGTCTTTATCTGCCGTCATCTACTATGTTACTATGTTACTATGTTACTATGTTCTTAATCATTCCTAGCATTCTATTTGTCCTTTTCGCCACCGCCGCGCATTGCGTGGACGGCTTAATCGACTTGTCGACCAGTACTCCCAAGTCCCTTTCCTGGGAAGTCTGAGTCCTGCACCGGACATCCTGTATTTGTGTAAAAGATTTTTGTTACCGACATGCATCACCTTACACTTATCCACGTTAAACCTCATTTGCCATGTCGCAGCCCATTTCTCAAGCATGTTTATGTCACTTTGCAGGTCTTCGCAATCCTTCTGTGTCTTCAGTACTCTGAATAACTTCATATTGTCTGCAAATTTTATCACCCTCGGATGGATGCTGTCCGGTCCAGGGGATTTATCATTTTTAAGCCTATCAATCTGCCTGCATAGCTCTTCTAGACTGATCATCAACCCAGTTAGTTTCCCGTCTTCGTTTCCTGTGTATAGCCTGTCGGCTTCCGGTATGTTGTATATATCCTCTTCGGTAAATATAGATGTAAAAAAGGTGTTCAGTTTGTCGGTGATGGCTTTGTCCTCTTTTAGCACTACCTTTATTCCATGGTCATTTAACGGCCTCACGTGGCGTGCGCTTTGTTGGAGTGGCGGCCGGCTTGGCTCGGGAGTTGAGAGGTCCTGCGCATGCTTCTGCAAGATGGCGGCTGGCTTGAATCAAGAGCTGGGAGGCGCTAGCGGACGGCAGAGGCATTGGCCAAAGCAGGAGGACAGCCGCACGGGGACCCCGAGGGAAGGAAGCCACTTCGCTGAAGGGGCTGTGGCACCCACAGGCGGGTACCCACCTCTGAGCCACCATAGCTGAGAGCTCATTTAGCGAGTCAACACTCGTTTTGTGAGGCACGATTTGTGGAACTGTTTTGCTTGTCTTGCAAAACACTCACAAACCATGTTACTCGCAAACTGAGGTTTGACCTTACTTTCATTCTGTATTTCCTTCTGGTTTGTTAATGTCCCCTATTCTTTCAGGTCTGGATGCACTAAACTCACCATGCATTTAACAATCATCGCTAAAACCAGTTTGAACTGGTTTAGCGTCAAAGTAATGCACACAATGGCTTACTGCGTGCTTTTCTGTGTTTGTTGCAGATTCTGACTCTGTTATGCAAATGAGCCCTTTAGTATTAAAATGAGGTCATTAGTATTAAAATGATCACTCTGACCGATGCCCTAACATTGCTTAGGGATGCACAAAATCTAGTGCCGACTTTTAATGACCCGAAATTACTGACATATATGCAATGTGTTAAAGGCACATTTTATGTGCTCCCCTCTTGCCTCAGCCACGGACCCCTGGACCTCCTGACCACTCCCCATGATCGGCAGGAAGGAAGCCCATTCCCTCCTGCCTCAGAAACACAGACCCCTCACTCCTGACCCCCACCCTCCCACTCACGAAGATCATTGGCAGGAGGGATGCCCACTCCCTCATGCCTTGGCTACCCTGACCCCCAAACCCCAGACCCCTCCTCCCACCAAGATCGTGGCCACCCTGACCCTCCCACACTCCTGATGCCCCCCGCAAAGATCGGCAGGAGGGATGCCCACTTTCCCCTGCCTCGGCCACCCAGACCCCTCCCATGAACCCTCCCAACCCCTGCACCTTATATAGAAGGCAGCAGGAGGGATTTCCAGTCCCTCCTGCTGGCAGACCTGCCTCTTCAAAATGGCGGCCCTTTCCCTTTGGCCCTGACTGGCTTAGGTGCCTGAGCCAATCAGGGCCTTAGGCACCTCCAGGATGAACCGGGAAGGGGAAGACCTGCCATTTTGAAGAGGTGGGCCTGCTGGCAGGAGGGACTGGGCATCCCTCTTGCTGTCTTCTGTATAAGGTACAGGGGCAGGGTGGCGGAGTAAGGGGGTTGAGGTGGCCAAAGCAGGAAGGAGTGAGCATCCCTCTTTGTAGGAGGGGGTCGGGAGTGTGTGGGAGTCTGGGTGGCTGTGATCTTCGTGAGGGGGGAGATGTTCAGGAGCATGGGGGGTTCAGATGGCTGCAATCTTCCGGGGTGGGAGGGGGTCCAAGTAGCTGAGGTAGGAAGGAGTGGGTTTCCCTCCTGCTGACAATCTTTGGGGGGGGAGAGTGGAAGGGAGTCAGGAGCATGTGTGTGTGGGGGTCCAGGTTTCTGAGGGAGGGGGAGGGGGCATTCCTCCTTCCTATCTATTTTTTTTTGTTCAGGGGTGTGGTGGGGGTGGGTGGGTGGCACAACTATTTTTTTATGGAAAAAAATATTGTGCGTGTGTAACACAACCAGAACATCTTCGCCCATTAAAAAATAAAAAAGTCTTCATGCCCTGAACAGCTAATTGGCAGGAGGCTGATTTGGGGTTTCCCCTGGCAGGAGGCTGCTTCAGGGCTTCCCCTGGCGCTCAGCTGTTTGGGTTCCCTCTGCCAGCTCTACACATGTGTCAAAGTTGCTTTTCCAATGATTGATTGGATGAGATTGTGGTAGACCTCCGCAAAACTCATTTGCATGCAGTCATTTGAACATCAATCGCTGTTTTCAAGTCGGACAATTTAGCGCCCCCACAGCAAGCCACAAAATTTTAACAATGATTTTTGTGCATCCGGGCCTCAGAGTCTTATTGTAGGCGCTGCCTCTTTGACAGCAGTTCTGTTTCCTACTAGTATCATGGAGCTCTTATCTTGATCCACATGATGTTCAAACTACATTGTTTGTACAGTCTTGCATGAACAGCATGAAGTTTATATGCTGTATAATTCACTCATTGAGAATCACACAGCCTTGAAGGAAAACAGAGCAGTTGCTTGGGACAAAATGCCAGCAGAAAGCCTCTGGAGAAGGTGGGAATGAGGGCAAAGTATAAAGATAGGACTGTGTTTGTGACTGTCCTTGGTCAAGGATAAAAAGCAATTTGTGCAGTCACAAAGTTAATGATTGAATCATCCTCTGATGCTTCTACCACTGACTATTAATATTTCAATGGATTCTTATAGAAACATAGAAATATGATGGCAGATAAAGGCCGGATGGCTCATCCAGTCAGCCCATCCACTATCTCCTCCTCTTCCTAAGAGATCCCACATGCCTGTCCCTGTGTTTATATGTAGGGCTAATTTTGTGTTTGGTCAAAATGAATCACCAACCTAGTACATTTTTCATCTCAACCATTTCTGGCGATAAAGGAAGAGAAAGTAGCTTCAATGGCTAGGTGGGTCAGAGCAAGAGGAAGCAGCCTGGATCAAAGAAAAGGGAGGGATTTATCTTAGCAGCCAAAGAAGGAAGAATGGAAGGAGGAAGTGGAGTCGGCAACCCACACAAACTAAAGAAAAGTGCCATATATACTTGAATATAAACCAATCCAAATATAAACCAAGGTATACCCCCCCAAAGGAGGAAAAAGGTTGACTTGAATATAAACCGAGGTTAGAAATTTGGGTTGTCATAGTGAGTCAATCTATAAAGACTAACAGTCTCGATCCCGCTCCTCAAAAACAGGAAGTAAATTCAGAAGGGGACGGGATTGAGACCGGCAGAGCCTATAGTGAGGTAACAGGGAAGGCCTCGCAGCTTGTTTTCATTATTGCCAAGACTGGAGGCATGGCTGATGTCAACTAAGTGTGCATCGCTAACTCCTCACTCCCCCCTCTTTCTGGCGGCCAGCAAACAACATGGAAGATTGTCGCAGGGAGGAATCAGCTGCCTGCCTCACATGTTGGGCCTGATTGATCCGCGACTCCTGATCCGCGACCCCAGGCCCCACAGACAGACCCCTAGGTAGGTTTAAATTTTAATATTTTTAAAAACTGATTACACAAGCAATCAAGCATAGACTCAAATATAAACAGAAACCCCCATTTTGGGGCAATTTTTTGGCCCCCAAATCTCTGAGTATATCTATAATAATAAAACGGTAAACGCGCATGCGCACTCTTAATGCCGTGTTGCCTGATCTGTAGTTCTGTGACCGGCAGAGTGCGCAGGTGCGCTTACCACGCAGGCTTGCTGGTTCCGGCCACAATGCATTCAAATCAGATGAATTGAATAAAAATAAACGTAGTATCGGACTTAGAAGCCACCGGCCTTAGGAGGGCTGCATTCCGTCTTCAGCTCATCTCCCTCTCCCCCCCGCCACCTCCCAGGAACCGGCTCTAACAGGCTCACCCTCCCTCTTCCCCACGCTCTTCTCCTCTTCCGCGGAAGGCATGTGCTACGGGGATGACGCTTGCTTCGTGGGGGGCTGGGGCTGAAAGGGAAAAGATGGGAGAAGGGGACTGGGAGGGGGGGAAATGCGTTTGGAGCTGGGGTTGAAAATAAGGGACATGTGAGGGAAGGAGGCTTTACTAGCACCCGTTAATGTAACGGGCTTAAACACTAGTATAGTATATAGACAGGGAAAAATGCTTGAGTACCTGAATAAACTCAAGTAAAACCGTTCTGAGCTCCCCTGGGAGAACGGTATAGAAAATTGAATAAATAAATAGTAGTGTCTCCATATGGAATGGGCAAATTTCATTTCCTTTACTCTGTGGCTAACTCTCCCTCTGATCCTTCTTTCAACCAGGTGAAGTACTTGAAGAGCAGCTGCCAGGCAACTTATAGAAGGCATCTGTCATTGGATAAAAACCCTGGGCTGGTCCCTGCAATTATGTCCTCTTCTGGTCCAGTTCCAATGACTAGAACTACAGCTATGGTTAGTTACTTCTCCACATAGAGACTTAGGTAAAACTTTGTTGGTATTATGAAGAAAAGTAGCCTGATCAGCTAACTTTGGGGTGTGAATACCTCAACCTATCCTGCACACAGTCCCCTTCAGTGATAACTATCCATCTGCTGGGATTTGAATTCATTGGAACACTTTTAGTTCATTAATGAGTCTTGAAACACTTGATGTGCCAAACTTGTTAATCCCTTAATTAATGCACATACAATTGATTTGCATATATGGTATAAAAAAAGAAAATGAATTTGTGAAAAACAAACAAATAACCCCCACCCTCCAAAGCAAGACAAAATTAGGAAAAGAGAAAAATCCACTAGCTATAATTCTTAGAAGGCTGAACTGAAAATTCATCAATTCATCAATAGAAACAGTTGCCCCAAAAAGAAAGAATAGAGATGGGAAGATTAGGTTACCTGCCTTGATAATCTTCTTTCTAGTAGACAGGCACATCATTTTTGAACATTTGGGTAAGTCAAATCTATTCTCAAGAGAACTTCTGTAGAAAGCCTCATTAGAATTTCTTGCTCTGCCTCCCATCTCTCTGGGCTGTGCTCAGCCCTAGAGAGGAAATATAAGAGGGAGGGATATGGGGATACTCTCTGAGAAACATGTCTGTTCTGCTCATATCACAATTATATAACAATTCAAACTGAAAAAACCCCCATGAACCCATTATAACACAGAACCAGGTGAAAACAAACAAATCACCTACTTGCATGCAACTTGCAGGAATTATTTTGGAGTAAAAAGAGTTTCACGGCAATAGGAGTGGCTTTCCTCATCCATATCCTTACTGGATAAAGCGGAGAATCAAGATATCTGTTTGTCCCGGCATGTCTGAGGCACAAAGCAGGCTAATGAACATCTGACTGGGTGGGCTTCAGGAATGATGTACCTGTCTACTAGAAAGACGATTATCAAAGTAGGTACCTAATCTTATGAACTTAAGAATTGCCATCCTGGGACAGACCGAAGGTTCATCAAGCTCAGTATCTTGTTTCCAATAGTTGCCAACCCAGATTCCAAGTTCCTAACTAGATTCCAAGCAGTAAAACAGATTTTATGCTGCTTATCCTAGGAATAAGCAGTGGATTTCCCCAAGCTTTCTCAATAATGGTATCTATGGACCATTACAAATCATCCTATAGCAATGAATAATTAACTGGCTTACTAATTAAGTTACTTACTTAGACAATACTATGCCTTGAAGCACCAAAATACACCCAAAGTGACAAACACATAATGAAGATGATCCCTTTTATATAGCCTTTTCAAGCAGTATCCATCAAGCCCATGTACAAGCATGCCCAGACTGTATCATTTCCATGGATGTTATACAACTTGCCCTGGATGCCCAGTCTATATCCAGCAAGGTATAACGTGAGCAATAGGCCTATATTAAGAATTTGGCTAAGAATTAATTGCATTAGCTTGAAAGTTTAACAAGAAATTGTAAAAATTTTTTTTAAAAAAAATGGTATGTGATATGTAATTTGTAAAATGATTTCAGCAATCAGCAGCCAAAAATCTGTGTTGAAGAAGCAAAATCTTTGTTGGATCTCCTTTTTTCTGCGTAGATAAATTTTTGTTTATTAATGTTTATTTCCAAGCAAAAGAGACTGACAGCATCATGGTGAGAATTATACTAGATCGACAAGTTTCTGTTTCCAAGCATCCTAATTCATCAAAAATGCTCTTTCACTCTGTGACTATGCTGTACAGCAGTAGTTCTCAGCCTAGTTCTAAGAACACATCTAACCATTCTCATTTTCAGTATATCCAAAATGAATAATTATGAGATGGATTTGCATGCAATGGAGGTAGTATATGCAATCTTTTTCATACATATTCATTGTGGAAATCCTGAAAACTTTCCTGACTGGGTGCATCCCCAGGACTGTAACATGGTGCTTACTCCACAACTTAGAAAAAAGGAATCCAAATACCTGTTTCAGAGCAAATGCTATGGCGAAGAAGTATGCCCGGTTGGGAACAAAATCGTCTTTCAGTTCTGATTCTTCCAGTAACAGAGAACAGATTTTGCACGACTCTGTGCTGTTCTGAAAATGAAAAGAAAAAAGGTATCTTCTATTCATTTTTGTACTAGGTTTAATTCTATTGCTTTGGGAATGGTCATAACATCACTGTTCTCCTAATGAGAAAGGGCGGCAGAGAATCAACTTCTTCATAATCAACAGAATTCATTCTCAGCCAAAAGGTCACTAAGACGTCAACTTCAGCTCACAGTTCCAATCCTATGTGCAGATATTAGTCGAAAGAACCTAATTCCCCAGGACATTTATAGGGAAAAACATTACAATCACGTTTTAGAGTATAAAAATGTATATGCCCAGTTTTACAAAGCAGAAGAAGGACTTGAACCCAAACTCAGCTCTGTCACTGAGCCACTTGAATGGCCCTAAGTGAAATGCTAACAAACTACTCTATCTAGGCAAACTTGAAAATCCTATATAGTTTAGCAGTTATTCGCTATACTGGCATTACCTATGTTTTGTGCCCTCTGTCTGAATAAGATCTCTCACCTATGTTCTGCTTTGTATGACTGCAATAACACAGGCTGATTTGCTGCTAGTTCACACAGTGGAGGATAATTTATGTGGGCAAAACAGTGTCCCAGCAGCAGAAGTGGGGAGAGTGTGGTGCAGTGGTTAAAGCTACAGTCTCAGCACCCTGGGATTATGGTTTCAAACCCACGCTACTCCTTGTGACTCTGGACAAGTCCTTAATCCACCCATTGCCCCAGGTACATTAGAGAGATTGTGACAGGGAAAAATGCTTGAGTACCTGAATAAACTCATGTAAACCGTTCTGAGTTCTCCTGGGAGAATGGTATAGAAAATTGAATAAATAAATAAAATAAAGTGTTTTTTTACAAAATTGCTTGTTTTATATGCAGATAAACTTGTGCATGCATAAGTATAGCTGTAGTCTGGAGAATATTACTGGGAGCAGACTGGGGAGGGGTTTGCACCTACACAGTTTTGAATTTTCGGTTCATAGTCTGTCGCACATGAGACACCAGCGCACCAACAAGCCAGCGCGGACAATTCGGCGCAAGAAAGAAGTGCGCCGCGGTTAAAGAGCTCCGAAGCGGGGTGTGAGTGGGGAACCCCCCCACTTTACTGCATAGTGTTTGTGCTGCTGTTGGGGGGGGATTTGGGGGGGGTTGGAACCCTGCATTTTAGAGAAAACGGAACGTTTTCCGATTTTTTTCAGGAAAAGTTTCGTTTTCTCTATAATGTGGGGGTTGCACCTCCCCCCAACGGCAGCGCGAACACGATGCAGTAAAGTGGGGGGTTTCCCCCACACACTCCCCGTCGGAGCTCTTTACCGTATTTTCACGCATATAACGCGCGCGTTATACGCGTTTTTACCTACCGCGCATACCCCTCGCGCGTTATATGCGTGAGCGCGGTATACCAAAGTTTTAAAACATAGTTCCCACCCCGCCCGACGCCCGATTCACCCCCCCAGCAGGACCGCACGCACCCCCACCCCGAACGACCGCTCGCACGCGCTCCCATCCGCACCCGCATCCACGATCGGAGCAAGAGGGAGCCCAAGCCCTCTTGCCCGGCCGACTCCCCGACGTCCGATACATCCCCCCCCCCCCGGCAGGACCACTCGCACCCCCACCCCGAACGACCGCCGACTTCCCGACAATATCGGGCCAGAAGGGAGCCCAAACCCTCCTGGCCACGGCGACCCCCTAACCCCACCCCGCACTACATTACGGGCAGGAGGGATCCCAGGCCCTCCTGCCCTCGACGCAAACCCCCCTCCCCCCCAAGAACCTCTGACCGCCTCCCAGCCGACCCGCGATCCCCCTGGCGACCCCCACGACCCCCCACCCCCCTTCCCCGTACCTTTGGTAGTTGGGCCAGAAGGGAGCCCAAACCCTCCTGGCCACGGCGACCCCCTAACCCCACCCCGCACTACATTACGGGCAGGAGGGATCCCAGGCCCTCCTGCCCTCGACGCAAACCCCCCTCCCCCCCAAGAACCTCCGACCGCCCCCCAGCCGACCCGCGATCCCCCTGGCGACCCCCACGACCCCCCCACCCCCCTTCCCCGTACCTTTAGTAGTTGGCCGGACAGACGGGAGCCAAACCCGCCTGTCCGGCAGGCAGCCAACGAAGGAATGAGGCCGGATTGGCCCATCCATCCTAAAGCTCCGCCTACTGGTGGGGCCTAAGGCGCGTGGGCCAATCAGAATAGGCCCTGGAGCCTTAGGTCCCACCTGGGGGCGCGGCCTGAGGCACATGGGCCCAACCCGACCATGTGCCTCAGGCCGCGCCCCCAGGTGGGACCTAAGGCTCCAGGGCCTATTCTGATTGGCCCACGCGCCTTAGGCCCCACCAGTAGGCGGAGCTTTAGGATGGATGGGCCAATCCGGCCTCATTCCTTTGTTGGCTGCCTGCCGGACAGGCGGGTTTGGCTCCCGTCTGTCCGGCCAACTACTAAAGGTACGGGGAAGGGGGGTGGGGGGGTCGTGGGGGTCGCCAGGGGGATCGCGGGTCGGCTGGGGGGCGGTCGGAGGTTCTTGGGGGGGAGGGGGGTTTGCGTCGAGGGCAGGAGGGCCTGGGATCCCTCCTGCCCGTAATGTAGTGCGGGGTGGGGTTAGGGGGTCGCCGTGGCCAGGAGGGTTTGGGCTCCCTTCTGGCCCAACTACCAAAGGTACAGGGAAGGGGGGTGGGGGGGTCGTGGGGGTCGCCAGGGGGATCGCGGGTCGGCTGGGGGGCGGTCGGAGGTTCTTGGGGGGGAGGGGGGTTTGCGTCGAGGGCAGGAGGGCCTGGGATCCCTCCTGCCCGTAATGTAGTGCGGGGTGGGGTTAGGGGGTCGCCGTGGCCAGGAGGATTTGGGCTCCCTCCTGGCCCGATATTGTTGGGGAGTCGGCGGTCCTTCGGGGGGGGGGAGAGGGATGTATCGGACGTCGGGGGGGGGGGCATCAGGCTTTCAGGATGGGGACAGACCTTCAAGGGGGGACAGTGCACGGAAGTCAGGGGGGGTGAACGGAGAGTCGGGACAGCGCACGGAAAGTCAGGGCGGGCGAAAGGAGCGTCGGGCAGCATGCGCGGTATACCCGTGAGCGCGGTATATCAAAGTTTTTGTGCAAATCATCGTGATTTCTGCGCGCTATATCCGTGTGCGCGTTTTATACGGGTGCGTGTTATTTGCGTGAAAATACGGTAATTCAGAAACAAAAACATTTTTGATTCAGAAAAAAAAAGTTATCAGGTGTAAATGTGCGTGGGTAAGTTTCTTGGAATAAACATGTCATTCACTTTGAAATTCAGTGTAAACCCTGTGGGTAGAAATTTGCCAAAGACTTTCTATCAATATTGGCAGTTTCAAAAATAAGGCCTTTATACTAAAAGCAGCAGACAATGTGTTTGGTTACACACCCTGGGTTGGAGTTTGTAACAGGATGCTTATGCAACACGTCCAAGAAAGATGCCCATTTTATAGAGGCCCAATCTTTGGCAAGCACTAATTTGAATTGCACTAAATATCATTTTATAGAGGCAACATAGATGCCCATGTGCATTTTAAAAGCAGACAACCCAAACTAATTCCTGTAGTGTGCAAATTCTGATGCAAACATTTACGCTTGCTCCTAAATTGGTATAAATATGTGCATATTCCACACAATTCAATATTCTTATACAGAATATAATGTGTCAAAAATTATATATAATTATTATATTTGTGTAAAAGTGCTGACTTTCCCACCAAAATTCAAATTGGTGACCAAAGGACTGTCCTGTTCCCAATCAATTTACAAAGACAAACTGCAAACCTCACAGCATACCCTGAAGAAAGCCACAGCATGGTGGCTGGAAAGTCAGTTTCTAACTGACAAGACACAGTAAGACCTGGAAACCTGCAATAAACACTTTTTTAAATGTACATATTATGTTTAAGTTGGTAGAAAGTATACATGCAATTTATATTTATCTCCAGTGTCTCTTATTATTAATTATGTATTAACACAGGTTTTTGAATGATATTTTATCATGAATGTCTCATTTTATTAATTGTGGTTTTTATTTCTGGTTTCCTTTTGGTTTTAGTTTGCCCCTGACAAAGCCATATAGGTGAAACGTGGCCATGTCGGGCACATTTCTGTGTTCCTGGGAGTATTTTTGATAAAGACCTTTCATTTGGATCTTGTTTGATCTGATTCTGTTTTCCTACATGGTGGATCTAGTGGACAGATTGCCTTCTTGTTTTTTTAAGATGTAAGAGGACAATACACGTGAACAACTTAACTTACCATCAGTTCTGACTTTTAGAATTCAACTTGTGCACAAAACATTTTTAGGCACAGTGATACTAAATTTATGAAACTCTGTGCTATGCGAACTAGATTATCTGAAATTCAGGAAACATTTATATTAGCTCTTTAATCTTTCTTTTAAGTCTACATTTACAAAGCCAAGATAGGAACTCCCCCACGGCAAATGCACCACAGCCCATTCAATTTTTATGGGCTTCGGAGCATTTGCTGCAAGAGAATCAATACTGTAGCTTTCTAAGTTATTGTAATTGCTGAATTGTGCAACTTATTTCTGTACTAGCTGATGACCCGGCGTTGCACGGGTATTTAATTATAGCAATAGCACTGTAAATGGATTCAAATAAAGATACTTTATAGTGGTGAATGAAATTATTGTTTTACAGCTTAATAAAAAGTACAATATTCAAATTATAATGTGAAATATTTGACAAAATGAATACAATACAACTAACGCAAAACGTGATAATAAACAAAATTTTTAGTTTCACCTCCAGGAGCAAGAACATATAAATTGTTGGGTGAACCCACCCTTGAGCAAGCAACATAGAGTTGTGGGCCGAGAGACCCCCAGAACATATCACCCCAGGTAGTGAGGGATCTGCATACCAAGTTTCGTTCAAATCGGTCAAGCCGTTTTTGAATTACTGTGAGAATGGCAGCTTTTTACATTTTTTCCATTGACATGAAAGGGTGATATCTGCTTATCTGTTTGTAGCTCCGCCCACGTGTGCAGGTGGGCCGCGAGACTCCCAGAACATATCAGCCCAGGTAGTGTTTGCATACCAAGTTTCATTCAAATCGGTCAAGCCGTTTTTGCGTGATCGCGGCACATACATACATACACACATACATACCTCCGATTTTATATATATAAAAGAAGAAGATAAGTAATCATTTTGAGCTTTCCAGTTAAAACAGTATATCAATATTATGCTTATTATTATTTATAATTATGGTCACTTAGGAGTTTGCTATCTGCACATTCAGTGAACTGACTGATAGGCCTTTCTGAAGTCCCTCCTGCAAAAAGTCCAAGACTACTGAAACTGGAGCTCAGAAGGGCTCTACCTCCTCTACAGCGCACCAATGCTGAAAGGACTTCCAGGTCTTAGCATAAGCTGCTACCATGGATGGCTGCTTAGCTCTGAGCAAAGGGATGACTACAATGTTCAAATATCCCTTGCTCATCAGGGCCACCCACTGAAGAACCATGCTGTAAACCCAAATGGTTCTGGATTCTCAATAGAAATTAGACCCTGAGTGAGAAGGTCCACTTGAACCAGTAGCCTGAGGCTGTCGGCCTTCTAGATCCAGCCTACCACGAACTGTGGGGCCAATCAGGGCCACTATGACTATCAATCCTGGCTGTCTCTCAATCCTGCGAATGACTCACTCGAGCATGGACCACAGGAGGAACAGCTGGACCTCCTGCTATAGGAGGGGTCTTAGGCGCTTGGGCCAATCAGGCCCTAGGATCCTGTGGGTTAGGCAGGGGATGGGCGGGCCCGCCTCATTTGGACAGAGGCAGGCCTGCTGGTTGGACGGTGCGAAGACCCGTCCGGCCAACTTGCAGGTAAGCCTGAGGGGGGGTTCCGGGGTGGGGGTTTTGTTGGGGGGGGTGTCTGGCAGGACGGGTTGGGCACCCTCTGGCAGGCGATCTTCGAGAGGCCGTTGGGGGGGGGTCCGGGGAGGGCAATTGAGTCATGTTGTTGGGGAGGGGGGTCTGGCAGGAGGGGTTGGGTACCCTCCTGCTGGCGATCTTCGGGGATGCGGGTTCTGTCGGGAGGAGGAGTTGGGCACTCTCCTGCTGGTGATCATCAGGGGGGGCATGTCGACGGGGGGGGGAGGTCTGGCAGGAGGGATTGGGTACCCTCCTGCCAGCGATCTTAGGGGGGACGGGTTCTGTCGGCAGGAGGGGCTGGGCACTCTCCTGCTGCAAACGTCAAGGGGGGTATTTGGGGAAACTGGCGGCCGCTATACTAATCGCGGCAGGGAGATCTCTTGTCACAATTAAGTATAGCAACATGGACGTCAGTTATAGAATTGGGTTTACTTTGGGTGGGTTTTGTTCCGATTCTGTATAGGACGCCCGAGACTGGCGTCCTATACAGAATCCGGGCCTTTATGTTTAATCTGAAAGTGCAAAAATATATGAAATAAATAGATTATGACATGGAAAATAGTGATCCAGATATAAGGCCAAAGGAGAGCTGGTACTGCTGTTTTACAATAACAGTTTCCTAAAAACTACAAACATCTGCTTACCAGTTTGTAGCATGTTGCAAAGGCAAGTATGTATGTATCGCAACTAAATTTTATTCCTTGGTTTTTCATTTCTATCAGCACCTCTAATGCTCCTGCAAAAGACAAAAGGAGCAGATTTTATTCATTTATTTAACAGGTCAAAAGAACTATGAAATGGCAGATCCCACCAGCTAACAAAAGAAACCTGCAAATGTAAACAGACACTCTGAACTGTGTCAATGAGTTCCTTAAGCAGCATAATGCTTGACGGTTTGCTTGACAGTGGAAGGAGGGACTGCATGGAACTTCTGTGCATACTCAGAAAGACTTAGGTCTTTCAGTGAGCTGATTCTAAGCTAATGTTTGCTGAGGTCACCCATTTGTGTGGTCAATTCATTCTGCTTGTTTACCGAGTCCCCAAAATAATCCTCTCTTTTTAAGCTGCCCCTTCAAGAGCAATCTGCTCCTGTGGTGGGCTAGCTTTCTTAGCTGGTTTGCAATGATGGTGGTGAAAGAGCAAAGTCAACCAAAACGGTGAGCGGCCTTAAAGACAATATCTTCTTAAGTCAGCTTTTCAAATGGCACACATCACAGATACTAGGGCTTAGACTCTTTATCAATGTTTCAAAACTGGGTTGTCATGGCCCAAAACACACTGATCTATAAAGCATATTGATAAATAGTGAATTTGCACCATCTACTGGACAGCTGTATTACGAGAGGAACAATTTAATTCCAAATCAGTTCATACTACAAGTATTCTTGTTCCCTAAACCTGGAGGATAAATGAATTCCTTTACAATCTATGGTTTATGTTTAGACTCTGCCTTGGATAGATGTTCTCAAGTGAATCATCTGATAAGTTCAGTATTTGTGTAACTACAGTATTTGTGTAACCTCAGAGTCAATCATTGCTATTACTGGAGAACTTATAGAAACTTTAATGACTTATAGAAACTTTCATTCTAGTAACAAACACATGGATCATTATCCAAATTATTATATAGTGTTGCAAAATCATCTTTGTTCCATCATCATTTATTTAAAAGTACAGCGGTGAAGATCATTTTGGGTAACTCTAAATTTGATAGGGTAATTCCAGTTTTTCAACATTTGCATGGGTGGCCGATTGCTGCTAAAATTAAATTTAAGATCGTGGGCTCCTTTTACTAAGGTGCGCTAGCGTTATTGGCGCGCGCTACATTGCCGCATGCCAAAAACTAACGCCAGCTCAATGGAGGCATTAGCGTCTAGCGCACACTAAAACCGCTAGCGCAGCTTAGTAAAAGGAGCCCCTTGTGTTTTAACTTTTTATATGAGCAATGTCCTTATATTTTTGATTTTACTGTTTTATGACCATGATGCATCTTTACTCAATGCAAAAGAGGGTAATTCTAATTTATTCAAGTGAATAGTTTAATTGGAACATCTTCTAAAGAAATCAACCTTTTAATCTAGCTACTCCCTCTTTGTGGAACTCTTTCCCTATTTCAATTAGATGAGTTCTTGGTATAGACAGTATAAAAATGTTGTTCTAGGCCAGGGGTGTCCAGCCTGTGGCCCCATGAAGTATTTTGTGCGGCCCTGGTCGAGGGCGATGCAGTGTTTTCCTCTGCTGCCCCCGGGTGTTTACTGTCTTGCTGGCTCCCACCTCTGTCTTGCTGCAGTGTTTTAACGTTTGTGCGGCCCCAGAAACATTTTTTTCGGCCAATGCGGCCCAGGGAAGCCAAAAGGTTGAACACCCCTGTTCCAGGCCATCATCTAGCAAAAGTGTAGTTATCAATAACTTGTCTATAAAATATCAGAAGTAACTTTTTATATTTCCCCCCACTTCTTTTCATATGTCTCACTCTAGATAACATAATCAGGTAACACTACAAGTTTCAAGTTTATTAGGATGCTAGATCCAGGGGGGGTTCTGCTGAGTTGTTCTCTCATTGTTACTCTTTAAGTCTGAGCCAAGATACCACAGTAGCAACAACTGCCTTAGCACCTGTCTTAGGATTCAGTGTATTACATCCATAATGTGCCCAACCCTGACCAGTACTATTAGTTGAGCTACAGAGTCCAGTCTACACATTGGGACAGCAATGTATATTTGGTTGGGATAAAAAAAAACAACAACAACAAAAAAAATCCATGAGCTCAATCCTAAACCTCAAAACAAGAACAACACAAAAAAAGCCTTATCTTCTAAGATTTCCCTTCTCAATGCCCTATGATCCATAAAAATTTCTAGAAAATCTTGAGTAAATTGAACCACTGCCTCTCAACATGAGTTTGGAAATGTCTTATGACTCTTAATGCTGTTCTATAAACAAGTATTTTATGAAAATGGATAGTACTGCTAAAGAAGTGAGAATAGGATCCTAATATAAATGTCCACATTATCTTTCACTAAATCAAACAAACCTCCTCCCACTGGTATTAAGAAATAGAACTGTAACAAGATGGCTGCCGCTTGCTGCTGCTGAGTAGACGCCTACGAGTGTCTCGCTTACCTTTGGAAAAATGCCTAAGAGAAGGGGAAGAAGCGTCGGTGGTGCCTCCCGACGCTCGGAGACCCCTCTGCCTGCAGTGGATGCCATTTTTAGGCGTCTTTTGAGTGAGCAGGTTTCGTCGGGGAATCGCCCGCTGGGAGCGCCGGCAGAGAGTAGTGCCGCGGCGAACTCCCTTGGGCTAGAAGTCTCTCTGAGCCCCGACGTAAGGTCACCGCCCCTGCAGCCGTTGCCGCTGGGAGCAAGCTCACCGCGAGAGGAGAGCATGCCGGAGGAGGAAGTGTTTTTCTCTCGAGAGGCCAGCATGTCGGAGGGCTTGCAATTGAAGACAGCTGAAACTGAAAGTGAGTTATTCCTTTTAGGAAAACCGGCAGTAGGAACAACTCCAGCTAAAGGGGATCAAGGCTCCGGAGAGGTAAAACAGCCGAGTGAACACTTATTAATGACACAACCAATTTTTGTTTCTCCTGTTAGACCTTCTGAAGTCACCCTAGATTCTCTCTGGGACTTAGTGTCCAATTTTGGAAATGCCCTTAACTTACAGGTAAAAAATTTGGACAAAGAAATACAAATCCAGAAAGAAGAGATAAAAACTTTAAAGGAAGAGACTGTATCACTGAAATTAGATATCCAAGAAGAAAAGAAGAACTTAAAAACAATTAAGAGTAACCAAGATTTATTTGTTAAAGACAATACGATTATACAGAGAAAATTGGAAGCTTTAGATAACAATATTCGGATTAATAATTTGCGATTAATTAATTTTCCTAAAGTATTATCAATTTCTCAACGAGATATGATAAAGCGATACTTTCTGGAAATCCTTAAAATACCTGAAAATGCTTTACCACCTCTTACAAAGGTTTACTATTTACCTATAAGAAATCAGGATCCTCAAAAGAAAGAAGATGAAGGAATACCACAGAAAGAACCCTTGGACGTTTCCACTTTGTTAGAGCAATCAGATAGAGAATTGGCTATTCCAGCCACTCTCTTATTGACTGTGGCTTTGGCCCCAGACAAGGATTGGATTCTTAAACTTTTCTTTAAAAATAGGGCCAAGGACTTTTTGGGGTTTCATATCCAGATATTTCCTGATGTCTCGAGAGAGACTCAGAAGAGAAGAAGGGAATTCTTAATGTTAAAACCAGGAGTGACTCAAATAGGGGGTCTATTTTTTCTTATCTCGGTATCCTTGTAAATGTGTCATAAGATACCGTTCCTTGAAATATGTATTTGTAGATCCAGCTCATTTGACTACTTTCCTTTCTGCGAAACGTCTTGAGTCTGTAGAACCATCTGTACCATTGTGATAATAATTAGCTCACCTCTCAGTAGTAGTTTAAGTGATTTTTCTTGTTAAAACGTTTTACTTTAATTTAATATCTACTCTTATCGTTAATCTTGGATCTTAATTCGAGGACTAGTGTGTGATTAAGTTAGGATGTATATTTTCTTTATTATTTTGAATTGCTTTCAGGTTTGAGAGTAAATAATATTATTATGTTTTCTTGATCTCACTTTCTGTACAAGATGATATGCTTGACAATAAATGTGTAAATTTTATAAATAAAAAAAAAAAAAAAAAAAAAAGAAATAGAACTGTAAGATTTACTTATTTTATTTTTTTATAGGGTGAAAAGCCTCAGAATATGGAGCTAAGTACCCAATTCAGGTTATATCGAGATTATATTCACTGGTTCCTGCGCATGTCACAGGCAAAACCCTATAGGTTTTGCCTGTGACATGAGCAGGAAGGAGCCAGTGAATATATTCAGGATATAACCCAAATTGGATCCATAGATCCATATTCTGAGGCTTTTCAACTTATAAAAAAATAAAATAAATAAGTAGACCTTACAGTTCTATTTCTCGATACCAGTGGGGTTTTTTGTATGATTTAGTGGAAGATTTCCTGATTTTGTTAGATACCACATTATCCTTCAGTCACATTGATTCTGTGGGAAGAACAGTTAAAGGAGTTTTGCAGATTTTAAGCTAATTTTCAAAGAAAAAGCACATTAATATAAAGAATCTATGGAATTTTGTACAATATTCATATTTCTGATGGCATGATAGGCATAAAAGTGACTTCATGTAATAGGCACGGTCCCTGGTCTCCCTTGAGCCAATTGCCATAAAAAGGCTGCAAAATTCGTCTCTTCCTGCAGGATTTACTGGTCTCCGTAGAATTGCTTTGGGGCACCAGGAATTGGATTTGGAGGTAATGGCAGTACATTTGAACTCCCCTCTCCTTGTGTTGATCATGGAGGAAGAGGATAGCTACATGTTAGTCTGTGTTCTCCTCCCCTACTGCCCTAGCTCTGTCTGCTGATTTGAACCACTCAGGACACCAGCCGGCCCATGGTTCAAACAGGCAGTCAGGCAGCAGAGGAAAATATGGCTCAATATGCATCCACTCTCATGTCCTCTCACCATGTGATCTTTGCAAGGTTGGGGATATGAGAGACCAGGAAGGACAAAGTGAGGAGCAAGGTACAGAAAAACGGGGCCTTGTATGATGTAATGTAATGTAATTTATTTCTTATATACCGCTACATCCGTTAGGTTCTAAGCGGTTTACAGAAAATATACATTAAGATTAGAAATAAGAAAGGTACTTGAAAAATTCCCTTACTGTCCCAAAGGCTCACAATCTAACTAAAGTACCTGGAGGGTAATAGAGAAGTGAAAAGTAGAGTTAGAGGAAAAATAAAAATAAAATAAACATTTTAACAAGACAGCATTGATCTAAATACTTTGGAAGGTAGAATAGAGAAGAGAAAGGAATAGAAGCAGAAGGGGAACCGTTGAACAGTAGAATTCTGGAGAAATTTAAATGATAGAAATAGAACAAAACAAAGACAAAAGGCAAAACAATAGATAAGATTAAAGATAAATCATAAGCTGGAAAGAAAAATAAAATAAAACTTTGTCTTCAATCCACGGTTTCAGCGTCAGTGATGAAGTGGAGCAAGTAAGTTTAGGAGGAGCGATTGACATTTCCAGAAAGGGCTTCTTCAGGGAAGAGACTTGGCAGACAGTCCCAGGATGCCTATGTCTCCTCCCCTGCGATGTTCTCCCATCCATGCATTCCCTCCCAGACACACTGCCCGTGCCCCAGCCGCTCCAAGGAGGCTGCCCCAGATGAGGCCCACGGTGAATGCAGAATTCTCTCTGCGGGAAAGCCGCCCGGAGCCGACAGTCGATCTTCTTAGCGGATTGCATGGGGGGAAGAGTTCACACTCCTGGCAGGATTGGGTTTGTGGGCTCTTGGTGGTTGCGGTAGGTCACGCTGCTGCTTGTATGTAAAAGCAGTTGTTTTTCTACTGCTGCTGATATTTAAAGCAGGTAGATTGATCTCTTAAACGGGATATAGGGGGAGGAGCTCACATGCTTGGTTGGATCGGGGCAAGGGCTCCTATTATAGGCAGCTGGTCTTGCTGCTACTTAGGTGTTAAAGCAGTTGATCTACCTAGCGGACTGCAGGAGGTGTGGAGCTCACACTCCTGTCATGATCTGGTCTATGGGCTCTTGGTAGTTGCGGTTGGTCCCAATACTGCTTAGGTGTAAAAGCAGTTCTCCCTCTGCTGCTGATATTTAAAAGCAGGTAGATTGATCTATCCAATGGAATGCTGGGGGAAGATCTTATATGTCTGGCTGATAAGAGAAGACAGGAAAAAAGAGAAACAATGGTGGTGGGAAGAGAAGTAAGGATGTGAACAGGAGAACAGCTGGATATCTCCCATCTCTTTTCAGATGCCTTGCCTTTCCCAAGTTTCAGACCACTTTCTCCTCCCACCCTCCATATTCCTCCTATGAACTCCAAACCTTCTCTCTATGCTGTGTTCTCTCAAGGCCCCAAAATCAACCTACCTTCTCCTACCTTCACTCCTATCAAAATTTTTTCTCCTTTTCTTTCCCCATCCCAATTGTCCCTTATTTTTTGCATCTGGAAACGAGCAATTTCTTCTACAGTAGGTTTCTGAAAACCATCAGATGTCTGATCTTGAAAATCTTCATCCTTTCTAGCTTTTTCTCTCTAATATGCTCCAAATCAGCTGTAAGATGGGACTCAGACAACTACAAAGACTCTTAAAGTGCTTGTGAGTCTATAGTATGAACTTATTTAGCTTACCCAGAATGAAAAGTAAAAGAGTAGTAAAATATTTGCTGTTGCACAGTGTTAGTTCAAGAATTTAATCTGTGATTGCAACTGTGGATTAGGACTCTAAAAATGACTTTAAATAGACTTGCTTTTGAATTCACATTAATTGGAATGGTCTTAACTCACTGTGTCATTTGACGTTTGCTTAAAAGAGAAAAGTGGTGGGATCCCAAGTCCACTCTAAACTTAACATAGGTTCCAGAATCCTTGTAGATTCTGGACCAGCAGGGACAGTCAGCTGGAATGGCTGTCCAGACTCCCCTGTGAACAAGGAGCTTCTCTTTGGGTAGTTTAGATTTATATAAAGTAACCTGGTGTAGGGTACAATGTCTGAGACATGTTCATTTAAAATAATCTGAAAACAGAAGATTCTCTACTCCCCCTTGATAAAATTAGTTGGTACTTATTATTTTCAGAGTTAGAGCACTATTCCCAATGGATAACCTAAATATTCCTCACTAAAATTTAGGCCCACCATGAGGTAATTTTATAAGCAGGTGTATAAATATACAAAATCTTACTGCAAATTAGACCCCTGCCCCCCCAACGTGATGAAATCTGCCCCTATTAGCTTCAAAACCGACCTTCTAAGCTGGACCAATCTACAATTATCCATCGGGAAATTCCCAGAAGACCTAGGCCAAATTATTATTAACCCTATAAAAAGAACAAAAAAGAAGCAACCAACAACATCGCCAACTACAGACCCGTCACAAATATCCCTCTGGCTGCCAAATTAATGGAAGGCCTGGTAAATGCTGACCTAAACAAATACTTAGACAAATTCAACCTACTACATACCAACCAATCTGGTTTCTGACCTAGCTTCAGCACCGAAACTATAATGGCCTCCCATCTAAACTTCCTACACTCCCTTCTCAGTCAAGGCTCCAACGCTTTGATCCTCCAACTGGATCTAAGCAGCGCCTTTGACCTAGTTGACCACTACATCATGCTGCACTGTTTAGAGTCAATAGGCATCTCAGGAAACACCCTTACCTGGTTCCGGGGATTTCTCGAGCTCAGGTCTTATCAAGTACTCAAAGATGATAACCTCTCCTTCAGCTGGAACAACAACTGTGGACTCCCCCAAGGCTCCCCGCTCTCACCGACCCTTTTCAATATCTACCTCATCTCATTGGGACACCTATTACAGAGCTTAAATCTCACCTTCCACATTTAAGCTGACGATATCACCGTCGTACTTCCATTATCCGATATTTCTCCGAGTTTCATCACTTACCTATCCAATATCCTAAACCAAATAGAACTCTGGATGAAGGCCTACAAACTCAAACTGAACACAGAAAAAACCAAATTTTTCCTAGCCTCTCCCAACGAGCAGATAAAAGATAACAAGATCCACATGAATGGCAAAGATTACGAAATTGATCAATCTATTAAAATACTAGGGGTTACCCTTGACAGACACCTAACACTAGAAAAACACACTGATCTAATGTTCAAAAAATGTATCTCTACCCTATGGAAACTTCGCACCATCAAAAAATTCTTCGATGAATCATTCTTTCGTCTACTAGTACAAGCCTCCATCTTCAGTACTCTGGACTACTGCAACATAATATTTTTGGGAGCATACAAAAAGTCCCTCCAAAAGCTAAGATTAATCCAAAACACTGCCGTCCGTCTCATCTTCGGACTCAAGAAATGGGAACACATCTCTCCATACCTCCAAAAACTCCACTAGTTACCAGTAGAATCCAGAATACTTTTCAAGTTTGCCTGCATCAGCTTCAAAGCGATCTTCGGGATGCTACCAACCTACCTAGCTTCCCAATTCCTCACCTACTGCCCAAAAAAGACCTCCCGCAGAACAAACCTCTTTACTTACCCATCCCTGAAATCATGTCACTACAAGAAGTACCTAAACAGAATGCTTTCTTTCCAGGCAGCCCAACTGAACACATGGCTAGCAAAACCAATACTAGAAAGCCACATCATATGCGGACTTCAGAAAATCTCTGAAGACCCGCCTCTTCAACACCACCTAAACTCTCCCCCTACCAATTATAAACCGCCTCGAAAGCCCTCCCCTCCCCCAACGTCTAATGCTGTACCTCTCTTACGCTCATCATATATATCTAGCTGTAAACAGCACTGACCCCTAGTAACTGTTCATATTGTATCATCCTATAACTTAGTATAACATTCTGTATCTGATTGTAAACATCCTGTAACCGTTCTCTTGTTAATATCTTGAACCTTACTGTAATCACCCCAGTACCCACTCACCTTGTACTTTCCTGTATCTTACTGTAAACATCCTGTAACTGTTCTCTTGTTAATATCTGGTACCTTTTGTAAACATCCCAGTACCCTGTACCTCATTGTAAACATACTGTAACTGTTTATCGTGTTAATATTTCGTACCTTATTGTATCACCCAGTACCTGCTCACTTTGTATTATCCTGTATCCTTCTGTTAACACTGTACTCTCTAAAGACACGACTTCACTGTAAACCGCTTCGAACTTAGGGTATAGCGGTATATAAGAAATAAAATTATTATTATTATTTATACTTTAAGTGGTAAAGTATATGCCAACATTGGTAGCAATTATATTTTATTTATTTGCTCAGTTTTAAAGTTCGTCCTCTCAGAAGAGCCTAGAATGGGTTACAAGTTTACATATATATTAAAGATTTACATACTGTATATACTTAAATACAAGATGAAATTTTGGGGCCAAAAATGGGAGGGGGGTCTCATCTTATATTTGGGTCAGTGCCTACCCATCCTCCTCCCTGACTTGTTGCAGGCCTCTGCAGGTCTGCTATATGACCTGGTGGGCCGGGATAGGAGGGAACTCCCCTGTTTCCTGTCCTGGCCAACACTGACAATTTTTTTTTTACCTCCCTCCTGCCTCCCCCAAGTACCTTTTTGAATCCTTGGTGTACTGGGCGGCGTACTGGGCAGGAGTGAGCTTTCTGTACTCATGCCCCATGCTGAGCCCACTGAAAGGCTGCTGCGAGTTTTGGCGGTCCAGCGGTGTACCTGGCAGGAGTGAGCTTTTTGTGCCCCTGCCTGGTGCCGAGCTGCTTGCTGAATGGCTACCACCGGTTCTCATAGGAGTTAGCCAGGACAGGAGAGGTCCCTCCTGTTCCGGCCTACCACTCGACCACCAGGTCCAAGGCTGGCTCAATGGAGGCCTGCAGGACATTGGGAGAGAGAGGGGGGGACAGGATACAAGCCAGGGAGGTGGGACAGGGTGAAGAGCCTGGCAGAGGGAGGGGGGATATGGTAGAGAGCCTGGCAGGAAGTGAAGGGGCTGGGTACAGAACCTGGCAGGGCAGGGCATATGAAGATTAACCCCCCCCAGTCATCTTTTTTCCTCCTTTTTTTTGGGGGGAAGGGTACCTTATATTCGAGTATATATTCGATCATCATATATTCGAGTATAAACGGTACATAAGAGTTGGGAGTTTATAGGTTAACATACATAATGAGGTTAGAATTTACAAGTTTCCTTACATAATAAGAGATAACAGCGGCAACATGGATGTTGGGTCTAATTACAAGCAAACAAACAGTGGAGATGTCCAAAGAAACAGATGTGCTGTTTTGTTTCACAACTCTGCTTTATTCACTCAACGACTCAATATGTACATGTTTTGGCCAATCCAGCCTGAATCAGGAGTCTACAAACCATAGTTAACAAAAATATTTACAATAAATTGTATGCATATTCATATAAAAGCACAATAACAAAAAACTTGATAAAATTACAACTAAAAACCTTAAGATAACATAAAATCAACCAGTCAATTTTAATAATCATATCGTTCACATAAAGATAAAATAATCATATAAATCACAAAGAAGATAAAACATAAACAGATAACTACAATGGTCATATTATGCTTATAGATTTGAAAGAATGCATGTGGAATACCATTGTATTTATCTGGTTGACTTTATGTTATCTTAAGGTTTTTAGAAGTAATTTATCAATTTTTTTTATTATTGTGCTTTATATGAATATGTACATATAATTTGTTTTAAATATTTTTGTTTAACTATGTTTGTGTGTCAATGGTTTGTAGACTTCTGATGCAGGCCAGAAGGTCCAAAACATGTACATGTCAAATTGTTGAGTGAATAAAGCAGAGTTGTGAAACAAATTGGCACACCTTTTTCTTTGAACATCTCCACTGTTTGTTTGCTTGTGATTGGCTTGTGGAGGTGATTTTCCTGTTCTGTACATCAGGTCTAATTACAAGACATGATAGGTTAAGTAGCTTCTCTCCTTATTAGCAATTTGTTATGAACACAGTATCAGGTTTAAGAGATCTCTTATAAAACACTGACCAGTACAAAAGCATACGATTGGTATGAACTTTGCCAGTTGGCATGCACAGGGGTGGAGCACAGATAGAACACACATGCATTCATGTACATTACACGCATATCTGACAAACATTAGCCGGATATTTGCACCACCTTTAGAGCAGGTGTACTGTCCACATCTGCCACTTACACAATTATGTGCCTACTTGTCTTTACAAACAGGCTTTAAATAGGTGTCTTAAAATACAAGTCACCCTTTATAGAAAATTTCCCTCCATAAGCAATTTAAATCAGAAAATGTGTGTACCCCAAATAGCAGGTATATATATAAGCTCACTGCATACTTTCACTTTGAAAATCTGGCATGAAAAGTGAGTGTGCATTTATAAAACCATTCTCAAAATGTCCACATAGAGCCAGAGGTACCAAAAAGTTGTTGGCATTGTGTGTATTAAGAAAATAGTTAGTATATTTGGTCTTTAGTTTTGCTTTGGTCAATCAACTGCATGGCATTTATAATTATTTAGTCAGATTTACATACATACTTTTGTTCTCACTTCATCTTGACTAGGTATTCACATTTCAGTGTCCCATACTGTTAAGGAATGGATTTTAATAACACTTACGTTCATAGTGACCCTTTGAAAATGCCATATCCATCAAAATATTGAATGATGTACAATCTGAAAAGAAGCCTTTCAGTGCCTGGAAGATGACAGAACAGTAACTAAGTGAGCAAAATAATTTTGATGCATTTGACCACATTTATCCTAAACAAAGTGCAATATGCTGTAATACTACAGAATATACAAGGGTTATGGTTGGTAAGAAAATGTCTGATACCTGGGCACCATCAACATTTCCAAAGGTAAAGACAAAAAAGAACACTCTTATTATTATCCAGTTCTAGAGTTTTGCAAAGTGCGGCTCCATTTACTGAATTTTTCTCACACAGGGCTCTTTTTAGAAAGCAGTGCTAGCAATACTCACACAGCAAATGCAACAAAGCCCATAGGAATTGAATGGGCTTTGTCACATTTGCCGCACGGAAATTGCTAGTGTAGCTTTGTAAAAGGAGCCCATGGGTTATATATATATTTTTTTAATGATTTTGTTTTTATGCCATGTTGTGATGTTGTTTTGTGAACTAACTCTGAATGCGTGACTTTCCTATCTTATTATGGAGTTATTATCATTGCTTTTATTTTAACTTGTAATTTCCTAGCCCTATGAGTCAGATTTGTGTGGTGTAGTTAAATAACCAATAAATAAATAAGATAAGAAATTCTGTGTCTATGGTGAAGAAAAGTCTAGCAAATCAAACCCAAAGCGACTTGCTCAATGTCAGACAGGAAGCAAGGGGTAGAAGAGATATGTCCTTGTGTCTCTAGCTCAGATTTATCTTTTCAATTTCTAGTCATTGGCGTACTTTAAATAATGAGGAGGTGATGCAATGTATTTGCATATGTATAGCTTCACATATACAACCTTTACATTTTATAATAGCAAAGAATGCAAAGTATTAATATTTTTATTAACTGTTAGTAAATGATTCTTCCATAATTGTTATTGCTCAGGATTTCTTGCTAAGTTAACACGAGTGGAGGAGATGTCTAATGGTTAGAGAATTGGACTGGGAGCCAGGGAAGCCTTATTCAAATCCTTTCTACAAACCTACATCTTGAGCTCTCCAGGAACAGAAAAATCCCTACTGTATCTGAATGTAAACTGCTCCAATAGCTTTGGGGTTATTTGCCACTGGGCTCATTTTTTTATGCAATTGATCCTGTGACAAATAAAGTGTATTAATGGCATTCGCATGGACTGTTAGTAAAGGACCCCTGCCATGATGGCTACACAAACTAAAACCATAACTGATCAACCGCAGCTGTATCGGGCAATGGTGCGCTCGCACCTGGAGTACTGTGTCCAGTATTGGTCACCGTATCTTAAGAAGGATATGGCAATACTTGAGGGTTCAGAGGAGAGCGACACGAATGATTAAGGGCATGGAAAACCTTTCATACACTGAAAGATTGGAGAGACTGGGGCTCTTCTCTCTGGAAAAGCGGAGACTTAGAGGGGACATGATAGAAACCTACAAGATCATGAAGGGCATAGAGAGAGTAGAGAGGGACAGATTCTTCAAACTTTCAGAACATAGAAGAACAAGAGGGCATCGGAAAAGCTGAAAGGGGACAGATTCAAAATGAATGCTAGGAAGTTTTTCTTTACCCAGCGTGTTGTGGACATCTGGAATGCGCTTCCAGAGGGCGTAATAGGGCAGAGCACGGTACTGGGGTTCAAGAAAGGATTGGACAATTTCCTACTGGAAAAAGGGATAGAGGGGTATAGATAGAGGGCTACTGCACAGGTCCTGGACCTGTTGGGCCACCGCGTGGGCGGACTGCTGGGCACGATGGACCTCTGGTCTGACTCAGTGGAGGCATTTCTTATGTTCTTAACCGTCAATGAAGAAGAGTTTTAAACAAGACTGCATAAACTTTACAGAGGATTGACTGCTATAGAATAACGCAGGTCTTCAAACTTTGCAGACTGAAGAAAAACAGAGGTCCTGACAGTCACTGCAGCTCTGTGAGGTTGTCTACCAAAAGAATATTTTAAAATAATGTTACTACTATTGACAATTGTGTGACTTTGGGTTCCAATTTTGCAAAGTTTCAGAAACCAGACTAGGCCAGATCTGCTAACACATAGAAGGGAGAACTCCAAGGTCTACTTGATGGCTTCCCAAGCAGTACTGAAATAATGGCTGAATATACAGTACAGTATTATTAAAGACACTATGTTGCCAAGAATACCTCTTCAAATAGCTAACATGAGAGGTCCTAAAACATTGATTATTGTTTTAAACAGAGTGATTTTAATTTGTTTTTTTTTTTGTTTTAATCAATTTTTATTAGAATTTTATAATGAAGATAAACAATACAGACACCATTTGTAAACCAATCCGTAATATTACAATCTTTCAACAAAGCATATAAAAAAGAAAAAAACCCCTAACATAAATATATCTCAATCCCGCCACCCTACATAAAGTAAACCAATATAGTCAATAATATCCCCCATCAAATAAACACCATGAGGAAGTCCTTTCGTTGTTCCTTCAAAAAGACTCCCAATTAACCACACCTCTCCTCACCCTCTATCCCACCCTCCCACCCCACATGAGGAAATAATTAAATGTACTGAAATATTTTGTCCCAAGTCCGCCTTTGTAAGTCATAATAACCATAATGCTTAGCAGCTATACATTCCATCTGTGCAAGTTTTTGCAATTTCTCTAACCATTCCTCTTCTGGTGGAGCGGCTAACTTCTTCCAATATAATGCTATTAAACATTTGGCCGCCGCCAACCCCATTCTGACCAGTTTTGTCTGCCAAGGAACATCTCTAACATTATGTAACCCTAACAGACAAACTTGAGGTGAAAGTTGCAATGGATCCTGGATCCACAATGTCAAAGATCGTGTAACAATAACCCAAAATTTCTGAATCACCCCACAGTCCCACCAAATTTGCATAAAAGATCCAGGGCTCTTACCACATCTCCAGCAAGAGTCTGAAACTTGAGGGTACATAATATGTAACCGTGCAGGTGTGAAGTACCAGCGTGTTAAGATTTTATAAGCATTTTCTTGGACCAATATACAATGAGATGCTTTCTGTACCTCCATACAAATACGTGACCAATCATCTGCAGAAAGATGCAGCTGGAGGTCCCGTTCCCACTGTTGTTTAAAAGGAAAGGAAATCACCACTCTACCGCGCAAGAACTTATAAAGAATGGAAATCGGTCTCGGTACTTTACTCAACAAAAGCCATAAGTTTTCCAAAGATTCAGTCCCCTGGGGATTCCCTTTATCCCAACTTTCCGAGATCATAAAATGTCTCAATTGCATGTATGCAAAAAATTCGCCTCTTAACCCAGGCTTCTTAGTCACCAATGCATCAAAAGTAGGTAAGCATCCCCCAACAAGTACATCTCGAAATGTAAGAATCCCCATAGATTCCCATTTCCGAAACGCCCCCCTTTCCAATCCTGCCATAAACCGCGGTTCCCCCTTAATAGGAGCAAGCGTGGAAACTCCCCTACCACTCTTTTCCCTTTGACATAAAGAACCCCACATCCGTACTAAATGACAAAAGAACGGGTTCCCTTGCCCCTGCAATCGCTCTGACAGCGAGAAAGAGATCCACAGCCAATTATTCAGTGTACAATGCGGAACATAGCTTTGTTCTATTTGAACCCCAGGTTTAAACACTGCGATCTTCCAATCCAAAAGAAAACGGAGTTGTGCAGCCTCGTAATACCAGTGCAGATTGGGCACTGCCCGTCCCCCATCTTCCCTAGCAGACCAAAGTACTTGTTGACTCAACCTGGGATGTTTCCCTTGCCAAATAAAATATCGAAATTCCTTATGCAATAGCTTCAAAAGTCCCCTCGGCACCGCTATGGGCAGCGTTTGGAATAAAAATAATAGACGGGGTAAGATATTCATTTTGACAACAGCTATACGCCCCCACCAGGACAACCACAAACCCTTCCAAGCTTGCAAATCTCTCCGCACTAAACGCACTATCCTAGAATAATTGAGATCATAAAGACACGATAAATCAGATGGAATCAAAATACCAAGATACTTAAGATGCCCCAGCACCCGCCTCACCGGAAAGGTGTCTGCCAACCTCTGCGCCTCCCCCTCCTCTAAAGAAATATTCAAAAATTCGGACTTGTCCATGTTGATCGTAAAACCTGATAGACCTCTAAATGTCCCAAATACCTCCAACAACTCAGTAAGAGTAGTCTCCGGATCCGTCACATAAAAAAGAATATCATCTGCAAATAACGCCAATTTATGTTCCCGATCTCCTATATGAATTCCCCTAACTGCCCCCAAATCCCGAATATAACAAGCCAAAGGTTCTAAATACAAAGCAAACAGTAAAGGGGAGAGTGGACAACCCTGTCGGGTCCCTCTTGTAATAGGGAAGAAATCTGTATAAAGCCCATTAATTTTAATACAAGCCCTCGGTGTCAAATAAAAATTCCTTATCCATTTTTCATACATTCCCCCAATTCCCATCCGTTCCATTACTGCCCATAAAAAGTTCCAATTGACCTGATCAAAGGCCTTTTCAGCGTCTATGGATAATAGGACCATTTTACTATGTTGTTGCTGTGCCTCCCAGATCAAATGTAAAGTTCTACGTATATTATCTCCCACTTGACGCTTCTGGATAAATCCAGCCTGATCAACATGGACAAGTCCCGGTAACACTCGTCCCAATCTCAATGCTAACACCTTCGCCAAAATTTTAGCATCAACATTTAATAATGAGATGGGACGATATGCTCCACACTGCTCCGGGTCCCGTCCCGGTTTCAACAATACTGTGATCCCTGCTTCTCCCATAGTAGATGGCAAAGAGCCCCCGTCTCGCACTCCATTACCAACCCTCACCAACAGGGAAACAATCTGCTCCCTAAAGGTCTTATAGAACACATTCGGTAACCCATCTAATCCCGGAGATTTCCCTCCTTTTAAACCCCGTATGACCCCAGACACCTCCCCCTCCGTTATGGGAAGATCCAACCCCTCTTGTTCCAAATCCGAGAGCTTTGGCAAAGGGACCATATCTAAGAAATCTGAAATCTTAGATCCCTCACTCAAGTTGTCCCCACGATATAACTCTGCAAAAAATGCAGCAAACTGGTTATGTATATCCTTATCAGTCCTATACCTAACTCCATCAGTTCCACGAATACTCTGAATAGTAGCAGACATCCTTCGAGCTCGCAAATAGCGGGCAAGCATAGCACTAGACCGATTTCCATTCTCGAACATAGCCTGTTTCAATTGTGTCTTTCTAAAAGCTAAATCCTCCAGTTGCATTTGGTGCAATTCCAATCGTACTTTACTCAAGGCCTCATACACCCTAGGCCTAGGATCTAATTGATGTTGTTTTTCTAAATCCACCAATTGCTCCCGCAATCCCAAAGAGCGCTTAGCTTTGTCCTGTTTTTTACGGGCCCCCCATTTAACAAAAATACCCCGAATAACAGCTTTCAGTGCATCCCAAAGTGTCCCATCCCTTACTTCCCCATTGTCATTTATATATAGATAGTCTACAATAGAATCCTGCACTTCTTGCAATACAATAGGGTCCCCTAAAAGTGATTCATTTAAACGCCAAAATCTGTTACCTGATTGTATCCTAAGTCCCTTGCATACCACCCAGACAGGAGCGTGATCGGAGATCTGAATGTTACCAAGCTCCGCCTCTTGAATCCCGCCCCAAAGATTTCTATGTACCCAAATACCATCTATTCTCGTGTAAGTCTGAGTAGCATTAGAGAAATGAGAATAAGTCCTCTGAGTACCATGTAGCAATCTCCAACAATCCACCAATCCCAATAGATGCATAAACCTAATCAAGGCCTTACTGTGACGTCAGAGAACCACTCGTCCCCCTTTGGAGTGATCTAATGATAGATCTGGGCACACATTAAAATCCCCTCCACAAAAAATCGCTCCCTTTGTGAAAGCAGTCAAGTCATCTGTGAGACCAGAATAATAATGTGATTGATCAGTGTTAGGCCCATATATATTAATAATAGTAGTCACTTTATCCTGTATCTTACCCCGTATAGCTAAACAGCGTCCCTCCCTATCTTTGAAAACCTCATCCACCTCCAGCCCTATCCCCTTACGAACCAAAACAGCTAAACCCCCCACCCTCTGTGGGCCTCGAGCCCTATGAGTCCACACTTGATCATAATGTTGAGTGTGCAGCAACCGCTCGTCCCTCGATCTTAAGTGAGTTTCTTGCAGCAAACATATATCCCACTTCAGCCGATGCAGTTCACGAAAAACTATACTACGCTTTCCAGGGTTATTTAATCCATTAACATTCCACGAGCCTAGGACAAGAGAACTATCATTCCTCAAATGACCCCCCCTACCCCTACCCCCCCTATCCCCACTCCCCCCTCCCTCCCCCCCTGCTGTCTATACGACCCTGACATACCCAAGATCTGGGCAGCCAAGAAGAAGAAGTAAGGTCTCCCCCCCACAGAAGGCAACTTAGCCCTTTTATACTAGCGTCACTCATCCATACCCCAAAAACCATAAATGCCCATTACAATGAACAACAGCTGTAATAGTATAAGTAAAATAATAATCCCACAGACAATAATTCTTGCCATGGAAAACTCGTGCTAAATTCTATACATAACCTCGTTCTGAATATGCAAAATCAAATTAGTTATTTCAAAAATCAATCTGTAGAACCCCTGGCAAATGCCAGACTCCCCTAAACTAGGACCGAACGTCCTAGAGAAAAACGGGGAGGAAGCAAAGAAAAAATGGGTAATAATCCCCTCAATCCATCAAGTCTGATCCTTTAAATGCCGCTTCCCCGCACGTCCAACAGTGGACCAAACTCCAGTAGAACGCTTCTCCGCCTTCTTAGATACAGGCACTGGAACCTCAGGAACATTCTTGCACCCCAGTTCCTTCAGGGCTGCCCACGCCTCATCCACATCACCAACACGTTTGGATTTGCCATCAATCGTGATCCATACTCCAAAGGGAAATAACCAGCGGTAGCGATGGCCCTCAGCTCGCAGCAATTGCGTTATCTGTTGAAAGTTCCGACGTTTTTGCAGAGTGGTCCAGGCTAAGTCTTGAAAGATGCCCACCGAGATATTATTCCAGCGGTATTCCTGCTTGCGCCTCGCTATTTGTAGAATGTTTTCTTTGATCCCAAAATCCTGGAAGCAAGCAATAATGTCCTTAGGCCCTGTGCTTCGTGCAGGACCCAAACTGCGGTGTGCCCTCACTAGCACTATTGGATCAGTCAGGGAGCTATGTGCTTCAGTGAGTAAATCAGCACAGATCTTTTTCACCACTGCAGCCCCATCCTTAAACTCCTCCAGCTCTGGAATGCCCTTAAAACGCAAGTTGCATCTGCGTGATCTATTTTCCAAATCCTCCACCTGAGATTGCAACATCTGGATGGAGGATGGCATTTGATTCAATTCAGCTCGCATATTCTGCAGATCTTGTGTCATCTCCAAAACGCGATCCTCCGTGTCTCCCACCCGACCTCCCAACTCAGCCACCTCAGACCGCAGTTCCGTCATTGCAGCTTTTAAGTCCTGGCGAACACCCACCATTTCCTTCTTAAGATCTCGAAACCACTCTTGTAATACTTGGGGGGTGATCGCTTCAACTGGTGCGCTCTCGATGGCAATCTCTTCCTCGTCCGATTCCACGTGCGCCGGCGCCATTTTTTTTTTACATCCCGGCAGTCCGCTACTGCCCGCGGTTGCCGATTTCTCCCCTTCAGGCAAAGGGAATCGAAATTTGTCCAACTTCTTACGGGTCTCCATCTCAGCTGTTGTGCCACAGTACCATAAAGAATATAACTCCTTCGGTCAGAACGCTGCAATTTTAATATTTCTCCCGTGCCTCCACGGAGCTCTCTGTTCAAGCAGCCATCCTGTGAGCTGACGTCACTTCCTCTCTTTAATTTGTTTTTTATGGCTGCAGTTCAACAGCAGGTTGAAGAATCTGGCTTGCTAGAATTATCTCTGTATGAAAATATTACATTGGGTGCAAAAATCACAATGGAGCCCTTTTACAAAAGAGCCATGACAAAGTACTGGATGTAACTGCAAAATCTTTGTTAATTTCAACACACATTAAGTGCACTGAGAGATAGGAGGTGGTAAGTGCATCCATGCTACTGAGGTGATATTAAAGCACAGCTACTTACCTGTAACAGGTGTTATCCAGGGACAGAAGGCAGATATTCTCACATATAGTGATGTCATTCACGGAGCCCGGTACATACAGTGCAATAGTGTACTGTCACTTTAACTTCTTTAGAAGTCTCGCGACCACCTGCCTTCCACGAGTGCCTTCCTGCCTTACGTCAGCTTGCGGGACCATCTAGGGGAGGAGGGAGGGTTGAGAGAATATCTGCCTGCTGACCCTGGATAACAGCTGTTACAGGTGTGTTTTTACTCCAGGACAAGCAGGCAGCATATTCTCACAGATAGGACTCCTTAGCTATTATGAAAGGGATGGAGGAAAGTTGGCACTTATATAGAAAATCTGTACCATCCACAACGCCACTGGAGGGGCCTGCTCAAAAGACTGCAGACCCGGAAACAGATGCAACAGACCAGGCTTCCACAAAGAACCAAGAGATATCCACAAAGCACACAACATGGAGCCAGTTCCTAGACACAGGAGTTTAAGAGTTCAAATGCTTTATTTCAAATAAAAACTACACCAATGATCACTGGAGCCTAGACCCAACACGGGCTGTGTTTTGGCAATTTTAGCCTTCCTCAGGGGTCCTGCAATTTAGGGACTCCTGGAACCGACTCACCAGGAAGTTCAATAGGCAGTTCTCTTTTCCTCGAGCCATAAGTACTCTTAGCCAGCCTCCTTCATTAGGTTCATAGCTTAACTTCTTTAAAGTATCCACAACTACTCCAAAACTCTTTAACCACGCCTGCTGCTTCTTCCCTCACTAGTTTTCAGGCATCTTAAACTCCTGTGTCCAGGAACTGGCTCCACGTTGTGTGCTTTGTGGATAACTTATGTAGAAAATAAATTTTGTAGAACCGTTTGGCTGAATCGATTGTCCCATCTAGAATGAGTCTCCAGAGAGTAATGGGAAGTAAAGGTATGTATTGAGGACCAGGTGGCAGCTTTACAGATGTCCTCAATAGGAGTGGAATAGAGAAAAGCAGCTGAGGCTGCCATTGCTCTAAACCTGTGTGCTGTGACATGACCTTCCAACTGTAGCCCAGCCCAAGCACAGCAGAAGGAGATGCAGTCTGTTAACCACATAGAAATTGTTCTCTTGGTAACCAGAGTTCCGAGTCTGTTAGGATCAAATGAGAGGAATAGCTGAGTAGAGGTTCTATGTAGAGAATGATGCAGGGAAAAATTTTGTCCCTGTCCCCATGAGCTCAGCCCCGTCACTGCCAATTCTGTCCCCATCCCTACCCTGCCCCACGAGCTCAGTCCCCATTCCCGCCCTGTACTCGCAAACCATCTGATCCTATTCACACAAGCCTCGAATAGTTATGATTTTATACTGAACTTATTTTATTAAAGTATAAAAAGAAACAATATTCTGTACAATTGTCATTTTATAAATCACAAATGCAAGGATCAACAAAACCCCTATCTACCCTCTCTACCCCTTCACAAATATCCCCTTCACTATCGAGAAAACTGAAAAATTACTACAGAAGGCTACATAGAAAAATCAAGCTAACAGAATACTTCAGTCATACATGGCAGGAATAGTGTTAGAGGAGTGCAAATAGGGCAACTAACTCCTGGTCAAAGAGAGCCCTAAGCCAGCTGGAAACTAAAGAAGCACAGCTTGGGCTTTGCAGTCCCCATTTACGTCTAACATCAGCTCTAGCAGGATACATATTTCAAATCTGATATATTCTAATCACAAAATAGAAAATAAAATTATTTTGTTCTACTTTTTATTGTCTCATCATTTTATTCTTGTTGGTCTCAGATGCTGGTCTCTGTTTTCTTTTGTCTTCTCTTAACTCACTTGCCAGGGTCTCCTGACTATTTGGCATTTCTTCTATCTCTGTGTATGTATTGTTCCCCATGTTCAGTGTCTCCCTTCTCTGACTCCTATACGTCCCTTTCTAGTATTTCCCCTGTGCCCATCTCCCTGCCTTCATCATCTCTCCTTTCTATAACCCCCGCCCCCTGTATACAGTATCACTCTTCTATATTCCCCGTCCAGCATCTTCCTTCTGTGTTCTTATTCTCCCCCATGTCTAGCCATCTTCTGTGTGTCCATATACCCTCCCGCGTCCAGCATTACCCCTCTATGTCCATACACCACCCCATGCAGCATTCCCCTTTTTATCCCTGTTCCTATGCTCCCATCCATGCTCACCATCTCCCCTCTTTTTATATATCTCCCTGTGTCCAGATTCTCCCCTCTCTTACACCAATGTGTCTCTAATAACTCTTTCTTTCCTCTCTCCCTCCACGATGTTCAATATTTCACTCACTCTTCCTTCATCCCCTTGGTTCAGCTTTTCTCTTTTCCTTTCCTTCTCTCTCTTCTTCCCTGCAGGTCATGCACCTTTCTCCCTTCCCTCTAGCCCCCTTCCCATGGATCCAACACCTCTATCCACTCCTTTCAGCGCCCAGGTGTGGGTCTGGCATCTCTCCCTTCCCTCTAGCTCCACTCCACCCACCAGTTGGGCCCAGCACCTGTTTCCCTTCTCCCACCAATCCCCAGACCAGATCCAGTAACTGACACCCTTCCCTTCAGCTCCAACCTAGATCAGACCCAGTAATTGCCCTCCAGCCCCAGACCAGATCCAGTAACCATCACCCTTCCCTTCAGCAGCCCAAGCAAACCCCTCCCTCCTTCGTGGGTAAAGCAGCAGTCCCCCTTCCTCCCTCTTGCGGTTTCAACAGCCCTTGCACCCTCCTTCTCTCTCCCCGATTGCCAGCTGCAACAAAAAGAAAAAAAAATATACACAAACCCGTGACTCTCCTGGGTCGGCCCCTTCCCACCTCCCGGGGCGAGCTGCTCTGGGAACCTTCTTGCTTCCAAGTCCCTCCATCTAATGTAACTTCTGGTGAAACTGAAGCTGATGCAGGGCCTTGAGCATCTGTGCATGCTTAAGGCCTCTGCCGGCTCCTTTCCTTTCTGAAATTCTTGCAGAGGGCAGCAGCCAGCAGGCCTTGAGCATGCGCAAATGCCAAAGGCCCTGATCCGGCCCAACACACATTATTGGCTTCAGCTTCAGACAAGACTTCAGACAAGGAAAGAACCATGCCAGTAAAAACAATACCAGTTGGCTGGGGGGAAGTACAGTTGTGCTGGTCATCAGGTGGTAGCACTGAAGTGCTGGTCAGGCGGGGGAAGGAAACAGAAGTTCTGGATATAAGGGGGGGGGATGTATGTGTGGAAATGTAATCTTCGGAGAGAGAAAAGGACGGAGGGAGGAAGCAAAAAAGATTGAGACTCAAATATAAACCGAAACCTCCATTTTTGGGCCAAAAATCTCAGTTTATATATGGCTATCTTGTCTTTAATATTTCTGAACTTTTTTTACTCTCTGGAGTGTGCTCAATAAAGATTTAATTTACAAGTCATGAAGCGGGGAGGAAGGAAGGAACTTACTTTGTCCTTGATTAAATCCAACGCCGTGTTCTCCAGATTCAGTTCATAACATAACCTCATAAAAAGTGGTCCAAATTTATACTCGCCAAAAGCTACGTTTTTGTTTTCTGCATGGTACCTGGGAGAACAAACCAAATAAAGCAGGTCATATTGCTTGAGAAAGAGAAAATGACAAAAGGAAACAAGATCTGAAGTACAAATATTACACAGAAATTCTATGTTTGCTAAGGAAAAACAGACACATAGAAGGATTAGGTTTTTACCTTGATAAACCTATCTTTAGAACATACAATTCCTTATGGATGGGTTAAGTACCTAAATTCACAAGTTTCTTGCAGAAGACATTAATCATTTTCTTCTCTTCACCCCCTTGTCTCTCTGGGCACTGCCCCCTCTCTTCAGTCCATACCAAAGTAAGTGATAACCCCTAGGAGAGAAAATGAAAACAAGAGAGGGAGCTTGGGAAACTCCCTGATCCGGATAAGTTCAATATGCTCTGCAACAGTAAATAAGAGTTAATAAACAACCACCCAACAGGCCAACAAGGAACGGTGGTGAAACAAAAGCCCCACCTAACTGTGTGCAACCAGCACTAACACTTGTACAGCTCTTAGCAGGGCAAAATGTGCCGATATTGATTTTAGCACTAATATGCTGCCTCTTCAAAAGCTTTGCTTCTCTTCCTTGGCTGCCACAAGCCAACCCACTGGATACCCTTCCCAAGACTACAAGCCTCCACAGGCATAACACACATCTGACGGGGCAGGGTATAATGAATCGTATTCTGTTCTACAGGAAAGAGGATTATCGAGATAAGAACCTAATCCTTCCTTCCTGTGCAAACCTTATGGATGGGACTACCAGAGCAGTCTCCCAAGTCTAGGGCGGGACAGATGAGCCTGCGACCAGCACAGAGGACCTGAAGGTCCTGTCCATTTGTGCTGCCATGTCCACTCTGTAAAATTCTGTAAAAGGTATGGAGGGTAGACTATGTGGTTGCCTTACAAATTTTTTGTCAGGCAGCACTACCCTGGACTCTGCCCAGGAAGACGGCACACTTCTGGTAGTGAGATTTCACGTCAAAAGGCGGCTGCTTTCCATAGCCAATGTATACCAAGGATATAGCCATACAGATCCATTGTGAAATAGAAGTTTTAGAGCAGGGGTATCAAACTCAAATCACATAAGGGGCTGAAATCTAAATCATAGGTTAAGTCACGGGCCAAATTTTTTATTAAGATACTTAGGGGTCCTTTTATTAAGGTACGCTAACTGATTTAGCGCGCGCTAAATGTGCGCCTAATAAAAGGACCCCTTAGTCTTAGTAGAAGTATAGGGTTATATCCTCTCCAACCCCACACCGGCGTAAACAAAAATAAATAAAAAAGACTTTTCTCTCTCTTTTAAGTCCTAGTTCACACCGGTCAGCTGTAGCAATCCTGGCAGGCTGCCGTCATACTCCGCAGCATGCTCTCTCTGTCGCGGTCCCACCCCTCCTCTGACGTACGGGACTACGGCAGAGGGAACGTACTGCTGAGGCAGCCTGCTAGGAGCCCAGAACGGGTTACAAGGATACATACACAAAGTGCATCCTCCAAAAAAACCCATAAGTGATTTCTGCCTGTACCAAAAGGCAGAAAAGCAAAATACATGAAATGATATTTATACACATGAAATTGAATAAACAAGGAGAGTAAAACAATATCAAGATTTCAAAAAACAAAAGAAAGAGCAGTAATGAAAGGCAAAAAGTTAAAAAAAAAAAAACAATGGAAAATTAAAATAACATAAAATAAAATAAAACGAAGTCCAGGATCTGTCCGTTGATTCATCGTTGCAGAAGTCAGACTAATGCCGAAGATGGGTGAGCAGGTAGGCTACAAGAGGTCTCCTGATGTCCAACTGTCTCTGGTTCCCGACAACAGGGGAATAGCGCATAACAGTCTCGGGACTCCCGATCACAACGGAGGAAGAGCTGCCTGGCTCACAGTCAGCTGCTCCCAACAAGGCAAATTTGCCGGTCTGCAGAGAAGAAGCACAACGCTGACATCTAAAAGGGCGCCTGTGAGCAGGAAACCGCTTTGGTCTTCGACTTTCCTGCCTTCCCTCCAGCCTTAAATCAGGAACCTGCTGTGGACCCCATGTAGATCACACTGTCAGTAGCACCTTACCAAGCACCATTCTCCGGCATCCTCCCCGCAGCGATCTACCTGCAGCGACAAGAGGGAGAGGATCGAAAAGCGAGGTAGGCGGTGGGAAGGCCGGCGGGCCAGCATCACTGAAATTTTTTAATTGTCTGGTGGGCCAAATTTTATTACACCGTGGGCCAGATTTGGCCTGTGGACCAAAGTTTGACATGTCTGCTTTAGAAGTTAAGTCTGTCCTGACAGCTAGCACTGGTCAAGGTGATCCGACAGGCGGAACTTATTTTTCACCTCAAGATAACGAAGGAGAGCTCTTCTGAAATCCAGCAACTTCAATACTTTGTCCTGTTTCTTCTTGCTTGTGGGATAAAAAGCGGTTAGCCGCACTTCCTGGTTGACATGAAATGCCAAAACTACCTTCGGTAATAAAGAAGGCATGGTATGTAAAGACACCCCTGCTTTTGTGAATCTGAGGAAAGGCTCTCTGCAAGAGGAAAGACTGGCCTGGTGGTTAGAACTACAGCCTCAGCACCCTGAGGTTGTGGGTTCAAACCCTGTGCTGCTCCTTGTGACCCTGGGCAAGTCACTCAATCCTCCATTGCTCCAGGTATGTTAAGATAGATTGTGAGTCTGCCGGGACAGACAGGGAAAATGCTTGAGTACCTGATTGTAAACCGCTTAGATAACCTTGATAGGCGGTATATAAATACCTTGTAAAAAACAAAACAAACAAACATACGCTTGCAGTTCCCAACACTTCTATGGTCGCTACTATGAAGCCTAGCACCTACAGGTAATGCCATTCAGTAGGTGTTGGCAGCTCCAAAATCTCTAGGATCTGGAGTCTGAGCTTCAGTTTATGTAGTTCTGGAAAAAAAACTTGGCACTCTTTTGTGTTGAACAGAACCCCCAAATACTCCACTGTACCTGTAAATAACATTTTTAGCTAGTTCCACTTCTGCTGGTGTCTGGCATAGATGTAGTAATGTTTTCAACTCATCTCGAAGGATTAGTTTATTTTTCTTTAACTTTTCTTCAAGGTTTCTAAAATACAAATCTGAAAAAGAAATCATTATTAAGGACTAGATTCTGTAAATACTGCACAAATTTGGGTGCTAAAAAATGTGCACCGATGCTATTCTATACATGATTTTCCGAGTAGAGTACCGTTTATAGAATAGCACAAAGATTTACACCAACTGAAGTCTGCTGCAAATCCTCACACATACATTTTACGCAGATCTCCTAACTCTATAATATTGCATGCATGTTTAGTATACAACTCGACAGGAAACCAGGAGTCTTTCTTTGCCCAGCGAGAAGCAAACAAAAGAAAGGCAAAGCCGATGTCACAATACAACTCGAGGGATTCGGCAGAACGCTGCCTTCCTCAGGGGACATACCAAACTGATAACAGGATATTACAAGACTACCTGAAATAGAGATACCACTGTAAAGCACAGTTACTTACCGTAACAGTTGTTATCCAGGGACAGCAGGCAGATATTCCCACACATGGGTGACGTCACCAACGGAGCCCCGCAGCGGACAGCCTCGAAAGCAAACTTGCTTGAAGATCTCGAGCTTTCGAGTGCTGCATCACGCATGCGCGCGTGCCTTCCCGCCCGAACTAGGGGGCGCATCTCCTGTGAGGATCCTCAGTTCAGATACCAAGCCAAGAAGCCAACCAGGGGAGGTGGGTGGGTTGTGGGAATATCTGCCTGCTGTCCCTTGATAACAACTGTTACGGTAAGTAACTGTGCTTTATCCCAGGACAAGCAGGCAGCATATTCCCACACATGGGTGACCTCCAAGCTAAATAAAAAGGGAGGAGGGAAGTTGGCAAGTTACGAAAAAAGATTTTGCAAAACAGATTGGCCAAAATGGCCATCCCTCCTGGATAAAGAATCCAGACAGTAATGAGAGGTGAAAGTATGAACCGAGGACCAAGTGGCAGCCTTGCAAATTTCCTCAATAGGTGTTGATCTGAGGAAAGCGACAGATGCCGCCATAGCTCTAACTTTGTGGCCCGTCACTCAACCTTGCAGAGGAAGACCAGCCTGAGCATAGCAGAAAGAAATGCAAGCAGCCATCCAGTTGGAGATGGTACGCTTAGAGACAGGACGACCCAACCTATTCGGATCAAAAGAGATGAAAAGTTGAGGAGATGTTCTGTGAGGTTGAGTACGTTGAAGGTAAAACGCCAACGCACGTTTACAGTCCAAAGTATGCAGAGACGCCTCACCGGGATGAGAATGCGGCTTAGGAAAAAATACCGAGAGAACAATAGATTGATTGATATGAAAATCTGATACTACTTTAGGTAAGAATTTCGGATGTGTACGGAGAACCACCTTATCATGGTGAAAAACTGTGAAAGGTGGGTCCGAGACCAACGCTTGCAACTCACTGACTCGACGGGCAGAAGTGAGGGCAATCAAGAATACAGCTTTCCAAGTGAGATATTTAAAATGAGCCAAATCAATAGGTTCAAATGGAGGTTTCATCAGTTGAGCTAGAACAACATTAAGATCCCATACAACAGGAGGCGGTTTGATAGGTGGATGAAGGTTAAAAAGGCCCTTCATAAAACGAGCGACCAGAGGATATGCCGAGAGCGGTTTCCCATCCAGAGGTTGATTAAAAGCAGCAATCGCACTAAGATGAACTCTAATAGATGTGGATTGAAGTCCTGACTGAGATAAATGAAGCAAATAATCCAGAACTGAAGCCAAAGAAGAAGATTTCGGCTGAAGACGACGACTGGAACACCAAGTCGAAAATCTAGTCCACTTCTGGCCATAACACTGACGAGTGGACGGCTTCCTGGAAGCCAGAAAAACATCTTGAACAGACTGAGAGAATTGAGAAGGATCTGTTATGCAGAAAGGAACCATGCCGTCAAGTGAAGAGACTGCAGGTTGGGATGAAGTAAAGACCCCTGACTCTGAGTGAGCAGAGAAGGAAAAACCGGTAGTAGAAGAGGTTCCCTGATGCTGAGTTGAAGAAGAAGAGAGAACCAAGGTTGTCGGGGCCACCGAGGCGCTATGAGAATCATCGTGGCATGGTCCGACTTTAGTTTGACAAGAGTTTTGAGAATCAGAGGAAACGGAGGGAAGGCATAAAGAAACTGACCCCTCCAGTCCAGAAGAAAAGAATCCGCCTCGAGACGAAGAGGCGAGAAAATGCGGGAGCAAAACAGAGGCAGTTTGAAGTTGTTGGGTGACGCAAAGAGGTCCACCCGAGGAGTTCCCCAGCGAAGAAATACTTGACGAAGTGTAGGGGAGTTGAGTGTCCATTCGTGAGGTTGAAGCAGACGACTCAGTTTGTCTGCAAGACAATTCTGTTGACCCTGAATATAGACAGCGCGAAGGAGAATGTTGTGAGAAATCGCCCAATGCCACAACCTCAGAGCTTCCTGACAAAGGGAATGAGATCCCGTTCCGCCTTGTTTGTTGACATAATACATGGCTACTTGATTGTCCGTCTGAACCAGGACTACTTGGTCGTGAAGGAGGTGCAGAAAAGCTTTGAGAGCAAGAAAAATCGCTCTGAGTTCCAACAGATTGATGTGACATCGACGATTTGCGGTCGTCCACAACCCTTGTGTACGGAGACCATCTACGTGGGCTCCCCAGGCGTATTCGGACAAATCTGTTGTGAGCACTTTCTGATGAGGAAGAAGGTGAAACTGCAAACCTCTGGAAAGATTGGAAGAGAGCATCCACCAGCGGAGAGACTTCTTCAATAAAGGAGTCACCGCTATACGTCGAGAAGGCGGATCTAGGGCCTGTTGCCACTGAGACACCAGGGTCCACTGAGGAATGCGAAGGTGGAGTCTTGCAAAGGGAGTCACATGAACTGTCGATGCCATATGCCCGAGGAGGACCATCATTTGGCGAGCCATGAGAGTCGACAGGGAAGCTACGTGATGACAAAGGCGAAAGAGAGTTTCTTGACGATTGAGGGGGAGGAAAGCTCTCATGTGAACAGAATCCAACACGGCGCCAATAAATTGGATGGATTGAGTTGGAACCAACTCAGATTTTGAAAAATTGATATGGAACCCCAGACTTTGAAGAAAAGAAATAGTCTGAAGGGTTGCTTGAGTAACCCCTGGAAGAGAAGGGGCTTTGATAAGCCAATCGTCGAGGTAAGGAAAAACCTGAAGTCCCCGAGCACGGAGGGCAGCAGCCACCACGACTAGACACTTGGTGAAGACCCTGGGAGAGGTCGCCAAGCCAAACGGAAGAACCCTGTACTGAAGATGAAGGTTCCCCACCTTGAACCGGAGATATTTGCGAAAATTCGGATGGACAGGAATGTGAGTATAAGCCTCTTTGAGGTCCAGTGAGCACATCCAATCTCCCTGATCCATGAGAGAGTACAAGACTGGAAGAGAGAGCATGCAAAATTTCTCTTTGACTAGAAATTTGTTGAGAGCTCGGAGATCCAGAATGGGTCGCAAATCCCCCGTCTTCTTTGGAACCAGGAAGTATCTGGAGTAAAACCCCAGATTGTGTTCGGAAGGAGGGATCTCCTCCACCGCTCGAAGGCGAAGAAGCGCCTGAGCCTCCTGAAGAAGGGGGAGTTGCGAGAAACTGGAAAGACACTCTCCTGGAGGGTGATCTGGAGGCACCTGAAGCAGGCGTAGAGAGTATCCCTCGCGGATGACTGTGAGGACCCAGAGGTCCGATGTAATGGTTTCCCAGATAGATGTAAAAAGGGAAAGGCGACCTCCGATGGGTAGGGAGGAGTTCGGATGCAAGGAAGTTGGAATGCTCACCACTGGACCGTCAAAAAGATGGAGCGGGTTTGGATGGAGCAGGCGTCTGAGACTTCTGAGGACGTTGTTGCTGGGGCCGTCTAGGTGGAGGCCTAGAGAAAGCTGGCGTGGACTTCATAGGGTAGCGACGAGCTGGAGTCTTGTAAGCTCTAGTCACAGGAGGTTTCGGTTTAGGGCGAAGAAGAGAGGCGAAGGAGCGTTCATGCTCAGAGAGCCGTTTAGTAGCCGCCTCAATCGAGTCATCAAAAAGCTCAGAACCTTGGCACGGCAGGTTCGCTAAATGATCCTGTAAGTTGGGATCCATGTCCACTATTCTGAGCCATGCGAGACGGTGCATGGCCACTGCAAACGCCGAGACCCTAGAAGAAAGCTCAAATGCATCATAAGATGCCTGCAACATGAAGAGACACAATTGCGAGAGAGATTGAAGAATTTGTTTATATTCAGCAAGGCGTTCTCTGGGCCAGTCTGGGCAAAAGGATGACAACTGTTTCAAAAAGTAATTAAAATAAGAAGTGAAGACATAGTTGTAATTTAGAATTTGGTTAATCATCATCGAATTTTGATAAAGTCTTCGCCCAAACTTATCCATAGTGCGACCTTCACGCCCTGGAGGAACTGTCGCAGACACCTTAGAAGGATGAGCCTTCTTCAGGGATGATTCCACCACTAAAGATTGGTGAGAAAGTTGTGATTTCTCAAAACCTTTGCAAGGCACAGTGCGATATCGAGACTCCAATTTAGACGGGATCGCCGTCACAGAATAAGGAGTTTCCATATTCCGCAGAAAAGTCAGCTTCAGCACCTGTGTCATGGGCAGACGCAAAGTCTCCTTTGGAGGATGGGAAAGCTCCATATCCGCCAAATATTCAGGTGTGTACTTGGAATCCGAATGCAAATCGATGTTAAGGGCCTGGCCCATATCGAAAACAAACTTCGCAAAGGAAGAAGACTTCGATGTAGAGGCTTCCTGAGGAGAGGCAGAACGAGAACGAGGCGCCACTGAAAAAGATGGGGAAGCCTCGCGCGAATACTGAGAAACAGGCTCTGAATCAAGACGCAAAGTAATGGAGGACGCCACACTACCAGTCAGAGGCGGAGTGGTGGAATGTTTCCGCTTAAGACTCCGAGACGGAGAAGTGCGCGGAGTGTGAGGTTTTGCAAGAGGAGACAGATCCCGAGGCAAAAGTCTCGAAGGTGGAGTCCTCGACCTGGAATGCCTCGATGAAACAGAGGAGGCAACAGTACTCTGGGAGTGAGGCACATGCTTCGAATGGAGATTCGAAGGCCTCGAGCTCCTCGAGGAAGGAATCTTCGAAGACTTAGAGCGGTGCTTCGATCGAGGCAAAGACCTCTTAGAAGCTCGGTCAGGTGAAGAGTCCGAGGAAGAGACCCGAGATCGAGACCTGCGACGAGGGGACCGCCGACGAGGCAGAGACTGCTGCTCAGGCTGGACTTGTGAAGACAAGGTCGAGGTCGGGACCAACTGAGCCACAATCGAGGAAATTTGCGTCGTCAAAATTGACTTGAGCATGTCCTCAAACATGGGGACAGAGACCAAGGGATTCGGAGTCACCGGAGGCCTCGTGCGTTCCAATGAGGGCGACCTCGGAGGACAGTATTCCCTTGATTTGGAAGCACGTTTGGAGGACGGTCTAGAAGACGGAGCCGAACCCGGAGCCCCAGGTTGCGAGGTACTAGACTCAGTTGGCTTCTTAGGAATGGTACCTGAAAAGGAAGCAGGAGACTTACCCCCCCAATCCAGGCTTCGAGGACACCGAGAGGCCTTCGAGGCCGAGGCCGGCAGAGGAGGCGAAGTCGAAGTCTTTGTATTCGAGGCTTGTCCCGAAGTGGAGGGTTTCATAGATGCCTCGGCCGAGGCCACCGCTTTTTCGGACTCCATTCGAGGGAAAAGCTCGAAGAACCTGTCGCAGTGGTGCTTAAAAGCACGAGGTTGAAGAGTGAGGCAGCGAAGACAGTCTTCTGGACGATGGGTCATCCTCAAGCAGAGCATACACCGACTATGGGGGTCAGTTATGGAAATAGTCCTGCCACACTGATAACACCTTTTGAACCCGGTAACAGGCCGGGACATAGAAAGGACAAAGTCCGTGTCGAGAACGAGGGAGAGAGGCCTAGGCCTCAATCTCCCAACCCGACGCAAAAAAAAAACAAAAATTGAAATGTTTTTTTTTTTTTTTTTTTTTAATTTTTACAAATCAGAAACAAAGCAAAAAACACAGCGACCGAACAGAAAACAAAAACTACTCAGCCGCGATGAAGAGAAGGCACAACGCTACGGGAACTAAGTCGACAAGTCTTCTCAGCTCCGCGGAAAACGTTGAACTGAGGATCCTCACAGGAGATGCGCCCCCTAGTTCGGGCGGGAAGGCACGCGCGCATGCGCGATGCAGCACTCGAAAGCTCGAGATCTTCAAGCAAGTTTGCTTTCGAGGCTGTCCGCTGCGGGGCTCCGTTGGTGATGTCACCCATGTGTGGGAATATGCTGCCTGCTTGTCCTGGGATAATATTCTGTTATCAGTTTGGTATGTCCCCTGAGGAAGGCAGCGTTCTGCTGAAACCAGGATCCTAGTTGAGACTTTCCATAGGAACTTTCAATAAAATCCCTCGAGTTGTATTGTGACATCGGCTTTGCCTCTCTTTTGTTATGCATCTTTAGTAGACATGCCCTTCCCATGGCTATGCCTCTTTTCAGTTATGTGCTATTAGCACATATCCAAACTGCTGCCAATTAATGACAATAATCGTTAGTAGGAAACCCCAAAACAAACAATAGGAGCCAAAAAAATTATCTCATAAATGACCAGGAAAGGAAGAACATAACATATATAACGTCCCCCCCCCAGTAAACACATTTTCTCTATTGAAGCATTAGAAGTGCTCAAAAAAAAGTTACAAAGAGACCAAACTGGAGTAGTGCTCCAACATGTTCTCTCTCCTTTTTCAATCATAGCACTGCTGAAAGATTTTAAATCTTGAGAAAAACACCGTATTGAGTTATAATAGTATTCTATAAAAATCTTCAACAATAAAGTTAACTCTCTTATCAGGTTCTGATGCGTTTCGCCAGTGCTGCATCGGAAAACCTGAAACTCGGGGACTTCACAGTATGCTAATCTCACTCTATTCATTTACTTGGCACGACTCCAGTTTGGCTTCTTTGTAACTTTTTCTCAGCAACTCAATAGAGAAAGTGTATTTACTGGGTTTTTCAATAAATATTAATTGTTAATAGCCATTTATTGGTACTAATTGGCTCATTAATTAAATTGCATGCACAATTTTTTGTGCCATAAAAAAAATCTGGGGGTAAAATCACTCTGAACTGGAAGCAATGCAGATTTTGAAATGCACCGGGGTAAAACGTCTTGCCTAATAAAGATGGCTTTAAAATCATATTATAATGCAAATCTTTTAAAGGTTACTCTGGATCCTGGTTATGACTGGTGGATAAACAGACCTTTCTACTTGGGTGTATTTTGGTAACTTTCAGGTATGCTTTTTACTCTCTATATCAGGGGTCTCAAAGTCCCTCCTTGAGGGCTGCAATCCAGTCGGGTTTTCAGGATTTCCCCAATGAATATGCATGAGATCTATGTGCATGCACTGCTTTCAATGCATATTCATTGGGGAAATCCTGAAAACCCGACTGGATTGCGGCCTTCAAGGAGGGTCTTTGAGATCCCTGCTCTATATGACACTCAGATGATTTATAATCTTAGGCCTCCTTTTAAGAAACTGCGATAGCAGTTTCTAGCGCGGGGAGCTGCGCTGAATGGCCCGTGCTGCTCCCGATGCTCACAGAGTTCCTATGAGTGTCAGGAACAGCGCGGGCTATTCAGCACGGCTCTCTGCGCTAGAAACTGCTATCGCAGTTTCGTAAAAGAGGAGGTTAGTGTTAGCACCTGTTCCCACTAGCTACTTTGTAACACTGGTAGTAATTGTTCCCCAGTTAATATATAAAATTTGAGATACAAAGGCTGATAATTTTTTGTAATCAATACACACAGCATAAATATTTTTAGAACCCATGGCTAAAGTTTACAGGTTTTTATGCCCTAAAAGGCTTTTATTTCCTATGTTCTAAAAATATTCTTCTAGAATTTGGTTGTCATTAGTTACTTGTCATCATTTACATTTTGTTTACACATATTATATATTTAATTTGCTCTTTATTTTCATTCAGCCTTAGATTTAGTGTGTGTGTGTTTTAAAATATTTAGGCAATTGGATATCTTATGATTTGATTAATAAAATTTAAGTCTTTTATTTTAAATCTTTTATTTTATTAATACATAGCTGTATTTTGTACACAAATGTTTTAATATGTTTTTGTTTTTAGTGTCTCCTGAGGAAGGCATATTTGTATGCCAAAACTAGGATCCTTGTAGGGACAGAATCTTTAAAATAAAAGTGGAGTTGATTTGGACATCTCACTTGCCTTTTTTGTTATTTTGGTTTCCTAATAAGGCAAGATTGTTTCTCTGCATTGAAGCGGACAGGGAGCCAAAGAAACAACTTAGGGAGAGGGGTAACATGAGCATAGCAATAGTGGTGGAATATGAGGCGCATAGCAGAATTCTGAACAGATTGAAGGGGGGTGGGTGGGAGAGAAGGGCTAGTGGGAGACCTGTAAGAAGCATGTTGCAGTAATGCAGGCGAGAGGCGACAACTCAAGGGCATGGATATTGGTCTTGGCAGCATGCTCAGAATGGAAACTGGATTTTAGCAATGTTGTATAGAAAGAAGTGGTAAGGTTTGGTGATTTTTTGGATATGTGAAGAGAAGGACAGAGACAAGTCAAAGATGACTCAGGAGGTTGCAAGCCAACGAGACTGTGAAGATGGAGAGCTTTATTCACCAAAATAGAGAATGCTGTGAGAGTAGAGGCAGGATTAGGAGGAAAGATAAGAAGTTCATTTGGCAAGATTTACCTTTAGTAAAACCATGTTGCCCTGGATCTTATAAGCCATTAGATTCTAGGAAATTCACTATCTTTTCCTCCAGCAACGTTTGCTTCCATTATCTTTCCAATAACCAAAACGAGGCTTACCGACTTAGTTTCCTGTTTTATCTGCCACCTGTACCAACACCGAGGCTGAGCTACTTACACCATGGTAATGGCTGGTGTAAATTTCCTTGAGTAAATGTTGCAAGTTGTGCAAGTGTTTGTTGGTATTCTATAAACTTAGCATGTAAATTCGACCCGCACACAGAAACATGATGGCAGATAAAGGCCAAATGGCCCATTCAGTCCAGTGGTCCCATGGCCACACCCCCTTGAAGATACCCAAACAGAATTTGCATGCTAAAGGCTAGAGAGTATTAAATGCAGTTACATAAATATATGCAAATTATCACCAAAAGTTGGTTGTAAGTACCAATTAGCAGCTAATTTGTCAATTAAATTGTGTGTAACTTTAGGCATTGTATATAACCTGCATGTACAATTTTGCACGCTAAATGTAAACTTGTATGCAGAAGATTACAGATGGTGGGGGTAAATGTTAAATCAGTACCTTAACTTTTCAAATTCAGTACTACATACTATTTCTATGAAGAAATAGATGAATATATAAACCCAGTGCTCAGATGTACTTAAAAGTTTGCATGATCTCAACTGTACTTCAAAGAAGCACGATAGGATAATAAATTTACTATTAAATGAAATACCTTTTCCTCCGAAAATCTGATATGTGAAAGCTATCTTCATCTGTTGAAATTCTTGCAGTCTTAGTATATCATCTGTTAAAAGGTGCCGCTTAGCTGAAAAAAAACAAAACACAACAATCCAGTTCATTCTTACCACTAGTTGATACCCAGTAAAAAATCATCAGAGAAGCTTCTCAATATTTCCTTATTCTTAGGGGTAGGCAACCATGATCCTCGAGCATCACAACTGAACCCCCGCTGACCCTCCATCTTTCCCTCCCATCTGAACCCCGCCGACAGCGAGCGAGCCCTACATACCTTCATCCAAAGCAGCGTTGGGCCGGCAGCACTCTAAATAGGCTGCTTCGGCCTTGTCCGCCGGGGAATTCACTCTGCCGCGTTACTGATGATGTCACCACTAACGCGGTAGAGTGAATTCCCTGGTGGACAAGGCTGAAGGAGCCTGTTTAGAGTGCTTCCACACGCCGCTGCTTTTGATGAAGTTATGTAGGGCTCGCTCGCGGTCGGTGGGGTTCGGATGGGAGGGAAGGATGGAGGGACAGCGGAGGTTCAACTGCGCGGCAGGGGTGGCGGGTTGAAGAGTTGCTGCCGGCAAATCCTGGGACTAGGGCTTACTTTTAGGGTAGGGCTTATATTAGGACCTACCCCAAAAATCATGCTTGGGCTTATTTTTGGGGTAGGTATTATTTTCAGGGAAACACGGTAGTAACATAGTAAATGATGGCAGATAAAGACCTAAATGGCCCATCCAGTCTGCCCATTAGTTATACCCATTAAAAATACATGATTAAATTAACTTGTTTCTTTGATATTTCTGGGTCATAGACCGTAAAGTTCATCTGGTATTGTCCTAGGTTCAAAATGCTGAAGTTGCCATCCAAGCTCACTCCAGCCTATCCAACCATCCTGTTTGCAGGAAATCTACCATAAAGTCTGGCCAGTAACATCCTCATGTTCCAATTTAAAAAAACTATACAAAGCTTGTTTTCTGCATAAGTGTCAAAACTTGGCAATTTCAATAAAATTTGGTATATACCATCCAGAATAAATTTGCAATACGCCTACTCATACCAGCCACCTCACCTAAACAATGTTGCTGCACTATTTGGTTCTTCAATTGCTGCAATGGTTCAGTGCAAACTGATCAGGCCCTGTTGCTCCTTGACTGGTCATCAATTGAATCAATTTCCTGCAATTTCTTCAAAACATATTCTATATTTACCCTCTTTCACCTCTTTTCTGAAAACTCTTGCACCAATGTATAAGAATCATAACCTTTCTCCAGATATTATTATACAGTACTATACAGTGTCTTATATTTCACATTATTCCAATTAGATTCAATGTGGAATTCATCACAAGTTCCTCAATTAGAGGACAGTTACAGTTTCTATAGAATGCTAAAAATACATATAACATTTTCTCTTAAAAAACCAATGGTAACAGCACTATAGCATATTGGAGAATAAATATGTTTTTAAGGCTTTATTGAAAGAATAATAAAAATTAATTTGCCTAACTCATAGGGGAAGCTGATTTCATATTTTCATTCCTTGAAATGCAAAAAAGGATTCTAATATATATTTTCAAAGAATATTTTTGGCAAAAGGATAGCTTAATTTGAATTGCTGCATACTGCAAGCAGAAACAAGTGTCTTAGATATATTTAGACTATGTACTAGCCTGCCATCTCAAACTTACCTAACTTAAAAATCAACTTCACAAATATATTTTGCAGCAATTGTATTTTTTTTCTGAAATTTATCTAACCCCGCAATATAGGGAGCTACAGTAATCTAAATAAGGAAGCAAAATTAATTGTGCAAAGCTTCCAAAACATTGGAAACTCAGCAATGAGCTAATTACCTGTTTTACCATATATACTCGAATTTAAGTCGATTATAAGTCAATCCTGGAAAAACAGTCGACTCGAATATAAGCTGGGGGAGTTAATATTCATGTGCCCTGCCACGATCTGTGCCCTGCCCCCTCTTCCTCCCCTGCCAGGCTCGGCATCCTGTCCCCCTTCCCTCCCTGCCAGGCTCTGCACCCTGTCCCACCTCCCTGCTCTGTACCCCTCTCTTCCTATATGCTGCAGGCCTCCACCGGGCCTGCCATATGACTTGGTGGGCTGGGACATGAGGACTCCCTCCCGTCTCCTGTCCCGGCCAACTCTGACAATTTTTTTAACCTCCATCCTGCCTCCTTTTTTGAGTCCATGGAGGTCCAGCGATGCACCGGGCAGGAGCAAGCTTTCCGCGCTTCTGCCCCCACTGAGTCCCTCTCTGAATGTCTACCTCGAGTTCTCGTGGCCTAACAGTGTATCGGGCATGAGTGAGCTTTCTGCGTTCCTGCCTGATGCTGAGCTACTCCCTGAATAGCTGCTGGGAGTTCTCAGGAGTCCCGTGAGAACTCGCAGCAGCCATTCAGCAAGTGGCTCAGCACCAGGCAGTAGCATGAAAGCTCACTCATGCCTGGTACACCACTGGACCTCCAGGGATTCAAAAAGCTACGTGGGGGAGAGGCGGGAGGGAGGTAAAAAAAAAAATTGTCCAGTGTTGGCCCAGACTGGTGATAGGAGGGATCCCTACTGTCCCGGCCCACCCCACCAGGTCATACGGCAGGCCCAATGGAGGCCTGCAGCAAGTCCGGGAGGGTGGGCGCTGACCTGAATATAAGCCAAGACCTCCATTTTTGGGTCAATTTTTGGGCCCCCAAATCTCAGCTTATATTTGATTATATATGGTAATGAATTATCAACTGCATCAGAAGAGATAGATATTACAGAATGACACGGTGACCTTTAGCCGCGGGTAACCCGTAGAAACAGCGAGGAAAAAAAACCTGGTTGCTGTGGGTACAGGGACAAGGCCATTTACTGCCCCGTGGAGCAGTGAATGGTCTTGTCCCCGTAGTTAAGTGAGGGAATGTGCCCAAAATATTTACCACCCCTAGCGAATCCATGGTCCAGCAGCCCCCTTCCTTGTTCATCCCGATCGCCGCAGTCCGGGCATCTCCCTTTCTTCCCCTTACCTTCGCTAACGATTTTCATGTCTCCGAGCAGCATTAGCCTTTAAGAAAGTCGCACGTAGCTGCCTGAAACCTCTCCTCTGATGCAACAAGAAACAGGAAGTTAAGAACATAAGAACTGCCATCTCCGGATCAGACCTTCGGTCCATCAAGTCCGGCGATACGCACACGCGGAGGCCCTGCCAGGTGTACACCTGGCGTAATTTATAGTCCACCATATCTTTATATGCCTCTCTTAAGGAGATATGCATCTAGTTTGCTCTTGAAGCCTAGGACGGTCGATTCCGCAATAATCTCCTCTGGGAGGGCATTCCAGGTGTCAACCACTCTCTGAGTGAAGCAGAACTTCCTGACATTAGTCCTGAACCTGTCCCCCCTTAGCTTCATTACATGTCCTCTAGTCCGTGTCAAATTGGACAATGTAAATAATCTTCTCTGCTCTATTTTGTCGATTCCTTTCAGTATTTTGAAGGTCTCGATCATATCCCCACGCAGTCTCCTTTTCTCAAGGGAGAACAATCCTAGTGTTATAAGTCTATCCTTGTATTCCAGTTTCTCCATACCCAAAGGAGTATGCGTCAAAGGAGAAGTTTCAGGCAGCCACATGTGACTTACTTAAAGGCTAGTGCTGCTCGGAGACATGAAAATCGACAGTGAAGGTAAGGGAAAGGGAGGGAGGGAGGGATATGCCCGGGCCGCGGCAATCGGGAGGGAGGGAGAGGGCTGCTGGACCGCGTGAAGGGTGCTGAAGGGAAGTGGAGAGAGATGGGAGGGGTGAGAGGAACAGACGCTAAAGGGAAATGGGAAGAGAGAGTGGGGATAAGACGCTGAAGGAAAGTGGGTAGGAGAGAGAGGGGAAAAGACACTGAAGGAAAGTGGGGAGGGGAAACAGTAGAACAGATGCTGAAGGGAACTGGATGGAAGGAGGAGATAAAGCAAAAAAGGGCACATGCTGGATTGGGGAGGCAGATACCAGATCTGAGGGGAGGAAAGGAGGAGATGCTAAAACCACCTGGGGGAGGGAAGGGAAGATGGAAGGGAAAAAGACAGAGATGCCAGACTATGGAGGGAGCGGAGGGAAGAAGATGGATGCCAGACCAATGGGGGGGGGGAGGGGGCATGGAGGGAGAGATGGAAGAGAGAGGCACAGTAACAGAGTAGAAGCCATATGGAAGAGGTAGCGAGAAGGCAGACAGTGGACGGAAGGAATAGAATGACAAGAAGATGAGGAAAGCAGAAACCAGACAACAAAGGTAGAAAAAAATATTTCTATTTCTTTTCTTTAGGATAAAATAGTACATTAGTTGTGTTGATAAACATTTATAAACAAAGCCCTGTCAGCTGAAGATCTCTTCCTCTAGTTCGACAGCCAGAACGTTGATTTATAAAATTATACAGAATATTGTTACTTTTTATACTTTAATAAAATAAGTTTGAGGCTTGTATGGATGGGATCAGATGGTTTGTGGAAAAGGGGACTGAGGTCGCGGAGACAGGGACAATTTTTTCCCCATGCCATTCTCCAATAGATATGACAAATTGTAGGAGAATCTCCTGCTTTCCCTCACTTTAAAGGATCCTAATTTCTGACCTCATTTCCAAAAGAAGATATTATGCTATGCAGTGGTCTAAAACCATGTTGAATTAAAATGAGGACAGTTTGTCTCGCCAGCCTGCAGTGAAGGCTTCTTCTAAACTATGTAGAAGATGTCCATAGTGCTCTATCATCTGTTCCTTTGACATATCAGTCTTTCATTAGCTTTTATAAGTATGTATTTACTTGATAGAATGCATGGATAAGTCCGTATGCACATGCAATGTGTAAGTTCCCCATGCATTATTAAACTAATGGGCCATATTTTTTTGTAATGAATATCCAATGCATGTCCTTTACTTTGTGCTGTACTAATGTTTTTAATTTAATTTAGTTAATCTCATTTTTCTACGTGGTTACCTACACTAACCGCTTTTGCACCTTTCAGACTATATAAATGGAGAACGTCACCCACAGGTGAGAATATGCTGCGGCATACAAGTTCCCCCCCCCCCCCGCAACACACCATAAAAGGTAATCAATAGGTGGCGCAAGACTGAAATTTCGCTTAGGCCAGGGCACCTAATGCCCTTGCGCTAACCATAGTGGCCTGACATGTTGCTTCAGATTAAGAGAACAGTATTTAGCTCGGTCTACTAACGACGTAGTGCTCGTCTCACATGAGGCCTGCACACATTTCGTACCTCCTTGTGCACAACTCCAGCAGTTGTTTAAGGGAAGCAGCCGTGCACCAGACAGTCCGTGCCCAGAGTTCCGTAGCAATAGCTTTCTCATCCATGCTATCACCGCCATTCTGTCCCCTGACTGTACCAAACTAACTTTTTCGGGGCGATACTTTATCCATTCACCACAGCAAACTTAACTGTGTCTCTATCATGGGAACTTATAACTTTTTTTAAAATTTTTTATTTAACGAATCAGCCCTAGACTAGCTCCGCCTTTCGGACCGGATGATTGCATCTTGCAGACTCTTGCGTGCCCCAGTATCAGTCACTACCTTGGTACGTTCCAAGATGGCGACTTCCATCGTACGGCTTTGGCGATTGTTGCACCGGAACGCGTTGGGATTTCGTGGAATCGTACCAGGTGCGGGGGAGATTGCAGGGTGGTTATTTAAGGCTGCAATGCTCAATTAGGGCAGATACTAACTGGTGGGGAACTGTTATCTGGATACAGTGTGATTAATGCAATGCAAGTTCAGGTAGCAGTGCAGTATTGGGTGCATAGCCACCTCAATGGAATTTAAGTGTATCTCATGCACTGTGGGATTTGCAGTTCTCAGGTTTTCAATTATTCCTAACAGTACTATAGATGGATGAATTCATAGGGCTGACTCTAAATTGCTGGACAGAGAGTTAGTGCCCCCTTGAAATCTCCGCAGGCTGCTGCCAGAAGAAGGATTTCCCCCACCCGGTCCTCAACTCACCTAAAATGAGGAGTCCAAACCAAATAATAATAATAACTTTATTTTTGTAAACCACAATACCACAAAACAGTTCAGAGCGGTTTACAGGGGAAGAGACTGTACATATACAGCGAAGTTACAGAATATCAGAAAACAGTTTTAGAGTAGTTTACAGGAGATGAGAACTACATATGCAATGAAGGTACAGAGAATTAGTTATCAAGTGTATGGAAATATGAGAAATATTTTTGGCACTTATCTTTGAGAATCTCTGCTTCTATGATTTCAAAAAAAGTCACCCAGAATATATCAGCAGAAAATAGCAACCATCCAACCGGGCCGATAGGCTTCTTCAGTGAAATATTGCAAGTGCTAAATTGTCCATCTGGATTTATTACATTACATTACAGATTTCTATTCCGCCATTACCTTTCGGTTCAAAGCGGATTACAAAAAGAGTTATGGAAGAAGGGTTACAACGTTAGATCAGAGAAGGTTTCCAAGAGAGAGAAAAGTAGGATCTGGGGTTAGGGAGGGGGGGTTAAGCTTTATCATGGTATTAAGCTTTATTAAGGGATTTCTTGAAGAGTATAGTTTTTATTTCCTTTCTGAACATCTTGTAGTCTGGGGTTGTTGTCATTTGGAGACTTGGTTGTCTATCTTCGCTGCCTGAGTGGCCAGTAGTCCGTTGTATAGTTTTTTTCCATTTTACTTCTTTGATTGGGGGGTAAGTGAATGGGGTGTGTGTTTTTCTATGCCTGGTAGAGGTGGTTTGGATGAGGCGGTCGTTTAGGTAGGTTGGTCTGTCTCCATTTATAGTTTTAAATAGTATTTAAATTGTATTTAAATTTATAGTTTTAAATAGAATTTAAATTGTATTCTTTCCTGGATTGGAAGCCAATGAGAATTGATGAATGCCTCAGTAATGTGATCATGTTTTTTCAATGAATAGACGAGTCTCAGAGCTGTATTCTGAATTGTCTGTAGTTGTTTAATCATTATTGCAGGGCAGGGGAGGTAGAGGATGTTGCAATAGTCTAGGATACTTAGGATTAGAGACTGTACTAGGAGCTGAAATTGTGTTTTTTCGAAGAATTTTTGGACTTGTCTAAGGTTTCTCATAACTGCGAAAGATTTCTGTATTATTTTGTTAATTTGTGGTTGCATGGTGCAGCCTCTGTCAATAGTCATACCTAGAAGTTTTAGGGTGGTTTGCAAAGGGTAGTTGATAGAGTTGATTTCTAAGTTGGTTATGGTTGGGATTTTGTTATTTTCTAGTTTTGTCTGGGTTGAGTTTCAGTTTGTGGTCTTCCATCCAAGTCGTAACTGTAGCTAGAGTTCTGTGTAGTGTGTCTGACATTAAGAGCATTGGTTGGTCGAAAGGAATGAGGATGGCGATGTCATCAGCATAGCTATAAGAGGATAGGCCTTGTTTGTTCAGGTAAACGCCAAGAGAGGCCATATATAGGTTGAAGAGAGTAGGGGACAGTGGGGACCCTTGTGGAACGCCGCAGGGGTTGGACCAAGGTTTGGATTTTTGTTTGTCTGATTTTACTTTGTATGTTCTGGATTTTAAGAAACCTTCAAACCATGAGTATACTTTATCTGAGATGCCTATTTATCCCGTATCAAATTATTTTAAACTGTTTAGCAAAATCTTTCCTGCCTATCAGCATAGGATGAAACGGGCCCATTGTATGGTTGCTATTTATTTGCTGATTTATTCTGGGTGACGTTTTATGAAGTCACAGAAGCAGAGATGCTTAAAGATAAGTGCTAAAAAAAAAGTTTTTCCATATGTGTGTAAATCTAATAAATATTACAGTTTTTTGCAGTTTCACACAACTAAGAAAATTAAGAGTTATTGAGACCAATGAATGACAATGGAACCCTGTTGTCTATGAGACTATAAATTTGTTGAAGTTTCTAGCATGGGTCTTTTTCCCTAAGTAGACTTACTGTGGGTAAACCTTTTTGCTTTAGTGGTCTCACTGTTTGTTTGCCTCAAGCCTCAAAAAAGAGAGAGAATATTTCTGAATAATCCATTCAGGGCCTGATGGGCTTAACTTTTGTATCCATAGGCAGTGAATCAGATTTGCTTTGACTACTGAGACTTGAGACCATATTTTGTACAATAGGTTTAGTCACTTGTTTCAGAAACTTGATGTAGACAATCTAGGTAAATATAATTCCATTGTTGGTCTATATATTATTACTGTAGAATATTCTGACAAGCTATTTCATTCTTTTAGGGAGAAGAACATTACTGTCTGCGGCATATATTGACAGCCAAAAATGGGAAGAAAGAGAGAGAGATCCTCAAAATTTCGGTATGCAACCAAACTTGATTTGCATAGGAGTAAAGCAGACAGTTTTCGAGTTACCTGTATAGTTGCACTAAACTTGGATATACTGTATTAGAATAGCAATACTGGGTTAGTCAATGATCCATCTTGCCCAGAATCCTGTTGGGTCTTTCCATTCCAAGTGGTCTAATGGTCTCCACCATTATGTTTCAGATTTTGTTCAAAATTTGCATATAGAATAGTCAAGGTACTAAGAGAATTTGCCTAAGATTTTAGATTCCTAACTGCAATTGTCTGGCTGGATTGTTGGCAGAATTGTGCATGGTGATGAATAAAGTGTAATTTTTATCTACTTTTAAAATTGAGAATAATTGGTCAAAAGTGCTAATTTTTGGTAGTCTAGCAATTTTACAAAGTAGAGCCTCTTCAGTAATGCTTACGTTGGATACAGATATACCTTCTCAATATTCTAGAGAAGCTTCCCCATCCTACTCGGCAGCACCTCAGTCTTGCTCCTCTTCACCTCCTGAGGAAGCTATGTCTTCTAAGACCTCATCCTTTATGAAGTTCATCTTTGATATGGGTAAGGCTCTTCAGCTTGACCTTCAGTCTGAATCCAAGTATAACCCGGAATATTTGGCTGCCTCATCCGCCAAAAGAGGCTTTGTGACTTCCAATGAATCCTGTATTAAAACAAACTTTCATCAGGAATTTGGAGAATCCCTATTCCATACCAGCTATTCTCTCTAAAATGGAATCTGTCTATCGTACAGTTCCTTGCAGAGGGTTCGAGAAGGCACAGTTATCTCATCAATCCTTGGCTGTGGAATCATCTTTAAAGAAATCTAATCCCTCCAAGGTCTATGCTGCTGTTCCTCCGGGCAGGGAAAGACGTACCATGGATAAGTTTGGCTGTCGTCTTTACCAAAATTCCATGATGGCTAATAGAGTCCTTAATTATAATTTCATCTTCACATCCTACTTCAAATATTACATTAAAACTATGCCTTCTTTCTTTCCTGACTTGACTGTCCATCGCCTCCTGGCGTTTAAATATCTACAGGAGATTTTTTTCTCAAATTCGCCTTTTTATGCTCCAGGCCACTTACGATGCCTTTGAATTGTCCTCTAGGGTCACTGCTTTTGTGGTCGCCATGCACCACTTGGCTTGGCTGTGCATTGTAGATATGGATCCCAACTTGAAAGACCGTCTAGCTAATCTACCTTGTCAGGGTAATGAGCTTTTTGATGATACTATCGAGGCGGCTACCAAGTGTCTTTCTGAGCATGAGCGGTCTTTTGCCTCTCTGGTGCGGTCTAAGGCTAAAATTCCACCTGCTAAGCCTTATAAGTCACCCCCATGGTGTTACCCTCTGAAGTCTACTTCGGCTTTTTCCAGACATCCGCCTAGACAACAGCAGCAGCGTCAACAAAAACCTCAGGCTCCTGCTGCAGCTAAGCCAGTGCAGTCTTTTTGACAATCTAAGTCTGAGCATAACGTCCACCTGCATCCATCAGACTTCTCTCATGCCCATAGGAGGTCGGCTCCATCACTTTTACCAACAGTGGGAGCAGATTACATCAGACCTCTGGGTTCTAACCATCATTCGGGAGGGTTATTCACTTCAATTCCTTCAAGTGCCACCAGATCTCCCTCCAAGAGAGTTTCCTTCCAGTGTGTTGCAACTTCTCCTTCTTCTTCAAGAGGTTCAGGCTCTTCTTCACCTTCGAACTGTCGAGGAGGTTCCCTTGAACCAATGGGACACAAGGTTTTATTCCTGTTATTTTCTAGTCCTCAAGAAGACGGAGATTTGCGACCTATTCTGGACCTCAGAGCCCTCAACAAATTTCTTGTCAAAGAAAAGTTTCGGATGCTCTCTCTTCCAACTCTGTACCCCCTGGTGGATCACGGGGATTGATTATGCTCTCTAGATCTCAAAGAGGCTTATACTCATATTCCAATTCATCCAGCCTCTCGCAGATTCCTGAGATTTTGGGTGGGGAAGCTCCATCTTCAATACCGAATTCTGCTTATCGGACTCGCCTCATCCCCCAGGGTCTTCACGAAGTTCCTGGTAGTGGTTGCTGCAGCCCTGCGCACACAGGGCCTTCAAGTGTTTCCATATCTAGACGATTGGCTCATCAAAGCGTCGTCTCAACAGGAGGTTATTGTAGCGACCCAACGGACTATTATGTTCCTCCAAAGCCTGGAATTCGAAGTCAACTTTCCCAAGTCCCAGTTACAACCTTCCCAAACTCTACAGTTTATCGGAGCCATCTTGGACACGCTTCAGCTCAGAGCATTCCTGCCTCAACCACGTGAAGATGCTCTCCTTCATCTTTGCCAACAAGTGTCTTCTCTTACGACAATCTCAGCGAGACACATGATGGTCCTACTTGGTCACATGGCCTCAACAGTTCACGTGACTCCTTTTGCCACACTTCACCTCCAAATTTCTCAGTGGACCCTGGCATCTCAGTGGCGACAAGATTGCGATCCAATCTCTCAACACATTACAGTGACTCCTTCCTTGAAACACTCTCTCCACTGATGGATGCTCTCTTCCAGTCTTTCCAGAGGTTTGCTGTTTCACATGTCCTCACAACAGATTCTTCAACCTACGCTTGGGGTTCTCATCTTGACGGTCTTCGTACTCAAGGTCATTGGTCCCGCATGGATCGTCTTTGTCACATCAATCTGTTGGAACGCAGAGCGATTTTCAATGCTCTCAAGGCTTTTCAACGTCTGCTTCACGACCACGTGGTCCTGGTTCGCACAGACAACCAAGTGGCCATGTACTACGTCAACAAGCAGGGAGGCACAGGCTCTCTCTCTGTGTTTCAAGAAGCTCTGAAACTTTGGAATTGGGCAGTTCTTCACAACATCTTCCTCAGATGTCTACATTCAAGGGGAGAAAAACTGTCTGGCAGACAAATTGAGTTGCCTGCTACAACCGCACGAATGGACACTCAATTCGTCACCTCTACATCAAGTGTTTACTCAATGGGGGATTCCTCAGATAGATTGCTTTGCGTCTCCCCACAACCACAAGCTGCCTCAGTTCTGCTCCAGGATATACTCTTCTTATTGCCTCGAGGCAGATGCTTTCCTTCTGGAATGGATGAATCAGTTTCTCTATGCGTTCCCTCCATTCCCTCTGATTCTCAAGACTCTTGTCAAACTCAAGACAGAGCACGCCACCATGATTCTAATAGCTCCTCGGTGGCCCAGACAACCGTGGTACTCCCTTCTACTTCAACTCAGCACCAGGGAGCCTCTACTTCTACCAGTTTTTCCCTCTCTGCTTACACAGAGTCAAGGTTCTCTGTTCCATTCCAGCCTGCAGTCTCTACATTTAACAGCTTGCTTCTAATTGCTTGCAACCTAATTGCAACCTAACCAGCTTGCATCCTAATTGCTTCTTTACAGTTCTCTGAACCTGTACAGGACATTCTAGAGGCTTCTAGAAAACCGTCCACTAGACAGTGTTACACCCAGAAATGGACTAGATTTTCTACTTGGTTTACTACTCATCACAAGGAGCCACAATCCACCTCCTTGTCTTCAGTCCTCGACTATCTCCTGCACTTATCTCACTCTGGGCTCAAGTCTACATCTATAAGAGTTCACCTAAGTGCTATTGCTGCTTTTCATCAGCCTATTGATGGGAAACTCCTTTCTGCTCATCCTGTCTTTTCCAGATTTATGAAAGGACTTTTCAATATCAAACCATCAGTCAAACTGCCTCCTGTGGTTTGGGATCTCAATGTTGTCCTTGCTCAATTGATGAAGCCTCCTTTTGAACCAATAGATTCAGCTCATTTCAAATTTCTCACTTGGAAAGTGGTGTTTTTTCATTGCCCTCACGTCAGCTCGAAGAGTCAGTGAGCTACAAGCTTTGGTTGCTGATCCACCTTTCACTGTTTTCCATCGTGACAAGGTGGTTCTCCGTACTCATCCGAAATTCCTTCCTAAAGTGGTTTCAGAATTTCATCTCAATCAATCCATTGTACTTCCAGTGTTTTTTCCCAAGCCTCATTCTCATCCTGGAGAAATAGCACTGCAAATGTGCTTTAGCTTTCTACTTCATCGCACTCAACCTCATAGAACTGCCCCTCAACTTTTCATCGCCTTCGATCCTATTAAGTTGGGGCATCCTGTTTCTAAGCGAACCATCTCCAACTGGAGGGCTGCTTGCATCTCTTTCTGCTATGCTGAGGCTGGTCTCCCTCTGCAGGGTTGAGTTATGGGGCATAAAGTTAGAGCGATGGCGGCGTCTAGCTTTCCTCAGATCAACTCCTATTGAGGAAATCTGCAAGGCTGCCACTTGGTCCTCGGTTCATACATTCACCTCTCAGTATTGTCTGGATACTTTCTCCAGACGAGATGGCGATTTTTGCCAGGCAGTTTTGCAACATTTATTCTCCTAAATTACCAACACTCCCACCATCCCATTCTGGTTAGCTAGGAGGTCACCCACATGTTGAGAATATGCTTCCTGCTTGTCCTGGGATAAAGCACAGTTATTTACCGTAACAGTTGTTATCCAGGCACAGCAGGCAGATATTTTCACAACCCACACACCTCCCCTGGTTGGCTTCTTAGCTAGCTACTTGAACTGAGGAGACGCTGAGGAGACGTGCACCCTAACTTGGGCGGGAAAACACTCGCGCATGCGTGGTGCAGCACTCACAAACTTTGAAGATCTTCAAGCAATTCTGCTTGTGAGGCTGCCCGCTATGGGGTTCCATGGATGACATCACCCACATGCTGTCCCTGGATAACAACTGTTATGGTAAGTAACTGTGCTTTTTGACCAGTTTATCAGCTGTTTTAGCTCCAGAGTAGAGAATGACACGGTGATAAAATTCATCACCGTTCCCGTCCCCACAGATAACCGCGGGAAATAATCCCATGTCATTTTCTAGTGTCTATTTCAATTTCGGTCCTTCTACAACAGCATTCTTCAAAGCAAAGCTTGCGGGTCAGTGGTTGTGGCCATTCATATTCTGATTCTTCCCTCTCTCCTTAAAGAATGACATGAAGATGGTTTCCCGCGGTTATCCACGGGGACGGTGATGAATTTTGTCACCGTGTCATTCTCTACTCCAGAGCAAGAGTAAATATAGGCTTCAGATTTTTATTATAGATTATCCTTGCATTGGACACTACGGGGTAGATTCTGCAAAGGATGCCTAACTGTAGGCATCCACGATCTGGACGTCCAATGGCCTAGGCTTCCAAATAAAGTGGAAAATAAGCCCAATTAATAACTTTAACAAGCATTAATAGGAACTTAGACATTCAAACGCTGTATGTGATTCTACAAATAGATGTCCACAATTTTGTGGACGCCCATCGGAAAAATCAGCGCCTAAAAAGTAGGCGTGGTTTGGGAGAGGGTTTGATGTGGATATCTCTAGTGCAATTAGAATATTTCTGAGCGCCCCAGTGCATCTACCTAATGCCTACATTGTAGGCAATTGAAAAGCAGGTCTACTTTTGAGCATGGTTTGGGCGATCGATAGGCATAAGTTAGGTGGACGGGACTTGAGAGGGTAGTGGATGCCTGGAATGCGCTCCCGAGAGAGGTGGTGGAGAGTAAAACTGTGACTGGGTTCAAAGAAGCTTGGGATGAATACAGAAGATTTAGAATCAGAAAATAATATTAAATATTGAACTAGGCCAGTTAATGGGCAGACTTGCACGGTCTGTGTCTGTGTATGGCCGTTTGGTGGAGGATGGGCTGGGGAGGGCTTCAATGGCTGGGAGGGTGTAGATGGGCTGGAGTAAGTCTTAACAGAGATTTTGGCAGTTGGAACCCAAGCACAGTACCGGGTAAAGCTTTGGATTCTTGCCCAGAAATAGCTAAGAAGAAAAATTACAAAAAATTAAAAAAAAATTTTTAATTGAATCAGGTTGGGCAGACTGGATGGACCATTCGGGTCTTTATCTGCCGTCATTTACTATGTTACTATGTTACTATGACTTAGGCGGGCTTTGGACACCTCCAATGCGTTCTGCTAAATAGGTTTATGAGGCTTTTATTTTTGCTTTATTAAGCTCAAAATACATTTAATAATGCACTACATAAACAGGATACATGAATACAGATATATTGCATGCAAAATCTTGGAATGTCTTATGAAGCGAAGGTAACTTTTTAAAAACACCCCTCACCCACACTATTTTACTGTTTCAAAATGTCCCACTCGTTGGGAGTACGCGGGCTGACTGCCACCCACCTGCCTGCCGCTGCTGATCCCTGCTGGCAGGCACTGCAACTCCAGGAAGGGAAGGGCCAGCAGCTGCGCCGGACACTGCCTTCCCTCCCTGCTGCGCTGATGAAGCTTACCTACCCTCTGCTGATTCCTCCTCCTCTGGCTCGGGTCCATCGCCGCTGCTGCGCCACAACTCAAAGAAGGTAAGGTAAGGGCCAGCGTGCGGCGATTGCACATCACCGGCCCACAAGCCTTCTCCCAACGTCAGAACTGACGTCAGTTTTGACATCGGGAGAAGGCTTGTGGGCCGGCGACGTGCAATCGCTGCACACTGGCCCTTCCCTTCATTGAGTTGCAGCGCAGCAGCGGTGGACCCGGGCCAGAGGAGGAGGAATCGGCGGAGGGTAGATAGACTTCATCAGCACGGCAGGGAGGGAGAAAGGCAGTGTCAGGCGCAGCAGGAAGGACAAAGGCTTGGAAGGCAGTGAGGGGGAGGGGGCACGAACCCGACACATGGGAGGGAGGTAGGCCGAAGAACAAAGGCTGGAAGGTAGTGAGTGGGAGGCGGCATGAACTTGGGACATGGGAGGGAGGAAATAGAAAGGGACAATTGTTGGACCTGAGTGAAGAAAGGAAGAAGACTCATGAAATCACCAGAGAACAAAGGTAGGAAAAATGATTTTATTTTCAATTTAGTGATCAAAATGTGTCAGTTTTAATAATTTATATCTGCTCTGTGTGTTGTGTGTATATGAAAAATGAAAGGAACAGCCTGGCAAAGAAGGGGAACCAGGGTGCAGAGCCTGGCAGGGAGTGAGGGGGGCTGGGTGCAGAGCATGTTATATATTAGTACACAATTTGATTCAGAATGGGTTTTCCTCTGGTTTTCCTACTCTAAATCTAGAATGTGTCTTATGGAGTGAAAAATATTGTATATTGCATAGATAACATCATTTTCAAATGGTTAAGAACAGAAAAAAGAGATATAGACCTCACCATGGCTTCTAGTTCAGAGCAAATGGATATCTCCAGCTGCACAATGATGATCTTATTGTGAGATCATCAAGGTACACCTGGAAGGTAGAATGCCATTTATAAAATAGGAATATGTGCTGGGGGAGCTGACCATACTTGGGATTTGAATCCAAGACCTATGGAAGATGAGAACAGGGCTTTTACCCATTGAGCCACAGCAGCTTCCATTCAGGTACCTCTTCCTGACATGTGATATGATATCCGAGGAGGGGGTTCTTGTCCCTACCTTGGAGAGGGTGAACAACCTGTCCTTATCTATTAAGTCTATTCCCTTCAGTACCTTGAGTGTTTCGATCATGTCCCCTCTCAATCTCCTCTGTTCGAGGGAGAAAAGGCACAGTTTCTCTAATCTTTCACTGTACGGAAACTCCTCCAGTCCCTTAACCATCTTAGTCGCTCTTCTCTAGACCCTCTCGAGTAGTGCCGTGTCCTTCTTCATGTACTGGACGCAGTATTCCAGGTGAGGGCGCACCATGGCCCAATACTGCGGCATGATAACCTCCGATCTGTTCGTGATCCCCTTCTTTCATTTCTAGCATTCTGTTCACCCTTTTCACCGCCACTGTACATTGCGTGGACGGCTTCATCGACTTGTCGATCATAACTCCCAAGTCTCTTTCCTGGGAGGTCTCTCCAAGTACTGCCCTGGACATCCTGGATTCGTGCATAAAATTTTTGTTACCTACATGTATCACTTTACACTTATCCATGTTGAACCTCATCTGCCATGTTGATGCCCATTCCTCGAGCCTGATTATGTCACGTTGCAGATCTTCGCAATCCTCCTGTGTCTTCACTACTCTGAATAACTTCGTATCGTCCGCAAATTTAATCATCTCACTTGTTGTACCGATGTCCAGGTCATTTATAAAGATGTTGAAGAGTACGGGTCCAAGCACTGAGCCCTGCGGCACCCCACTGGTGACGCTCTTCCAGTCTGAGTATTGTCCATTTACCCCCACTCTCTGTTTCCTATGCTTCAGCCAGTTTTTAATCCACGTGAGTATTTCACTCTCGAATCATGGCTCGCAATTTTCCAATGTAGTCGTTCATGCGGAACCTTGTTAAACGCCTTCTGAAAATCCAGATATACAATGTCGACCGGGTTGCCCTTGTCTTATCTGTCTGCTCCCTTCCTCAAAGAAGTGCAGCAAGTTCGTCAAACACGATCTACTTTTACTAAAACTGTGCTGATTGGTCTTCATCAACCTGTGTCCGTTAAAGTGATCAATGATGCAGTCCTTTATCAGCGACTCTACCATCTTTCCTGGTACCGAGGTCAGACTCACTGGTCTGTAGTTTTCCGGATCTCCCCTCGAACCTCTAAAGATAAATGCGTTTTTGGTTTTGCAATACCAATGTCATAAATGTACAAATTCACCTCAAAGTTAGGAATGTTTAGCAGTGTGACATGCAATATTTGCATTTTGCATAATGTTCGATAATTTGAATAATTTGTATTTTTAACTGTTCTATGCTTGTCAAAGATTTCTAAAGGTATTGTTGTAATAGTGTTTTGTGTAATAGGTATTGTTGTAATATGTGTTTTTCTGGTGGTGAATGAGTTTAGTGATTAGTACTATATTTTGTGCTTCGTTTGCTGTTCATTCTCCAGTGAAGGCAGCACTGGGTTTGCCTTCATGAAGCTCTTTTCCTCACTGAATATGAGTCTTCACAGAAGAAATGCTGTAATCTCTTTGACAAGATAAACCATAATGTAAAAGACAGGAATTAGAGCAGTCAATCTTGAAATGGCAGATAAAGTTTTTGTCCTGGTGAAGAAGGAACTAGTACAAGACATAAAACCAGGTCAGAAGCTTTGGCCTGCCTGCAAAATTGCATTGAATGAAAAGGTGGAGGCAGTGTTATCTGCATCATCATCTCAATCTAATGAAGACTTGATAGCAGATGAAGTGATAAACAGCAGCTTAACAATTGGGATTTCACCACTTAAAAGAAATATCAGCACTAGAAATAAGCCTGGATATATGAAAAAGAAGATTGTGAAGACACAAAATGTAATTGTAAATCAAATTGCATGTGCCATGGTATAAATTTGCAAAATGAACAACACATGCTTTCTTGACTTCAGAGAGAATGATACAGGAAATTAATTTGTCCCCATTCCCGTGGTTAAGGAGAGAGGGAAGAATTAACTAGTAGCCAACCTGTCGATCAAATTAGGAAAAATTCCGGAAGACCGGAAGGTGGCGAATGTTACACCGATCTTCAAAAAAGGTTCGAGAGAGGACTCGGGAAACTACAGACCGGTGAGTCTGACCTCGGTACCGAGAAAGATAGTAGAGGCACTGATAATGACTGCATCATTGATCACCTTGATGGACACGGACTGATGAGGACCAACCAGTACGGTTTCAGCAAAGGCAGATCTTGTTTGACGAACTTGCTACACTTCTTCAAGGAAGTAAAAAGGCAAATAGACAAAGGCAACCCGGTCGACATTGTATATCTGGATTTTCAGAAGGCGTTCGACAAGGTTCCACATGAACGACTACTTTGGAAAATTGCGAGCCATGGAATCGAGGGTGAAATACTCACGTGGATTAAAAACTGGCTGGAGCATAGGAAAAGAGAGTGGGAGTAAATGGACAACACTCGGACTGAAAAGCGTCACCAGTGGGGTGCCTCAGGGCTCGGTGCTTGGACCCGTGCTCTTCAACATCTTTATAAACGATCTGGACATTGGTTCGACGAGTGAGGTGATTAAATTTGCGGACGATACAAAGTTAGAGTAGTGAAGACACAGGGGGATTGCAAAGTTCTGCAATGTAACATAATCAGGCTCGAGAAATGGGCATCGACATGGCAGATGAGGTTCAATGTGGATAAGTGTAAAGTGATGCATGTCAGTAACAAAAATCTCATGCACGAATACAGGATGTCCGGGGCGGTACTTGGAGACACCTCCCAGGAAAGAGACTTGGGAGTTCTGATGGACAAGTTGATGAAGCTGTCCACGCAATGTGCGGTGGCAGTGTAAAGGGCAAACAGAATGCTAGGAATTATAAAGAAGGGGATCACGAACAGATCGGAGAAGGTTATCATGCCGCTGTATCGGGCCATGGTGCGCGCTCACCTGGAGTACTGCATCCAGCACTGGTCGCTGTACATGAAGAAGGGCACGGTACTACTCGAAAGGATCCAGAGAAGAGTGACTAAAATGGTTAAGGGACTGGAGGAGTTGCCGTATAGAGAGAGATTAGAGAAACTGGGCCTTTTCTCCCTCGAAAAGTGGGGATTGAGAGGGGACATGATTGAAACATTCAAGATACTGAAGGGGATAGACTTAGTAGATAAAGACAGTTTGTTCACCCTTTCCAAGGAAGGGAGAACGAGAGGGCACTCTCTGAAGTTAAAAGGGATAGATTCCGTACGAACGTAAGGAAGTTCTTCTTCACCCAGTGAGTGGTAGAAAACTGGAACGCTCTTCTGGAGTCTGTCGTAGGGGAAAACACCCTCCAGGGATTCAAGACAAAGTTGGACAAGTTCCTGCTCAACTGGAAAGTATGCAGGTGAGGCTGGGCTCATTTAGAGCACTGATCTTTGACCTAGGGGCTGCCACGTGAGCTGACTGCTGGACATGATGGACCACTGGTCTGACCCATAAGGAAGGGTATAAAAGTCCTGTGTAGAAGAGACCAGGTGAAGACCCCTGAAATTTCCCCCATTTAAGCAGAAACAGGCCAATACAGATGGAGCCTAAAATGGATGCTGAAAAAGTAAAAATGGACTCTGACTAACAAACTGTGAGCTCTGAAAGACACTTCTGCTTTCTTGAAAGAAAGGTCAGCCAGAAAACACAGCTGGAAAGGAAGACACTGAAATTGATGTAAGAAACTCACCAAGAAACTGCGCTGTGCAGCGTAAGAGCAAGGGATGTAAGGAAGTAAAAACTAACCACAGAGCTAAAAAACGTTAGGCCAAGTGCTTGGAAAGGGGGGGGGGGGCTTGGTATATTAACAGGACATTTATTGGGATACAGGGTAGGATTAGATCATAAGGGGTGTGGTCACACAGTATCACTCATTATGCTAACCAATCATTAGATTAATAAATGAGATAATAAATATGATTAACCAATGAAAATGTGAAATGTAATATGCATCAAGGTGGGCCATATAAGAGTCCTATAAAGGAGGGCTCCCGGGACCAGAGCTTCAGAACTCTTTGGAAGTTCTCCATCAGTCTGGCCAGCCTGGTGTATGCTCTATCACTCTGTATGCTGTGTGATTTGTTCCTGTAAGCTATTGCGATTTGATTATTAAAACTCATATTATTTGTATCAGCATAACGAGAGTTGAGTGGTCTATCTGTGAAGGCCTAGGGTCTTCACCCAGCAGTGGCAATTCTTATGTTATGAATGAGCACAGCCACTGATCCTCAAGCCTTGCATTGAAGATTGCTGGTATAGAAGGATTGAGGTTGAGACAAACACTAAAGAATGACATGGGATGGTTATCTGCGGGGACAGGGACAAATTCTGTCTCCATGTCACACAACCTTTGTCTCCCCCACCACCCATTCTGTAAAAAAGTATTTCTTTAAATTATTCCTGAGCCTGTGTCCTGTTAATTTCATCCTGTGCCCTCTCATTCTAGAGTTTTCCTTCATTTGAAAAAGACTCACCTTCTGTACACTAATGCCACATATATATTTATGTTGACAAAACCAAGATATCCTAGAACATCCACAACAACTAAAGAAAAAGTCCTAATAGTGTCACTGAAAGACGGAATGTGAGGAGCAGCAACGGGGAAATAATAAGTGAACAATAAACAATAAATTATTAATTTGTGTATGAAGACCTCCGTGTGGATTGTGAAATCAGGTGAACGGATATTTGTTCAATATTGCAATCCATGCGAGGGCACGAGCCCAACACACCACACCATCATAGAGTCTTCATATGTGTGATATTAAATAATGAAAAAAGTGTAATAACACCAGTGTTTTAACAAAGGTAATAATAACTCATTAATATATATTCACCAGAGCTGCTCCAACAGTCAGTCAAACAGGAGTACTGCACAAACATATAAAAAATTACTTATCTCAATCGGGGCTCTATGAGAAACATCAGGACTCCCAGAGTGTAGCGGGACAAGGAAAGCCCGAGGAGGAGCTACACATAAAAGGAGGCCGCTCCAAAGTAAAGGGTTCAACTGAACTTCAGTTTCGGAAAAACATCCTTCTTCAGGAACCTTTCGATTTTTCGAGCTCAAAACAACGCAGCAGCAGAACGCAGGGAAGAACACCCGGCAGAGGCAGTTGAGAGGCCAAACTGAGTCCGTAGCTTATGAACAAGATGCCAGAAAAATGTCACAAGGTCTTAGGTCAAAATTTAAATAATGGTATTCCATTCGATGTTTTCATTAAGATCTACAGGAAAAATATAATTAAGTTCAAAAATCCAATATTGTTCCTGATATTGGATATACCGTTTTTTATTACCAGAGAAGTTAGATGGAAGGGTTTCAATAATGAACCATCTGAGTTGTTCAAACATGTGATTGAACTTTAAACAGTGGGGAACCATGGGAGCTGTAGTAGTGGCAGTATGAAGTCTGCTCTTGTGTTCTCTGAGACGAGTCTTGATGCATCTGAAGGTACAACCTACATATAACATCTGAAAAGGGCAAATGATCACATAGACAGCCCAAGAGGTAGTACAGGAGCTTTGTTGCTTTAGGGTATATGTTTTATTGGTTTGAGGATTGCTCCAGGTAACGCAATATAAAGAAGTATTGCACATAGTGCAAGACCCACAGGGATAATGGCCGTGTCTGGAAACTTCCTTTGACAGATATATTTTAACATCTCTATCGTATCTCCTTTCTCTTGTCTTTCTTCCAGAGTATACATATGAAGGTGTATAAGTCTTTTCACATACGATTTATGACAAAGATCACTAACCAATTTTTTAGCAGCCCTCTGGACCAACTCTATCCTATTTAAATCCTTTTGAAGGTGCAATCTCCAGAATTGCACATTTTTGTACCTATAAAGGCTATTAGAAGAAGAGTTAGGATTGGAAGTACTGAAGGGCTTAAGAGAGAACATTTCAGTTTTATGTTTTGTGAACCCTATCATAATATGGGATGCATTTTTGGTTGTCTTTACAGCTGAATTAGCTGAGCTGATGGACAGAACATATGAAAAAAACCTTCCTGTTAGTTCTTTGACAATTGCACGGGTAAGTTTTTAGAATAATTTAGAATAATGCATATATGTTGAAGTTTATATTGTAAATGGGGAAAAATTTGGTTTATTTTTGATCATCACTGTAGTGTAGACATTTTTGCTATGGGAATTAAGGATGAACTGAGAGGATTCAAGCTTATGAAAATTGGGGGAGAAACCAAAAAGTGAGCATGGGAAGTCGCGCACTCATGAAGCTCAAGGTGTGAAAAATAACAAAAAATGCAAAATGGCGCTAACGTAAAGTTACCAAAGTAATTTTATTATTTTAATTTTTTCAATCATGACACCAAAAGAATAAAGCATAATTGCATTAGCAGTTACGTTAGCGGGAGATCGTTATAGTTGCCCAAATGCTGGCCTTCTGATAACGAGCTCAGTTTAATATCTCGAAACACTCCCATTATATACTTTTGGCTCAGTGTGACATCATCAGTTTGACAGCCAATAAAAATTAACAAAGGAGGTGTTTAAAAGTTAGACAAAGAAAAAAGTTTCAGAAATTACTTTTGTTTGTTTACATTCATTTCTGAATATACATTTACATTTTATAACATATCCAATTAAGAGAAATCTGCAAACGTGCTGAAATGTTCTCAGCTTGCCTGTCATTCTTAAAGGAAAAGAGGGCTCTCTGAGCTGACAGTTTCACACAGAAGCCCTTATCCTGGAGGAAAAGGAGGGGCTGTCTCCTCCTTTCCCTGTTAGAGACTATCACAGAATCAGATCTCTGATTCTAATTTAACCATTTCATTTTAAGTACTACAAATTCATTCATACCACACATTCAGCACTTGCTTGGGCCCAAGCATTCCATACATTCATAACTTGGTTCACTTATATTTAATTCATGTTATATCTTAGTTTGGGATACTTAATCCTAGCCAGCCTAAGGCACATCTGGTATCAATTAACACCACGATGCTAGGAAGCCTAAACAAAGACTTGGAAAAAACTGAACACAAAATGGATTCCAAAGACAGCAGAAATAGCAAAACAGAGAACAAAATGTAGTCCATGTGATTTCCTTCATGATCTAGCCTAATAGCAAAGTACATAAAAAGAATATTATTATACCGTCCCTCAATATTAATCTGTAGTGTGTTTTTCTGGCTTTGACTGCATCCATATTCAGATTTTTATTCACCTGTTTTTCTTACGCTTCTATTGGGCGTGGCCTTAACTGACACATATGCTTGTATCTAACTAGAGTCAAGCAGAATCATACGAAAAACAGGCACTTTTGTAGAAAAACTCCACAAAATACTGCACTATCATGTTCTGATATCCATTCCATTACCGTCCCATAAACATCACCCCCTACTGGCCACGAGCCACTACTGCTCAAAAGGCAGCTGGGCCATATGGCATTGTAAAAGGAATGGAGCTAGACAGACTAAATTGACCTTGATGTCCTTATTTCTATCAGATGTAAAGCCCCTTTTTGCATAGGATGTTAGTACATTACATTACAAAGCTTTTTATATTCCGTCATAGCCTTTATGAGTTCAAGGTGTATTACAATAAAGCAGATGACTGGAAACAAAACTGGTTAAATGGGCAATATTGAAAAAATCATAAAAACAATCAGTTGAAAAATTTCTTGACTAAAACTGTTTTTAAAAGCTTTCTAAAAACTAAATAATGAGTTTCTGATCTAACAGTGAGGGAAGTTTATTTCAAATAGTCGGAGCTTGATAATTAAAAGAAGCGCTAAGTTGACGGAATAACTTAATTGATTTAGGCGATTGAAATTGTAAACAGTATTGATTTCATTGTATATAACCTGTTTACTGATCATTAAGGAAACTAAATCCAGCAAATAAGGAGCTAGGCCATGTAAAATATTAAAAACCAATACACAGAGCTTATAAGGGACATCCAGATTAAGATGTTCACAATTGACCCTGGTATTTTACAAAAGGCTCTGCTGAATGCTGAACCCTATGTAAAATATGTATAGGATGCCAGCAAATATTTGAGGGTGAATCAGAAATTAAAGGCAATTGTTAAATTACGCAATAACCAGAACTGAGCTAGTGAAATGCAACCTATGTTACTCGTACATTGCCTGTTAAATAGTTCGTACACGCACAGTGCAGCCATGCGGTCAGAAACATGAATGCTCCATTGCAAGATTGCACCATCGAAGTGCAGTAATGCACTTTCTTTGGGCAGAGGGAAATTCACCGTTGGATATTGACTCAGTATGGACGTAGCACCATGAATTAACGAAAGGTTTATGAGCAGATGTAACCGACAAAGGTTGTTCTGGTTGCCCATCAACATTGCACACACTAGAGAAGACCAACAGATAATGGTGTCTCAATTAGCTGCAAATTTGGATATCAGCTATGGATTTGCCATAATGTATGATGACTTAGAATACAGGAAAGTCTGTGCACGATAGTGTCTTTTTCTCTTCAACTTCACTTCATGGATATTATACCACCCCGCATTGCTTTACATTAGTTTGAGGCTTTAGAGTCCGCTGAATTTACCATACTATCATAATTCATTGCTTGTGGCTCAGTAGTGACGTCATTACCATGCACCAATACTCCACCTTTTCATATTTTTAGTTTGTTTATTTATTTACTAGTTTTTTAGCCCGTTACATTTACGGGTGCTAGAATAGATGTGTAGACTTAGGCATTTCTTTCTTTCTTTTTCTTTCTTTCTTGCGCATGCACACTCTTGCCGGCACATCCCGACAGATCAGATCTCAGGGAACACGCGGTGAGAGTGCGCATGCGCGCTTAGCATTTTATTTTAGGTACGTTAGATAGATTGTGAGCCCACCGGGACAGATAGGGAAAATGCTTGAGTACCTGATTGTAAAACCGCTTAGATAACCTTGATAGGCGGTATATAAAAACCTAATAAACTTGAAACTTGATTATTATAGATTTATTTACCATTTATAGCCTAAGGGGCTCATAATCGAAAGCGAAAAACATCCAAAAACCAGCCTAAGTCGGCATTTGGACGATCATAAACGAAAGACTTCCAAGTACCGATAATCGAAACGGGTTTTGCACGTGTTTACAAACGACCTAGGCCTTCCCAATGCCACTGAATGACCAGAGCTAAATGGGGCATTTCAGGAGGAGTGTCGAGGGCGGAATTTGGGATGGACGTGGGACGTGCTAGACTTAGTCGTACTGAATGTATAACCGAAAGTTTTACAACACAGCCTAGACGGAACTTGGACGTTGTGACTTAGGCCATTTAAAACATGGTCTAAGTCACAAAAACCTATATAAAGTGACCAGATAAGCACTGAAAACACATAGTACAGACCCCCACACATAACCCCAGTGATCACCAACCCCCCCACCCCCATAAAAATTGTAATCACAATTTAAATATCAGCACCTGGTAGCCTGTCATAGGAAAGCCTAGTACAGCTGCACAGAGGTGGCTTAAGTCATCTTGGGAGTGGGTTAGGGACCCATGGAGAGGAGGACCCAGGCCCATAAGTCACTGTAATCATTGCATTCATGGTGAAACATGTGCACTCCCCCCAAAACCCTTTTGTACTGCCATATAAGTGGCTCCTGCAGCCATAAGGGCTATTGGGGTTGTAGAACGGTGGGTATAGTACGTTTTGGGGGGGGTTCACCATGACCTATAAGGGAGCTGTATTGAGATGTTTATGGGGCACCCTTTTTGTGATGTTCACAGCAGTGCCCTGTAAGGTACCCCACTATTCAGGTGCCATGTCTGGGTGTCCAGTGCATCACTTTGCTGACCCCTCCCACGTCCAACAGGGCTTATTCTAGGCGTTTTTGACTTGGACGAATATTTGGACGAAAATATGGTATAAAGATGGACGATTTAGCAGCTTGGACGATCAGACGGCTGGACGTATAGTTAGACGAATTTCAGAAAAAAAATATTTTGGGCGTATTTTTCGAAAATGTGTCCTAAGCTGTGTCTGACTTTGGACGACTTACGACTTGGGTGAAAATGGACTTAGACGTTTATTTTTTAAAAATTATTATTTATTTATCAATTTTACACAATATTATCAAGCATAACATCTTGTACAGTAAGACTGTAATTAGGAACATAAGGAAGAAAGAAAAAAAAAACCCCCAAATAGGAGAAATCCATATATAATAAAATGCTAGAGCGCGCATGCGCTTTCGAAAATTCGTGAGCGCTGGCGCCCTGAGGTGTGCTTCTGTGGCAACATTCTAACCTCACGGCGCATGCGGGGGCTGAAGGCGCGCGACTGTGCTCTCTCCCTGTCCTCGGCGCTTCACTGCCCGCCCTCACTCACCGCTGCCTCTCACTTGCTGCTTGCCTGTGTCCTCGCCGTGTCACCTCACTCGCCGCCGCCGCTGATCCTCCTCTTCAGAGCAGCTTGCGATCGTGGCCAGCTTTAAAGAACCTCGCAGGCCGCTCTCCAACCTCAGTAGCACGCTCCCTCTGACGCACGGGATCGCGTCAGAGGGAACGTGCTACCGAGTTGGAGAGCGGCTTGCTAGGTTCGCTAAAGCCGGCCACCAAGATCGCAGGCTGCTTTGAAGAGGAGCAGGCCAGAAGACGCCGGGATGGAGGGGAGGGTAAGAAGGGGATCAATACCGGGAGCCAGAGGGAAAGGGAAAGGGAAAGGGGGCTGCTTTGGGGGGAGGGGTGTGCTGGGGGGAGACAGAAGGGGCCATGGATAGAGAGAGGGAAAGGGGGCTGCTTTGGGGGGGAGGGGTGCTGGAGACAGCTTTGCTCTGGGAGGAGACAGAAGGGGCCATGGAGAGATAGGGAGAGGGAAAGGGGGCTACTTTGGGGGGGGAGGTGTGCTGGGGACAGACAGCTTTGCTCTGGGGAGAAGACAGAAGGGGCTATGGAGAGACAGGAAGAGGGAAAGGGGGCTGCTTTGGGGGGGAGGGGTGTGCTGGGGAGAGACAGAAGGAGCCAAGGAGAGATAGGGAGAGGTGTGCTGGGGACAGACAGCTTTGCTCAGGGGGGGGGAAGACAGAAGAGGGCCATGGAGAGACAGGGAGAGGGAAAGGGGGCTGCTTTGGGGGGGGAGGTGTGTCCTGGGGGCAGACAGCTTTGCTCGGGGAGGGGGAGAGACAGAAGGATACAGACAGCGGCCAAGGAGAGAGAGATAAAGAAACAGACAGACAGACACATCTATTCTAGCACCCGTTAATGTAACGGGCTTAAAGACTAGTATAAACATATTCCCCTTATAATATTAAGCAATCAATAGTCCACAATTATATCTGTAATCCAAGACTTTCAAAGAGTGACTATTTAACAATTAAGGAAAATCAATTTAAGGGAAAATCAAAGTGACTGAAGTCGCAGGGAGTAATCTAACCATGTGTCTCTGTTGTTACTTCAGTTATTCCACCTTTCTCAAGACGTTTCAAAGCTACAAACTTTATTAGGTGTGTCGGATCAAAGAAAACATATTTATCTGAATCATAATGAACAATACATTTACAGGAGAACCTAAGAAAAAACTTCCCCCCCCCTACTGAGATTACTCCAGGTTTTAATAACAAGAACTGCCTTCTCTGTTTTTGAGTCTCTTTGGTAACATCTGGAAAAATCTGTACTTTCTGACCCAGAAATTCTTTGGTTCTATTTTTAAAAAAACATTATCCAGTTCTTATCTGGTGCCAACACAACAGTCACCAACAATGTTGCTGGTATAGCCAGCTCTCTTATTGAAGTTTCCAATAGAGTGATAATATCTAATTGTGGTTCCTGTTGTCCCTCATTAATCAATTGCTGGTCCAAATTTCTAGCAGGCAATTAAAAAACTTGTGTGAATGGTGGCATTAATTCCTCTGAAACTGAGGAAATTTCTAGGAAATATTTATTTTAACATTTCCCTGGGGGACATAGAAGGAACCCTAGAGAAATTTAAGAACCTCAGGTTGTTGGCACGATGGTCATTTTCAATCATTTCCAGTTTCCGCCTAATATTAACACAGTCTTTAATCGCAACTTCTTGTACCTGTTTGACCCCTGTTATTTCAACTTAATTTTTTTCAGACTTTTAATTGAGGTCATTTCCAATTGTAATACATTCAATTCTTGTTCTTGTTTGTGGATTTTCTTTCCCACCGCTTTAATTTGTGGATTCAGAGAGTTTCCCAGTTTAATGACTAAGTCCCAGAGAGATTCCACTGTAATTCCAGTAGGTTTTTCAACCACAAAAGAACTAATCTCACCTCCCAAATTTGTAGCTTGTTGGTCTTGTTGTGCCTCCTTTTTCTTCGATGTTCCAACCACAGTCTCACTCTCAAGACTCAAAAAGTCTTTCAGTGTATCCGTCTCAAAGCTCCCAAATGAACAAGTCTCCCGGATTGCAGGCACTATCTCGTTGGACGTGCCTGGTTCCCACGGTAAGCTGGTACGCTGCGGTTGGAGGAGAGTGTCTCTTGCTTCAGGGCTCAGCATGACCTCTAGCCCAGGGATTCCTCTTGCGGCGTCACTCTGTGCCGCCGAATCCAGCGGGCGATTCCCTGATATTGTTGGCTCCCTCTGAAGGCGATTCAAGAGCTGCTCGATGGTGATATCAGGGGGATATTCAGAGTGCCGCAAGGCTCCAGCGGCACTTCTCCTTCTCCTTTTAGGCATAAGGTAAAATGTCCAATTCTACTGAGCGTTCGAGAGACGCTTTCCGACTTTCAGCCACTCGCAGCCATCTTCCTTAGATGTTTCTTTCGATTATTCCCCTCCACATGTTTTACATTCAGGTACTTAAGTATTTTTTCCTATCTGTCCCAGTGGGCTCATACTCTACCTAATGTACCTGGGGCAATGGAGGGATTAAGTGACTTGCCCAGGGTCACAAGGAGCAGCATGAGATTTGAACCCACAACCTCAGCACCACAAGCAGTGAAACTCAATTCATTTCAGAGTAAGTTTCTTTAGTTTTTTAAATTTGATAATCAGCTTGTTTTATATTCAAAACTCATTTCATGGACAATCTGGTTACGTTTGCCACAATTGTCATGGCTTGGTTTTCTGCTTAAGCATTTTTATCTTCATATCAAGAGAGTTTGTGAATTTTAAATTAGTGAGTTTGGTAGTTTCTACATCTCCATATTGAGTTTTTGGTATAGTGTTCGCTGTTTGTTTTAATTTTCATTATCAAACCGGTTCACACACTCAAGTTAATTTTACTCCTTCACTCGTAATGTGCTTTTCAATGAGGTTTGCATTGTCATATTCGCTTTCACAATCGTATCTCGGGCACATTTTTTATATAATAGTACATATCCCAGGGTCCTGTCTTAGGACCTCTTCTTTCTCTACACCTCTTCCCTCGGTGCCCTGATCTCCTTCCATGGCTTCCAGTATCACCTACATGCTGAAGACACCCAGACCTAGCTCTCTACACCCAAAATTTCACCTAATGTCCAAGAAAAAGTCTTTGCCTGTTTGGCTGACATTGCTGCCTGGATGTCCTGCTGTTATTTGAAACTAAACAAGATGCCAAAAAGGCAGTAAAGATCACACGGTTCTCGGAGAGGCTTCTTGCTGACCAAACAACTGTGAACACACAAGAAGATAGTGTAAAATAAATATATTAATTGTTAAAATTTAGTAATGGAGTACCCTCAGTGTGATAGAGCAGCGAAAGGAGCAATACTCCAGCGTTTCACATCATGAGACAAGGATCAGCCAGTCCCTGCCCCCACACCATCATGGTGTACTTCCAGGGTGTGTCATGTAAATCAAAAGAAGTGAAAAATGAAGCACAAAGAAAACACAAGTGAGGTCAATCAAACAGTCTCTCAGAGAACCTCCCCCAGAAAACTCCCACAAGAATCAAAAAGCCGACTTAGCTGAAGATGAAAACGGATGATAAAACAGTCTCCCAAAAACAGGGAGATCCGCAGGATACCAGGTCCATGATGGTGTGGGGGCAGGGACTGGCTGGTCCTTGTCTCATGATGTGAAGCGCTGGAGTATTGCTCCTTTCGCTGCTCTATCACACTGAGGGTACTCCATTACTAAATTATAACAATTAAAATATTGATTTTACACTATCTTCTTGTGTGTTCACAGTTGTTTGGTCAGCAAGCAGCCTCTGCGAGAACCGTGTGATCTTTACTGCCTCCTTTTTGGTATCTTGTTAAGTTTCTCTGGCAGGTTTTTGGAGTCTATTTTTGGTTATTTGAAACTAAACATGTCCAATTCTGAGCTGCTCCTCTTTCCTCCTAAACCTTCTGCATTTCCTCCTCTGTTCTCCATCTCTGTAAATAATACTGTCATTGTTCCAGTCTCCTCTGCTCAGAACTTTGGAATTGTCTTCGATTCCGACTGAGGAGGTGCTGCTTGCTGTCGGTCAAGATTTCAAGAGGTACTTGGCAGAGAAGAGTGCTGAGGGGGCACTCTGCGTGGCACCTCCTTCTCTTGCTACGTCATGGATGTGGGTGTAGGTTGGCTGGAGTAGAAGGCAGAGGCTGTTGCATGAAATGTGGGGCATTCTGATGATAGTACCAGAAGATTTTTCCAGAGCTTAATGAGAATTGTTGTCATAGAAGGCAGAGACCCTTTCCTAAATTACCGTATTTTCGCGGATAAAACGCGCACCATTGTAAAACGCGCACAGGGGTATAGCGCGCAGAAATCACGATGATATGTACAAAAACTTTTCTATACCGCGCTCAGGCATATAACGCGCATGCTGCCCGACTCTCCTCTGGCCACCCCGACTCTCCTTTCGCTCTCCCCGACTCTCCTCTGGCCACCCCGACTCTCCTTTCGCCCTCCCCGACTCTCATCTGGTTGCCCCGACTCACCCTGACTTTCGGTGCACTGCCCCGACTCTCCTCTGGTTGCCCCGACTCACCGTTCACCCGCTCTGACTTTCGGTGCACTGCCCCGCCTCTCCGTGCCTGTCCCCCTTGAAGTCCTGTCCCCCCTTGAAGGTCTGCCTGTCCCCCCTTGAAGGTCTGCCTGTCCCCCCTTGAAGTCCTGTCCCCCTTGAAGGTCTGCCTGTCCCCCTTGAAGATCTGCCTGTCCCCCCTTGAAGTCCTGTCCCCATCCTGAAAGCCTGATGCCCCCCCTCGACGTCCGATTCTTCTCCCCCCTCGGCAGGACCACTCGCACCCCCACCCCGAAGGACCGCCGACTCCCCGACAATATTGGGCCAGGAGGGAGCCCAAACCCTCCTGGCCACGGCGACCCCCTAACCCCACCCCGCACTACATTACGGGCAGGAGGGATCCCAGGCCCTCCTGCCCTCGACGCAAACCCCCCTCCCTCCAACGACCGCCCCCCCCCCAAGAACCTCCGACCGACCCGCGACCCCCCTGGCCGACCCCCCCACCCCCCTTCCCCGTACCTTTGGAAGTTGGCCGGACAGACGGGAGCCAAACCCGCCTGTCCGGCAGGCAGCCAACGAAGGAATGAGGCCGGATTGGCCCATCCGTCCTAAAGCTCCGCCTACTGGTGGGGCCTAAGGCGCGTGGGCCAATCAGAATAGGCCCTGGAGCCTTAGGTCCCACCTGGGGGCGCGGCCTGAGGCACATGGGCCAAACCCGACCATGTGTCTCAGGCCGCGCCCCCAGGTGGGACCTAAGGCTCCAGGGCCTATTCTGATTGGCCCACGCGCCTTAGGCCCCACCAGTAGGCGGAGCTTTAGGACGGATGGGCCAATCCGGCCTCATTCCTTCGTTGGCTGCCTGCCGGACAGGCGGGTTTGGCTCCCGTCTGCCGGCCAACTTCCAAAGGTACGGGGAAGGGGGGTGGGGGGGTCGGCCAGGGGGGTCGCGGGTCGGTCGGAGGTTCGTGGGGGGGGGGCGGTCGTTGGGGGGAGGGGGGTTTGCGTCGAGGGCAGGAGGGCCTGGGATCCCTCCTGCCCGTAATGTAGTGCGGGGTGGGGTTAGGGGGTCGCCGTGGCCAGGAGGGTTTGGGCTCCCTTCTGGCCCAACTACACAAAGTACGGGGAAGGCGGGTGGGGGTGTCGTGGGGGTCGGCCAGGGGGGTCGCGGGTCGGCTGGGGGACGGGCGGAGGTTCTTGGGGGGGGGGGCGGTCGTTGGGGGGAGGGGGTTTGCGTCGAGGGCAGGAGGGCCTGGGATCCCTCCTGCCCGTAATGTAGTGCGGGGTGGGGTTAGGGGGTCGCCGTGGCCAGGAGGGTTTGGGCTCCCTCCTGGCCCGATATTGTTGGGGAGTCGGCGGTCCTTCGGGGTGAGGGTGCGAGTGGTCCTGCCGGGGGGGGGATGTATCGGACGTCGGGGAGGCGGCCGGGCAAGAGGGCTTGGGCTCCCTCTTGCTCCGATCGTGGATGCGGGTGCGGGTGGGAGCGCGTGCGAGCGGTCGTTCGGGGTGGGGGTGCGAGCGGTCCTGCTGGGGGGGTGAATCGGGCGTCGGGCGGGGTGGGAACTATGTTTAAAAACTTTTGTATACCGCGCTCAGGCATATAACGCGCGAGGGGTATGCGCGGTACGTAAAATCACGTATAACGCGCGCGTTATATCCGCGAAAATACGGTAAAGTGATTCATTCAAATCTAGCCTAAAATACCTTTTCATTGCAATCTTGACATCCCCAAACTGGTTCAACTCAAAGCATGGCTTTGTTTTAGGCAATTTCTTAATAAAGTTTCTGAACCTCACATACAGCTCCCAGATCCTCTTAGTTTTCTTCTCTTTTTTGGATTCAATTGTGAGCTTCATTAAGCAGGGACTAGCTTTTACTGTATGTATGTACCCATGAAGTGCTACTTTTGCCTTTTGCAACTATGTAAATGAAAGTAGTAATTTTTCCTTTTACTATATTTTTTTCTTACCAGTTTATTGATGACATTTCTTCTCGAGAAGAGATAGATCAAGCAGAGTATTACCTATATAAGTGAGTATCAGTCTTTTTTGCCATGGTCTATAAACTATAAAATTAAGTATAGTGCATTCCTCAGGCAGTAAATTGGACCCTTTTCATCTGTGTGACTTATTTGATGAGAAGATTCATAATCTTGGTATAATCATGTAGAGCTCAGTTTTTAGACTCGTTCTGATGCTTCCTTTCATGCTTCCTTTCTCTGGCAGCACGATTCCTGTCAGCCATGTAGTTGTGCAGCTGAGGAACTCATAAATAGCCATCGACTATAAAGGCCTTCAATAAAATAAATGTTAAAATTGCTTGCAATTATTTCATGAAAAAGCTTTTTGCTAGTTTGTTCATATTCCAAATTTCATATGCTGTGTTATAGAACAGAGAGAAAAAGCCTGAATTAAGTCATTATGATATGCAAATAATACATTGTAGAAAACATAAAACCTGACCTTAACTTGATCACTGTATTATTGAGATACAGGTGATGGATCCATATAGTGTGAGAAATTTTGTCATGTGCAATTTCTTTAAATTTTTTTTACCTGAGATTACACTACCTTGACTCCATCAGTTTTGGTACTTATTGGGTTCAGTTTGACACTTGAAAATTTTTATGAGGCAGAATTTGTTTCCGATTGAGTCTGGTCTTACATTCAAATTGCTTGAACATATTTATTGAAGTCTTGGAAGTTAACTGCATTTGTGTATGCTTATGGAATAAAGTTCATTTATAAAAGTGTACCAAAAACTCTGCAGTATAAGAGTCAAAAGGGGATTTAATTGGCCCACCAATTTTATATCTGTGCTTTCCTGATTTGGTATTTTAAAAGATAGTTGAAAATGGTCCCAGACAGACCCAATTTCTGTGGAAGATGTTTGGAACTTAAAAAACTCCCAAATAAACATAAAAGCCAGATGGCACTTGAATATAATGAAAACAAAAATGTTTAAAAAATATCACTTAGGGGCCATTTTACTAAACCACATTAAGGGCTAATACATGCTTAACATTGGAGAAAAGACCTTTCGCAAAACACAGTAAAGTTTTTGTGGTCATTTGACTCTTAGCATGTAATAATCATGTGATATATATATATATATTTTTTTTTTTATAGTTTTCTGTCAAGAAGTGTGGCATGGGGAGAATGGGCATGAAAGAGTTATCCAGCTAGTGTATACTGATTAGCACATGCTAGTTAGATTATGCAAACTTAATGCAGGACATTAGCACTTCCTAACTCAGCCCCTTGTAGGTGTCTACACTGAGGCGCCTACCAGTGCATACCTGTGCCTAGCTCAAAAGTAGGCGTGGATTGCCTTAGGCGCTGGTAGGCGTTGATGTTAGGTGCCAGTAAATTAGGCCAAGGAAACCCTGGCCTAATATACTGGCATCTAACATTGCCACCTACCAGAGCATAAGTCAAGTTAGGTGCCGTAAACAGCGCCTAACGGTGCCATTTATAGACTCGAGACCTAAGTGCTCCAGTATTATTGTTTTGCAAGTATCGCATGATAATAGAATATCTAGCTTGGGACCTACAAGAAAAGAATCCTCCTATATACTACCACAGTAAAACTGGGTTGGCATCTGGGAAAGCCCTGTGTTAGCATGCACTAAGCCCTGATTTAGTAAAAGGGTACTTTAGGTAGCCATAGTAAGAGAAAAATCCTTTACTGTTGTTCAAAATGTGCTCTACACAGAGGCATACAGGTGACTATTTAATTTGTGCTGTTTTCTGTCAATATCTTGGTTTAACAATTTAGGCCCAGTGAGTGTTTGAATAACATTCTGTTAAAATGTGTATAAATGTGCCTGATCTCTTTTCAACAAGGTGCAGCCAGAAATTTTTCATTTCTTATCATTTCCCTTGGATTCCTCAGGCCAGAATGCTTCAGATTCATACCAGATTTGCAATGGATGGCATTCCACGGATCATCCGTGTTCCGCGTGCCACGCGGTGCGTGGGAGGGGAGAACAGGAGCTGCTGGCTTAGCCCCCTCTATTTCCCTGATGACTTGAGTTCCAGGTCAAAAAGCCTAGTTAGAGAAGGGAAAGAGCAATAGTCCGTCCCCAGTGAAGTACAGTCGCGCACCTGCCGCAAAATCCCAGAAAGGGACATGATGCCCTCTGGGTGTCCTGGACAAGGTTTTCCTCCAAGTTTCATTAATATGATGTATGAAGCCGCATGGAACCCTTAGGAATCGGGGCGATGTTGGCGCTGGGCATCTCTCCCCCCTAAGAGCACAAGTCCACCCCAACAAAGCCTTGCTCAAGAGGTAGGGGGATCCAGTCAGTTGAGGACTGGGATGAGGAAGATTCAGTAAATATGCCTTTACTCTCCCAGTCTAGGTCCTCCTATAGCAGATGATTCTGCATCACTGCTGGAGGGGGAGGGAACCTGGATCTCAGATAGGACCCGACTGTGCACAGGCTGTTTAAGCCCTCGGCACTAAATTAACTGTCTCTCTCTAAGAATTAAAGATAGAGACTGCAAACCTCAACTACCCAGTGCTCACTCATGAGCAGCACTAAGGCTCGAACTAAGCTAAACTAAGGGCTCCTTTTACGAAGGTGCGCTAGCGGTTTTAACGCACGCTACATTGTCGCACGCACTAATGCCTCCATAGAGCTTGCGTTAGTATTTTTTATGTAGCGCGGGGTTAGAGCGCACTAAAACCGCTAGCGCACCTTAGTAAAAGGATCCCTAAAACTTAGATTTATAGACCGGGACATCTTTATATAATAAAGCTTGACTTAGTTTACATCAATTAAAAAAAATATAGTAAAGAACATGAGTTTACAATTTAGAAAATAGCCATGTTTTAAAATTTTTATGAGAGAGTTGAAATAAGCCTAATTCTCTTAACCTTAGAGGAATATCATTCCATATTTCTGTTAGTTTGAAAGGATAGGATTTCCCTAATTTACCAGCAAAAACAATTCCTTTAAGAGAGGGAAAAGATAATTTGAGTTTTTGCATGGTCCTAACAAGGCCCAATCTTTGAAAGTTCCAGGAAAGAAGTACAAGTGAGGAACATATGCCAAATAAAATCTTGAAAGTTAGGCAGAAACATTGGAAGAGTATCCTGAAGAATATCGGACCACATGCTTTCCTTCATATCATGACATTACTAAAATGTTAACAGACCACCGGGAAGTTTCAGAAGGGCCCCTTCTAGTGGCCAAGGCCATGGCAAAACTTTATTCAACGGATGTAGCCTTTAACCAGTTATTTACTCTATTAAAGGTGTATTACCTGGTGGCACAGGTTACCAGCATACCTCTGCCTTCTCCCAGGTGAAGGCAGAATAGTATTTAAAGATAACCAGGACCGCAGGCTGGATTTTATTCTTAAGAGACAATTTGAAGCCGTGGCCTCAGTGTTAAGGGCAGAGGCATCCTATGTTGCACATGCTTGCCACTCCAAGTTGTGTCACCACAATCCAGAGGCAGCTGCCGGATGGGATCACCAATTTCTAATGTCTGATATGGACTATATAGCAGATACTCTTTATGATCTATTCAGAGTATTGAGCAAGGTTTCTGCATACACTATTTCCGCCCGCATGGTGCTGTGGATCAGACAATGGGTGGGAGACTCAGCCTCCAAGGTGACGTTAAGCAAACTGCCATTTAAAAGGCAATTGCTTTTTGGGAAAAGTTTGGACGATCTCATGGCCAGCATGCAGGATCCAACCCAAGGGGTCAGGTTGAATATTCAGTGAGACCAGAGATCATTTCAAGGCTTTAGACAAAGATTTAGGGGGGAGAGGCAGGTGTCCCAAATCTTAAGGTTCCCACCTCGCAGCTACTCCCAAAAAACAGTTAAAGTGCCAAGATAGGAGCCAGACCTCCAAGAATTGGAGGGAGGTTTACAGCTTATTGGAGGCATGGGCTGGAATTACTTCCAACTGCTGGGTACTAGAGATTATTCAGGAGTGTACAAGCTCAAGTTTTTTCATCCCCTTCTGGACCTTTTTGTGGATTCTCCAGCAGGAAGACCAGATAAAGTGGTCAGAGTCTGAGTGACTATGCAGAGGCTTCTAGATCTAGCAGCCATAAAACATAAGAACATAAGAATAGCCTTACTGGGTCAGACCAATGGTCCATCAACCCAATAGCCCTTTTTCACAGTGGCCAATCCAGGTCATTAGTACCTGGCCAAAACCCAAGGAGTAGCAATATTCCATGGCAAACAGTGGCTTCCCCATGTCTTTTTCAATAACAGACTATGGACTTTCCAAGAAATTGTCCAAACCTTTCTTAAAACCAGCTACGCTATCCACTCTTACCACAATCTCTGGCAATGCATTCCAGAGCTTAACTATTCTCTGAGTGAAAAAAAATTTCCTCCTATTGGTTTTAAAAGTATTTCCCTGTAACTTCATCGTCAAAAATTACAAAGACTAGGGGACACGCCAAACCTCCACTCTAACCGCCTCCGGTTGTTTGGGATTTGAATGTAGTTGTCATTGTTCTGATGAAGCCTCTATTCGAACCTCTCTCCTCTGCTTTCAAATATCTTACCTGGAAAACAGTTTTTTTGGTCTGTATTACTTCAGCTCGACAAATTAGTAAACTCCAAGCTTTAGACTCCTTAAGATTACTAAAATTGGGAGATTGGGCAGGCTTCCCTGCAGCCACCTAACCTCACCCAGTGGAGAGTATTTTAATCAGCTGTGAGCCGCGGTACGCGGCCCGTGGTCGCATGGCCAAAGGGGTGTGGCCTAAGGGGCAGGTTATGCCCCTTATGAGCCCCTTTGGAGCCACGAGGAGCAGAAGCAAGGGGATTACTGTTGAGCTTCAAAATGGGGAAGAGGAAAGCTAAAATTGTACCATCTCAGCTGACCTCAGGACCAATGGACAGACATCTTCAACCCCTATTTTCACCATTGATGGAAGATAAGGTAATCATAACATCTCAAACTGTGTCTCTCTCCTCTGGGGAACCGTAACCTCCTCTTTGACCGATACTTAATTCTTCTGGGAGTTCAGTTGACTCCCCTAGGAATGGGGAATTATCAAACTCTCTTTCACAATTTCCTCATCCAACTGATATTATGGATTTATCTCAGGAAGGTGAAAAGTCTTAGGAGCACAGCCTTTGACTCTGGTTCAAATGGTATCGGGGTCTAATAAGGAAGTTCTTCCTAAAGACAAAGTAATTTCTTTGAATGATATCTGGCAGATTGTTAACAGGATTGAGTCCTCATTACAGGCTACTGTATCTAATTTATGTCAATTTTTCTCAGATGTAACTGTTAAAGTAAATGAGCAACAATCTCAGATAAAGTCTTTGGATAATAGGGTGGAAAAACTGGAAGGTACAGCTAAGGTTTTACAGCAAACAGCTATGTCTAATATTAAGGAAAGCACTTTGCTTCATATACAAATGGAGAAAACAGAATTTAATGAGGCAAAAGAATCTTAGATTCCTCAACTTCCCTATCTCTCACTATTTGGCATTTTGGAACTCCTAAGAATGTACCTGAAGGATATTTTACAATACCCTCTTATAGACTCTTTTGTACAAGATAATCTATATTATATTCCTAGGAGTTCCAAAGAAATAAGGGAAGATGGGGAAAATGACAGACTAGTTTCACCAGATAGTCTGAACATCTCTCAATTTTTAGAATTTTCTAAAGATTTGATAACCAAACGTGCTACATTATTGGTATGGAGATGGAAATGGAGATGGAAAAACAGCAAATCCTTAAATTGTACTTTGTGAATAAGAAGGCACTGTTCTGTGGACAACAATTGAATATTTTCCCGGATGTGTCCAGACAGACACAGTTTAGGAGAAGGCAATTTCTACAGCTTAAACCTCAAGTTTTAGCTGTGGGAGCTGCATTTTTCCTAAAATTCCCTTGTAAGTGCCTTGTAACATATGGGAATGACAAATTTATTTTTGTAGATCCATTACAGTTGGAAAATTTCTTGAAAGATAAACCTGTGCAGAAAATTTCAGATACTAATTTGGTTGAAGATAAAAAGTGACTTATTTGATTGAGGCCTATTTTGCCTGCCCGGAATACTCTATTTTTACTTTGTTTATAACAAAAGTGTAGTAGTATTTGGCTCCATTAATGTGGACTGGAATTGATGTCTATTTTTTCCTGATCAGATTTATTTTAATGTATGACATTGTTTACTTTCGTGTATTTTGTTATCTTTTAATAACAAAAATCAATAAAGTATAAAGTTAAAAAATAAAAAAAGATTACTAAAATCATCTGCTCTGATAATGAGTCTTATATAAATCTATTAATAACAAATCAATAGCTTTTGAACATGTTTTCAACTGTACAATAAAGTCGCTTCTGAATAATGTTAGAACTATCTGGCAATGAAAAAAAACATTTGGCCACTTTCCCAGCCCACCCTCATTTCGTGGCTAAATCTGACATATCTTCCATGTGTCATCAACATTGGTCACTGCTTAAAGATTACCTAAATATGTCTTTATCTGCTTTTAAAAATACCTCAGACTCTGACGTTTTCTACTTTTACCCAGTTGCTACTGAGTGGAAATAAAAAAGCATCAAAAATATATACGAAAACGTGAGATTTCAACATAAATGTGGTCACTCCTTTTGGATCATACTAATCTAATCTTTTATTTATGGATCACACTATACCTGCTTAAGTTCATGACAATTTATAAGTACGAGAACCCCTGTTAGAGTAGGGGGACATATAATTGAAGGTCATATCAGATTTACAATAAACTCATTATACAGACTGAACATGGGAACATGACCTAAATCTGAACCCTTAAGACTTTGACTGGGGGTCCTTTTGGATTTTATCAGCTTGTCCTACTATGTCTGCCTCCATTTGTCAATCCACCTTCTTTATTATGCACAATGCTTACTGGACTCCTTTTAAATTAGCGAAGATTCTTAAAAGACCCCTTCTTCAAATCTATGCCAGTCTTGCTCCAAGGAACCTGTATATTACATCTTCTTTTCTCATGCCCAAATGGTCATTCATATTGGAATGCGATTTAGATTAAAATTTCTGCTCTATTGAACCTGGACAATTCATTGACTATATACAGTATATAAAATCGGATGTATCTGTGTGTGTGTATATGTATGTATGTATGTTCCATCATAACTCTGAAACGCATGGACAGATTTCAACCAAACTTGGTATACATATGACTTACTATCTGGGAACAAATACTGTAGGGGTGGGAAGGGGGTAACATGCAAAAAGTTTCAAAAATGACAGATATTAGTGTCTAACCCATAGTTTTCAGGTTCGCAGAGATGAATACTGACACTCCCGATGCCGTTTAAGTCCAAATCCAGCCCCATAGAGAGAGTCATTCTTGTGGGAAGGGAATGACTTGTAAAAATAATCAAAAATGACAGATATTAGTGTATAATCCATAATTTTCAGGCTCCCTGACATTAACACTGACACTTCCGATGACGTTTAAGTCCAAGTTCAGCCCCATACAGAGGGCCATTCTTGCTGATAAAAATGAAGATGTCCACGAAATAAACAATGAAATACTTCCCGTTTTACTAGGCGTAATCACTGAATACAAGTGTATCGATACCGGAAGATTAGAATAAATAAATATCCAGGTAATGCCGGGTAATCAGCTAGTATCTTATAAAACAATTATATTACGTTCCTCAAATCCAGATTTTGACATCCACTTAACGTTTGCCAATCTATTCAACATTAGGCTTGCCTTAATTATCAGTTTAGTTGTTTGCAATTGGAAGAACAATACTCACCTCAATTCAGATGAATGGTGGAACCAGATAAGTTCTATAAGGAAATGTGAGGAAATTATGGTGATTAAAAATCACACCTTTTCCAGTTTTCAAAAAACCTAAGCACCACTAGACAAATACTGCAATGTTATCCAATTTAATACTGTATGACTGCTATATTCTTGTTTCATCCATTTGACTTAATAAAACTTGCATGATTTAATTATCTTTTTGTACACTGCTGTTCTTTATATTTGTTCTATAAAGGTATTCAAAACTTCAATAAAATGTATTGGAAAAAAAAGAAAAGAATCTGCTCCAAATATTGCAAAATTTAATTATTTTATTGTTAAGTTCCTATCTAACATTGCTGCTTTCATTCCTGTAAGTTAGCTGAATGGCCCTTGTAAATAATATATTTTAAAAACTGTTACTGAATTTAAAAATGCAACGTATATTAATTTTTCTAGAATGCTTCTACTGAATAACTCCCCAAATGCTGTGCTATGAAATCCTAATTTTACATTGCAGAAATTTGTTCTTAGTTTTATGTAGCACGTTATTTCTAGGATATATCATGCCACTTTTTCCTATTTTGATGCAACACTTCCTACACCCTAGCACTTGTGATACAAATCAAATGCTATTAATACTCTTCTATAACATACAGTTCTGTGTCTAGTAAAAGTCAGCTATCTAAGTAAGGCCTGGGTCTCTAACGCTTGCAACCTCTGAAAGGAGTTCAGAAATTATACTGTTGTCACGGTGACAACCAGCTAGCCAAAGAATAACCAAGAAAAACCATCTTTAAATAATTTTGTACTGCAAAGGGTCTTTAGATTACTAAGGGGGCAATTATACACAATGTCCAGAAAAATACAGGACCCCTTACATACGAGGGACATTCTCTATCTCAGTAGGAAAGAGAAGAGTTTTCAAATAATTTTTGTTTTATTTTTCAATATAGTCCCCTGATAGCTCCATACACTTCATCCACTTTTCCTGCAATGACTTTAACCCCTTTGAAAATAATTCTTCTATTTGACTGTCAAACCAGGATGTCACAGCTTCCTTGACATCTTCATCACTTGAAAACCGCTGCCAAGGAGAGATTTCTCCAAAACTCGGAATAAGAAATAATCTGACGGAGCTAGCTCAGGACTTTAGGATGGATGGTTCAACTGCTGAAACCCACATTCTCAGATGGAAGCCTGTGATTGTTGTGATGTTCACCAGCACATTGTCAAGAAGAAGCAGCATGCCTTCTGTGAGTTCTCCTCATTTTTTCTCCTTGATTGACTCCCGCAAAGCGATCATTGTGTTGGCGTAACTCTCCCCGGTTATGGTTGTCTTGTGTTGCATTAACTCCAGAAGCAAAAGTCTTTCATCATCCCAGAAAACAGTTGCCATGACTTTGCCTGCAGATTTTTCTGTCTTGGGGTGGAGGATGATTTGTGCTTCTACTGCATTGAATCCATTTTGGACTCAGGATCTCTGTGATAGATCCAAGTCTCATCTCCAGTTACCAAACGATAAAGAAAATTCACCTGGTCTTCATGGAGCATCTTCAAGTTCTCCTGACAGCACTGGAGCCTCGTGGCCTTCTGATATGGCATCAGCATTCTTGGAATCCATCTTGCACTAACCTTGGACATGCCCAACTTTTCATGAATTATAATTCCAAACTGTACCTGCCGAGATACCATTTCTTCAGCTATTCGGGAAACCTTAATTTGTCTTTCTGACAAAATTAAATCCTCTACTTTCTTGCACATTTCTGTGGAAGTTGCTTCCAACAGCCAGTGTGAGGGTCATGGTCAATGGACTCTCTACTCCACTTAAACTGCTTGGTATAAAATATTAACTTTGTAAGATGATGGGGCAGACTCGCCATAAACTGCAGTCATGCATTCATGGATCCTCTTTAGCTTTTTCTCTTTGCAGTTCTTCTTTCTCTTCTTTGTCTTTGCAGTTTCTTACTTGATTCACATGAGGACTCTCCTGACATATTGTCTCTTGGAATGTTAGACTTGTAATGAACCACAGCTGTGCATGAGTAACCTTGAGACATGTCACAACATGCACAGATTTGTTTCAGCATACTTGCTACTTTCTTTCATACTCAGGTAGATAAAATTGTTGAATGCCCCTCGTAGTTTCAAAATACTTTGTAATTGTTTAAACATTTAGTATGATAGGTGTACATGGACCTATCATACTAAATATACTTGCCTAAGTATACTGTGCAATGCATGTAACAAATGGTATTCTATAAGTTTGCTTCTGTGTTTGAGACATGCCCACACCCCTTCCCTCCCAGGTATACTCCCTTCCAGTTACAAACTATAGCATTTAGGTGCAACCTATTTTGGCATTTTTGAGGTGCATAAGTGGTGCCTAATTTCTGTTGCCAAGATAGGAAATTAACCTTCACTTATACATGTACGAGACAAGGGAAAGCAGGATAAGCATTAAAAGCTACTGACTTTTTGACCTATTGAAATGTGTTTTTTTTCCTGTTTGTTTTAACACAGTCAAGACCTGTTGTAAAGACAAGGCCAGATATTCATAAAAAGAAATAAAATTGAAGTATTTATGTTGATGCCTTGGGGACACATGTTAAAGTCTAGTTTCAGAATACCTGAAATGAATATTCGAGAGAGACAGCTTTTCTATTCATTACACATATCTTGTATGTGCTGCCAGGGCAGGGCAGAGAACCATTGTACTAAATGGTTTTTCTTATTGCATGTCTTTTGGAATATGTTTGTTTGTTGGCATTTGGTATACCGCCCTTTCTTGGAGAAGTTCAAGGCAGTGTATACAGTATATTTTGCTCCATAAGACGCACCTGACCATAAGACACACCCTAGATATAGAGGAGGAAAACAAGAAAAAAAAACCCCTTCTGAACCAAATTCTTCCTGCCAGGCCCTGCACCCTGTCCCCCCTCTGGTGGTCTATTTGTAGGCAGGGACAGGGCACAGGGCAGGCAGGCAGGCCTAGTGACAGGCAGGCAGGCCTAGTGGCCTAGTTACAGGCAGGGCCCCCCACCCCGAGGCAAGCAGGCAGGCAAGGCCCCCCAATGTGCACAATCTTTCTTCTCTTCTTCACTATCCATATGTACCATTTCCTCCCCTTCCATTAAGTATCACATCTCTGTATCTTTATTCCTCCCCTTTCCAGCATTATTCCATGTCCCTGTCCCTATACTCCCTCTTCCTTCAGCATTTCTTTCGCTCCCCATGTCAAGCTTCATTTCCTTCCTCCTGTACTCCTCATCCCCAACCCCACCCCGAGGCAGGCAGGCAGAAAGGGCACCTCACCCCCTGAGGCAGGCAGGCAGAGACCCCCCCCCCCCCGTACCCCTCTGAACTCCCTCCCATACCTTATTTTAGTTCCTCCTGTGGTCCGGCTGACTCCTGAACTAGCTGCAGCAGCCTTAGAGCAGGTAAAAGGCAGGTGCGAGCTTTTTGCGTTCCTGCCTTGTCCCGTGTCACTGCTTGAATGGCTGCCGTCAGTTCTTGCGAGAACTGAGGGCAGCCATTCACGCAGTGACACGGGACAAGGCAGGAGTGCGAAAAGCTCGCACTTGCCTTTTACCCACTTTGATGCTGCTGCAGCTAGTTCAGGAGTCAGCCGGAGGGAAGGGCAGGACTGCTGGACCACCAGAGGAACTAAATAAGATAACGGTAGGTGGGTGGGAATTCGCTCCATAAGACGCACCCTTATTTCCACCCCCTTTTTATGGAGTGAAAAATACATTATTTTTAAAAAAATCATGTACTCTTAAGTACTTTCTCTATCTGTCCTGGTGGGCTCATAATCTAACTATGGTACCTGTGGCAGTGGGGGGTTAAGTGACTTGCTTAGAGTCACAAGGAGCAATGTTGGGATCAAACCTGCAGCCTCAGAGTGCTGAGGCAACAGCTCTAACCACTAGGCCACTTCTCCACTCCAATAATGAAATAATGCTTAATATATTTGGCCCATAGTTCAGATATGAGATGGAAGGAGAGTAATAGCAATGAATATTTTGCAAATGACATTTGAAAAAAAACAAAATATGAATATACCATAACTGCTGTAACAAGATTGTTTGCTATAGAGGTTGTTTTTTTTTTTTTTTTTTGTTTACTCTGACAAGCAGGATTACAGTCCATACAAGTGGGTAATGCCTTCCAACAGAACCCAGCAGGGAAAAATCATCTCTTTCTCCAATTAATATTTAGAAGCTGTCAACACTTTAACTACATATGCTGTACCCCCTGTACTGCATCATTCTGTGGCGTTTCATTTAGTCTTTGTTTTTCCAGGGACACAATAAGACATAATTCTCAGACTCTTAAGTATCAGTTTTGTTCCTTTATAGATTTTTTTAAATAGTTTTTTTGCCTCATGTGTGAGGGCTTCTTTTCCCTTTAGCTTCTGAGTTAGAATTTTCAGCTTTTTTTGTTTGTTTACATTTTTGTCTTTTTTCCCCATTTTGCCTTTCATTTCTTTTTTGGTGCTTGATGTTCTGGTTGGGTCCTTCCTTTTAGAAAATTTGTCATTTGATTTTACTGCAGCTATTTATTTTAGTAACACATCCTTTAATAAAACATAGGGTTCTTTTACTAAGGCGCATTAGCCATTTTAGCGCGCTAAATGCTAATGTGTCCATAGACTATAATGGACGCGTTATCATTTAGCGCACGCTAAAACGGCTAGCATGCCTTATTAAAAGGACCCCATAGTTCCTAGCAAGTTTAATATATGTGGGCAGTGACTCAAGAACTTATTTGGAACAGATATCTTCTGCTTCTATTCTATTCCTTTCTCTCCTCTCTTCTACCTTCCAAAGTATTTAGATCAATGCTGTCTTGTTAAAATGTTTATTTTATTTTTATTTTTCCTCTAACTCTACTTTTCACTTCTCTATTACCCTCCAGGTACTTTAGTTAGATTGTGAGCCTTCGGGACAGTAAGGGAATTTTTCAAGTACCTTTCTTATTTCTAATCTTAATGTATATTTTCTGTAAACCGCTTAGAACCTAACGGATGTAGCGGTATATAAGAAATAAATTACATTACATTACATTACATAGCCATAATTAGTGCATTCAGGCCCTGATTGTATAAAGGGCACTTAACGCTGAGCGGGACTTAGGCGTCCAAACTAAGCGGTTAATAAGCCATTTAAGGGTCTTAATGAGCGATAATTGGCACATGGATGTCCAAAAAGATGTGGACGTCACTTTGTAGGCACCTCCACAATTTCATGGACGCCCATTGGGAAAACTCACGCCTAACGGAATAGGCGTGGGCATGGAATGGGTGAGGCTTCAATATGGGCATCCTTCAATTCATTTGAATAACGCTGAGCGACCTAGGGCGTCCATCTCATGCCTACATTGTAGGCGAATGAAAACCAGGTCTACTTTTCAGCATAGTTTGGGCTTCAGATAGACCTGAGTTATATGGACAGAACTTAGGCACAGTTTGGACGTCCATAATGCGATTTGCTAAATAGCTCTCTGGGTTTTTCTTTTTGCTTTAAGCTCAAAATACATTTAATAGGGCACCACATAACCAGGGCACATCAAAACAGATATATTGCATGCAAAACCTTCTATTTTTGTGGATAAATAGCAATGCTATTTGCTAATTAGAGGAAAAGATGCATTAACTGAAGCAGAGCACATGAAAAACACAGCTTTATTTTTCTTGCTAAAAAGCTACCCTTTTTTTCTGACTAAACAGTGCTCCAGTCAGCTCATTCTTGAAAGCAAAGAAAGCACATGAAAATAATACGTAGATTGCATACATAACTTCATTTGCAAAAGCTTAAAAACATACACCCAGATACAGACCTTATCATGGCTTCTACTTCATTGCAAATGGAGGTGTGCAGCTGCGCAATGCTGTCCTCATTGTGCGATCATCAAGGTGCACCTGCAAGGTAGAATGCCACAATTAAAATATGTGCTGGAATTTGAACTAAAGAGCTGCACGGGAACAGGGACGACAGGAATCCAGCGGGACCCGCGGGTTCCCCCTTCGGGTCACGGGGATCCTGTGGGGACGCCCCCTAGGGTCGCGGGGATCCTGCGGGGTTCGATGCATCTCGAGCCGCAAGGCTCGTCTTCTTTTCTTACCTGCCCTGCCGCAGCACACATAGCCGACATTGGGGAAGACTTCCGGTCGGCTATGTGCTGCGGCAGTGCAGGCAGGAAATAGAAGACGAGCCTTGCGGCTCGAACTACATTTGGATGGTAATTTGCTGGCAGATGCGGGCTGGGAGGCAACCGTGGAACACAAAAGGGGGGAGGGAGTTCGTTTTTGGACACAAGGCAAGTTGACTGAATTAATACCCAGACGCATTATGCTTTTTAGGGCTCTTTTACTAAGTTGTGTGAGGGGCACCAGCATTTAACACAGCAAAATTTGCCTGTGGGATATACTAAAGTGTACCGGCTAGTTTTTGCCATTTGTGCATGATAACCACTGGGCAATTATTTTCTCCTCTTGGTTGGGGCGGTCAATGGCAGAGAGTGGGAATAGGTCTGGATTTACTTGTCAGTATATGTGCACATTGCCCACTATGCTAACTGGTTAGCGGTTACATATAATTGGAAGAGCTATGACAGGCTGAATTACATATTTTGGTGGACAAATGTTTGTACCACTTATAAGTATGAGAGAATTAATGCAGAATGTTAGGGTTTATTAATACTTTTAATAGGGTGTGGAGCCCATTGACTGCATTTGTTGCATCGTAATAATTGTCATGTATCTCTTTTTATTAGATTCCCTTACACATCCAGGGGGTGGGGTGGGGGGGAGGGAAATGTATTGGGACACAAGGCAGGAACTTGGGAGAGAGGAAGGGAGGGAAAGAGATGCTGTGGTGCGGGAGGGAATGCGTTTTTGGACACAGAAGGCATGAACTTGGGAGTGAGGAAGGGAGGGAAAGATGCTGAGGTGGGGGAGGGAATGCATTTTTGGACACAGAAGGCATGAACTTGGGAGAGAGGAAGGGAGGGAAAGATGGTTGTGTACACGGGGAATTGAAGAAAGGAGAATTTTTGGTCATAGGGAGGGAGGTACAGTTGAGAGGGAGACATATTGTGGTGGAATGGACAGATTGAAATGGATGCAAGAGGGAGGAATGTTGGACATAGTGGTGAAAGAAATGGAGGGAGAGATGTGTCATGGTGCTGAAGAGGGGTGATAGAAAGAGACATGTTGGACATGGGACTGGTGGGCAGGGGCGAAAGATGAGAAAGGGATAAATGCTGGACTATGGTAGGAGGAACCAATGGACAGCAACAAGAATTTACAGAAGATGGGAAAGCAGAAAAAAGAAACTGGAACCAACTTTATGGAAAAATAAGTCTCCAGACAACAAAGGTAAAAAACAGAATTTATTGACTAAAATATGTTAGCTTTGAGAAATGTGTATAGCAGATTTCTTTAGTATTGTGTTCAAAAGAAAAGGAAATGCATTTCTGGTTTTATTTCTACAATGTTGAAGTACTTGCTGACCCTTGCTGTGGCTGGTGGGGATCCCCAAGCACCGCCAGCAGAGGACCTCCTCTAGAAACGGCCAGAACTCCCCTTCACCAAGCACAGCAGTCGCTGGCATCATCCATGAGCCACTGAGGAACCAGCATCTGTGACTCAGGGACGCTACTGCTGCCTGCCAAGCTTGGCAAAAGGGACCCCCGGCCAACTGCAAAGGAAGTCCTTAGCTGACAGCTTGGGGGTTCTCATCAGCTGAGTATTTATATTTACATTAGAGACTCTGGTAGAAACCCGTTTACAAAGTATGTATTCTTCCCAATTAATATTTCCAAATGAATAAAGAGTCTTTGCTTATTTGTAAATGGGTCTCTACCAGAGCCTTTAATTCAGTAGCATAATTAAATGAAATAACTATTTCTGAAGTTTATAGGGATGGGCGGGGACGAAGGGGATTCCTCGCGGAGACGTATGGGGACTGAGGGGATTCCCCACGGGGACGGTTGGGGACGGAGGGATTCCTCACGGGGATGGGTGGGGACGGAGGGATTCCTCATGGGGACGGGTGGGATTTCTGTCTCCGCGCAACTCTCTAATTTGAACCTATGATCTCTGGAAGATGGGAACAGGGCTTTTACCCATTGAGCCACAGCAGCTTCTACTAATGTCTTTCTTCCTCACAACTGATATGATAGCTTAGTGATCTGCTAAGCTATGATCTTGTCAGGTATTTTCACCTTCACATGGCTAGGATCACTAAGCTGTCATGGTAGTAACCCCCATGACTGAAAGGAAGCAGTTGTGGCTCATCAGGTAAAAGCCCTGTCTGTGCTCATCTTCCAGAGGTCATAGGTTCAATTTCCAGCACATATTTTAATTGTGACATTCTACCATACCTTGATGATTACATTACATTACAATGTACTTGTTAACCGCATTACCAAAAGTTCTGTGCAGTTTACAAAAAATATTAATTATAACATATTACATAGAAAGAATGGAATAATTAGTCAAATATTTAAGGAAAAAATAGGTTTTCAATTTTTTCCTGAAATGTTTATAAGAATCAGCGGAAAGCACCAATGAATGAAATTATTTTTCATGAGAAGCTGCCTAGAATGCTAGAACATGATTAAGGAATTTCTTACTGTTATAACCTTTTATGGGCAGGTAATTAAACAAAGTATGTGTTTTTCTACTATTTTTATGTAAGGCTATAATGAAGCTCTCAGTCACAATGAGGTCAGCATTGTGCAGCTGCACACCTCCATTTTCAATGCTGTATCTGGTTTTTCAGTTTTTAAGCTTTTGCAAATGAAGTTATGTATGCAATCTTTTTTTTTTTCAAGTGCTTTCCTTGCTTTCAGTAATGAGCTTATTTGGAGCACTGTTTAGTCAGAAAAAATGGTAGTTTCTTAGCAAGAAACCTAAAGCTGTATTTTTTTCATATGCTCTGCTTCAGTTAATGGATGTTTTTCTCTAATTAGCAAATAACATTGTTTGTCCACAAAAATAGAAGGTTTTGCATGCAATATACATGTTTTGATGTGCCCTATTGATGTGGTGTCTTATTAAATGTATTTTGAGTTTAATAAAGCAAAAAATAAAAACCCAGAGAGCTATTTAGCAGATTGCATTAAGGATGTCCAAACTGCCTAAGTTCGGTCCATAGAACTCAGGTCTATCTGAAGCCCAAACTATGCTGAAAAGTAGACTTCCTTTACAATGCCTATAGAACTTAGTTTTATAATTGCTATGCAACTTGCTAGCTCACTGTGTAACACACTGGTTAAACCTACAGCCTACTACCCTAATGTTGCTGGTTTGAATCCCAGTCACTCTCTCAGATGGAAGAGAAATAAATAAAAGCATTAAACTGATTGAACTCCCAGTATCACAGTTATAATGAAAAACACCATAAAATTGCCATTCTAATTAAGTCATAATAATAAAATATTATAACATTAAGGACATTGGACATCTAACTCTCGCCTAAAATCTGACGTATCAAAAATTGGATGTCTAAATAGTGCTGAGCGTCGCTGAGCATGATTCTACAAAAGACACCTATCTTGGATGCCCAAACTGTGCCTAACTTTAGGCGTGCTTTGCAGAATCAGTGATTTTTACCAGATTACAAACCTCAGTGTCATTTGTGTTCCAGATGACGTAAGAGCTGGATTCATGGCATAATGAGCCGAGGGAGAGGATCTCCGGCACATCCAAATCTGATCACCCATTTTCAGTATTAGTCTCAAAGAGTCCAGGATGTATCAGCTACTCTCAGACATAGGTCTCCACCAAGCAGTTTTGGATTGGTTTTCCAAATTCCTTCTGTATCGCTCTTGTGAAGTTCCTCAGGGTTCTCAACTTTCTCCAATTTTATTTTATTTTATCTTTACATGACTACCCTTAATATTTTTAAATTGTCTACTTGTGAAACCCTACTCACTTATGTGGGCAACATTTTCATACTGATAGAGATAGATCCGGATACCACCGATTTAGTGTCTAAATCTCTGTATCTCCAAACTTTAAATGTGGGCCTAGTCCGTTTGGATGACCAAATTATTATAGCTAGACCCAAAATTGGATTGCCTCCCTAGTTCTGCAACACTGGCTTCTGGATCCTCTTTACAAATTGAGTTTTCTGCCAAGATTCTGGGAGTCCTCTTTTACTCCTCTCTCTCCTTCAAGGAACAAATTAACTCTGTGATTAAGAAATGCTTTTTCAAAGGTCAAACACCTCTTTCATCAACACCACTTCTCCATTCTAGTTCAGTCAATTATCTTATCTCACCTTGATTATTGTCGGTCTTTCTGACAAAGTGCTAAATTGGTTCCGAGGTTTCTTGAGTAAATGATCTTACCAAGTCCTCAGTGATAACAAACAATCCTGCAGATGGACAAACACTTGCGGAGTTCTGCAGTGCTCCCCTTTATCCCCTACCCTATTTAACATCTATCTCGCCCCTTTGGGGAATCTACTGCAAAGCTTAAAAGTCAAATTCTATATCTACGCAGATGACATCACCATAGTCTTTCCCCTCACAAACCTCACCTCTGAGACAAAGAATCACCTGGCATTCGTCCTAAAACAAATCGAATTATGGTTGACAGAATTCAAACTGAAACTTAACTCAGATAAAACCAAATTTTTTCTGGTGAGCCCAAACGATAAAATCAAAGATTCAAAAATCTCCTTGAACAGCCAGGACTTCCCCATTGTCGATTCCATAAAAATTCTGGGAGTGACTCTCGACCAATACCTCACTTTAGATGCTCACACAGATTTAATGACCAGAAAATGCTTCTCAACATTATGGAAGCTAAGAACCATCAAAAAATATTTTGATGCAGCATCATTCCGTCTACTGGTACAAACTTCTATCCTAAGCATGCTGGACTATTGCAACATTATTTACTTGGGATCTTTCAAGAAAACCTTTTAAAAACTCTGAATTATTCAAAATTCGGCAGTAAGTCTGATTTTTGGTTTAAAAAGATGGGAACACATAAGTCCCTATTACCAAAAACTTCACTGGCTGCCCCTCGAGGCTAGAGTTTTATTTAAATTTTCTTGTCTTTGTTTCGAATCAATCTTTGGTTTGGCCCCTATGTACCTGGTCTCCCACTTCAATTTGGGTTGCACTATTAGGCCCACACGTAAATTTAACATATTTACAGACCAAACAATAAAGGCCTGCCGTTACAAAAGATTCCTGGACAGAACTCTAGACTTCCAGGCAGGTAAACGGAACGACTGGCTGGGTAACATTGTCATGCTCTCCTCATCCTATCTTAGTTTTAGAAAATTAGTAAAAACGAAACTGTTCAACCGATTTGTCACCTAAGAATTCGTTGTTCATTATCTCTCATATTCTGTATACTGTATTCTTCGCTTTTACATTGTTACTATGTCGCTGACTGTCCAGTTCTTCTTATTTGTACTTGCATTCAGTGTACTTGTATTTATTGATTCTATATTGTAACTATATCGCTGACTGTCCAGCTCCTCTTATTGTAAACAGCCTTGAACTACCATGGCTTTGGCAGTATATAATCAATAAAATTATTGTTATTATTATTATTAATGCTATCTATCTTAGTATTACATATTATTAGTATTAGTATTAGTATTACATAGAATTTTTCTTTTTTCAACCATCTTTATTTTCTCTTCTTTATTCATTTCCAGGTACTTTAGTTAGATTGTGAGCCTTCGGGACAGTAAGGGAATTTTTTAAGTACCTTCTTACTTCTCATTTATAATCTTAATGTATATTTTCTTCAAACTGCTTAGAACCTAACGGATGTAGCGGTATATAAGAAATAAATTACATTACATTACATATTACAAAAATCTGTCTTCTTAGACTACAGTTGGTCCAGAATACTGCTGCTAAATTGATTTTTGGGAAACGTAAGTTCGATCACGTAACACCGTTGCTTCATAGTCTTCACTGGCTCCCTGTGTCTTTTAGAATTCAGTTTAAATGTGTTTGCGTCATTTTAAAAATTCTCCATGGTATTTTCACTCCCTTAGTTCCTTTATCCTGGAATCTATATAGATTCTCTTTTGCAAGGGATGACCAACAATTTAAACTATCTTTTCCTTCCAGAAAATGTATCAAAGGAGCTAAGATCTCTGGCCAATCTCTGATCTTTAAGTTTTTCCAACTTTGGAATAATCTTCCACTACTTTTAAGACGATCCGGCTCCCTTTTATTCTTTCGCAAGTCTTTGAAAACCATTTTGTTCACTAAGCACTTTGGAAATTAACTTTCTTTGATATCTTCTCCCCTATAGCCCTCACTGGCCTAAGCTAACCATTGTAAACCGAGTCGAGTTTTCCTGGATTGAAGTCTCGGTATATAAAGCTAAGCATTAGATTAGCATTGATCTCTCTTGTTATCAAGAATTGTCAGAGGCCATCAAGATTGGATATCAACCAATACAGCCCTAAGAAGAATAATTTATCGTCAGTTACCACTGAAAGCCATTAATGTAAAGTATCAATTAGAAGCAAAGAAGCATTGACATCGGTCCTTATCAGAGTATGGTGTTGCAAGCATAGATATTTATGTAGCTATCGTAGCTTTGAAATTCTTTCCTCCCTCCACTAGAGGATTTCTCCATATTGAAAGTGGTGTATATTAAACGTTTCAAAAGACCAGAGGACTAAGGTACTGATATTCCTCAAGTGGAGTGAGAGTACCTTAATGGTTAGTGCAGCAGACTGAGATCCTGGCTGGGTTCAATTTCCACTTCAACTCCTTGTGACTCTGGGTAAGTTGCTTAACCCTCCATTGCCCTAGGTATAAAAAAAGCCCTTAGATTGTGAGCCCAATAGGGACAGAGAAAGTGCCTGCATATATGTACAGGGCTGTGTATATCTAGTAGTGCTATAGAAATGAGTAATAATAGTAATAAATGGCTCAGAAGGCTATGTTTTCACCTACTGTGTTCTTTTCTGCCTTGGCATCAGCAGTCTTCAAGGAAAAACTTAACTGGAAGATTGAGGAGAGTCTGGCTATATCTCTAGTTTGATGTGATACTTTTGGTTCAAATTGATGCATAGGGTCATGCAGTTAATCTTTAGATTGATGCTGTACCTGGAGATGCTTCATTATTGTTGAGGTCTCAAAGTGATAACGGCTGCCCTGATATCAATTTAGATTACTTTGGAGGAGGAAGCTTCCCTGAGGCATCAAGTGACATCACAGTTTAGATGTTCATGGTCAAAAGGACCACCCTGGCACAGACACAGATACCTAAGTCAGAGTACTTTTAGGATCTGAATTGGAGCATTTGGGGGGTTCACTGTGACTTTGCTAAGCTTCTGAAGAACATAAGAAATGCCATCTCCGGATCAGACCTTCGGTCCATCAAGTCCGGCGATCCGCACACGCGAAGGCCCTGCCAGGTGTACACCTGTCGTAATTTATAGTCCACCATATCCTTATATGCCTCTCTTAAGGAGATATGCATCTAGTTTGCTCTTGAAGCCTAGGACAGTCGATTCCGCAATAATCTCATCTGGGAGGGCATTCCAGGTGTCAACCACTCTCTGAGTGAACTTGATTGACTTCCACTCAGAGCGTTTTCTTCTACAAAAAAGTTGAACATCTTCCCAAGCAGAGGAGGAACCTAGAGCAGAAATGTTAGACATCCTACAGTTTCATGATCCCCCTAAGGAAGGCATGAAAATGCTTATTCACACAATCTGGTGGATGCATAAATGGGAATGTGGGAGATAACTCTCACTGTACACATTCTTAATAAGGAGGTAGACTCTTGGATTCTGTGAGTTCAGAAGACTCATAGATTTAAAAAGCAGCAGCTTTCTAACCATAGATTCCAAGCCCACTCTTTGGTGTCCTCAGAGAGAGAGATGCTTAGATATTGGATTTTCTGAAGAGAAAATTATTTTAGATTTCTATGCTTTCTTCCTACATATAGCTTCATACTAGTTTTTCTTGGCCAGTACATTGCATAAGATCCAGGTGCTTCTCTCTTTTTATATAAGTCTTAACAAATTTGGATCACTACTAGTAGGCAAACAGAAAAAGGTTGAAAAACACACGGTAAGATCAATCTTTGAAGACTACTGAAGTTTAAAGACTCACATTATTGTAAATTTCAGAGCTCAGTCATGATGCTCAAGAAAAGCTCATTGACATATTTTCCCAATGAGAGAGACTCTTTAGCGATAAGATCAAATAGGCAGCTTCTCTTATTAGACAGGACTTGAAACATTGAAGTCCCTCCCCCAAACTACCTCTGACTATTCTCCTTTTCTAAGAGGTATTAGAGTAGGGAAGAGAAAAGAACAGTGCTGTCAAAGGCATAGTATATAAACTATTAATACCCCAAAGTTCACCTCGTTCTTTAAGATCTACTGATCAAAAACTCCTCTATATACCATCCTTAAAAGAATCCTATTACACTAGAAAAACTAATTTCGCAATAACAGCACCCACCTTATGGAACTCTCTCCCTCAATATCTTCGTGATGAACTAAAACTACCAAAATTTAAGGTCAATCTCAAAACTTTTCTTTTTCAAGATGCATACGATAAATCCTAATGTTAAATAATAAATTTTTTATTTTTTATTTTTTTTAGAACAGTCCACCTTCTTCTTTATTATGCCCCCACCCCTTACGTGTCATCCCCTTTTCCCTCTATATCCTTTTTTCTTCTATAATTATGTAACTTTTTCCCACCTCCCCATCTTTCCTCACTTTCTAGTTTGTCTGTAAATGTCATACGTGTACTCTTTTACACTCTTTTTTTATTTCTCTCTACTCTATATTAAATTCTTTTTTATTTTATTATTATATAATTGTAAACCGGTCAGATATTCATTTTATGATCGGGTTATTAAAAACTAATAAACTTGGAAACTTGGAAACAGTATCTAAGATTCTTTCATTCTTGTTAAATACAATAGGGATCTTGCTGTCATTGTAGACGGGAGAGGACCTAGAAACTCTAACTTGCTTCTTACTCAAAACTTAAGAGCCTAACTAGGATTCCAATATCTGTGCCAGACAACCTTGCAGTAGCAAATCGCTTTCAATTGAATTAGTAAGATAGAAGTGTTATTCCTGATGAGATCAAGAACAATCTCGTGCCCTGAAAGTATTCTTGTTGATGGATGCTTAATTCAGATATTGAAGGAAGTTCAATATTTGCATGTCATAGTTTCTTCTTTATCATTACACTCACAACTAAGATTGCTTATAAAAAAGATTTTCTTTTTAAGATTAGTGAAATTATCTGATTACATTTGGTCAATAAGCATTTTGATACTGGAGTTCTGTCACCTGTACCTTAACAAGGGCTATATGCTGACTTTAAATCTGAAAGCAGTTTTTATCTATCACATCCTGTTTTTAAATTATTCGTTAGTTTGTGTTTTTATCGTTTTCGTCAATAACGCTACTGTGAAGCGTTGGTATTTTACTGTGTCTGTAACACAATATTGCATTTTAGGACAGCTCATCGATCACATATACCAGTAATTTGAAAGTTTATACTAAAAAGTGATTTTGCTGCTTTTTCTACCTGTGAATTTTTATATTCTATAATCTGACTCCCATTTTAGCTAAAATTTCGACAAGGTACCACACGAAAGGCTGCTTAAGAAGATATGGAACCACGGGGTACAAGGGGTGATCCACCGATGGATCAAAAACTGGCTGGCGAACAGGGAACAGAGGGTTGGCGTAAAGGGCCATTACTCAGACTGGAAAGGGGTCACGAGCGGAGTTCCGCAGGGGTCGGTGCTGGGACCGCTCCTGTTCAATATCTACATAAACGACCTAGAGGCGGGAACCAAGTGTGAGGTTATTAAATTTGCAGATGACACCAAACTATACAGCAGGGCTCAAACCAGGGGAGACTGCGAAAATCTCCAAAAGGATCTAACGCAGCTGGAAAAGTGGGCCGAAAAATGGCAAATGAGCTTCAACATAGGGAAATGCAAGGTCATGCACGTGGGGAAAAAGAACCCGATGTTCACATACAGAATGGGGGGAACACCGCTAGGGGTCAGTAACCTGGAGAGAGACCTGGGAGTGATGGTAGACGCAACACTGAAGACATCGGCGCAGTGCGCTACAGCCTCAAAGAAAGCTAACAGAATGTTGGGTATCATTAAGAAGGGTATTACGACCAGGACGAAGGAAGTCATCATGCCGCTGTATCGTGCAATGGTGCGGCCGCATCTGGAGTACTGTGTCCAGTACTGGTCGCCGTACCTCAAGAAGGACATGGCAGTACTTGAGGGAGTACAGAGAAGAGCAACTAAACTGATAAAGGGAATGGAAAATCTCCCATATACCGACAGGTTGAAGCAGTTGGGACTTTTCTCACTGGAAAAGCGGAGACTTAGAGGAGACATGATAGAAACCTTCAAGATCCTGAAGGGCATAGAAAAAGTAGACAGGGACAGATTTTTCAAATTAAGGACCACCACAAGTACAAGGGGGCACTCGGAGAAATTGAAAGGGGACAGGTTTAGAACAAACGCTAGGAAGTTCTTTTTCACTCAGAGGGTGGTGGATACATGGAACGTGCTTCCAGAGGCTGTTGTAGACAAGAAAACATTAAATGGTTTCAAAGAAAGTTTGGATAGATTCCTAGAAGAAAAAGGGATTGAAGGGTATAGATAGATATAGACCACTACTCAGGCGATGGGCCTGATGGGCCGCCGCGGGAGCGGACCGCTGGGCAGGATGGACCTATGGTCTGCCTCAGCGGAGGCAACTTCTTATGTTCTTATGTTCTTAATATTTATGTAAATCTATTGCTCTCATTTTAATGTTTTATAGTCATTTGTTTTGTTTTATGATTGTGTATGATTTTGTAATTCACCCAGAAATTATAAATAGCACAAGAGTAAACATTTTTAAATAAAATAAATATAAAATGGTCAGTTAAGTTAACATGCATTAAGTTGCATTTCATTCTTATGAAATCTTATACAATTGAAATGAAAAATTAGTCCATTGCACTATGCTCTAGTTAAGTCAACCTTAAGTTAGCCAGCAGATGGTGGAAACTAGTTAAGTCAAAGTATGGTTTGCCAGATTGGGGGTTCATATAAGACATCCTCCTCCTCTAGTGGCCAATGTATCCTACAAGTCATGTTAAGAATCCACAACAGAGAATATAAGTAACAATGATTTTATTCAACAACTCAACATAGACCATGTTTTGTTTCAGCCTTTGCCTCTGTTAGAGGTCAGTGTATAATTATCTCAAATGTAGACACGGGGGAGGGGGAAACATTATCACGCTGTGCTAAAAGTCATTCTTTTACTGTGCTTTACCACAGGAGTCACCAACCTGCGGTATGGCAGTTCTGCAGGTTCATGACTCCTGTGGTCTATGTATAATGCTGATTGTGAGCAAACCTGCATTAAACATGGTTTTGGGAGCAATGGGCTCCAAAGCCATGGCCTGATTCTCTCAGGCTGCATTTTAAAGGCCACTCAAGGCACAGCCTCCTTCCAAATAAGGGCCCCTCTCATACAAGCCCTCAACCTCTCCCCCCCTTCATCATGAATTACTCCCTCCAAATCAAGTTCCCACTCCACTTTTGCTTTTGTACCCACACTGCGAAGGAGCTTACCCAGCATGCATAGTTGTTCACAACATCGCTGTTTCCAGTTGTTATCCATAAGGTTCTCTAGTTTATGATACTTGTTTGGACCCCTGAGGAAGGAGTGTTTCTTCGAAACACGGACCATGTCGGGTCCGGGTTCCCCCAACCTTTTTGGATACAGACTGTTCTATGTTCATATTAATGTTTGTTTATTAAAGACTTGGCATCTTGTACACCATTCCTGCAGTTTTTTTCTTTTGTCCCACTCCACTGGAAGACATCCTCAAGTATGAAACTCCACCGGATAGCTCCCTCTGCCCCAGGCCTACTTGAACAAATTATTGGTCCCTAGTAGGTTCAGGCAAGAGTGATCTCTAGTCATTGTGCTCGTAGAGCACTGTGTTCAAAATGGCGCTGGCTACCCCTTGCGATAAACTTGGGGGAGGGGATTTCACAGTGTGTGTGTGGGGGGGGGGTAATTTGGATGGACTTGCATGGGGGTCCTTGTGGTGTATGTCAAGTTCAATGTTTTAAAGAAAATTATCTTAATTATACGGTAGCTTTTAAGAGGGTATAATTGGAAAAAGAGCGGAGCGAAAATAAGATGGCGGCCTGATTCCTTCCCAAAGACGCTATCGTACCTGCACTTGAAAAAGTTTTGTTTACCTATGGTAAAAAGAAAATCGAAGCTCCGGGTGTTCCCGGACGAAAATGTTCCCTCGCTAGGCCCAATAGATGCCTTTGTGGAACGCAGCTGTGCAGTACGGAGTTCGGAGGTTTCCACAGCAGGAGAGCCCACACGAGATCTCTCCTTCGAGGGAGTCACTCTTTCCTCCGAAGAGCGCAGTCCGCCCAGCTGTCTCAGAGCAAAGGGGAAGTCTTTTTCAGACGCGCCGACCTGGGAGTCTTTCTTGCTGGTCCCACTGAGCGGGAGGACCGATTCCAGAAGGGGGCAAGAGGAAGAATTAGCAACTATCCAGCGGGCGACGAGAGTCCAGCAAATTCAAGGAGTTTTTCTACAACTGAGGTGGCTCAGGGCATTATGGGAGCTGCAGGGAGCTTTGGAACAGAAACTGCTCCCTTACAGAGGCCCAAGGTTTTCACGATGGAATCAATTTGGGAAGCTATTTCAGCTATACAAGCTTCTCTCGAGAATCAAATCCAGAAACTTTCTACAAAATGTACTATTGCACTCTCAGAAAATTTGGAACTTAAAACTAAGGTAACAAGTTTAGAATCTCAAACTAGTGACTTTGAGGTTAAGATAAAATCTTTGGAAGTACAAGCTCTAACTTGGGCTAGCGACAGTGCCAATTTGCACTTTAAGCAAGAAATGATGGAAAATTCTATCAGGAGATGTAATCTCTGGATTATTAATTTTCCTAAAATACATCCTATACCGCCCTTAGCAATGTTCAAAAGATATATGAGGGAAATTCTGAAAGTGCCCGAGACCTCATACCCACCTCTCTCAAAAATATTTTACCTTCCTACGGTTGTTAAAGCTCAAAATCCCAACCAGCAGAATGTGTCTGCTGATAGTTTGGATCTGACTAATTTCCTTGAAAGGTCGGACTCTGAGGTCCAGGTTTCAGCTACTCTGATTGTACAGTTTGCTGGGAATGGATGCTTAAGATGTTTTTTAAATACAAGGATGTACCTTTCCTGACGAACACTATAAGAATGTATCCAGATGTTTCTCGGTGTGTCCAGAAGAGAAGGAAACAATTTTTCATTTTGAGGCCCCGGGCAATCCAATTGGGGGCAACTTTTGTTCTAAGATATCCTAGGGCTCCTTTTACTAAGGTGTGCTAGCAGTTTTAGCGCACGTGCTAAATGCTAATGCCTCCATAGAGCTTGCGTTAGTATTTTTCGTGGTTAGCGCGCGCTAAAAACGCTAGCGCACCTTAGTAAAAGAAGCCCTTAGTATACAGGGATGATAGATATGTTTTTTATGAACTACAACAGTTATCTAAATTTATTTCAGCCAGAGAGCAATCATTAACTACTACTACTACTACTACTTGAATTTTGCTGTTTCAAGAGACCTCAGGGAACAATTGCTTAAGAGTAGTCAGGCCACCATTCTTTGTTTCTTTGCTACTTGATTTCCAAATGTTAATTTCAGTTATTTTTTAGCAACGTCTTCAATATAGAGGACTAACTATACTTTATATTAAGGATATATCTTATAAATAATTTGGATTTTTGTATTTCATGTACACGGTATTTTTTCCTGTTTGACTTGTAAAATATAAATAAAGAATTATAAGAGGGTATGATTGAATATCATGTGACTAATTACTCTTTAACAGTTTACCTTCTAAGATACATCACATGAAGTTTGTAAGCATGTGTATTAACTTTGCCGTATTTATGTGTCTGTGTGGCCAATGCACAGTTTTTTAATTGATATACTTTAATTTTGCACAATGCAGAAGTTAATCAGTACAAAAACCTAGCAAGGCTAGAATAGAAGTATCACATGAAAGACAGAGAAAACAATAACAAGATAAGGTAGTATCATTTGTAATCAATTTTATTTTATAGTAGACGGGTAATTTAAGATAAGATGGAAAGCATTTACCTTTTAAATTGCACAATGTTAAACTGTAGAATATGGAAAATTATTTATCTGAGTGAAGGGAACAACCTAGAAGCCACATAAATCAGCAGTTGTTCAAGGGTCATCTTTTCTATACAGGTACTCGTCGACTTACAACCTAATCAAGTTACGACTTTTCGTCTTTATGACGCGTTTACTGCAGCTGTTAGCAGCCCCAGTCTCCCACACTCCCAAGTCTCGCTACGCAGCAGTAATAATATAAAGAGGAGGAGGCGCCACAACGAATGTTCACCACAAAGGGATTGTGCTGTGCTTGACTTAGAAAGTAAGAAAGAAAATGTTGATAAAATATTACTTTAAGATAATGATTACAATATCTTTACCCAGTCTAATACAGTATTCTTACCTTAGTCTAACATGGGCCGACTTACGTCCCGATCAACTTGCAACCTGTCAGTCGGAACCAGTTACGGTCGTAAGTCAATGAGTACCTGTATATCATTCTACTACCTAGCAAAGTAGATTGCAAATAATAAATATCAAGTGGTGGGGAAAAGGAACTTTGTTTTTATCTGTTAATGTATAAATACTATACAGGCCAATATTAATGGTTAGTGGGTGGTTGTTTTTTTTTTTGCGGTTGATTTAGCTCCAGCCAAAGTATTTTAATATGTATATTCAGTATTGCTATCCATGTAGTTCAGTGAGTTTTACATTTAACTAGAGGAAAACCTCAGAACTGCAAGCACCCTCTCTATCACTACCATGTTTCCCCGAAAATAAGACAGTGCTTTGTATTAATTTTGGGTCCAAAAAATGCATTAGGGCTTATTTTCAGTGGATGTCTTAATTTTTTTTATGTACAACAGTCATCTCTCTTTTCCTCTCCTCCACCCCAATTCTTCCTCCCCTCCCCCCTATGTGCAGCATCTTTCCTCCCCTATCACCCATCTCCTTGTGCAGCATCTCTCTATCCCTCTTTCTTATCCCCTTGTGCAGTAGAATTCTACTGAACCTGCCACTGTGAGAGTGACATACCTCCACTCCAAGGCCTCCAAAAACAGCAGCGATGGCAGCTGTTTTTGGAGGACTCAGAGTGGAGGTATGGTGGGAATTGACGAGTCCAAATTTTTGGGTGAATCAGGCAGCACTAGTGTCAGGAATGGAGTCGGAGTGTCGGGGACATTCGAGGGGAGGAAGGGCTTCGGGGGTCGATCTTAGCAAGGGCTTATATTAGGAGCATCTTTAAAAATCATGCTAGGGCTTATTTTCAGGATAGGTCTTATTTTCGGGGAAACAGGATAGTTAGTAGTACAATATACTAAACTGTCATATGCATGTAAAACTTTCACCAAGTATAGATTAAAGTTATTTTATAGCTAACTGACAGTTAAATTCTTGTTAGTTTCTGGGAGCTGATATATTCAAAATGTGCCAAATGTACCCATTCTAAAATCTGTTCTGCCAACAATCTTTTGTCCTTGCTGTTTTCCATTTACACTCTATGCATACATAGCATGAAGAGTGAAACGCATCACATTTTGCAGTTATAGCACCAGAAGGTTTTCTTTTTTCAAACACATGGAAGTTTCAGAAGCAAATGCCAGGATGAAAATATTTTCTGTATTGAAATAGATCTTGGTGATTTTACTGCAGGAGATCATGTGGAAGTATATGCAGGATGATAACATATGGCAGCGTGTTATAATTTGTGTACTTGAACGAAGTAATTTATATGCCAGATTGGCATGTCTAACTAGAATATCTAGAAGTTATAGCATACATCTGCTATAGATTGATTATTTGCCAGCTATAGTGTTTGCTTCATGCTTTATAGCAAACTTTGTGTATGCATTTTCTTGCAGGTATAGAAGATGTGATCATACATGCATTTATAAATTTAATGTAAATTAATTTACCTATGCAAAACTGACCAAGACATTTGGGGTTGATTTTTTTGGTGTGTTTTAGTGCATGAAACTATAGATTAAGAATATCTTCTGAATTTTTTTATTAAGTTTTTCAACTACAATTGCGCAACAAATGATTCACAAAAGTGGATTTTTTAAAAAAAACCAAGCACAATGAACTTACAGACATCACCATACAATTATATTATCTTCACCCTCCCACCTGATATACCATTAAAATAAAACCTGAATGAAACTATTCATAAAATCCCTAAATCAAATTCCAATCACCCCCCTCCGGATGTGCACGTTTACATGTCTATGAAATAAAACTCCACTATTCCTCCTTACAAAATGTAGCCAATGACTCCCAAACATCCAGAAAATTCCTGTAGCGTCCCTATTGTATGGCCATGCAATGTTCCATTTTAAAGGTATAACATAGAGATTCCCACCAGAATGTATAGTTCAACCTATCCCAGTTTTTCAAATTTCTTAAAATGAGCTGCATGGCAACCCCTGTCATTACAAAAAGTAGCTTGTTATTGCTCACAGATAATTGATTCTTAGCTCTCATAAGTGTACCAAATAAAATAGTATCATACGAAAAAGCCACTGGATTCTCTAATAAATTGTTTACTTGGTCCAAAATAAACCTCCAAACCTGCAGTATCAAGGGACAATAGTACAATAAATGATCCAAAGTCCCTACTTCAAGATGACAGTGCCAACATCTATTTGACTTGGAACTATCTAATATATGTAAGTGAACAGGGGTTCAAAAAGCTCTATGTAATAAGAAAAAACAAGATTGTTTCATAGATGCCGACACCGTACATCTCAATCTCCAAATCCAAATCCGTGGCCATTGAGACGTAGTAATCTGATGCTTTATCTCAATGCTCCAAATGTCACGAAAACCATTTTTTGGTTTCTTATTCAAAAATCCAGATATTGATTTATACCACTGAGCGGCCTGATGTCCCAGGAAGTCCACCTGAAAACATAAGACCGGAGATTAGGAATATCTTTAAGACATTGTTGAAGAACTTTTCCCATTTTGGAAAAAAAATCTCCTTTGAACAAGATTCCTAATTTGAATTTGTGCTTTGTCAGTGGCTTTGATTAACGTTAGACAAGCTGTTTTTGTCCTCTACAATGACCAAACAGTAACTTGTAAGTAGTAATGTGATTTTGATTCTCCATTTATTTCGTACATTTTCATTAAAGTTTAGGGACTTGGACTTTGCATCCCAGAAATGCCTGCACTAATACTTCCAAAAAAATAATAATAATAATTTTATTTTTTATATACCACCAAAACCAAAGTAGTTTGAGGCGGTTTACAATAAGAAGAGCTGGACAGTCAGCGAAGACATAACAATGAAGTCCTTGAATATTCAATGAATGTTTAGAATAACAGTGATGTTTTTGAATACATGCATATTTGTGGGAAGGAAGAGAAACAGAGTGAAAGTCACATTGTAGGGACGTCAAGTACAAGTAAGTAGAATACAGGGGAAAAGTCTTTAAGAGTTCTTGGTTACAAATCGGTTAAACAGGTTGGTTTTGACTAGTTTTCTGAAGTTAAGGTAGGATGAAGAGTGCTTGATAAGATTACCTAGCCAGCCGTTCTGTTGATTTGCTTGGAATGCAAGAGTTCTGTCAAGGAATCTTTTGTATCAGCAGTTTTTTATTATTGGGTGGCTGAATATTTGTATTCTGCGTTTTGGCCTGATGGAATAGTCCAATTTAAAGTGGGCGACCAGGTATAGGGGGGGCCAAACCCAGAATGGATTTGAAACAAAGGCAGGCAAATTTGAACAGCACTCTTGCTTCTAGGGGTAGCCAGTGGAGTTTTGGGTAGTAGGGGTTATGTGGTCCCATTTTTTTATATTGAAGATCAGTCGCACTGCTGAATTTTGTATGATTCTGAGTCTTTGAATGGTTTTCTTGAGAGACCCCAGATAAATGATATTACAGTAGTCGAGCAGGCTTAAGATTGAGGCTTGCACCAGTAGTCAGAATGAAGCTGTGTCGAAGAACTTTCTGATGGTTCTTAATTTCCATAGTGTTGAGAAATCACAATAGCTCTGTGTGAGAATCAAGAGTGAGGTGACGGTCTAGCGTCACTCCCAGGATTTTTATGGTGTCGACAAAAGGGAAATTCTGTAATTATAAGTGTGTTAAGATATCAGAATAACTGTCCTTAAGGGGAATAGGATCACAGCTGCTGAATCAATTCTGCCCCCAAAACAGCAACTAAGTGAAAATCCACATACGAAAAAACAATGAAACGTGCTTTAATTGGAGAGACAGTTTATTAATATACATCTAAAAGCATGAAGTGCATGTTTTGCCTATTTATTTTAAAATTTATATGTACTTGGGGGGCAGGTATTGAGTTTAAAGGAAGTGGTGGCGGAGATGGGTTTACAATGCTTCATGTTCGGCTGGGAGCATGTTCGGCTCCCTCTGTACAGGTGGTGTTTCTTTTGTTTTCTTACCTTTTGTCTATGTTCCTCTTATTTTTCCCTTGGTATTTGATGCTGTGAAAACTACATTGCTGTTATTACAGTTCCAACTCTATCTCTCCGGGTATGGATTGGGAGCCCAGAGGGTATTATATCTTTACTTTTCTGGAATTCTCATCTTTGACTACAGAAATAGGTGACAGTGTCTAAATTGAAATTAATCACCTGCAATGTTGCAGGGATCGCATCCCTGATTAAAATATCAAAGATACTCTCTCAGTTGAAAAGACAGGTAGTCGACATAGCCTATTTATAGGGAACCAAGCTTATTGATGAGCATCTAAACTTGTTACAGCTTGGGTTGGTCAAACTCACAGCATAAAGGGGTATGCGGCTGTTCTGGTTTGTAGGGGCTTTGTGGGGCAGATTAAACAACTTCAGAAGGATGCCTATGGAAGATACGTTTTATTACATGTCCAAATGCCAAATCTAGAATTCTATTTGCTTGCTGTCAACACTCCTAATAACTTTGAACATATTCTTTTTTCAGAAACTAGTCCAGGTAACATCATGCTCTCCGTCTTTGCCAGTTGTCCTAGCTGGAGACTTTAATCAGGTCATAGATCCTAGTCTGGATCGCTCCTCCCACACTGGGGATTCCAGTTTGGGGCTTGGGAAGGGTTTACCATTCTTATGCACTGCCCTGGACCTAGTGCTTATTGAACCCGCCAATGAAGGATTATACCTACTTGTCTTGTGCCCATGGCTCAATGTCTCAGATAGACCACATATTAGTCTCTTTATCCCTTTTCACAAGAGTCTGCTCTGCTGTGCTAGGACCTACGTTATTTCAGACCATGCACTCTACTGGGTAGAATTAGAGCTTCCTCCATCTAATGTATGGGCCATTAATTGGCGTTTCCCTGCTTATTTCCATCAGGACAAACATTTCCGTGATTGCCTGTCTACTAAATGTGAGGAATTCTGTCAGTTTAATGCTCAACATCAGGAAACCCTGACCTTATTCTGGGATACCCTCAAAGCGGTATTGAGGGGGGGCCATTTTGCAATATATGTCTTCTAGGGCCCGCCGTATCTCTCAGGATATTATCTCTTTGGAAAAACAACTTCGGAAAGCCAAGCAAACTTGTATTCATAACTCTACTCTCTCTAACAACAAAGCTTATTTGACTATCCAATTTTAAGACAGATCCTCATATTTAAAGGACTGCATCAGAGAACATCATTCAGGGTTATTGTATATTCTTGATATTAAATTCTAGCAATTGGATTCTTCTCTTTTACCAGTAGTATGATAGATAGTGACAAATAAAGATCTTTTAAAATTTTTATCATTTTCATAATACATTCAAGTATGAACTTGTACAGATAGCAATATAAGAACAAATCAGGTACATAAATCAATACAGAAAAAGAAGAAAAATTTTTTTTTCTCTTAATCGCTCTAGTTCCCAATAAAAGAGATCCAAAAGGTAGATAGCAGAAAAAAATATATGTGTAAACCAATAATTAGCAAAAGATAGGATACACGATCAGGTTGATATTCAATTGAATTAGTCATCTCTTATACACTATACTTTAGGGCATTAAGTTTTAACTTTGTCCTTCTCCAGTCGTGACATTGAAAGGAAAGCCTTTAACTGAAAGGGTTCAAAAAAGACATATTTCTGTAAAGAATAGTGAACCACACATTTACATGGATAACGTAGGAAAAATGTCAACCCCAGTGCAATAACCCCAGGTTTTATAGAAACTCCTTCCGTCATCTTTGGGTGTCCCTAGCTAAATCTGGGTACATTTGTACTTTTAAACCTAGAAATTTTTTCTGCATATGTTTAAAGAAATTTTTCATAAGCCAATTTTTATCAGGGGCCATAGCCACCATCACTAGTAATGTAGCAGGTGTAACTGTTTCAGTATCTGAAAGTTCAAGTAATGCTGTTGCAATCATATCAGATCCTCATGCCCCCAAGTTGACTCGCAGCCTCAGAGTTCGATTCCAGGACACCCTCCGAAGACATGGTGTCCAGCTCAGCTCCGCCTTCTTGGTTCTCTCCGGCCTCCTGGAGTTGCAGTATCTGAGTCCCGTCAGACTGTTTCCTCCGTGGTGAACTGGTGCTCTGAGGACGTGGGGGCGATATCCTGGCGTCGGGGCTTAGAATGGTATCAAGTCCCAAGGAGGACGTCGCGGATCCGCTAGCTCGCGGTGTCTCCAGCAGGAGCGTCTCCGATGCTATCACAGGGGTGACTTGCATCCGACTTAGGAGGTCCTCTATGTTGCCAAAGAGCCTCGCGAGGCCCCAGCAGAGCTCTTCCCTCTCCATTTTGGCATTTCAGGTAATTTGAGCTATGCAAAGTTCCCAAATAGAGAATAGAGAGTTGCACGGGGACAGAAACCTCACCCATCCCCGCCAGGATCCTCTCCATCCCCACCCATCCCCGTCAGGATCCTCTCCGTCCCCACCCATCCCCGCAAGGAATTACCTCCATCCCCGCCCGTCCCCATAAAAAGCAGCAATTACTTCTGACAGGATCATCAATTCCACAGTTTCTTTTGTGTTTGTGTTGCTGTTTTCCTTGTGGAATCTCTTTGGTGGAACCCTTTTTTGTTTTCTGTTCAGGTAATTAATTTATAAACCCCCTCTTTTACTAAGGCTGACGTGTCCATTATATTATATGGACGAACCCTGCTTCCAAAGCCTTCCATCCCCGTGGGAGTCCCGTTGGCTAGAGGGGGGTCCCTGTGGGAGTCCCGTGGGCCAGAGGGGGGTCCCTGTGGGAGTCCCGTGGGTTAGGGGGGGATTCCCGCAATCTCCGTTCCCGTGCAGACCTCTAGTAGAGAGCTCCCAGACATGCCTTACAGCCTGATCAGTGTGCAGCCATTTTGGATCCTCAAACCTGACAAATAAAGATCAGCGGTTTGATTCGTCCCCTGTATGAAAAATATCAGGCAATACAGTTTGAATCAAAAGTTAGAAAAATACTTTAGCTTATATTGAGCCGCTCTAAGAATAGAAGAGGTTTTTTTTTTTGGGGGGGAGGGTTACCTTAAAAAGTATGAAAAGTTCTAAGGGCAGCCATGGAGCTTGTGAGCATATGTAGAAAATACAAAAATAAAAACAGTTATGAGCTGTCACACTCTAGGAAATCCCACATACACTCAGTAAAATTGTTTAGCAAGTACTAGAAAGCTCTGGAGAATATGATCTGTTAATACCACGCATGATTCCATAATTCAGTTGTGTTAATTATCATGTACTATGCTGAGTAGTAATGTTTACTTAAGGGGTAGTCTTAAAAAAATCTATAGTTGACAGTCTCCCCCCACCCACTTATAGAGAAGACAAAATGGAACGCCGTATATAATTTTTTAAATAAATTAATCATTTTAGGAATATAGCCATATGTAAATAATGGCACTTAAGTATATTTTTCACATATACAGTACGTGTAAATACCAGTGTCAGAAAGCCACTGTTCACATGTGGAAGTCTACGTCACACAGAGATTTCAAAGGGGCATGGCTGAAGCAGGACTAAAATCTATGTGTCAATGTTCAGCTAGGTTGAACCAAGTAATAGGCAATGAGCAATGCATTTGATAATACCGTCTTTCTGTAATGCAACAAAAGTGTTTATTATATACAGGTACTTTCTCTGTCCCTAACGGGCTCACAATCTAAGTGTTAAGAAGATTTCTATCTGGTTAAAACCCGCTGACTGGTCCTAAAGCAGATATTAAACAACATTCAAGACTTTGCTCAATATTGGGGTTCTCAGGTGCCCACTGCATACCTAGAACTGGCACCTGTGTACAGATTGCAGAATCCTTTACTTCTCCGAGCGTCTTATGATTGCTTTCTTCCTGCCTCTCTGTATAATACATCTCTGTTTTTACATTTAAAAAGAGCAAGGTTTGAATATAATCTACTGGTGAAATCTGTAATGAGCTCCATAGACTGAAGAGAAGGATGGGATAAGCTGTTGCTATAGCAACTATGAGATAAGATTTTCTTTCCTAGTTTCATAGTCTCAATGGAATCATAAGAATTTAATTTATAACCCATACTTGTACTAATTATTGCTCCTGTTTTCTTAAAACATTTATTTTATTTTTACAGTGAACAATAAATGTATGCCACAGTTTTGAATGTTATAAAGTAAATGAACAAAGTGGCGAGGCCCGGAAAACTGCTACAATGAAGAAAGCCTTATTCATTTTATTGTCTCAACTAATTTTTCTCTTTGTGTAGAGATGTGCTGCTGTGTGGAATACCTGCTATATCTTAACCATGAAGAGGGCAATTTTCAAAGGGATTGAACTTGATGGCAAAGGGGTTACACAGTTAAATCTTGAGAAAGACATGGGGGAAGCCACTGCTTGCCCTGGATCAGTAGCATGGAATATTGCTACTCCTTGGGTTTTGGCCAGGTACTAGTAACCTGGATTGGCCACCGTGAGAACGTGCTACTGGGCTTGTTGGACCATTGGTCTGACCCAGTAAGGCTATTCTTATGTTCTCCGGTGCTAGAAATTGGACTGCTCAGGGTGCCTAAAACTGGGTGGACTGCGCAGGGTGGCTTTAGCTTTCGACACTGTGGATGCTTAACAGTACGCATACTTGCCAGGTACTCATGACCTAACCTGGGTTGGCCATTGTTGGAAACAGGATGCTGGATTTGAAGGACCTGTGGTCTGTCCCAGTATGGCAGTTCTTATACATTTAGATCAGTGTTCTTCAACCGCCAATCCGTGGACTGGTGCCGGTCCACTGAAATTTTCTGCCGGTCCACAGGGCCGGCACCTCCATAAGAAATGGCATCTCCGGATCAGACCTTTGGTCCATCAAGTCCGGCGATCCGCACACGCGGGGCCTAGCCAGGTGTACACCTGGCGTAATTTTAGTCACCCATATCCCTCTATGCCTCTCATAAGGAGATGTGCGTCTAGTTTACTTTTAAATCCTAGAACGGGCCCAAGACAGTGTTCTGCAGCCACTGGTCCATGGTGCGATCAACGCAGCGTCTTCATGGGAAAAGGCTCCTACGTGCATCCTGCACCTCAACCGGAAGCTTCTCTCTGATGTCGCAACGTCGGAGAGAAGGCTTCCAGATGAGGCATGGGACATGCGCTGCCCACAGCTTTGTGCACTGCAAGACTAAGGGAGCCGCCCGAAGACGCCGTGTTGATCACACTGTGGACTGGCCCGAAGATAACACTGGGGGCAGACCAGAAGGCAAGGCACAGCATGGAGGGAGAGAGACAACAATGGTAAGGGGAATACTTTTAATTTTTTATTTAGTGATTGATTTATAGCTGCTGTCTGTTCAGGAAGAATTGCATTTGTTTCTTTTCCCCTGGGGTTGCACTGCTTGCAGAGTCTTGCATCTTAGGGTTTATTTGTAAATATTAGTACTTTTAGTTTTTGATCCTGCATTTGCATGGAGTTATCTGTTTTCTGGTAGGAATGAATGTTGAGAAACATACAGTGTGTTTTGTGTATTTTAATTTTGTGGTTAACCATTATGTGTTGTTAATACGATTATATTGTGTGTAGTATATATGAAAAATGAATGGAAAATATGGTGTTACAATTAGTACTATTATGGGGGCAGGGTCTGGGGTGGAGATGGGCACGACTTAGCCCAGTGTTCTTCAACTGCCGGTCTGCGGACCGGTGCCGGTCCATAAAATAATTATTTTATTTCTGCCGGTCCATAGGTGTCAAAAGGTTGAAGAACACTGATTTAGATTTCCAATGGTATGCTGCTTGTTTTACCTCTATTTTGCTGCCCATAACAATAATAAATGCCAGTGTTTGTGCAAATACCATCCAAGCAATTTCCAGTCATCTGCAGAAACAGAGACAGAATGTAGCAGACACTGTACTTACCTTTAAATGTGTTGCCGCAACACCTTCCAAGCCTCTTTTTTCTAGTTAAAATTGACCAGATCTGTTTGGCAGCCCAAGAAGCACTTCATTGCACAAAGATGCATAGATGTGCACACACGTACATGTAGAAGGGTTGTAAATGATTCCATGAGGCATATCTGCTTTCCCTACTATGTATTCCACCTCTGGCTACATCTCCATCCCTGTGCTGCTGGCTCTTAATGACTCAATTGTGTATTTTGTTTTTTCACTGTTGTAATTCTACTGTGAAAGCTAGTGACCAAGCTATAAAGCTTTCTTAATAATTGCTATTGTGCTGGCCAAATTATTATGGATTTTGGCAATGCTGAAAGTTTTCAGACAGCTAAAATCAGTGTAAACTAAACTGCTGTGTTTAGTTAATGCTTACAGCAGGGGTAGGGAACTCCAGTCCTCGAGAGCCGTAATCCAGTCGGGTTTTCAGAATTTCCTTAATGAATATGCTTGAGATCTATTTGCATGCACTGCTTTCAATGCATATTCATTGGGGAAATCCTGAAAACCCGATTGGAATACGGCTCTCGAGGACCGGAGTTCCCTACCCCTGGTTACAGTATGGAATGTCTGTGCTGGGAATCGGTGTGCTGCCTCAGCATGACAGTTGAGATGGAAGACTTTTCATTTGCTGTCCAGACCAACTCAATTACATTTCAGCACAGACTACAGACTGAAACACCCCATTTTTGGTTGTTCTTGCTATTTATTAAATTATTTAACAAACCTTTTCTGGTCATTAGCAAGTGTTTGTGATGTATATAACATTTATACTTGAACATGGGAATCTAGTAATGGGTAAGAAATTGCTTGAAAGCTGAACATCTTGCCACACAGTTTGAATGTCTTTCGAAAAAAGTTGGCAAGAGGTGAAATTTTGTTGCCTAGAAGAATATCTGCCTGTTGTTGCAAGCCCTTGTCCATGCTAGGGATGACCGAATATTGATCAACATGTGTCTGTAGAACGGGAAAGCGAGTTTGCAGTGCTTGCAGCAGGAGTGGAGAGAACATGCAGTGTCAGCAAGTGTGAGAACTGTACGTCGTCAACTTTTTAGAGTAGGTTTGAAGGCATGTCGTCCTTTGAGAAAGCTGTTGCTCACAGAAGCCATGAAGAAGAAAAGATTGTCCTGGGTCAATAAATAATCATCCTGGGCTGCAGAAGACTGAGCCAATGTAGTTTTATGAAAATAATTTTTAAAATCTTTTCACAGCTTCAGAACCATTTTCTTTTGAAGAAATACTAATTTTAAAACTTTTATTATTCATTTCAGCTACTCAAGTCATAGTGAAATCATGTTGCGTCGTTATTGTATTTGTGGATAAGAGCACAATGCAAAACCTTGATGATCATGCTCAACTGATGTGTAGATACCCTGGAAAGAAATTCCACAAATGTAGTTCAGACAGTCACACACCCACTTTCTGTGATGGTATAGCAATTAGTTTGCAAGGCCTAAGCTGGTTGCATGTTGTTGATGGGACCATGTGACGGGACCAGAATCAGAAGGTTTCAAAAATGGGGTGGAAAAGAGGGTACGTTTTATGGAGCAAATACACCTCCCCCCCAGTACCTTTTTTAACTAGCAGTGGGCCTTTCTTGTTGCAGAGCGGTGTATAACGCAGGAGCGCAACCTTCATGCTTCCTTCTTGGTCCTGCACCACTCCGAGATTGGCTGCAGTCAGTTCGCGCTGTTTTATTTATTTATTTATACGTATCGGCTTAACCGAACGATTGCCCTTAGTTCTGCCGTAGAGTGCAGTGGCAGAAGGAAGCGGGTGCCAGTCAGGCTTCTGAAGAGCGGCGGCGGGGAGTGTCTCTCTCAGAATGCGAGTGAGCGCCAGGCCCAGTAGCTGCTGCTTCTGCAGAAGGTGAGCGTTTCGCCCACCCTCCCTTTTCCTTCTGGCTGTGGAGTGCAGTGGCAGGAGGAAATGGATGCCGGTCAGGCTGCCGAAGAGAGATGGTGGGGAATGTCCTTCTCAGAACGCGAGTGAGCGCCAGGCCCAGGAGCTGCTGTTTCTCCTGCAGAAGGTGAGCACTTCGCTCGCCCTCCCTGTTCCTTCTGGCCTAGGAACATCGTACACACCCGGCTGACTCTGCCATCGGGAGAACTGTGGAGGCCCAGCCAGGAGCCTGATAGGGCTGCAGAATTGGGGCTTGTGGCTTCATTAATGTTTGCTGTTAAACTAGTTTAGGCTTCCTCCCTCGTTTATGTCGGTTTCATGAGGCTTTTAGTGGCGCTAGCTCAGTGTTTATACCAGTACACACCTTCTCTTATTTAGAAGTGCATTTATCCTCTTATGAGGAAAAAAATTGGCCCTATGGGTTTTCTGAAGAGATGGAACAAGGCATTGCTAAGGGTTGTACTGCAATCTCTTGTTGTCCAAAACAATTACTAGTCTCTGTATGGTGTGAGGCAATAAGGTCTGAACAAGTTCATGGAGGAAAAATTCATAGTCTGTTATTAAGATACACATGGGGGAAAGCCACTGCTTGCCTTGGGAATGGTAGCACGGAATCTTGTTACTCTGGGTTTTTGCCAGTGCCTGGATTGGCCACTATGGAAAGAGGATACTGGGCTAGATGGACCATTGGTCTGACCCAGTAAGGCTATTCTTATGTTCAGTGCCCCTTTTAATGTACTTTTGTAGGTGAGGTCTCTATTTCCTTTAATTCAATATTGTTCACTCAGTCCAATAAACAGGCTCACCAGACGCACCTACGTGTAGAGGAGGAAACACGAAGAAAAAAAATTCTGAACCAAATTTTTTTTTCTTGTTTTTTTTCCTCCTCTACAGATGGGTGCGTCTTATGGTCAGGTGCATCTAATGGAGCGAAAGATACGGGACTTCTTCAAATAGAAAACCTTGACAAAGAAGTCATTTTTGAACAAGACAAGGCTCACTTCCATACCACTAAGAAAATTAAGAACTACTTGGTCCAAAAACAAACAAAATTTCTGGACTGGCCAGGGAACACTGCAGACATGAATCCTATCAAGAATGTCTGGAAGATCATGAAGGACAAGATGCATGGCTGCACTGTCACAAACAAGCAGCAACTATTAGATAGACTGATACAAGAATGGTTCCACAACAAGAACATCAGAAGCCACAGCTCGTCAGTAAAACAGTCTTTTACCTCGTGATAAGGAGCCTGTCACAGCAGGACATCCTGCACACAGAAGCAGTTTAGTTCCCAGCACAGAACTAAGGGGGGAGCAGTAAAGAAACCCTTAACTGCAGCAGTACAGCAGACCCGAGAAAAACTAACAGAGAGAGAGAGAGTTAATTGGCAAACCAATGGAAAGCTCACACATCCCAGCTGAACTAGTTAAACAGGGGGGTGGAAAGAGTGAAGGGGGTGACACAGAGCAGGTTCTAAGGAAGGACAGGAACCAAGATGGAAGCAGCAACCCCCAGAGATTCCAAACCCTTAACGTTTGTAACAAGTTGACTAAAGGTCAGGCAGCCAGAATCAAAACTCCAGCAGGGAAAGGAATGTGGTAGCTTGGCAGCAGTTTATTGAAGCCACCCAAGGTAACCAGGTTAGAACCTCTGATTATGCCCAGTTATGAATCAGCTTCAGAAACAGAGGGCTGGGAATTAGACTCTGAGGGCAATGAGAGCATGGATTGTGATCATGTTTGGGATTCTGAAATAAAGGAAGATTCAAAAATGCTGTAACAAGCCAATGAAAGAGATAGTGATGGTTGGTGAAAGCTTCTTTAAGAAGAAAAAGTTTATTCCTGCTTTAAGAAACAGAAACACTTTTTCCTTTGTGAACAGTAAATGTATTTTGATTGCTGCATTTCAATTTCTAATCTAAAGAAAGTAATAATTGAGAGATTAGCCAAGTCCTGGGAATAACCTATGTGCACTGCAGTAAAGGGGGGGAGGGGGAACCTGTTTCTCCCTTGCTAACTAAAGCAGTGCAACCAGCTGTTTGAAATGAAACAGGAAGCTAATGCACAAGGAACATTGGGAAGAGGTGGAAGCCCTTGGGGAGGGTTTTCTGGATCATGATTAAAATGTGATTAATCACCATTAAAAATTACAATTGAACAACAGCTATAGGGTGGGGGTGTAGTGGGGTGTAGAAGGTGTTTGTTTCCTGAAAATGTATGGACATTGTGAAAAGAGATAAGAAAAAAAACGGGACCCTTCTACAGTTCCGATTCCGACTTGAAAACCTGCTTACTGAAGGATCTACTTTAGAGCAAGTACTTTGTGGAAGGAGGCCAATTTCCATTCAGCCTCTAATTCTTAAGTTTATGGGGAAAAGGGGGGGGGGGCGCAGTGAGTAATGGCAGCTTGATCACTGAGCTCTAGCAAACATCGTCAAAAATTGATATTTTCTTAGTGATTAAACTTATTATTTCTGATTTTAAAACAATTGGAGAGATTCTTGTTATGTCTGCCAACAAGATTAACAAAAGACACAATCCGGAACCGTCCTCTCCGAATAAAAAATCTGAAGATAAAGATGAAGCTGATACCATCCAAACAGTCCTTATGGAGATTCGCGCCATGCGCGACACGGTTAACAAGACTAAGGACGAAATATTGGAAATGAGATCTGATCTAACAGCACTGTGAACTGATTTCTCCCAACTGAAACTAAGACTGGATGCACTAGAAGCTCAGCACATGGGCACGCAAGCTTCGGTAGCCACATTACAGCACCAGATCAAACGAGTGACACAGCTTAAAAAGGAGCTGGAGGATTCAAATTTGAGATCCAGACGGAACAACTTACAATTCCTCAGGATACCGGAAAGTAAAGAAGGGTCCGACACGCTTAAATTTATGGAGGACCTAATACCTAAACTTTTAGATATACAATTTACACGGGAATTTGAGTTAGACAGGGCCCACCATAGAAACATAGAAGATGACGGCAGATATCATCAGGTCTGCCCACTCTACTGACCCACCCCCAAGTCTACTATTCTAGGGATCCCACTCCTGGTGACAGGTTCCCTTGGCTTAACCCTCTAAGGGATCCCACATGGGCATCCCATTTGCTCTTAAATTCTTGCACGCTGTTTGCCTTGATCACCTGCACTGGGAGCTCGTTCCAAGAATCAACCACTCTCTCGGTGAAGAAATATTTCCTGGTGTCGCCATGAAATTTCCCGCCCCTGAGTTTGAGCGGATGCCCTCTTGTTGCTGAGGGTCCTTTGAGAAAGAGAATCTCTTCTTCCATCTCGATACGGCCGGTAATATACTTAAACGTCTCGATCATGTCTCCTCTTTCCCTACGTTCCTCGAGTGAGTACAGCCGCAAATTTTTCAGCCTTTCCTCGTACGATAGATCCTTGAGCCCCGAGACCATCCTGGTGGCTATCCGTTGCACCGACTCTACTCTCAGCACATCTTTTCGGTAGTGTGGCCTCCAGAATTGCACACAGTATTCCAAATGAGGTTCTGTTTAATGGCATTATGACTTCAGGCTTCCGGCTGATGAAACTCCTGCGGATTCAACCTAACAACTGTCTTGCCTTAGATGAAGCCTTCTCCACATGATCAGCAGTTTTCATGTCTGCGCTGATGATCACTCCCAAGTCTCGTTCTGTTGAAGTTCTAGCTAAGGTCTCACCATTTAAGGTGTAAGTTCTGCACGGATTTCTGCTGCCGAGGTGCATGATCTTGCATTTCTTAGCGTTGAAGCCCAGCTGCCAGGTCGAGGACCAAAGCTCCAACAAATGTAGACTGTGTCATACTATCGGTCTCTCACTATATTGCATAGTTTGGCGTTGTCAGCGAATAACGTTATCTTACCTTGAAGCCCCTGAGTTAGGTCCCCTATGAATATGTTGAAAAGGAGCGGGCCCAAGACTGAGCCCTGCGGTACTCCACTGGTCACCTCCGATGTTTTAGAGAGGGTACCATTAACTACCACTCTCTGAAGTCTGCCACTCAGCCAGTCATTGACCCATGTAGTTAGTGTTTCTCCAAGCCCTATTGATTTCATCTTGCTCAACAGCCTGCGATGCGGGACACTATCGAAAGCTTTGCTGAAGTCTAGGTATACAACGTCCACGGATTCTCCCAAGTCTAGCTGTTTTGTTACCCAGTCAAAGAAGCTGATGAGATTGGATTGGCAGGACCTACCCTTGGTGAATCCGTGTTGACTGGGATTCTCCTCATCCAAGATTGCGTCTAATTTACGTTTGATTAGTGTTTCCATGAGTTTGCATTGTATTGATGTGAGACTCACCGGTCTGTAGTTTGCAGCCTCTGCCCTGCAACCCTTTTTGTGCAGTGGAACGACGTTAGCTGTTTTCCAGTCTATGTGGACTCTCCCCGAACTTAGGGAGAGATTGAAGAGTCCTGATAGCGGTTCTGCCAGGACATCACGCAGCTCACTGAGCACCCTGAGGTGTAGATTGTCCGGTCCCATGGCTTTGTTCACCTTGAGTCTTGCCAGTTCGTAGTAGACATCGCCAGGTGTGAACTCGAAATTCTGAAACGGGTCTTCCACGCTGGTCCTTGCCTGCAACTGCGGACCGTGCCCCGGTGCCTCGCAGGTGAAGACCAAGCAGAAGTATTCATTCAGTAGTTCTGCTTTATCGGAATCTGATTCTGCGCAGTTCCCATCTGGTTTTCTAAGGCGTACTATCCCGTCTGTGTTCTTTTTCCTATCACTAATATACCTGAAGAAGGATTTGTCCCCTTTCTTCATGTTCTTTGCCAGAGTCTCTTCCACTCGAAGTTTAGCCTCCCTGACTGCCGTTTTGACCGCTGCAGACCTCGCCCTATGTTCTAGTTTAGCTTCCCTAGTCTCCGTTCGTTTGTAGGAAATAAATGCTTTTTTCTTCTCCTTGACGAGGTGCGAGATTTCTGCGGAGTACCATTGGGGTTTGTTGTTTCTCTGCCGTTTGTGTACTGATTTAATGTAGAGGCTTGTTGCTTCATGTATGGTAGATTTCAGGGATGACCACCGTGTTCCCTCATTCAGGCCTGCTAACCCTCGCTATCCCAGGCCCATCATTGTTCGTTTTCTGCGATATTCACAGCTTATAGAAGTCATGCAAGAAGCTAAGACTAAAGCTCCGCTCAAACTGGATTCCAACAACATCCTAATCGTACCCGATCTAAGTAAAAATACGGCTCATCAACGTAAACAACTTCTTGCCTTCCGTCCGAAGCTCAGAGAACTCAAGGCACAATTCGGGATGATGTACCTGGCTACCATGAGGATCACATACAACAACTCGACTAAAAACTTCACCAATCCACAACAATTAGATGACTTCTTGGAAGAATACCGACCCACCAGCATTGACCGGGTGTGAATGCTCGCAAGCTTATCATCAGGTGCTGTCGGCAGCCTTTTTTATCTGCACACCATTACCAGATCTAAAGCTACGTGGCGGTGCCATCACTGCTACAGCAATCCACGAACTGAGCAAGCTAGAAACTTCTCGATGAGTTTATATTATCTGTATGTAGTGTATAAGAGCAGTCCTTGTTTGCAGATGCGGTTTGTTTTTACTCCATTTAAGTTACCTCTTTCCTGAGCATCTGTTAAGAACATAAGAACATAAGAAATGCCTTCACCGGATTAGACCTTAGGTCCATCTAGACCGGCGACCCGCGCACGCGGAGACTAAGCTAGGTGTTCCCTGATGAATACCTTGTTTACCCGTATCCCTCAATGTGATTCACAAGAAGGTATGCATCCAACTTGCCCTTGAATCCCCGAATGGTGGTCTCCGTCACAACCTCCTCTGGGAGAGCATTCCAAGCGTCCATCACTCACTATCTCCGATTCTTTTCAATGTTTATATGTCCTCCCTGAAACTCCTCCAACTATCCCCCTTGGAAACACTTTACACTTACGCCGATGACATCCTTGTCCTCCTCGAGACCGACTCTAACCTCACCAATCTCTCTGAGAACATCTTTTCATGTATATCAAACCTCCAATCCTGGGCCCTCACCGTGCAAATGAAACTAAACGAGATCAAAACAAAACTACTATGGCTCGGCCCAAAATTAGATCAGCTACCCACCCTCATCCCACTTTCCTCTGGCACCACTTTGCAGCTTGAACACTCAAGCAAAGTTCTGGGCATCATCATTGATTCTAAACTGTCCTTTAACGACCACCTTAACTCACTAGTAAAAAAATGCTTTTTCAATCTTCATATGTTAAGGAAAGTGAGATCCTGCTTCCATCAACAACACTTTGCTGTCCTCGTTCAATCCATTATTCTTTCCAGACTGGATTACTGTAACTCCATCTACCTAAGCCTAACAAAGAAAAGCCTTCATAGACTCCAGCGGATTCAGAACATTGTGGCTAGACTAATCTTCACTAAAAGCAAATTCGACCACGTCTCCCCGCTTCTGTCTAAGCTTCACTGGCTCCTAGTAATCCTTAGAGTTCACTACAAATGCGCCTGCCTAACCTTCAAGTCTCTACACGGCATCCTTCCTCCCCTTTTTCCACTATCTTGGAACTCCTCGAATCCCAACACCACCAGATCTACTCAAAAATTCAAACTATCCTTCCCCTCTTTAAAGGGCATATCCCATGCAGGAAAATTAGGGACATCTCTCTTCTTCAGGATCACCGAACTCTGGAACAGCTTTACTATCCCGCTTTGGAGTCTGACCTCCCTCCAACTCTTCCAAAAACATTTAAAAACATGGCTTTTCTCTAAAATGTAACGACCTCTCCCTCTTCGATATACTAAGTCTCTCTAAACTTCTCTGTACCAAGTTCTTCTACTTTTCTTTGGAGTTCTTTCTATATCAATTCCTGTAAACCGTGCCGAGCTCTACTTCTGTGGAGATGATGTAGTATACAAACTTAAGGTTTAGTTTAATTTAGAAGAATTTCCTTACATTGCTCTTGAGTCTCCCACCCCTCAACCTCAAATTATATCCTCTGGTTTTACCATTTTCCTTTCTCTGGAAAAGATTTTGTTCTACGTTAATACCTTTCAAGTATTTGATTGTCTGAATTATATCTCTCCTAACCCTCCTTTCCTCTAAGGTATATATATTTAGGGCTTCCAGTCTCCTCATACGTCTTTTGTTGCAAACCTCCTATCATTTTCGTCGCCCTCCTCTGGACCGCTTCAAGCCTTTTTGTGTCCTTCGCCAGATACAGTCTCCAAAACTGAGCACAATACTCCAAGTTGGGCCTCACCAACGACCTGTACAGGGGCATCAACACCTTCATTCTTCTACTGATAAATACTATACTTGCACAATTTTGGATGCAATAAGTATTCTCTCTAAATGAATGCTGTTCCATATCAGTTTATTTTGAGTGTCTTAAACTTTTCAAGTTAGCAGCCAGGAATCTTGAAAGTTGCAGAGGAATTTTTGTTTGTGATGACAATATTATATCAAAACTGAGACTTATCTGTTTTTGAAATGCATGATCACCATTTCTTATGTTCAATAACAATTTTTCCTTAGAATAATATACTCATATGTATTTATTGTCCACTAAAGAAAAACTATAAATTTATTTTCCTGTCTTCAACTTTAGATTTCGGCACAGTCCAAACTGTTCGTTTTTGAAAGAATGGACTATTCACAGCTGGATCAGACAGTGCTTTAAATATGGTGCAGAGGACAAAGCTATGTATACCCTGAAAAACAAGGTAAAAATTTTATGATAAGATTTTTTTCTATTTCAAACATTTATACTTTGGAAAGTATATGTTTCTGAGCCTTTGTTATTTAAGCAATGTATTTAGCATGTATCGTATAATTTTTGTACATTCATAATTTTACTTATTTATTTACATTTAATAACTACTTTTTCATGAAGAGATTCACCCAAAGCAGTTTATAATACATTAAATAGTAATCAGGTACTCTTAAATATTTTCCCTATTTGTCCTAGGAGACTCACAGTCTAACGGTGGTATCTGGAACCTGAGGCAGTAGAAGGTTAAGTGACTTGCCCAGAGTCACCAGAGCAGGCTGCGATTGAACTTGCAACCTCAGGGTGCTGAGGCAGCAGCTCTAACCACTTATCCCATTAGTCTTCTGTTCATCAGTTCATGGCATCTTTTACATTCTGTGCTGCATTCTTGGATTGACTGTTTCAGAAGAAGATACCATGAGAGATTGTTCACCCTCTCCCAGGTGAAGAGAATGAGAGGGCACTCACTAAAGTTAGAAGGGAGGG